>NC_044013.1:43063553-43663553 GCF_900496995.4 Aquila chrysaetos chrysaetos
CGCAGGGGCACCGCAGCCCTGCCGGCAAGGGGACGGCAGCCGCCCGGGAAGGCCGGATGAGCTGGGCACATCGGGAGAGCACCCGGCTCCTGCCCGTGGGCCCCACCGGCCAGAGTCCACCGCCCGGAGAGTTGCCCAACGCAGCCCACTCAGGCGCCAGGCTGGCCGGACTCTGCTCCGCAGCTCAGGGCTGCGGGTGCGTGTGTGTGTGTGTGCGAGACGTGGGGACCGGCAGCATCCGACTCCAGATGGGGGGCTACGGCAGAGGGATGCTCAGGAAGGAGGGGAGCAGTGCCCAGCCCAGCCCGCAGCCAGGCCCCCTGCCCATCAGCACCAGCTCCCCACTCCTGTGTCCCTCAGCACAGGCTTTCATTTGAAAACCTGCCCTCGGCCATCAGGTCGCAGGGGCCGGCGTGATGTTTGCCAGCACCGAGAGACGCCAGAGCCCTGTGCCATGCCGGTCTGGCAGGAGATGTCCTGCCCCTGATGGCCTCCGTATGCGGGAATTGCCCACGGGTTTCCAGTTACCCCCAGTCCTATCTGCCTGTCCTGGGTGGATGAGGCTGCCTTTGGGCTGGAGGAGGGCTTTGCCAGGGCTTTCCAGCCGGGCAGGGCTGCCTGTCCCAGCTCCAGGGCTGCCCCAGGAGGGGCTGCAGGACACGGGGCTGGGTGGCCCGAGGGCACAGCGCATTGTGAAATGCCTTTTGGGCAGCTCTCTGCTGCTCGTTCCAGGCCTGGGACGGTGCCTGGAGCTTGCAGACATTTTCATACACCAGGACATTTCTCCCCCTTATTTTGGAATATGAAAGATTATTTTGCGGGCAAATCTGACTGTTTAATGAACAAAGAGTGCTGGGAGATTTTCTGAATCAGCATCTGGATTGCAATCCGTGAGCGGAGCTGGAGGGAGGGGCTGATAATGTCCTTGTTGGCTTTTCCCTGGGGCTGAAGGGTTTGCAGGCTTTCAGTCCCGCCCTGGGGGTCTGTGAGCTGCTCCCGGGGGGGTCTGTGTCAGGGCATTAGCAAAGCCAACCTCGGGGTGCTGGCTTTCCCATGCAAAACCTTCCTGGGTGGCTGCCCAGGCATTTAACAGGGCTGCCAACAGCCTGTGAATGTGCACCCTGACTTCCCAGCTGCAGCCCTGCCCTCAGACCAACTGTCCCATGCAGACAAGGTCCATGTCCCCTCCCTGGGCGGCCCTGATGGGCCCCCTCCGGCCGCAGGCTCTTTGGGTGCCCCCCCCCCCCCCCCCCCCCGCACCCACACACCCTTGCCCTTATCTTATCTTGTGCACAAACCTGTGCTCTTACCTTGCTGGCGGGCTTCCAGCTCTTTTATTTCCAGGTCATGGGTAAGCTCTGGAAGAGAAATCAAACAGGACTGAGAAGGAGCATCCCACCTGTCCCACACGCTCCCTGTGTCTCCCCCTGCTCCCCGCCGGGGCTGCCGGGGCACTGGCAATCACCAGTGTGCTGCCTCTGCCTGGCCCACGACGTGAGCATAGCCATCTCGGCGCACCATCCACAGGCTGAGCCAAAAATAGATGATTCTGGCAATGTATACGTTATTAAGCAGCCTTGGGATCTGGCATCTGCCACAGTGCTTGCCCCTGCGACGTGGCCAAGGCAGTGTCTGCAGGTCCTGCCCCACAGTGGAGCGGGAGGCTCCGTTTCTCCGGCGATGCCTTTTCTTTTTCCAAGAGAGTTGCTGAACCATTTTCGGCACTTTAAATCAGGACAAAGAGCAGAGCAATGGACTGAAAATAGACCAAAGTGTAAGCTGCTACCCGGAGTATTTCATAATTTACTGCTTCCAGGCTGATCTCTGCCTCTGCACGTGACGCAAGCGGGATGGCCTCGTCCCTGCATGATGTGCCCGCAGAAGGATGCTGCCCTGCTCCGGGGGCAACGTGTAGCTTCAAAATCCCCTCTCATCCCCTCTCATCCTGCCACCGAGAGCAGCCCGGGTGCTGCAGGTATCTCCCGGGGCGGAGGGAGGACAAGGCAGTGGAGAGGAGCTGCTGTTTGCAGGATGCGGCCCCAGCCTCCCGAGGGAGGCTCCTCAAGGCTGCTGGATACAGATGTCCCACCGCAGGACACGGGCTGCAGACCTCGGGCACCGCAAAGTGTCCCTGCAACTGTCCCATCTCCCGCTGCCGTGGTCCCAGGACGGGGTGACGGTGCTGCGGGTCCGGGGTCCGGGTGCAGGCAGCCGCGGGCAGAGCTGCCCCATGCCCACGCTGCACCCGGGAGCAGCAGCGAGGGCAGCGTCCTGCGGGGATGAAGCCCATCGCATGACCCCCTGCCCGCCTGCTCAGCCTTGACACGCTGCCTGCTCGCTGCCTGCACTCCGTCTGCTCTCTGCCTAGCCCCGGGCTACAAAACCAGCTCACAAAGGGCAGCAAGGGAGGGAGCTCAGGGACTTTCTGGAGTTCACTTTACCCTGCACGCTTTTACAGAGAATCTCTTTTGAATTAATCATCACAGCCCACCGAAGCACCAGCAGCTCTCAGAGGGGGAGGAGAGGGGCAGCAGCAGCAGCATCCACTTGTTTTGGGGCTTTTTTCCCCTGAAAATGAGTTCAAATGGTTAATCTTTGCCCTACATTTTTCTTTTAATCTGCTTTCATGTTGACTCTAATCCTCATCACTGCCATCCTTCTGAAACGAAACGCTTGGCTCAGGCAGCTCTGCCCGTCTGTCTTGGAAAACAAATCTGTAGTGAGAAGGCAGAAGTAACCGAGAATGTAATGCAGTTTCTGGAAAGCTTTCAGCACTCCCGACTGCCCCACTGGAAATCAATGGCAACTGTGTTATTTTTCTGAAGCTAAAATAATAGGTTTGGAGTCTCAGATATATTCCCAATGAAAACTAAAGCAGTTGCCCGTTTCCAAAGAAGACATCACCCTGCTGAGTGAGTGCAGGGCTCCGGGATGATGCACAACCCGGGGTCCCAGCTTCTGTGCTGGAGCCACAGGGGCTGGTGGGAACCTGCCCCGCTACCATCCCCACGACCCCCGAGGGGCAAATCTAGGGGAGAGCACCCCGCAGGGCTCTCAGGCGGTCCCGGCCTCTGCGGGACGGATCCAGATGCTCTGCACTTCTGTATCCCACCTGCCGTGCCTCTGGCCCCGGCTGCAGCCGGCTCCCAGCGGCTCTCCCGCTCGGCCCCGGTGCCTCTGGGCATCCCCTGTGCAGGGCAGGGGACCGGGCACTGCCGGGGGATGCACTTCAACTTGCCTGGTGCAGGAGGCAGCCGAGGAGGGGTTTGTATTCCCTGCCGTGGGCTAGGACACGCTGGTCTGTATTCCCTGCTGTGGGCTAGGACACAGAGGTCTGCTCTGCAGGAGCCCCCCAGCCCCAGCTGCCCGAGGGTCCGGGACCCTCTTGGAGGTGGCTATGTGCCCCTCGGGGGGGCTAGATGCTGACAGGCAAGCCAGAAATGGGTTTATTTAAGACACAGCTTCTCTCAACACGTTGGGCTTCCCCCTTTGCTGCCTGGGAGGACCGTCCCGGTGCCCCGATGTGTGAGGGTGCGGAGGGACCGTCGGCACAGCCCCTCTGGTCAGCTTTGCTATCCACTGCGCTGCCTGCAGGGATCCCCCCAAACCCCGCTCTGCTCCCGGCATCGGCCTTCCCTCCCTCGCTCTGCTAACACCGCTAAGCAGGCTAATTATTGCCACAAGGCTTGAGCTCATCTTCCAGTAAAAGGAGAAACAGAAGAGTCAGAGGAATCTATTGCTATTTCTGCTGTGTTTATACCTTGCAAATAAAATGGGAATGGGAGGGAAGCCAACTCTCCTCTGTAACGCCAGGCTCATTCCAATAAATGAATCACAGCACGGGGCTCTGGGCTGCATTACCTTCCTGTAAAGCCTCCGACCGGGAACACTGGGCTGCGGGGGTTTGCTGGGGCCGGCTCTGCCCTGGCCCCGCAGCGAGGGCTGCGGTACTCGCCCAAAGCAGGCGCCCCCTCCTCCTGCCAGGCTGCGGCGAAGGGCACGAGGCTGCCGGGTGTCGGGGGCTCGCGGGGGCTGAGCACGTGGAGGCTCCGTCCCGCTTTCAGCTCTTGCTGCTGGCCCTCGCTGCTTGGTGGCGGAGGCTCCCGGGACACCGGGTGCAGCCAGCGGGAGCTGCCTTGGGTCCACAGGCAGCAAACCTGGGGATTTATTGACTTGAGTAAGGTCCCTTCTGAGCACGGCTGTTCTGCTGCTGGATCCAGCCCGGATCCAAAGGTGCTGGCTTGCTGTGTGCCTCCCCCTGGGATTCCCTCGCACACAGCCGGCTCGGCTCCCCCTCGGAGCAGTCGCTCCCTCCGTCGGCGAGGGCTCCGGCACCTGGGAACCGCCACTGCTGCTGCTGCTGCTGCTGCTGCAGGCGGACGGAGCTTCTCAGGGCTGAGTAGGTGGCAGCTGAGAAACAGAGCTCTGCAGAAGGGTGGGCATTTCCAACGGTGGTGCCTCGGGGAGACCGAGGGGATGGTGCAAAAGTCGGGGTCTGAAACAGCAGCTCCAGGGCAGGCGGCACAGCTCCGCAGGGCCACGACGGGGAAAGTCCTGACGTAGCGACTCCGCTTTCCTTGTGCAAACGGCCCTACCAGATAACGGCATTCAAACCATCAGCAAAGTCATCTTAAAACTAACCAGGGGCTTTGCCCCCATCGCTCCTAGCAGAACGGCGTTGCAGAATCACACACCTCGCAGACGAGGATGTGACTTGTCCGGTCAGACAGTGCTGTCATCTGGCCGCACTGGGAAGGAGATCGCTAATAACCAACCGTGCAACGGGCTCATTTCTGCCCCTGGGGACTCAGAACCCCCCAGCCTGATTCAGGCACAAGAACTGCGCTGTCTCGCCTATCTGGAGAGGCCGTAGGTGAAGCCATTAAAACAACGAAACAGAACAGCAAAAGCTCCGAAAGGATGTGGAAAAATAGACAATTCTATCAGTGCAGAGATGTCTTTGTTTCCCAGGAATCAGGGAGGATGACAGGCTGGAAGACAAGGAGTAATTAGCTACGGCTGAATTATTGATGAGAGCGATGGCACAAGTTGGAATGAGTTTCAGTGGCGGGCAGGAGGCCGTGAGCCGTCGCTCTTGCCAGGCTGGCTGAAGGGGAGGGCGACATTGCTGCAGCGGGGCTGTGGGTGGGGGGCTGGCGGCCGTGCACCCCACAGCCAGGGCAGGGCCCCGAGCCCCGCGCCAGGCTTCTGGCTGTGCTTCCCGGCGACTGGAGACGGGCAGACCCCGGCCGGCCGCCGCAGGGGCTGCCGTGACCCTGGGGAGCTGTTTGCCCCCTCCCCGAGGGGCCAGGCTCCCGGTGACAGCCCCCACTCTTGGGAAAGGCTGGGAGGCTGCAGCCTCTGCGTGAGGGGCTGCTGAGGATGCCCGGCAGGGACCCTCACCCCCCCTCCAGAGCAGGGAGCAACCTGGGGCGGGGGAATAGATGTGCTGATGCTGCTGACGTTAGCGCTTGTTCAGCACCGCAGCGGAAAAGCACGGCAAGGGGGTACCAACACCGGCGCTCGTGCCGGGCTGCTCTGGGCTGGGCCGGCAGGAAGGGAACAGACTTCACCTCTCTGTGTGCAAGAGAATAAAGAGTAACAAAATATAAACAAGAAAATCACATTTCCTCCTGTTCTGAAAGTGGCCTTGGCATGGTCTCATACAGCCCCGTTATCGACAGCGTTCAACCCTTTTCTTTCCCCTAGTCTACTGGCTCCTGGGAGGAATGATGAACTACTTTTACATTTTCATAATCAAAATACCTTTGTGAGCACAGATCACGGGAGGAAAAGGCAGGACCATCTTGCTGGCTAAGGCTGGGTTTTTCCCTTTCCTTACACCAGTAAATCCCTCGGGGTAGCGACTACTGCAGCCCATCTACTGCAAGGTGCAGGAGCACGCAGCCGGGGAGAGCGCTGAGCTACCAGGGCTAATCCTCGTTCAGAAGTGTGCCCTGAGCACAGCATGAAAACAAAGGGAGGGGGTTTTAATGATGGATTATCAACACAGCCTCCTGTCTTACCACCCGCCCGGCCAGCTGATGCCCAGAATAAAAATCGCTCTGGTTCTTCAGTGTTGTGGCTGGAGGAAGCTGCTGGCACCCATCCACAGAGGAGCGATTTCAGGGAGTTCGATCCACACCAGATTTGGCGGCCACGTAGCGCAGTCTGGGGAGGGGCTGGTGGCACCCGAGCCAGGGGTGCAAGAAGTGGGAGGCTGAAGGGGATGGAGATGCCCTGTTCCCACACGGAGCAGGATCCCCTGCGGCTTGGTGCTCGCCTCCTCCGCGTCCCACCGAACGCCAGCGCGAGCTCCCGCGCCGGACCGGCCCTGGGCCCCGGGGTGCCAGCAGGAGCTTCCCTGCCCAACGTGCTCCGTGGGCACGCAGCTCCCACGCGCCGCGGCCACCCCAATGCTCACCTGAGCAGTGCTTCTGCAAGCGGAGGATCTCCAGGTGCAGGTCATGGAGCAGCTCCATCTGCTCCTTCTTCAGGAAAGCGATGTGCCGCTGCACGCTCTGGATCTGGTGCTCCAGGGACACGGTCTCCATCGCAACCAAATTCACGGTCCAGGCCTGCAGGGAGCGGAGATGGCTCATGATCAGACATGCAGCAGCACACTGGGCTTGCGAGCCCCGTCCCCGGAGCCCTTGCGAGGGGCAGAGCCCGCCGGGTGCAAGGTGGGCGACAGCTCTCATCTACCCTTTCCACGGAGACGTGGCTGTGGGTGAAGCAGCTCTGCTCAGAAGGTCCCTGGGGAATGGTCCCCAAGCCATCCCACCGCCCCAGCGCCTCTCGGGGCCGGCTCCCGTCCTGCTGGCGCTTGGGCTGGGAGGCTCAGAGACTGCATGAGCAGAAAATGCTGCTGCACGGACCCTGGCATCGGAACGGCTCGTTTCTATTTTGAATTTGGCCCTAGGAAATGTTTTATCACTGAGCAGGATTGCATCTGGGACAGGATTGCTCCCCGCAGTCCCCAGGTGGGAGTTGCACCAGAGACGATTTTGGCTCTCACTTGACAAGCCACATATTACGAAGCAGTAACTGCAGCGAGAGATCTAACACATGAAAAATACAATATGCTCCGTCTAACCCGATCAGTGTTACGCGGCAAGGAGAGTCATGTTGTCTTCCAGAAGAAGAAACGTCTTCCCTGGTAATTCGCCTGGCAGACAAGAGCTGCCGTCAGTCCTGCGCCGGGCGGCTCAGCCTGCGTCGGGGGTCCATCACCACGTGTTAATTAATGGCTTCAGCAAAGCAGCTGCGCGAGCTGCCTACCTGTGCTGCTGCACCAGGGAGATAAAAATAAACCCCTGAAAGAACCCTTAATCCTGGGAAATACCATTTCGTATGGATGTGGAATCCGTCCTTACTCCCCGCGCCCAGCCCAGGAGGAGGGGAAACGACAGCAAACCGAGGGGACGGTGGGAAGACATCGTGCCAGCAAGCCTGAGGGACGGCGTGCACCGTCCTGTCCCTGGGAAGCTGCTTCCATTCCTTCCTTCATCCGCATCTGACTTCAGTTTTATTTCTATAGAAACTTCGGAACTAAGTGAGCACTTTGGCTCCTGTTTACAGCACGCCCAGCTCGGTAATGTAGTACGTTTTGAGATAATTCCCACAACCAAAATCGAATCAAACTGCATTTAAGCTCGGCTCCACAGTAAGCAATCTTGGCAGTGCCACGAGTTCAAAGCTTTGTTCTTGCCAAAGCCTCCCCAGATTTGTGACAACCTTAAAGTCAGGTCTCCACGGTCCTACTATTTCATGAAGTGGGGGGGTCCAGCGAGGCTCTAATGGGAACTAACGGCTTCGGGGTGCTGCCTGCCGTGCCCCGCTGCTGCGGCATCGCCCCACCGCCAGCCCCAGCCCACCCTCACCGGCCGCGGTGCCCGGCACCTGCGTGACCCTTCCCGTCGGCGACTCGGCGGCTCTGCTGACACCGCTCGTGTAGCCACGGCCGCCGTGGGATCCACGGGGAACGTCAGCCCCTACATACAGGAGACCACCGCGGGGGCGAGAGGGGGGCGATGCCCTGCGGCTGGGGAGATTGGGCTGTGGCGCAGCGTGGGGCTGCCTTCACGCCGCCCCCCCTGCCCACGCTGAGCCCCCCTGCTTCTGCTCCGGCTCTGCCCCGGCCATCCCCCCCTCCCTCCTGGGGTACCACTCCTCCTGGGTACCCCGGCTTGTGATGCTGGGGTTGCACAGGCAGGGTGGTCAGAGGCAGCTGCGACACCTAACTGGCATGTCAATAAGTAGAAACGATAGCAATTGTGTTCTCCTGCGGTTGCCCCTGCTTGAGGGGGTCCGAGCAAGCTGTGCGAGGGGGCTGGCCCGGCTGGCCCATGGGGAGGGCTGGCTGGGGGCTCCCGCTGCGGGCTCTGCAGCCTGGGGGTGTGTCTGCCTGCGGCGGTTCTGCATAAAGCCTAAAATAAGAATATTGGTAATGGGAACTGGCTTTGGCGTATATGGTGGACTGTCACTGGGGCTTTTTCACGTCCCAGGGAGCCGTTTCTGGAGGCAAAATAAGGAGATTTTGAGTTTCAGGATGGGTCTGCTATTCAAGGAATGAAATGCTCCAAACATTCACCCCATGAATGCTATGGGAAAGCATGAAAAAGGCTGGGGTGATACATAAAAGCAACAGATACAAAGATCCTGCTTCTCATTTAAGGAGCTTATTGTGGGAGGTATGATTTACACCGGCTTAAAGCTTCCCCGTGGAACAATGTCATATAAGTGAAAATAGCCCTGGCTCAGCCTGCTTAGTCCTGCCTAGCTGAAGGTAAGGTGTGCACGCTCTTGTGCAAGGAAACCACGGGCATTTCCAGGAACCCCAGGGATGTGCAGTCCCTCAGTGTTTGGCATTTTAAAGTGGAACCAGGGAAAAAAAAATCTAGCTCTAGACTTAACAGCCTAATCATTCCTATTCTTCTGAGTGGCAAGGTGATGATTTTTAAGTCTTGTAAGTCACCTAGCCTTTCCTGATGGCACTGTAATTAATAGACAAGAGAGGTGGCATTCGTTCTTTGTACCGTGAGAGCTGGCAATGATAGGGATTTGTTAAAGGGTGTGTGTGTGGGTAATTTACTTGTGCCAGTGCAACAGTTATGGAAGTTACCTGGCATCTGCCGTGGGCTAGGAGTACAAATCGTACTATGGCATATACCCTCCTGCCAGCCCGGGCTGCGGGGGGGCTGTGAAAGCGCGATGTGCTGGGCTCTGGAGCAGCTTCTTGACGGGAGTTGTGGCACCTCATCTCGGGAAACGTCAGAAAGTAGGTTGGACGAAGCCCGGGGGATATGTAGTGCTATTTTCAAGCACTTTGTTCTGTCTAGTTGAAATGTCTTTAGTAGAAATGGCTGCAAATTTTCCATTGAACTTTCCCTCCTCCCTTTAAGTAGAAAATTACCCTTTTTTACCAATGAAATTTTTTTCCTTTAAAAATAAATAGTAGATAAATACCAAGCTGTAAACAAAGCCAAAGAAAAACATTCTGGAATTCAGATCTGTTTGTTGTCTCCGATTTGGAAGATAAAAAGCCTGCATAATTTACCTGTGTATGCGGGGAAAAAAGAGTCTGTTTCCAAAGTTGCTATGGGAAATCCTTAGCGGATTTGGATCAGCTTTGCCTGTCCAATGCGACTTTCACCGTTTCCCTTGAGAAACAGCTCTCAGCTTGTGGCAGCAATGTCAGAGGTATCGTGTCTGGGGCAGAGCAACTCATTTTGTCCACGCGTGAAACTCCCGTCAGCACTAAGGCCACCGAGGCAGGCAGAGGCGGGAGCTGCCTTCACAGGCAAACGGGGACATCACTGGTGATGGCCACGCTGCTGCCGGAGAGCAGGGATGGGGACGTCTCTCCTGGGGCTCCCGGGGCCCTTGCAACGGGAGCCTGGGGGGCCGGGGGCAGCGACCTGAGGCTGCTGCTGCTTCACCACCCCACAGCCCCCGTGGGCGAAGGGAGGAACGTGCTGTTCCGCTCCGCAGCCGTTAGACAGCTCTGTGTCACAGGTGATGATGCAAGAGCCAAGAGCTATTAACGAAGCTGCAATTTAGTCCTGAGGCTTCAATAGCATCTGTAAGCCGTTCGAGCGTCTCTAATGTTACCAGAAGGCAGTGGATGAACTCACGGCGCGCTAAGGCTGTGTCCACCCGTTACCCCAAACGGTTTCAGAACCAAACTCTCAACAACTGATATCTTCCCTCCATTGCTTCTGAAGTCAAGTGGAGATTGCAACAGCATTTTGAGCCTTTAGTTCGATGCGTGCCTTCGGTCATTTCACACAGCACAATCACTTGGGAGGTGTTGGGAGTTAATAAGGATTAGCTGCTGCTGCTGGCTGACTTAATAACGCTTTACAGGGCCACCGCATCTCCCAGCTAATAACACCAAAGCTCCCCACATCGAGGGCTGCACCCAGCGAGTGATGATGGCCATATTTCTATGTGGTGAAGCAAGGCAGGAACCTTCAGCCTATGCCAGAGGCAGGAGAGCCAAAGCACAGAGACTAGGGCTGTCACTCCTAAGGATGCTAAGAAGCACCAGCTCCCCTCGCCCCAGCCTCGCAAGCGCAGCTCCCAAAACGATGGTTGTACTGCAGCAAGTAGGGTTGGGGCTGGAAGTGACCCTGCCTTGCTGCTGTAGCTGTTACTTTTCTTTTCCAGACTAGTTCTAACTTGCCAAAGCAACTGGTGGTGGAAGCCTTCGCAGTGACCACATACTCTGTGGCTTTGAGGAGTTATGTATGAGGTTAGAACTCTAGAAAACAACATCATCCATAACAAAAGCCAAGGGTAAGTGATAGCCCTCTTTAGCTTGAAGGATGCTCTGTGCCCTCGTGCTTCTGACAGTTGTATATATACACACACACACAGAGCTGGAAAGAAGGCAGCAATCAGCTGAATGGTGATTTCTGCCCCTATTCAAAGGTGACACCTACAGTCTGAGCTGGCCGCTTCTCCCTGTGGAGCTGTGGCTGAACAGCTGTCTCCAGTTTTGGAGACTGGACATCCAAGGGGCTCTGCTCTGTCACGGAGAGCTTTCCAGGAACAAGGCTCCCTTGCTGACCATCCAAGATTTGGAGCACAGGACTCCCAGGCCTCTCCCTGGAGTTGCAGGACAGCCCTCAGCAGAGCACTTGGGACCAGATCTTTAGCTTTAAAAATGCACTTTCCATATCTCACCCCTCAACTGCAAATCTGCTCAGAGAGACTTTGAAAGCCGGATAAGTTAGCAGAGGTTTCTGGGCTGCTGAGCCCAAGCAGTTCACGGAGTCCATGTGAGCGCAACCCATGAACACGAACGTGGGGAGATATTCACCAGGAATAGGTGAGCATGCTCCAGAACGAGCCTCAGAGAGCTGCTCCCTGCAGAGAAAGCTTCCCTGCTATGCCTGCTATGCTCAGCCACCCCCTGCCCACTGCCCCTGCCCAGTCCCTCGGCAGAGGGGTCCCTCGGCCAAGCCCGGGCCACGGGCTGGCGCCCGGCCATGGCACCGGCGTGGGGTGCAGCGGCGCTGGGCTCAGTCCCCTGCAATTCCCCATGCTGGGTGATCATGGGCATGGTCTCGACTGCTGAGCCCTCCTGTGGGGCCTGCCCCTGCCACTAAAACACATTTTTTTGCCTCACTCCTTACCTTTTCACCATGTGACTACAGTCTTTGGGACAAGGCATGTTGGGAGTCCTGATCTCAGCTAGGTGTTTCAAAGTGCTATCAGAAGACCTCAGTGAGATTCGTAATTTCATCCCCATTTATCAGAATTCTTCTTTCACAAAACAAAAAGACTGAAGCAGCCTCTTGAAGTAGCTACAATGACAGATTTAGTTGCAAGTTTACTAAGAGCTGATTTCCTTTGCACAGACAGATTGTTTGAGGATTTGCTTCCAGGGCAAAACTATACTGATGTCTGTTGTTCAATGCCAATCAGAATCCCAAAACTTTGACCCGAGAGAAAACCTCAGCTCCTGATGATGCATTTGAAAGGCAGATACGGTATCGCATGTCCACATACCCCAGCACAAACACCGTCACACCGAGATCCAGCCCTTATCCGCTTAATCATTTTTCCCCATAAATGGCAAATTAACTGGGAGTCAGAGGGCACAAACAAGGTTTGCAGGAACAGGTCGATAATTTGTCCTGCTGTGGTTGCCAGCAACCCCCTCTCCATCGCATTAAAACATACGCAGGAATAAACACTGATACGTATTAGAAATCTATACCGCTTAGTATTTATGATCGCAAAGAATACGAACACCAACTTTGCAACAACACCACGAATGTGAGGAAGATAAGGCAGCAGGAAGCTAAGAAACTCGCAGAAGGTCACAGAGGTAGTGGCAATGCCAGGAATAGAAACTGGAGGTGAAATCCTGGCCTCGGGAAAGTCAGCGGGAAACCTTCCCTGATCTCAGCAGCGGCAGGATTACACTCGAAGTCCTACGTGCTATCATGATCTACCCGTATCTATTTAAAGACAAAATCAGTACGAACGTTGATTAGAAATTACTGTGCTTTCTCGCAATTCTCTAAACACAACTGCCTGACTAACAGCCAAAGCCGAAGCTTGTCGTTCGGTTGCAGATGCTGAAAGCAAGGCCGTGTTTTCTCCTGCCGGCTCCGGGGGAATTAACTATGGATTCAGCTCTCCGTCAGGAGCGGAATTTGGCCCACCGTCAACGCTTTGAATCAATCATCCCCGCAAGTGGGTGATCCCCGCGGTGCCATCCTGCACTTTGGGAATTTCGGAGCACCGCTTTCTGGTCCCCAGCCGAGTCCTTCTCCAGACACTTAACTCTGCAGCTGCCAGCGCCGACAGGCAGAGCCGCGCCGTGCTCCGAACTGCTCTGCAGCAGGAGGAAGAGCGAGCCCTCGGTGCTTAGGTACCGGCTGGAGCAACTTCTAGAACAGGCACGGCAGGGGCTGTAGGCAACTTCTGGGGGCGCAGCCCCGTCCCCCCCAAAGGCGCAGGAGCCCCCCATCCCTTCCCCGGGCCGGGGACCCCCAGCTCCGCGCTGCCGCCTCGGGCGCCGCCGCCCGCCGGGGCCGCGCTCCCTGCCCGGGGCCGCCGCCGCCGCCGCCGCCATCCCCCGCGCCCCGCCCCGCCGAGCGCCGGTCCCTTACCTGGGGGGAGCGGCGGGGCCCCGCGGGGCGCCCGCTGGGCGTCATGGGGCGGCGGCGGCGGCGGCGGCGGGGCCGGGGCCGGGGCCGGGGCCGCGCCGGGCTCCCGCGCTGCCCGCGCTGCCTGCGGCGGCCCCGCCTCGCCCGGCCCGGCCCGGCCCCGCCGCCCGCCGGCAGCCGCGCCGTAAACAGGCGGCAACGTGACCGGAACTGGGGAGCTCCGCCGGGGCGAGGCGCGGGCGGGGAGCGGGGAGCGGGGAGCGGGGCCGCGCCGGGAGCCGGGCCGAGGACAAGGCGCCTGCGGGGCGCGGCGGGACAGCGGGGCACCGACCGCAGCGCCGGGGATGTCGTGCCCGCCGCAACCGGGACGCGGCGCCGCTGCCCCCGGGGGGAGCCGCATCGGGGCCGGGGCTCGGCTCCCCGGGGACCCTCGGTGCGGCCGGGGCTCGGCTTCCCGGGATCCAACCCCCCCCCGCCCCCAGGCCGGGGCTCGGCTCCCCGGGGACCCTCGGTGCGGCCGGGGCTCGGCTTCCCGGGATCCACACCCCCCCCCCCCGCCCCCAGGCCGGGGCTCGGCTCCCCGGGGACCCTCGGTGCGGCCGGGGCTCGGCTTCCCGGGATCCAACCCCCCCCCCCCCCCCCCCCCCCAGGCCGGGGCTCGGCTCCCCGGGGACCCTCGGTGCGGCCGGGGCACGGGCCCCGCTCCGCCGCCGCTGTCCGCGGTGCTGAAGCCGCCCGGCCGCCGCCGCCGGCAGCTCAGCCCCGGGTGCGCCGGCAGCCGCCGAGCCGCGGGCCGGAGCCGGGGGAACTCGGGGTGTGCCGGGGAAACGGCAGCGTTCGCGTACCCCGCGGGGTTTTTAGGGCTAACGCGACTCAAGGGGGGGGGGGGCGGACGCAAGTCCAATGTGGGATGGTGCCCGCTTCCGCGAGGAAATCGGGGGGAAGAGCGAGTCAGGAAAGAGCTTCCCAGAAGCTGCGGTCAGGTGAGAAAAGGTTGTTTACTCATGCGGTTACTAATTCTTCATGCCCTTTTGTTTGTGATATCCAGAGCAGCTGGGGCTCCTCTTTCAAAGACGACTAAATTCATTGCGCCTCTTTTACAGCAGGGGAAGCTCAGATGCGGTGGCCTGTTCCATGTCGCGCGGCAGAGAAGTGGTAGCGTCCTCCCCGTCAGCTGACAGTCTGCTGATTCCCGTGCCCTTAAACCAAACCCTGCTACGGAGAGTGTGGTGTTCCCGGCCTGATGCTCGGCTGGATTGTGCTGCCATCCTCACGTTAAAGCTGCTGCTATTCCGCACGTATCGGTCCTGAGCGTGCAAACAGCATGTGAATGTGTTGTAGGGCAGCCCGCAGGGTATGGTTTGTGGTATCATTTTGTCATCCCACATCCTCTCTTCCCCATGGATGTTTTAAACCTCTGACCGAGTGCCTGTGCTACACAAAGTGGTCGAGGGCATGCCGTGAGGAATAGCCCTGCCTTGTGCCCGCGGGAGGGCAGGCAGAGGAGAGAATAATCTAGGTGTAATATGGTGGGTTTGTAGCATCCCTGCGCTTTAACAGCCGAAGACAGGATCCTTACCTGATGCAAACTGGTGTGGTACAGCCTGGCTTGGTGCTGGCTGATAGCAGAGGAAGGCTGGGCTTGGGATTAGGGCTCTTCTATGGAGAGTGAGTGTAATTGACACTGAGAGAGAAATTGTTAAATCAGGAAAAAAGGTGACTGGTGAGGTCTGAAGGCCTGCACATGCACACACAAGCTTCTGATTTGCACTGAATTATTCAGACACCTCTGCTTAAGGCCTCAGCCAGCGCAATCGAGAGCTTCAGTGCTTCCTAACACTCATTCAGCCACGCTGACTCCTCTGTGGGCCTCCTCTCAGCTTGTTTTTTTCTGAAAAAAAGTAGTTCTTCCTGCAATGACAAGTTGTGAAGAGGTGAAGGATTTCTGTGTGAAGGGGGAGAGCGCAGACTTTCTTATTCAGAGAAGTGTTGTCTCACTAGGAGCACCTCTCACCCATTTGTAACCATCAGGTCAACACTTGCCAAGGTGTCATTTGTCTCTCTCAGTGCAGTTTGCTATGTTTGGGGGGGGCTGTTTTTAATATCTCACCATGTCTTCCCCTAACTCATGTGCTAACTCCAGTAGCAGTGAATTACAGACAGGGAGGCGGGGGGAAGAGGGAGGGGTGATGTCTGAATGCATCATGTTTCACCAGGTTGTACAATTTTCATTGATTTTCCACTGAATAAAAGAGAAGCCTGCAAATGATCAAGGTCAGGCATTTGGGGACAGACAGCTGCCTCTGTAAATGAGGTCATCGCTCCAGGATACAGCCGTGCTGCGAGGGAAGGCAGCGGAGCACAGCGCATCCTCTGCACCCAGCATGGTGCAGGATAAAGCCGGCTGCCTCTGCAGCGATTGCCTGGCAGCTTGGAGTCAGCCACAGTGCACACAGGCCACTAGTATTTCCCATCACCTCTCTCACCTGCGCTCACCGTTCCACAGTGAACTGGTTTCACCGGCAGCATTTTGCTCAGGGAGCTGCTCTCAGCTTCTTTTGTCTGGGACATGACCTAGCAGTCCCTTAGCTAATGCCTCCAGCAACCGCGATGTCCTGCACCGCAGTTACACCGTGACCCTTCCCCACTCACCCCATGCTCCGAGAGACAGGAACCGCTTCTCTGAGGTGGTTTGTGATCAACATAACGAGTCAAAAATGGCAGGAATGCCATTTCAGTCTCAGGAGGAGTTGTGGGGTCCCCGCTGCCAGCCCGGGTGCGTGACCGAGCCAGCCTGCTCCTTGCCTGTTGTACACCGGCGGGGAGACATCCAGCTGGAACGCCGCCTGAAAGAGGGTACCGACGGCACCCACTCGCCGTGACCCCGTGGGTGCAGGCCGGCGCTGAAGCGGCAGGGTCGCGGCGGGGCTCGGGGGGCCAGCGGCTGCGGAGGGACGCACCTGAGCGCCTCGGCCCCAGGTTTTGCTGCAGAGACGTGGCTCTTCCCCTTGGAAACCTCCCTGGAGAGAGGCCGGTGTGGAGGTTGCGGAGACTGCAGAGACTGCGGCTGGCTGTTGCAGGCAGCAGCAGCAGCAGCTCTGCCGTGCGGGGCTGGGCGCGGGCAGCTGCCCGCTGCCTGCAGCTCCGTACCGACGCTGACCTCTAGCGGCAGCGGTGCGGGCAGCGGTGCGGGCAGCGGTGCGGGCAGGGGCAGCGGCAGCTCGCACGGCCTCCGGCGCCGGGCAGAGCGGGCAGGCTCCGGCCGGCAGCCGGGGCCGGGCACGGAGCCCCGGGGCCGGGGCTGGAGCGCGGGGTGGGCCGGCAGCCGCTGGGACCGCCGGTGACACCGTTTGATCCCATCCTGAGGGCTTGAAAAGGCGGTGCTCATCCCGCACTCGCAGCCAGTGGAAAGAAAGAGGGAGCCGGGCAGCGCTTCAGGCTGCTCCCGGCCGGGCATCCCTCTTTCTCCCGGCTGCCGGAGGAGCTGAGGGCCGGGAGGCTCTGCCCGCAGGTCCGCCTGGTTTAAACGCCTTGCGTTAGGTGAGACCAGCTCACATCAGAGGTGACCGGTACCAGGATAAAGCAGCCACTTCCCAAAGGGAGCGGGCACTGAAGTTAAACCTGCCTCCTGCGCCCTTCTAGACTATGTGGAGTGCCTTTAGACCACCGCTTCCCCCGCCCCCCCCTCCCCACCCCGAGTTATTTATTAGGGGAATTTTTGCATTTAATTTAAAAATGAGTTTAACTTTGCCTCAAAAGTTATTTTTCAACCTAATTGAAATGTAATGTGTGTGTGTCTTCTAATTGCTCTGAAGAACCTAATAAGAAGCTCCTTAAAGCGATGGAGGGCTAAAAGCTAGAGGGTTTTGATAAATTTAACATTAGCTTAACAGTTCCACGGCGATTTGAAAGTATCAGACTTGTGACGATATTTGCTTGAGCTAAGTAATGCAATTTGTCCTTCTTCAGAGAGCCTTTGCTCTGCGCAGCTGACTGTGGGGAGGGCTGCAGCATTCCCAGTGATACTGGGGGAAGGAGGCAGGGGAGCGTGGTCCTATGACTCCTGGCTAAATGGAGTAAAAGCTTTGGGAAATGATGGGCCAAATCTGTCAGCCCGGCTCTGGCATGCTGGCCCCGGAGGGATGCCCGGCTGGGATCAGCACGGTGCTGGCAGCGTGAAGGGGCACATGAAAGATGACAGATGCATTAGCATGTATGTGCTATGTGAACACTCCAATTTTTAAAATTTCTTATTATTTTAGAACTTTTTTTTTTTTAAAAATAAAAGTTGTTTCTATTCTTTAGATCTCACAGGCCTGCAAAAACATATGTGTGCTGAAACAGGGGTGGGTCAGTTCCCAGGCGCCAGGGGCAGAAGGGAGAGCTTCAGCCTCTCCTGTGCCCACTCCTCTGGCCCCACATCCCCACAGGGTCCCATCGCTGCTTCCCACCCATGACCTCCCACAGCGGGTGCAAGCACTGGAGACTCATCCGTCAGGACTGAGACTCTCTCTGTGCTTACAAGTGTGAAATTCAGCACGGCTCTCAGGCTCTGCAGAGCAGGGATCAGGTTTTTTTATCTGCCCTTGGCTCCAAATCTGATCGTGAGCAACGTCAATCCAGGCAGAGCTGGTGCCTGACGGCTGCAGGCAGCTGATAACAGGGCCTCGCTGATGGGTGAGCTCGCTTGCTGCCCGGCTCATTAAAACATGATGTATCAACAATTTCCTGGTCATAATTTCAGCCAAAGTATCCAGCTGAGGACCAAGCTACCAGCCCCCTGTGGCACAGTGGGCTGCCAGCTGCCAAACCGGTGCATGGACACAGCCTCGCTGGGCGGTTGTTTCTTTCCAGCGTTCAGCCCATAACTTGTAAGAGGCGACAGCTCCTCCAGAGGGTAGGTCACTGCCCAGGTTTTGGGAGACCCCCAGCTGAATTCCCTTTATGTGATCCTGAGCAAGGTACAGCCTCTCCAGCCAAGGTGGCAAAGCACCCCTCTGCATCCTAGCAAGGGGCAGCTGTGATGGAGGCATTAATGCCTTTCAGATGTGTTTGGGCCCTACGAGAGTGGGGCTCTAGAATTACCAATAACAGGTATTTACTTGAGTAATTAATGTCATTTGATTTAAATGAAGCTGTTGCATTATGGGAGCAACATCTGGGTTTGCCGAGTTGTGAAATTGGGTTCTTAAAGATCAGAAAAGTCAGGATTTAGGGCCAGAACATTGCTTTAGAGAAATAGCTTTTAGTGTGATTTGAAGCTCCTTGAAGTAACGTCTAGATGCGCTCCCAGTTTGTTTCCTGAGCAATATGGGCCAGCTGTTACTGAAGCTGCCCTGCAGCTCCCAGGGACCTCGAAGGGAAGCCCCGGCTCAGGCAGATGGCAGGTTTTAGCTTTGAATCTATGGGAGAATAATTTTCACTTGGCGTTCCTGGACCTCACGCAGGTGAGTTCTGCTGCTGGGTTGGTTGGTTGTTTTCAAGGGTGAGCAAGGACCGATGATAGAACTGGGGTTCAAGGGGTGGGCTCCAGCCCCCCCAGCCTGTGCTGGTGTGGCCCGGATGGTGTGACCGTGGGGGGGCTCAGCCTGGGCCGGGGGGGGGGGAGCCCGTTTCTGTGTTTATTGCCACTGGTGACTGTTCCCGAGGGACTTTGCGATACACGGCTCAGACTTGCTCTGACTGTTTGGGGGGTGCACGGCGTGCATCTCTCAGGCGGGGCTCTGGTGGGATCCAGCGCCAGCTCTGCGGGGCCGGTAGCGCTTATGTGCAAACCCAGGCGGCTCGTCCCGGGGGGGAGCGGGCATTGCATAAGGCTTTACATAACGGGGCACGGTGAGGTGACCCCCCCCCCCCCCCCCCCCCTGCCCGGGGCGGGTCCCGTCCCCGTCCCCCCCCCCCGGTGCCGGAGGAGGCGGGGGCTCGCAGGAGCCGGCGCAGCCGCCCCAGCCCCCGCGGGGGACGGTGCCCGGGCTCCGGCGCTGCCCGGGCCGGCTCGCAGCGGGGGTGTGCTGGCGGGGATCCCCCCCCCCCCCATCCCGCCTTCCCCCGCCCGCCCTGCGGCAGCGCTCCCGGCCCCGGCATGGCCTCGGGCAAGGCGGCGGGGGAGCGGCGCTGGGAGCTGGTCCGCTGGTGAGTGGGGGGGGCACAGCGGATGGGCCGGGGGGGGGTCCCGGCAGATACCCTGGGGGCTCCCGGGAGGCTCGGGGAGGGGGGACCCAGGCGGGCGACCTTTGGGGGGGTTAAATTTGCAAGGGGGTCTTGGCTCTGGGGGGGGGGTTGCTCCTAGTCCGGGGGGAGTCCTGGCTGCTGAGCCAGGTGAATAGGGGAATCCCGGCCCGGGAGGGCTCCGGTGTATTGGGGGGGGGGGGCACGGACGCTTAGCCCCGGCACCCTGGGGCCCTCCGGGGCACTCCAAGGGTCGCAGCGTGGTTGCGGGTGTGGGACTGTGGTGGGTCCCTGCGGGGCGGCTGCTCCAGTCGGGGGGGGGGGGGGGAACGGTCACGTACCCGGGCAGGGAGAGGGCGGTTCGGGGCTGCAGCTGCTGCGAGGGGGATCTCTGGCATTTGGGGTCCGGTAGAGGTAGAAGGGTCGGATCCCAAAGCGAGATCCTGCTTCTGGGAACTGCCCCCGCCCCGCACGGGAGAAGTGGGGGGAACACCAGCGTCCTGGTCCTGGGTGTGCCTGGGTCTTGTACCTGCCAGCGGGAAGTCTCTGGGACACGTAGGGGATGCTTTGGGGACATCGTGGGTGTGGAGGGATGCTGAGGCTGCTCTGGGCTTTGGTGTGTGGGGACCCGCTTCTTCCTGCTGGGGACAGGGCGATTGCGGTGACCGGAGCAGCTGGGACGGGCTGACATTGGAAACAAGCTTTCTCTGTATTTTTTTATTTTTAATTGTGCATGTAGTTTGTGACGTCCAAAGCTTGTGACTTTTGAGCAGGGTGCTGTAGCAATGCCAGGCTGTGACTGGGGTGACTCCCGTTACGGCGTGGTGCTGCTGATGTAAGAGCTGGGAGCGGGCCCAGGGCTCATCCCGCATCCCAACACCGGCCGGGTGGGGAGCAGGGCTAGGCTGGATGCTGGGGCTCCCAGGTCTGGGTGGGAACCCTGCAATCCTGGGTGATCAGCCAGAGTGGAGATTGTCAGAGGACTACTCTCAGCTTGTGAAGCTTTTTTCTTTTCTTTTTTTTTTTTTTTTTTTTTTTTTCCCTCCTCCTCGGCAGCCTAGGGCACTTTTATTTCTTCAGGCATAGACCCAAACTGTTACAATGACTACTTGGCCTGGCTGTTCTGCCATCCCCACTGCCTCACCCCCCCTTCCTTCCCAAAAGACATTCTGGCTTGCCTGCTGTTACTTTGTGCAATGTTATCATATGCAAGAGCTGCAGGGGAGCATTGGGACTGCAACGTGCTTGGTTGCTTATACCAAGAAAATTAGCGGCTCAGTCACTAAAATTAGCGGCAGGGATACTCAAGGAGCCTTTTGGGTTTCCTTTTGCTGAGAGCGGGAGGTCCTGACTCCTGCGTTGTCACTGCCCCCCGGCTCTAGCAGGACCCCACAGCGCTGGGCTGGGTGAGTTCGGGCAGGCAGCAGAGCCCAGCAGCAGGGAACAGCTCCAGCCATGGCCCTGCTCATCAGAGCTGCAGGGAGCCCGTGGTACATTGGCCCCATCCAGGCAGCATGGCTGGATCCCTGTGGTTAATGGTGGGAACGCACCACCCGGAGCATCCGCACGCAGAGGAGAGGAGTGCAAACTCGCCCCAGCCCTGGCTGGGGTTTCATGGGTGCCGCAGCTGTGTCTGCGTGCATGTGTCTCCAACCAGTACTACAGGGGCTTTAAATAATTAATCACTTGCTGATGAAATTTCATGTTCAGAGGAGGGTGTGTGAAGCGCAGCTGGTTGTTGGGATGGAGGCAGGCAGCGGAATTGTGTTCTAAAAGATAGCAACAACTGCGGTTACCGACATCTTGCTCATGTAACAGAGAACCCGTACTTCTCTAATCAAAATAATTGCCATTGATTCATCACTTGAATATTACTTACTAAGCCTCAACATCTGGCCTGACCTTTGAAATAAGGTTAGAAAGGCATTAGCCTGGTCTTGGAGCCAGTGATAACGCTGGGGACAGGGCTGGTGGGGAGCAGCCGGGCGGGAGCTGTTGGAGGCAGACTGTGCCCCAGGGTGATGGGGACCGCTGCTCTGGTGGCAAGGAGCAAGGGTGGCTGGGGGGGCCACCGTCCCCTCCCCTGGGGGTTGCCCTTGAAGGGATGCCCCGTCACAGCCGTGGCCGTGTGCTCGTGAGAGCGTCCATTGGTGGGAAGGACAGGGACGGCACAGGGATGCAGACAGACGGGGCTGTAATGTCATTTTGCTGTTTCCACTGAGGAACACGTCAGTGGTGGTGTTGGACTTGCAGCTCCGAGCAGCGCGACTGAGCCAGTCGCTCTCCGTGTCCTGCAGCTCCCTCGCCACAATCCTGTGCTAATAAATATTTCAGTCTTTCTTGCTGTTATTTTTAGGTACGTGCGAGAAGGCCGGTTTCGGATTGAGGAGAGGACGCTGACGGCTTTCCAGTGGCTGTACTCGCCCCACCAGCACCGCATCGTCAGCCGGGCGGACCTGGGCTCGCCCAGCAGGTAAGGGGGGGCCAGCGAGTGCAGGGCTGGGGGCCGTGGGGAGCACTGGCATGTTCCCTGCCAGTGCTGCCGGCAGCCTAGTCTGTCATGAGCCCTCATAGTTTTGACATGGGTCTCCTGAGCCTCAGCCTGTCTCTGGAGCTCTGTGAATACCCGAGCATCTTGGGTTTCACTTTAAAGTAAGGTTCCAGATGCAGGGGTTGCAGCTGGGAGCTGCAAGCATCGCGTAAGCACCCCTCTGGTTTAAAGCAGTGGAAAGGACAAATTACTGACTGCTTCCCCAAACTTTTATTTTTAAAACCCCCATGCTTCTGGTCAAGCACACAATCTTTTGAGGACCTGCTTCATGCATGTAGCTCACTTGAGATTTACTTAAAAAATAAATTGGGAGCCAGGGGCTGTGTATCTCCCAACCGTAAGTGGTCTCTTGAAAATATTTGTTCTGATACCCCGATTTCATTAGCTGCTTAAACTCTCCCCTTCACAGCTCGTTGAGAACATGTCTTGGAGCCACATCCTGGGCATGTGCCATGACTCTCCCTGCTGATGCATATGCATTGCTGTCGGTTCAGATCCCAGTGTTTGGTGATAAAACGCCATTAACATAAAAGCCTTGCAGGCCTCAAGACACATATAGCGCAGTGTCTGTTTTCCTGCCTGTTAAGAGCACTGAAACACCCCGAGTCCCTGTGTGGCTATGCGGCTAAAAGCTTTTCCCTCTTCATTTCAGCAGTAGTTTTGCTCTGAGAGCCCTTAAAGCCCTGAAGTATTTATCTCCCCAGAATCGCATGTACCAGAATAACAGCGGGAGGGAGGGGGTGCCTGAAATGCACAGCTCGCTGTGGGGAGCAGGGGCTGGAAGGGCTGTGGGTGCTCTTGGAGGTCCCCGCAGGGTGGGGGGTCTCTGGGGGTGGATGGTGCTGCAGAGCCCCTGGGCTGGGTGGGGAGCGCCCTGCCCCGCTCGTGGGGAGCACGAGGGGAGGTGAGATCCATGCTGGGAAGAGATTTCTAGGAGCAGGAGGGAGGTGCCCCCCGCTTTCCTTGGTGGGAGCCACAGTGTGCACGTGTGCCGCAGCCGGCTGCTTCCTGAGACGGCGATTCCTCCACCTGCTGCTGGGGAGGCCTTCCAAAAAGTGAAATTACCATGCTGGTTATTGATTTTAACTGACTTTTGCAAATCACTGTCAGAGGCTGTGTTAATCTCACCCCTGATGCACATATATCATGCAGCATGTGGAACTTAAATGCATGCAGTGTCATTTATAATTAATGTTAAGTTCCATTGGGGTTAACTCCACTGGATTAATTTGATTTCCCAGTGGGCTGGGAAGTTACCTGGAGAAGTCTGGTAGAGTGTGTGGGACATCAGTGGCCAGTTATGAATGGTGCCTGCATCGCTCTTAAGCGGATAAAATCTTTACTCAGATTGCAGCTGGGACTGTTGCCTAGAGCAGCCCAAGTGCGAACTCCAGCTCAGCAAGTCGCGGGTTTGCCTAACTCTGACTCTACAAGCAGACAGGAGAGCAGCCCGCGTGGGCAGTGCCTGCAGCCAGGGAGCAGGGCTGCTGGCCCCGCTCGGGGCACAAAGCTGTCGTGGCCTGTGCCATGCCGTTTGCTTCAGGAGCTGCTCCGTGGGACAGGGGTGAGGAGGAAGCCCCAGCTGGGGATGTGTTATCATCTTTAAGCCCCTCGTTTGGTACTGGCAGTGGCAAGGTGTCCTGCAGCCTCCCGGCCCTGGCGTGTCCCTGCTGGCAAGCAAGGGACAGGGCACGGAGAGCGGGCAGCCGTGCCCACCTCCCAGTGCTGACGCTTGTCTCAGCCATGGCACAAGCTGACGCTTGTCTCAGTTGCTGCAGAGGCTTTGGCTAGGGGACATTTTAGTGCCTCAGGTGGCATGCTGACACTGAGATGCTCTGTGGCATTTCAGTCTGTCACGTTATTTATGTGTCACGTTAATCAGATCACTGTCTCTCTTTTGCACTTACCGCTTCTTCTTTGTGTAATGGTAGTGACACAGCTGAGCAAGAGGATGGCTGATCTGCTGGAGGGGTTAATGTAACAGGTGTATTTTATTATGTTTATTATTTGTACACATTAATGTGCTCATTGGTCCCACTTGAGCAGCACTTTGTAGGAGGACAAGAACATGGGTCCCATTTCCTATGGCTCTTCCCGCAGCCGGGTTGGTTTTGCCCTGGTCCCACACACACAGTGTTGTGTTTGGAAGCAGCAGGCACGCTGCTGCTGGCAGAGCTGCTTTTCCTGGGATGGGCCTCTCCTTCAGCACGGGAAGGCTTTTGGTAGCTGGGCCCAGCTGCCTGCTGCCAGGGAACAGTGCCGTGTCTGTGGCTGTTTGGTTTGCAACACAGAGCGGACCTGGGTGTGAGAGACCGTGATGGATTTAGAGTTGGGTGGCTGTCGGTCACCTAGTGCGAGCGCTGGCCTGGTCGACCCGTGTGTGCTGCTGGCACGCTCTGGCAGGGACCGGGCAGCGCAGAGGCAGGAGGCCGGGGAGCAGCGTGGGGTGCAGCGGGCTGCCCGGCTCAGCCCTGGGCGCCTTCGGTAGCTGAAGTCACCTACGTCGATGCTGAGTGATGTTAAACGGGTTTCAGGGCTGCCAAAAAAGGGAGTTGCGTTGGTTTCACTGAATCTCTTCAGGAACCAGTGGGACCAAAGTGATGCAGCTTGTGACGACTGGGCTGAGCTCTGCGGTGCAGGCTCATTCTTTGGGCTCTGCTGGGTGACAGCAATGTGGGGCTGGGGTAGAAGCCCTGTGAGCTAGGAAGGATGGGCCCGTTGGTGGGAATGGGAATCTTGCCTTTCCTTTCAGTGGGTCCAGAGTTTGGTTCTGCAAGCTCTTCTTCTGCCTGGTCCAGCCTGTGTCTGTCTTTAATTCAGCTGTAATAGATGAAGGGGCTCACATGCAAGACTAAAGCCTGCTTTCAAAGCTGAATCCAAAGGGGTTTGCACCATTTTCTAATTGTTTGTTCACAAAACAGCCCTTTCACTCCAAAAAGCCCCAGGCAAGTTTAATGGGCAGGATCTTCAGCTTTCGCTGGCAGGTGCTGCTCCAGTGATGCTACCGAACTCCCCTGGGTGAATAACCCTTGCCCAGGAGCCCACCGCGCCTGGAACCCCGTATTCTTTCCTATCTCCCCCGCACCCCCCCCCCCCCCCCCCCGGGGGACCCAGTCCCAGTTTCCAGCTTGCTGACACGCTTTGCCTGAGCAGCTCTCCTTCCTCTCCCTCTACACGGGTGAAGCGTAGGGGTGTCTGCGGGCAGGGCTGGGGGAGGCGGCTCTGCCCCGGCAGCCCCCCCCCAGCCCCCGGCTCGGTGCTGGCGGCAGCAGGGCTGCCAGCGCAGACCCCCCCCCCCCTTCCCTTCCAAGCCGCCGGGGGGGGGGGCCCGCGGGTGCGCAGCGCCGGGCGCGCATTCCGCGGAGCCCGGGGGTGCGGTAGCTGCGGCTGCGGGGCTGGGAGACCGCGCTGCTCCGCGCCCCCCCCTCACACCCCCCCTCCCCGCGCCGGGGCTTGCAGCGGCCACGGCTTTTGCAGAGAGAAGAGCGAGGAAATCAAGGTAAGATGCTGCCGAGTGTCGCTAACCCCCAGCTGCGGTCGCAGTCTGCAGATAGCGGTGTCTCAGTAGCGTGCGGGGACTGGAATATACATGGGCAGAGTAAGCCTTTACCGGAAAAGATTTTAGTCTGTATTTGTCCTTGTTTTCACCCTGGATGGGCTCGTCTGAATGCGAACGTGAGGCAGAGCCGGGAGATCTATTGTTGAAACGCTTGACAGTTCTCGGCTTCTCCGTTCGCGTTTAAATACGCGGTGACTACTTCGGGCGTGTAGGCTTTGTGCGTCGGGGGCTGGGGGACAGGGAGGGTGGGATCCGTGTGCCCGCCGTGCCGATGGCCAACGCTCGTGTTAAATAGGGAAAATTCAGAGGAGGCAACTTCAGGAGGTCTTCTCGGTGCTCTGCTCCGATGTCTTTGGGGGTGCGCGGCGTAGGCGCTCGCTCCGAGCAGGGCTGCCAGGGCTTGCGGTCCTGCCTTTGCAGGGCACCTCTTTGCTGAGGAGCCCCGTTTTTTTTTTTTTTTTCTTTTTTTTTGGGCTTTGACAGAAACAGGGCACAGAAAGAGGTTGTTCCGAGTGCCCTGTTTGCAGGGGTGACCCTCCTTCCCCCTGTCTTTGAGCGAGATTGCAGCTTATCTCCACCTGAGAAGCAGTGTAATGTCTGCTCGCAAGGCAGAGCAGAGAGCATCTCTGCGGGCAGAGCTCCCGTGTAACCCGGTGTGCGAGCTCCGCGGAGCTGGTAAGGGCTGCGTGAGCATGGAGCCTGCATCCCTGGCGTATGCAGGACGTGAGATGGATCCTGCTAGGTACTGCCTTGTTTCCTTATCTTCTGCGCACTCCAGGCTCCTCTGTTTTATTTAAGGCTGCTTGTTGGTTTAGTAGCACAAGGGACATAATATCTGTCCACACGGCAAGATTTATTGAGGGTTGGAAACATGCCAAGGAGTCTAAATTCAGATTCAACAAGAAGCGTGATTCCAGCCAGCAGGCTCGCTCTCTGTACACACCAGCTTTAACAGATATTTTGTTCTCCCCCTGCTGCTGCTTCCTCCCAAAGGGCAGCTCACGATAACCATAGCAGCAAAACTGCCTTTTTGCTTTGCTTATGTTTGTTTTATCATCCTTCCTTCCTCTTCAGCCCTAAGCGTATCCGTATGGTAACAGGGTCCTGGGGGCTGCTCGGAGAGTCCCTCTGCTGCTGTTGCCTGTCGTGTACCTGAAGTCAGATGCTCTGGTTGTCCTTAGCAGCTGCTGTGGAAACAGGAACAGGACTTCAACAGCAACAGTAGGAAGAGACATGTTTTCCAGGAGCTAAAAACAGCTCATTCTCCCCAGACCTCTTTCCAACTTCGTGGGGGTAGATGAATCCCTGCTTAGAGTTAACATCTGCCTTCAAGTTGGATGCCAAACCAGAAAGAGCTGTTTCTTGATTTTGATTTGAATCTAGCCCAGCTCTTTCAAAAACCACCCAAACCGGTGGAAAAATACAGGTGATATTGGCAAGATGTAGCAGGGTTTTGAAAAGCTTGAGTCGAAATCCTGCATGTCTTGTTTGCAATGTTTAGATGGAACCATGTACAAGTTTGGCCTTGAATCTGAGCCCTGACTGCTGCCTAAATCTAATCCTGTGCCAGCACATCTTGGCTTCAGGCAGTCGCTGCTTAACCATATGCTGTTGGAGGGCTGGGGAGCAGGGCAGCGTGTGGGCTGTGAGGAGAAGCCCCTGTGAGAGGAGGGTGCGAGGGCATGTGCTGGTTCACCGAGCCCAGCTCCCTGCTGCTGCAGGCATCATCTCGTGTAATGTCTTCATAAACATACTGACCATCAGTTAGGGTTTGTTGTTTTTTTTTTTTCCCCCCCCTTCTGTTATTAGGAAACTCTTCCAGAGACTGTTTGTATTAAAGATTAGAAATCTCCTAATTTCCAGCCAAAGCATGTTCAGGTCTATCTCATACCCATGCTTTCTTCCCACCCCCATGTTTTGCCAGCCCTGGTTTTTAGTTTAAACAGTTGTTTTTTCTGTCTCGCCACAATTTCTTCATAGGCTGCAGTTGCATCCCTTCCCCATGTTTGTGGTGTGATCTGGGCCAAATGCTCTCTTTCCTGGCTGCGTGCCAGCACCAGCCTGCCAGCAGGAACAGGGTTTTGTCGGTTTTTGCCCTAACGCATCTTCCCTCCACCGGCCCGTGCAGTTCCCTGGGCGAACAGGCGACGAGCTCCTGCTCCTCTGAGCAGCGGTAGCCTGGGACCAGGGGACCGCAGTGTGGGATGCACAGTGGATGTGCAGGTAGCCATGGTGACGGTGCCCAGGGACCTGGTGCTGGGCATGGCCAGCTGCCTTGCCTGCCTGCTCGCCTGCCTGCCCATCTGCCTGCAGCAGGGTTGCCCCTGGGCACGGGAGGGGGCACGCTGGGGGCAGCGGTGCCTGCCCTGCCTGGGGTTGGGCTGTCTCTGGAGCATCCTCAGCAAGGCAAGGCACGCCACGTGTGTGTCACAGCAGGCACAGAGAAACCTTTGTGCCTGGTGCTCGGAGGAGGCACGGTGTTGTGTGGACACGGGTGTCTGCCGCTCCTCTGAAGTATCCTCTCTCAGGCTCAACTTGCACGGGAAGGGATGTGGTTGGAAGAGGTAGGGAAGAGACACAGAAAATCTTCCCAAAGAGGGAGCCTCTCTAGGGAATTTCATCCCCTCACTAACAAGACATAGCGCTAAAATGGGTGGACCTGAGAAAACAAGCAACTCTGTATGTTAAATTCATAGTGGGCTGAAAGAACTTAATGAGCCTGGAAGTCTGTGCGATGACTTTCTGTGCATAGCGTTGTGATCAGACAAGATCTGTGTCCCTCTGCAGTAAAGAGCTGGGTCGTGTGATGCTGGGAGAAACTAGTTGCTAACGTGTGTCAGGCTGGGTACCCGGAGAGCATATGCGTGTCCAAAATGTGAATGCTGGGGACGTTCTCGGTGCTGCAGGGTGCTCAGCAAACCCAATTACCCCCAGGAGGCCTGAAGGCAGCAGCCGGGGACCCGGAGGATCGTGTCCAACTCTCCCGACCCCATGCACAGCGTGAGCTTCAGAGGGATGGGGAGTCGCCTGCTCTGCATGGCAGGAGAGCGGGGTTTGCTCCTGAACATACAGCCTGGACTGGGCTTTTCTCGCCTCCCCTCTGCACTGCCTGGAACCAATGAGATCAATACTGCAAAGAAAAGACAAGTTAGCATTGATGGACTTCAGACCCAGAAACAGTTAAATGCATTGATTCCTGCTGATGTTACCGTCCTGAACCAACCCAGGCTTTGCAGAGTTTGGCCTTGTTTTCCTCCATAGTGGTCCCGCAGAAGTGTTTGCATTCCTGCTGCCCTGCCAGGCTGAGCACAGCCCTTGCTGGCTCGTCCCAGAGCCCTGCTCCCACCCGTCGCCAACGTTCGCTGGGATGTGTGTGATGGGGGGCTCGAGGACAGCCCTTTCTGTGGTCCCCAACTTGGCTGATCAGAGTTTGCCTGTTCCTGCTGGTCATTGAGCTGCCTCGTTTAAGGAATGGATCCGGCCTCCCTGGTGCCTGGCTGCAGGCACTGTGTGATTTGGAGATCATTTTACGGTGAGCAGCGGTGCTACCCCGTTCCTGCTGCCCAAAGGTGTTTGGGTGTCCTAGTATGCGTGGTGTGGGGATGCCTCCAGAGCCGTGTGGGGAGGAACCGCTCCTCTCCCCTGCAACAGCCGGTGGGTTTACCCTGCCGGGGTGGTGGGTTCCCCAGCTCCGAAGTGTGTGGGATGGGAGCCCCCCCCCCGTGCTGGGCTCAGTCCGTTGCTGCAGCCAGTGGGTTCCTCCACCTCTCTTGGTGACCTTGGAGCGGATCTGGCACAGCCTGGGGCTGTCTGTGCCTGCCCTGGGGGCTCGGTAAGGTGAAAGGCTGCAGTGCTGGCCATGCCATTGCCAGTGCCTTCGTCTCATGCCAGCTCCTCCCTTTCACGGTGTGCAAAGAGCCGGCCGGAGAGTGCGGGAGAGCTGCTTGAGGGGGCGGAGAGGAGATGGGGGTGCTCTGGGCTGGATGTGGCCCCGTGCAGCTGAGTCATCCGACCTTTCTGTCTCTCCGACATCCCCCATGCAGCTCGGGGCAGCAGTGCAAGAGCTCATTAGAAACCTGAAAGCTGCAGCTGAGCCAGGGGCTCTGGCCCTGGGGGCTGCGGGGGGCATGGGCGCCTGGCCACCACTTGGGGTAGGGGGTGCTCAGCCAGTGCCTGTTGCTGTTGATTTCCTGGGGTCCCCTCCTCTGTGCTGTGGTCCCCAAGGTGTAGCCGGGTGCCCACCAGGCCACTGGGAATGCTCGTGGTGCAGTGCCTGGCTGTGGGGTCTGGGCTGGGTACACGTACCCCTGTCACCGCTGCCTGAGAAGTGAGATGTCACGGGTTGAGTGGTGGCTGCCGCCAAGATCTGGTTTTTAGCCGTTTTCGTAGAACTGAGCAGGAGGGACCAGATTGCTTTGGACGTAGGGATGAGTCCATGAGCTGTTAGCGGTGGCAAATGGCCTCAAGAACGTGGAAGGGGCTGGAGCATGGTCTGCAGCGTGGGCTGGGCGTAACCTTGGTCTCTGGAAGGAAGAGACTCTCGGGCCTTATCCAGCACTGAATCTGCCCCAACACATACATGCTGTGGGTGGAAAATGAGCTCCCCGGAGCCCTGACCCCAGCGTTCGCCCTCACCGTTGCCGTGTTTCTGATGTCCCTGGGTGGGCTCTGGACCCTGGCAGGGGCAGGAGCCGGCCCGCCTCTCCCAGCTCCCCGCTGTCCCTTGCCCCCACCTCACTCTCCACCAGCTCACAGCTGATGCTGAGCAGAGCATGCGGGACGGGGTGAGCACAGCAGCGGGGCTTTCCGTGCGCTGGGCTCCGTGGTGTCTAACCCAGCCTCCCCCCAGCATCCCCAGAGCGGGGACCACAGCCACGGGTGCTGGGGCTCCCATGGAAACCCTGGTGCTTGCATGAACCAGAGCTGTTGGCTGCAGGGTCGCTGCTGCTGCTGGCTCCTTCCAGGGGACGAGGTGGATGTGTACTTGCAGTGGATGTGTACTTGCACTGGGGGCTCGCTGGGCCGCAGCGCATCGCCTCTCCTGTGCCGCTGGTGCATGGGCCAGCGAACCTTGTCATCAGCCTGATAAAACCTTGGCGCCCAGGACGGAGGCACAGTCTGCCTGTCTCCCCAGGCACTTTCAGCACACTTTTTCTTCCTGTTTTCTGTTCCTCAGGCTAGGAGCATCTGGAGCAGGACTGCCTTTCTTAAGGAGGCTGCTAATAATTTACATGCTGAACTTTCTTTTTCTGGCCAGCTGAGCATTTTGCTGGGCATTAGCTCTTCGTTTCTGCGTGGGTGTGTTTGCAATTTTTGCTCTATTCTGCAGGCTGATCCTCCCAGTTAAACCTCAGATGTATCGAGCCCTCCCTAATGAGTTTAAGCAGCAGGCAGTAGATAAGCAGGCTGTGCGGCTCAGCAACCCAGGCTGCGGTCTGTCCCTAAAGAGCAAAGCGGCAGTTCGGGCCGTTGGAAGGAGGCAGTCATGGAGTCGCCTGCAATGAGCAGCCCTGAGACTGACGGAGGTACAGTACGGTCTCTGGAAGCTCTCCTCGGCTTTACTGTCCTTTGGCTGAAGCTCACCTCTTGGGTGACAAACAGCGTTCCCCCTCCTCGGTGCAGTGGCTGGGGCTGAGGGAGCACGGCAGGAGCAGCTTAGTGCTGCGGACCTGTTGGCTGTTGAGCACTAAATAGCCACCTTTGAGTGGTGGCTCACTCAATAATAGCAAGCTGGGTTTTGTGGGAAGCTGCTGTTTAAGGCAGTGAGTTCCTCACTTCATTTCACTTCAGCAGCACCATAAAGGGGAGAAAATACTGTTAAAAATATTCCATGCACTGAGTCAGAATTAATTCGGACACTGTTTTCCTTTGCTTTGTACGTCGAGGCTGATGATATGCACAGTGTGTTCTTCCTGCCAGGACAAAATCTAATATTTCTGGGTGCCCACAACCTTCCTTAGAATCATAATAGAAAGATGAATACCCTCAGTGCGCCGCATGCAATATTAAAGCACTAATGATGCAATCAGTCTCTCTTAGCCCCAGTAACAAAGGAAAGAATTACGCTGCCCTTCCTGGCCATAATTGTGCTCGGTGGTGTGGGCTCTGACTGCCAAGGAGATGGCTGGGTACCCGTGCTGGCCCCCTCCTCTGCCCGTGCCTGCTGCTCGTCCCTCGGCAGGGGTAGCACCATCCGTGCCGCGGGCTCGCGCGGGCAGAGGGTCAGTCCCACGCTGCCGCCCGCGCCGAAGCCCCTCACGAGCGGTTCACCTTTCTACACCTACCCAAATCGCACGGACCTTTAAACTCCCCGGTTTTGGCGGTCTCGCTGGCAGCCGCAGATGCGATGTCAGGGGTGGTTCGGGCCCCACGGTCCCCCATTAGGTGATGAGAGAGCTGAGTCGGGGCCGTGCAGAATTAGCCTGTGCTTCCTTTCATAAACAGAATCGCAGCCCAGCAGTTTGTGCTCATTAAGCTCTAGTGTCAGGCGGTTGTCAGCACGCTGCTGTCGGCGCAGCCTCGCGCTCCCTCCCCTTTCTCGCTCTTTTGTTGTGCCTGGTTGGGGGGTGCGATGGAGCCAGGCAAAACGGGGGCACTTCTCCCCCATGCTGGTCCCCCCACGAGCTGCTCCGGGTGCTCCAGGCCCAGGGTTGTGTTCCAGGGAGTTGCAAGTGCCTGGTGCTGAAGGGGAGTTTGGTTTATTAATCAGCTGTTAACAATGGGGCTCGCTGCCCCAGCTGTGTGGCACCCCCTCCCCAGTGTTACTGGTGGGGCTGGGGCTGCTCACCGGAGTCGGGAATGCAGCCAGGGTGGGTCAGGGCAATGGGCTCCTGGTTCTGGCAGAGGCCTCTGGGAAATGCTAATTTTGTCTGGTGCAGATGGTACCAAGGAGGCATCCTCCCCCAGGCCTTTGTTTCTTAATTTTGGCTGATCAGTTACGATTTGGCTGTGCCTGCTCTGAAAGGAGGAGGGTTTTTTTTCCTTTCGTTTTTGAGCCCAACTGTGTGAAATACCTTGGGGGGAAGAGGAGAAGCGATAAAATGTCACTGCAGTCAAACTATTTCTGGATGCGCTCCCGTGCGGGCGAGGTGACACTGGGCAGGCGCTGATGTGATACCCTGGAGTCGAGGGAGGCTGGTGGCCTCTGGGAGTTGGAGTTGGGTCCTTGGTACATTTTTAACCTTTGCCTGGTTGAAGCGCTGTTTGTCACCTGTGTCTGTGGGGGCTGTGGGACGTGTGGGGATGGGGAGCAGGGAGAGCTCTGCTTCTGTCCCCACCAGCCACAGGCATCCCTGGGTGCTGGTCCTGCTGGTGCGGGGCGAGGTGGGCTTTGCACGGGGGCTGCCTCGCGCCTCTCCTGGGCAGCGGGAAACGGAGACAGCATCCCTGTGGCTGTATCGAGGTCCTGCCCTCCCGGGCTCCAAAATCCCGGGGGAGGTATGTGAATCACTCTTTGTGCTTTAGCAGAGCTGTCATGCCAATGAGGCGTAAGGAAGACCTGCCAGAGTAGTTTTGACCTACTGACTCCTGTTAAAGGGGAGCCTGGCCCTGCCTCGCTGCACGTCTCCCCGTCGCCCTCTCTGCTTCCATGTTGCCTCTGACGACAGCGAGTTCACGTGAGGACTGAAGTGGCAGAACAAGATGCAGTAATTGGTGCTTACAGTGCTGCAAGAGTAAATGTTTAAACGAAGAGCTGGCTGTTTTCCTGGGACTCTCCAAGTTGTTTCTGGTGCGATGCCAGCTATAGATTGATGCTTCCCATGGCTGCTGTCACTACCTGCCACCATACCTCTGTGTGCGGGGCTGCGCTGGAGCTGCAGCAGCTGGGTGGTGTTCTGATGCACTGCAGAGCTCGGCCATGCGGGGAGGCTTTTATTTTCAGGCATGTAAATCGTGAGCAGCTCAGTAGAGCTGGGCAGAAATCAACTGGTATGAGTGTAAGAAAGACGTGACCTGGGGGAAGATGAAGTGAGAGGATAACGTCACACTGCTGTTGATGCAGAGCTTTAACACGGAGCATGCACGCCAGAAACAAATGTGCTCCAAGCAAATGTCTGCTCCAAATATTTCATGGTACCTGAGTTATAGCTTTCAAGCCTGCAGCAGGTTTAGGATTTTTTTTTTTTTTAAATAATGTCCTTAAGAGCTCTAAAATGCAAAGGATTTCCATCATTTCATCGCTTTAAGGAGAGATGGCCGTGGGCAGAAAAGTAGGAGTTGGTTGAAATAGCTGGATTTCAATCCAAGCTTTTTCCCTGGAGTTGAGTGATTTCTCTCTCCAACTCCCTATCCCCCCCCCCCCCTTCTTTCACACATCAGACGGAATCCAAATGTCTCTCAATTTAAAGCTTTTGGGTGCTTGGATGAGAGTCTGACTCCTGCAAGTGCCAAGCGCTGGGCTAAGAGCTGCCTCAAGTCCCCCGGGAGCCGCGTGAGCCAGGCACTGCCCGGCGGTGCTGAGTCAAGGGGATGTTGTCTCTGCGCGCCAGCCGTTATTGTAAATCACCAGGGTAGGAGGTGAGTGTTCAAGCAGCCGAACCAGTAGGACCTTGGCAGTCGGAGGCTTTCTGCTGGTCTTTAAACTGCCGGGACTTTGGGAAGTGAGCTTTGGGTTCCGGTGTCTCGCGCGCGGTGGATGATGCGCGGCCACGCAGCTCGTCCTCTCCTGGCCGTGGTGCGAGGCTCCGCTCTGGTGTCACCCGCACCGAGTCCCGCTGCGGCCCTGGGGCAGCGCAGCCCCCCCCCCACGCCGCAATTGCCGATGGGTGCTCGGGGTTCCCACCCTTCCTCCTGACTTTGACCCACGGAGACTGAGCCCCTGTTGCAGCCCAGACATGAGTGGGTGCAGATGGGTGCTGGCGGCTGGTTTGGGGAAGCAGAGGGTGTGAGGCTGGGGTGTCCAGACCCCAGCACCGGGTTCACTTCCCCACGGGCTCTGCTGCACCCTGCGATGCCTGAAGGCTGATGCAGGGGACGATTGCCTGTTTTCTTGGGACTTTATGATTGATGGGAGGTCATACCCAGCTAGAGGTCAGCATTTCCATTTAAATGGGGTTTCTGAAGCCTGGCTGTTAAAGGACCAGGGGGGGTCGGTGCTGGTCAGGCTGCAGACACGCGCTTCAGCGTTACGGAGCTGCCGAGGAGAGAAAACCCGGGTGCCGCAGCTGCGCGGGGGCCGGGTGGGAGATGCCTCGCCAGGCTCCGGGGCAGCCGGGGATCTGTTTGCCGTGAGAGATGAGGTGATGAGGTTTTTTCTTACTGAGGTTTAACGCTTTTAGCGAGATGTCCCGTGAAATACACTGGAGCATCAGTTGGAGGATCCCCTACCAGGGAGCCAGCCCAGTGCAGCAAACGCAGCCCTGCCGTTCTGGGGACAGACAGGGGAAGAACCACCCTGTGAGGCAGACCTTGGTGTTGCCACCAGTGACCCTTTGCACTGGGCCCCGGTGGCAAGTGGGGTGGGGGCAGCCCCGTGGCACAATGCTTATGGGCGATGCCGTGCCTGTGGCTCGGCCACGACACCCACCCTGCCTCCGCAGCGCTGCCCGCGGCCCCTGCCGTTAGGAGAAATACGATATTTGCATATTTGCAGCGTAAGGTTGTGAAAAGCCTGAGGCCACACACAAAAAAACCAAAACAAAACAAAAAACCCAACCCCACACCGAAAACCAAAAAGGAAATGACTTTTCTTCTGGTGCTTGTATGTGTGCACGTGTGCATGCGCTTCTGCGCTGACCAGGAGGCGCTGGGGTCCCCCCGCCCCGGCGCAGCGCCGTGCACGCCGTCAGGAAGCGCCCGCTGTGGTCGTCCTCCACGCGGCTGGCACACGGGTGCTGCTGGCCCCATCACCGCGTCGTCCCCCCCCTCCACCCCGCCGTGGCTGGAGCGCCCTGGCAGCACCGAGCCGGCACCATGTTCCAGAGAAAACGCAGCGTCTCCTTCGGCGGCTACGGCTGGTGGGTGCCTTTCCTTTCTCTCCCCCCTTTGCTACTGGGAGCGTGGGGCTGCGCGAGGAGCTTTTCCTCCTGCTGTGGCTTCGGAGGAGGAAGCACCATGGCACTGCGGCACGGTGCCCTCGCGGCAGAGCCCTTCCCGCTGCCCCGTGCCAGCAGGAGCGCGTGGGAGTCGGGACGGACCTTCTTTCCCCCCGCCGTGCCCTTTGGGAGCCCCGCGGGTGCCACGCGGTGAGGGGACCTCCCTGGGGGCTCGTGGTGGGCTCCCGTGGGCATGTCACCTGCAAGAGGGTCCTGTGGTTCTCCCCCCGCCACGCTCCTTTCTCTCGCTGCCGAGGACCTGCTGCCCACCCCTCCTCTGCCCGGGCAGCGAAGCTCACGGCCGCCTTCAGCACCTCACGGCGAGGTCCCACCTCGTCCGCGGCACGTTCCCGGTGCCATCGGCGTCTCCCGGAGTTGTCCCCACTCTGTCTGTGCTCGGCAGAGCACCGCGGCGGCCGCCTGCACCCCGGGTTCAGAGAGACTGTTTGCTTCTCGTGTCCCTGCCCTCCGAGATGTGTTGATCTATAGGGAAATAGTTTAAGAAAATGGCACTGTTCTCCCTCTGCCCTTCTTCCAGTTTCCCTCTCTCTGAGGTATTTTTATGCCCATTCCAAGACTGTGCTGCGTGATTCTGATCGGGCCATGGGAACTGCTGGCCAAATTGGCAGTTTTGTAATGATTTTGGCTGTGTGGTGCTGGCACAGAGGGTTGCTCTGCCTTCCTCTCCTCGTGCCGTGGCGGCTGGGGCTGGGCAGCTGGGAGCCCCGGGGGCTTTGGGACGAGCACTTGTGCTGGTGGGCTTGGAGCTGCTTGAAACCTGCTGGGGGAAATGCTGAGTACCCAAGAGGGTTGTGGGAGGGCAGCGAACTTGTCGAGGGTTTCGGCAAAGTCTCCTGGGAATAGAAGCACGCACCTTACTGAAGCCAAGTGTTTTGTCTCAGCTGGATTTTTTTTTTCTTTACATAAAAATGGGAATGAAGCACTCCGATGAACTTCTGTAAAAATAAGTTTTGTGAAATGTGGGCTCATTCTGTGGCAGAGAGAAATCGCGGCTATTGGGCAGCTTTGCTCCGCAGCTGCTGTTGGGAGCAGTGGCTCTGGGGCCCCGCTCATGCCGGGCGCATCCCGGGGGCTACTGCTGTTGACAGCTTCTCGCTGTGATGGAGCGGAGCTGTTACCCCCCACCCCTTGCAGGGGCATTCGGGGCCGTCTGGGCTTTGCTCAGTTGTTTTCCTTCTGCGCTTTGGCAGTTGCAGGGAAAAGATAACCACGAGCCGGAGAGTCATGCAGGAAAATGCGGTCTGCTGGCTGTCAGGGGGCTGTGCTGCCGTCGCGGTCTGGGACTGGGGGGAAGCAGGGTGCGTGCTTTCCTTTAAATATCAGCATCGGGGTCTGCACAGTGAGAAAGACAGACTAGGGGGTACGGGGGGAGCTCCCAAGTGGGGTTGGTGCACGACTCCCTGGGGAAGACCCCCCCACCTCGCAGTCGTGCGTTGCCTGGAGAGCACCGTGCGCGGCCGGGAAAACGCTTCCCCGGGTGTTTACGGGAAAGGAAGGGACCGGCGGCAGCCCCATACCTGCATCCGCATCTTCTCACGGCTGCGACCGACACACCCTTCCTGTGGGGACCGCGCGTGGGGCGGCCGGCACACCCAGCCACCGCTGTCGGTAGCTGCAGTCGCTATTTCCAGCCCTCTGCTGGAGTGTAAATCGTTTGGGGTTGGGTTTTTTTTTTTTTTTTTTTATGTCTACTGGCCGCATCTGCCGACAGCGAGGTCCTGGGAGGAGCGTGCTTGTCCTGGGGCGGCAGACGTGGTTCTGCTGCCCTTGGATGCAGGGATGCCCATCGCGGGCGATGCAAAGCCGTGGCGTTTGCAGCCCGGGAGCTGCCGCCCCAGCTCTGCCTGCACCCCCCTCCCGGAGCGATGCAGGTGCCAGCCTCGTCCCCTCTCCTCCCAGGCCGTGGGCACCCAGCTGGCGTCGGCCGCTCATTTCCCCCGGGCGCCGCTTTTGGCGGCAGCGGGGAGGAGACACCCCCTTTGCTGGTGCTGCCAAGTCTCGGGGAGCCCCAGGGCTGTGCTGGGGTGCACAGGGAGGAGTCTGGACCGGGGCGTGCGGTGTTTCACTTCACCCCACCTCAGGAGAGGGCGCAGGGCAGGGCCTGACAAAGCGGCTCTTGTAACTTAGTCATATTGCAACTGCGGTTTCTCCAGCGAAGGGTTTTCTTTCTCGTGTGTTTCTTTTTTTTGGTCACTTTTTTTTTTTTCCTCTCCAAGAGGCCAAATAACAGCAACTGATTTTTCTTCCTGCCGTTCCGGATAAAGCTGCTCGGTGCAGCTCCCCGCTCCAGCGCGGGTCCTGCAGAAGCTGCCCCAGCCACCCGCTGTCCCCGTGGCTCATTTGTATCTGCCACCAAGTTTGGCAACAGCTATTTACACCAGCACGCTTTAATGTTCGACTCGATTTAATGATCAACAAGGTCTGTGGACAGGCTCGTTAAGTATTAAGTGACAATAGCGGGTGCCCTGGGTCTATTTTTAGGAGCAGTAGCGTGCCGGCTCTCCAGGAGCGGATGTTTGGGGAAATGCCTGGAACGAAGCTCCCGCGGCCGGGGGGTTTTGTGAGTGCAGTGTCGGTCTGAGCAAGAGAGGGACCCCGGGAAGGGTCGTGATGCGTGTAGGCAGGATGGGCTGGGGCTGAGCTGGGGTGTGCAGGGTGGCTTCGCCCTCGCCCGTGGGGAGCGGGGACACCCCACGCGGGGTTCCTGACGTGTCTGCCCCGGTGCCGGCTCAGCCTGTGGCACGGCGTGCCGGGGATCCGGTCCCGCTGCGTCACCCACGGGTGCAGCCTCCTTGGGATAGAGAAGTTCAGCCTGGGAGCGGAGGGTGGTAAAGCTGCGAGTAGAAGGGAAACTGCATTTCTGCAGCCTTGCCGTGTCCTCCGTGATCGCAGTGCAAAACAAGTGGGGTTTGGGGTTTTTTTTGGTGTGTGGGTTTTTGGTTGGGTTTTTTTTTGTTTGTTTTGGGTTTGGTTTTTTTTTTGAGATGTGGAATTAATTTCATGTGGCAGATAACAGAGCATTTGCAATGACTGCCAAAAGACATAATTTTGCATTTTGAGACATTACTATGATTTGCATTAATTAATATTAATGTGACTTTAACCACAATGATTCTGTGGAGATAGGCACTTATTAACGGTGCCAAATAAATAAGTGAAGCAACTGGGCCTCCCGGCCCCGCACGAGCTGCCCGGGGCTGGGAGTGATGGGGCTGCTCTGCGTTCCATCTGTCCGGGGCTCTCGGTGTGCGTGCGGGTACTCGCAGCGGCTGCGGGCGGGTAAGGGGGTAAGTAAAGGGTAAGTCAGCGGCTGGTGCCCAGGTGGGGATGGCACAGCCCTGCAGGGATGAGCCTGAGCTCACGCAGCGAGGCAGCGACCAGCCAGGTATGAAAATCCTGCACCCTGCTGTATCCTTGTTCCTTCCCCTGGAAGGCTGCAGGGTCGAGTTTGTGGGGTTTGGTGTGATCTTCTCGGTACGTCGGGTCTGTCGTCTTTAAATATGTGTTTTGTGGGAGATGTGAGCCAGTGCTTTGGAGAGAGCTGGGACGTGGATAATGTCCTCCTCTGGTGTCCAGTTCATCTGTGGCGTTTTGGATGAGGAGGCAACAGTTCTCCACTGGTCACCACCAGGAAGTAACTGGGGGGGATTTTGTTTTACGTGCCGCCAGGCTTCACTTTGGGTTAAATTTTGGTTGATTTTATTTTCCGGTCAAGTCTTTCTGTGGTGATCATTGCATCAGCCAGACCGATGGCACCTCCGAAGGAGATGCTGGGGCCGGGTTTGCCAGCAGCCCCCGTACCTGAGTCGGGAGGAGGGACAGCCCTCCCTCCTGCGCCCGCAATAACGCGCTCCTCTGCTTTCTCCCCAGGATCGACAAGACAATGCTCGCCAGCCTGAAGATCAAGTGAGTACCCGCACTCTTCTCTCTTGTGTAAAGCGATTTCCCCGTGAGATACGCGGTGCGGAGAGACGGCTTTGTGCATGGAGGATGCTTTCTTGTTAGCTGGGCTGTCTTCCCGGGTCCAGCTCCGTGCAGGGGTAGACCAGCCGTTATCTACCCGTTCCTGGAGATGTGTTTGTGCATGTCACACAGCTTGTTCTCCTGTCAAGTCCAAGGTGATTCAGGCACTGAGTGATTATAATAAACGCAGCGACGCAATCGCTGTATGATCAGTGGGTTAAGGCATGCATGGTGCAATTCAGGGGGCACCAGCTCTGCCTTGGGAGGGATGGGGGTGGGAATCAGCAGGACGGGCCGCCACCAAGCTTCTGGTTTGTAAATTCAGTAGAGTCTGGAGGCTTTTTTATTTTGTTTTTGCATCTTGCAGTCTGGAAAGGGGGTGGGTGTTGGTGGGATAGTGGGTGCCTGTGCTTGTTACCCAGCTCCAGCTCCCCTGCTGCTGGGGGGGCTCTGGGAGTTGCTCTGGAAGGGGTGAAGATGCTCTTGGGGCCCAGGAGGGTCTGTGAGCTGGTGGTGTTGCTTGGTGGGTCCATCTCGGGTTTGCCACGGACTTGGTGAAAGCTGACAGTGTGGGCTGCATGGCCTCTGGCAAGGCGGCCGCTGGGCCAGATCCTGCGCTGTAATGCAGTGAGGTGTGCAGGATCACCACCCCTGCTGGAAAATGTCATCAGCTGGATAGGGAAGAGCAAGCGAGAAAGGACTGGGAATGGTGGTACCGATGCTCTCTGTCCTCCCGGCACTCGCGGCTGTCTGGGACCTGCCGCCCGTTCCCGCCGGGCCTTGTCCTCCCGGCTGTGCGACAGGGGGACCGATCCTTCCCTCCTGCTGTGGCGCATCCTCCCCTCTCCCCAGTTTCTGGATAAGCTCCCCGAATTGGGGGTTTTCCATTGCAAGCGCACGCTCGGCTCGGGCGCTATCAGTGTAACTGTGTGCTAATATAGAAATATTCTGGCCAAGCCTCCCTTGAGCTCAGGGTAATGTGTATGGGTAACAGCTCATGTGGTTTCCCTCTATAATCATTACTTGTGCAAATTATTCATTAATGGAAAAGTGTACAGAAAGCCTTGGGGGAACCTGCTGCCTGAATGAGCCTGCAAATGCCCATTGTAAATAGCACAACAGAGACGCTGTTGCTACGCTCATTGCTCAGGTTTTTGCTGAACTAATGAGAAGTTTAAATCAATGTTTACCGCTTTTAGGAGTGGAGGGAAATCTCAGTAGACTTGCCTTTTCCCATGGAGCTGAGAAGGATTTAGCTGCTCCTTGTACGCTGCCATACACTGTGCCCTGATTTTTTTTTTTTTTTTTTTTTTTTTCCAGGGCCCGTGCAGCAATTTTGCTGCAGAAGTCCCATTTAACCCCCTTTCCCCACCGTGCCGGGCAATTAGTGCCGTGCTTGGAGCGCTGTGCCAGTGCCGTGGGGCACGCTGCCACGCTCCTGCTCGGGCAGGGGTGAGGGTCTGGGGCCACGTTTCTCCCTCCCTCCCTCCCTCCTGCCCCGGCTGGAGGAAGGGGTTTGCTCAGGGCATTCGGTGAGCATCCACTGGAGCGGTTTTATCCCCGCTACTTGCAGCTAATGCTTTCCACAGCCTCATAGCGCTTCTGGTTTGTGGACAGATTGCTTCATTAAATGGTCCTGTAATTGGGGCTCAGCCAGAGCCACATTAGGTATTTGTAAAAGCTTTCAAAAATAAAAAAATAGTTTTGGTTTTCTAACGCCCTCTTATTATTGCTGTAGCCTTCTGGCTAAGATATCAGGCGTAGGCAATTTTCTTTCAGTGTATAACTTGTTAACAAAAAGACAAGCTGCTTTCTGCACGCCAAGGAGCACTTCACAAAGCCTCGTGCGCGCCGCAAACATCAATATTGACTTGCAGAAACCTGGCAGGGAAGGAATAGCGAGCGCGTGGTGGTGGATGTGGCCCCGAGAGGGGGTCCCTGTGCGGCCGGGGGGCTGCAGGACCCCCCGCCTGAGCTGGCCCCTCGTGCCCGGGGCGAGGGCTGTTTGCTGGGGCAGGTTCGAGCCCCTCCGTCCTGGGGGAGCGTGGCGGAGGGGAGCGGGGGGCTGCGCGTCCCAGTGGGCTCTCGGGGGGCGAGACCGAAGGCCGGCGTGAAGTCGGTATTTGGCGAGACCGAACCGGGCAGCGGGAGGGCCGGAGCGAGACGCCGGGCTGCTCGCCTGCCTGCTGCTCTTGTTCGGTGGAATAAACTCGCACACGCAGGTGGCACTAGAGCATCAAAGCAGTTTTCCCTCTGTCTGTTTCTCCTTTTTCTTTTTTAATTTGGGTTTCATTAGTTCCTATGGTAACCATGAATATGTCTGAGGGACTCAGAACTGGAGAGAGTGAGTAGACGTTGCGGAGTGGGAGTGTCGAGGAGAGGTGATGGATGGAGAGCCCTGGCATCGCGGTCAGGGGCTCGGCTGGCCCCGTTCGGTGACGGGCACCGCGGGGAGGTACCGGGGCTGCGCTCAGGCGGGGAAGGCGCTGCGGAGGACCGAGCATCCCCGGGCGGCTGCTGCTGAACGGCCACGTTCGCTGCTCAGTCTCTGAAATGCCGAGGAAGCTCTGGTGAGTTTGGGACTCGCTCTGCCTCGGGGAGCCGTGCCCGTGCCCTGCCAGGGCAGAAAAGCCTGAAAGTGTCGGCTCTCCAGCGGGGAGCTTGTGCGCCCGGTCCCACCGCTTCAGGTTTAAACGTGTGGCTGGCAACGGGCCGTCCCTGGCTCTCAAAACCACTGTTCTGGGACAGGAGAGAGCTGAGTTTCTGGCTGCCACGGGGAGCCGTGGGCGGCTCGGAAGAGCTCGGGCACGCTCCCACCTTGTGTGGCTGGGGGCTGCTCTTGGGCAGCCTTGCAAGGCACCCAAAGGCAATGTATGGGGGATGGAGAGTCTGGGGGAGGGCTTGGAAATACTGTACTTGCTGGTTTTGGGGGGTGCATGTCCCTGGGGTGGCAGCAGGAGCTGGTGCTGTGGGGCTTGGGTGCTGGGAGAGGGGCCGGGGCTGCCGACAGCCACTGGGACCGGGGCCAGCCCCAGGGTGCTGCGAGACGGAGACTGAGGAACTTGTGCAGTAAATGGGATTTGGCATGTGTGGATCCAGGATTTTGGCACGGACCAATTCCATTGCGATCCCTGTTTTTTGTGTTAATTTTTTTTTTATTTCTTACCAGCTTCATGGGAAAACACTGGGGGCAGCTGAACCCCCCAGGCTGGCAAAAGGGGCATCACGTCCAGAAGCAGCCCTCCAGACCTTGGCTTGGTGCTGGTGTTTTCTTGGGTCACATCAGGTCTCTGCAGAAAGCTAGCAGTGTCGCTGGGATTGCGGGATGCTCGTGTGGTGCCCTTAGTGCTCCTTGGGGCACAGCTTCATGCAGGGCTTGTAAAATGTGGTGGAGTTTGAGGTCAGGTTGTGCTGCCGGGGAAGGGAAGAGCTGACCCAGACGGCAGCTAAACCCACTTCCCGAGTGGGGAGGTCACCCTGGAGGAAAACATCAGCCTATCAAAGGATCTTTGCGTATCAGAAATCAACCCCAGCCAGATGAGCCTGCCTAATGAGTGTGTTTGCTTCTCAGAACTGCCCTGCACTAACCCCAGGCAGCACAGCAAGTGCAGGGGTCCCGAGGGGCCAGGCAGGGACCCCCAAGCCCCCTCTGCCTTGGGACATCCTTGTACTGGGGACGCTGGAGGTGGGAAGGTGTGATGGGGACAAACCCGTGGGGACCTTCCTCTGATGGGGATGAACCTGTGGGGACCTTCCTCCTCCATCTATCCAGACTTCTCGGGAATGAGCTGGTTGGGTGGTGTCCTGCGCGGGAGGTTAGCCAGCCCTTTGCGTGCTGGTGGCCCCTCAGCCCTCTGCGCTCTGGTTATTTTCTCTTTGCTATCACCAGTGGGAAGTACTGAGAAACCACAGAGTATTTAAAAAAAAAAAAAAAATCAATAAAAAAAGTCCCTTCTTCAGGCAAAGAGTCACCTCTTGCTTTTAGCCTTATAAAGCAAAAATAGCAATGAAATAATCATATCTCTGTGGAACAGGAGGGCCTTGTACACCAATTACTGAGAGTCAGTGTGTGTACAGCTAAAATTCACATGAAAGAGCATGTGATGCTCATCTGATGATGGGAACAGTGGTGGAAAATAAAGGTGGAAAGAGAAGAGATGAAAGATTTACTTGACCTTCGTAAAACGAGCTGTGTCCAGGCTTGAGGCTCTTTAATATTTGATGGGCCAGAGCTGAGTTAATGGGAAGATGTGGGAATGATTTAGCTTCTTGGCTGTAGCTGCACTGACTATTGCAGTAATCTCGGAGGTTTGTGCTTAGGTCTTGTGAGGACAAGGTCTGGAGAGCAGATTGTGTCTAAGTAAATTCCTTTGACTTTATTACCACCTTTTAAAATGGATAATTGCATGCAAATGTACGTTTTGCAATTATACTTTAGCTGTAGTAGCGTATGTGTTACACTGCAAAAAAAAAAAAAAGCTATCAAAACTACTGCAAAGCAGCCGTCTGCAGTCAACAGGGGAGGCGGGCAGGCCTCCTATTTCATTTGATTTGTAACTGCTTATGTCCAAGGCTGCTGGGTGAAACCTCCCGCAGCCACCCCCTCCCAGCCGGTGTGCTGGGGAGGCAGTTATCTCCCCTCTGGTGCAGAAATGCAAGAGAAGAATATGGGGGGGGGGGGGGGGGGGGCGGGTCCGAAGGATGCCCTGGGACTTGGAGCAAACTTTAAGATCAGTTAAAATCAGTGCTGGGGCTGGAGGGGCAAAGCGAGGTGTGGGCCAGTCCAGGCTCCTGGCCGAGTGCTGGGCAGAGTCTCTAAATGGGTCTGTGCGCAGATGAGCGTTAATTGGGCACCCAGCTGAGGCGAAGGTTGTTTAATACCCATTGCCCCGCCGGCTTGGATGTTCTGCTCACCCTGGAGTGATGCCTCTCCCTTTCTGATGTTGTTGTTTTTGTCAGTTATATTAATTTTTGTTGATGTGCATGTGGCTCGTCTAATCACAGCAAATTCTTCTGAGCTTTTCCTAAGCCATCTTTCACGGTCCCCTGACTCTAATCTCACCCTGATTTTTTGAAAAGTTTTGCTGGAAAATTAAACCGTCCGTGATGGGTCACGAACCAGCAGTCCCCTCGCAGGTGTCGGGTGGGTTCTCGCAGGGTTTCCCCTGTGTTCATGCAGCAGCGAGGGGCGAGGAGGCAAAGCACACCCTGCAATGGTACAGTCCCCTCAAAACGATGGTGTAAACCCGGTTTACCTTGTTTAACGTTTCCCCAGCGAAGCCGCTGCTCTGCCTCCTCTCCCGGGAGATTCCTGTCGCACCGTGGGCGTGCAGGGCCGTGGCAGCTTGGAGGCACGTGGCTGGACACGGCATCCCAGGCGAAGTGAGCCCTTGTGTCGGCGGCAGGTCTCGTGCCCGGGTCCCTGCTGGGACAAAGCCCCTCACGAGTGCCAGGGAGGCTGCAGGCGAGCGGCCAGGAATGGTGACAGGTCCCTGTGGCTGCCGCGGGCGCTGGCTGCCACTGTCCCCGCTCGCCGTCTGCTGCCTCAGAGCCGCCTCCTGCGCGTTTGGGCCAGCCCTCGCCGAGGCCGGGGGATTCGAGGGCTGCACGGATAAATGTCAGTGCTATCCTCACGCAGACCTGAGGTGACAGCTCTGCCGGGCGGGAGACTGGCTGGTGGGGGGAAGGCGAAGCCCCCCCAGGGCTCCCGGTGCATATGGCTGGTGGGTGGCTGGAGCTGCCTCGGGCTTTGGCTGTGCCAGATCCAGATTCGAGTCCTTCACCGATTCAGTGATGTTTTGGTGGTTTGCTTTTTGTTCGTGTTTGTTTTTTGGTGTGGTGTGGTTTTTTGGTTTTTTTTTGGTGGGTTTTTTTTTTTTTTTTTAAGAAAAAAGAAGCCCCACTGACCAGGTTCAGGCTTGTATCCAGACCCAGGTGGTACGATTTGACCCTTCTCTTCTGGGAGGAGAAGATGGGCATGTGTGAAAGCATTTCGAAGTCCTCCTTTATTTGCAGTGCGGATGCAAACAAGTGGGGAGAGGTGGCGGGTCGCTGCCGTGCGGGACCAGCCCGGGCTCTTTCGGAGGCTCTTTCCCAACCCGGCTGGGGCTGTCGAGGCCGGGTCTCCTGCCCGCCCCCCCCCTCGGTCCCCGACGGTGCTTTCCCGGCTGAAGGCTCTTCCCAGGCGTGCCAGCAGTGGGCATACGAGCGCTCGGCTTTTCCCTGCTGCTGGCTCCCGCTGGCAGTGGGTGAAGGCGAGGGGAGCCCGGGCATCGGGACTTGGGGTCCTGCTGCTGCGTGGCCGTGCAGGGGCGGCCCCCCCCCGACCCGTTCGAGGGGGTTTCTGCCTGTTAGCGACCAGGCTGCTGCGGGTCCTGTCACCCGGTTCGGGCCGCCAGTCGCTCTGCGGTGGTCGTCCCTCCGGACCCCGGTGCGAGGGATGAGCGGGGGGGGTGCAGGGGATGGGGCAGCGCTCGGTGCCCTCGAGGGGAGCGGGGACCGGGCGCTGGCTTTGCCTCTGCTCCTGCCGGGGGGGGTCCTGCCCAGCGCTGCGCCCCGGGGACCCTCGCAGCGGTGAGCTGTGCTGCCGGTCCCCGCGTCCCAGCACCCACCGGTGGCCTGTGCCTCCCCAGGCTGGAGATCTTCAGCGCAGCACGGGGAAACAAGGGTGGGAGTCGGTAACTTAAAAGGAGGAACGTAAACCCAGCGAAGCCGGGGTGAAAGTAGGGCAGCGCGTCTGGGGGCCGGAGTGAATCATCAGCCAGCTCTCACTGCTGCTGCTTTGTTTGCTTTTTATGCAAAGAAATTAGTCAGATGCGTTTTCGTTGCCAGTTTAGGGTCCGGTGGCCTGTGGATGAGCAGGTCAGCGCTGTGCCGTCGCCCAGCCGCGGCTGCTGGGGGTCCCGGTGCCCGGCAGCAGTGCCCGGGGTGGGCGCAGGGCTGCTCACCGGAGCCCTGGCTGGAGCTTGGCTGCGGTGCTGGCACCTCGGTCACCACAGAGCCGGGTTGAGCGGGTCCCGCTGCCTCGGGAAGGTCCCGTCCCAGCCCCAGCCACTTCTGTGAAATCTGGGCTTTGCCCTCGCGGCAGCACTGGCTGCTGGGCTGAGATAGGGACGGTCCCGTCCTGCGCGGGCACTGTGCTGGGTCATGGCCCTGCCCTGCCCAGGGATGGCCTCGGGGTGCAGAGACACCCCTCATGGCCCCAAAATGCCCTTTGCTGCTGCCGGAGCTACGTGCTCGTTGGGGCTGTGAGTAGGTGCTGCTGATGGGCAGCACTGCCTTTCTGCCTGGGGGCTTGGGATGGCCACAGTAGGTGATGCTGAGGGTTACACCTGATGTCCCTAGGACAGAAATGGATTTTGGGGGTTTCTTTTGCTTTAGTGGTGGTTTTTTTGGTATCTCTCTTTTGTGACTAAAGATAAACCCAAGCAGGGTGAGTGCCAGGGCAGGTGGAGTCTGCCTCTCCTCCTTGCTCTCCAGCACACTTGGAAAGGGGTTCTGCCCCTGGAGGGCTGACGCAACACCAGGGTTTGGACATTGCAGCTCAGCTGGGGACAGCGGCTGGTGGAGCTCAAACAGCATGGCATCCCACCAACACCATGTTCAAGTGTAGAACCGCCCCCAAAATTCATATCTATTTTCTAGAGGGGAAGAACAACCTGGGAGATGGGAGTCTTAATGATATGCTATTTTCTTTATGGACAGAAATTACTTTCAGTGGGTACCAGAGCTGCCCTTTTTGTTGAGGCACCATGTAATTTTAGGAAGAAAAATCACAAAGGATCTGAGGAGCTTTGGCAAGGTCTGGCTGAGCAGAGACACAGCTCATTGCCCCAGCAGTGAGGATGGGGCAGGGCCCCAGGAGCCACCCTGGGGCTGGGGGCACTGACCCTCCATGTTGCAGAGGGGAGCGTTTGGAGCCCCAGGGCTGTCACTGCTGCTTGGTACCTGCTGCGCCAGCCGGAACGGGCAGCAGTGCAGCACCAGCCTCAGGCAGCCACTGGCACGTGGGCACTAGTGGGAGAACGACGAGCTGGAGGGGTCAGTCTTTGCTCATCAGCTCCCAGCGGTGCTGGCGTGGGTGCTGGACTGAGGGTCCCCTGTCAGCAGCATCGCATGGCCGGTCACTGTGCGTTGTGTTGCAAAAGACCCTTGCGTGGGTCGTTCAGCTGTGGCCAGGAGGTGATGAACAAAGACACGCTGGAGACACTGGCCAGAGGAGGGGTGGTCAGGGATCAGCAGGGAACGGGGCGCAGCCCATTTGGGGGTGCTTGCCCCGGGAGGTGAGCAGCAGCAGGGGCACAGTCAGTCCTGCCTCGGCCAGCCCCAGGGCTGGCTGGGGATTTACAAAATCTAGCCAGTCCCAACGTCTCCCCGCTATCTCCGGCAAGCAGGCGGGAGTGCTTCCCTCTTCGCGGAAGGGTGGTTATCAGCCCGGCTGCCCCTGGAGACACCCAGTCCCGCGCCCGCGCAGCATCCTTGCAGCGCATTTCAAAGCTTTCCCAGGCGGAGAAAGGTGCTGTCAGCTTTGAGAATGTGAGGTGTTTCAGCCATTTAATCTGGTAAGATTTATCTCTAGAAAATTTTGGGGGGGGGGGGAGTACTGGCACAGCTCCACTGATGCTCCCGCCCTGGGAGACTACCCTTGGTATTTGGCTAGGTGCTTTTGTCTCAGTAGCTTGCTGTAGATACTTGGGTTTGTTTGGGGGTTTATTACTGCAGAAACACCAGATACAGAGTGGAGGCAGTAGGCTGGGATCCGGTGATGCAAACGCTGCTTCCCGGTGACGTTGGAGGTGGCGCAGCGGCGCATTCTGCTTGTGTGTGCTACCCAGTCCCATATGTTAAAATGTTGTTGTTGCTGTCAAAACAGCCTTCACATATTTAAAGCTAGATTATCCACAATTACATCTGCCCAGAGGACTTGGCAACCCCACGTGGGTCTATTTTTAGCTCTGTTTCAGAACTAATAAACTGTGCTGGTTTATATATCTTTCCTCCTGCCATATTTATAGCCTGTCAAAATAGGAGCTGTTTGCAGACAATCGAAAGGCGGCTGCTCAGAAGAATAACAGCCTTCTAAAAGCAAATATTGTTGTGACAGGGGGAGGGAGCCTTAATGGCTGGAGGGATAGAGACACCATCTGCCTGCGGGTACATGCTCCCAAATATCCAGGTGTGCAGGAGGACAGGGTCGTCTGCGGGAGCCAAGGGGCTCAACCGGGGCAGGGTCCCTGGCTGCTGGCGAGTGCCGGAGGTTCAGAGGGGCTTTTACCCTGCTCGGCATGCCCGCTGGCCTCCCCTTGGCCATGGCTGTGTGTCCGCTTGCCGCTGGTGTGGGTGTGATTTGGGGAGCGCAATCAGCCTCGGCTCTGCTGAGCCGAGGAGCCCAGAGCAGGGCAGGGAGCACTGGAGCAGGAGCGCAGGCACTGTGCCAAAGCCTGTGGTTTGTTCCTGATGATAATTTTGTTAATTACTGTACCGCTCCCACCGGCTGTCGCTTTTCCTTCTAGTCGGCGGGGTCCTGGCTTCCCAATGGCGACCGGCGCCGGCGAGCGCCGCGGTGCAGCAGGGACGGGCTGGCGCTGCGCCTGGCGCACGGGAGCTGCCCGGCAGCACTCTCGTGCCGCGGGAAGGTTTGGTGCCAGACGGTGCTGGCAGGGCCCGTGGTCCCTGTCTGGAAACGGCCCTCTCCATCGCCAGTGTTTTATTTCCAGTGGAGCTCGTGATGCTGTTTTCATGCTCCCTTAGCAAATACCAGTGTCAGCGTTGGACCCATACAGTAGCTGAGGACCTCGCATCTTCCAAAGCCTGTTGTAAAACCCTGGCTCGTCTCAGACTCCCACCCAGAAGAGATGTGTAGAGGCTTGACAGGTACTTGAATAGGTCAGAGCTACATTATGAAGTCTCTGTGAAGACTCAAAGGTCAGTCCTTTCAGACGCTGTCCTGCCTCATTCCTCTCAAATGTTACCAGTGTCATGTCACAGGGACTGCGACAGCTCCTTCCTCCTACAAGCAATTTGGTGTTAATCCTCTCCAGTTTGGAACGCAGAACTCGATGTTCACGTAGGGGTGATAAGCAGCTGTCCTGGCTGCACTGGGGGCTTGGAAGAAGGGCAGGTTTTCCATCATGTCTTCGCTGGAGCTCCAAAAACCCAGTGCAACTGTGTTGGCAGAGTGATTCACTCTTTGCTTGCGTGTTAAGCTTGAGGACAGGGAGGTGTGCTGGCAGGCAGGAGAATGAGAACGTGATGGTAAGAGGTACAGGATCAGACCAGGGGTCTCTGTCTGCTCCCTGAGAGCGCCAGTGCCCAGGGAAAGACCGACAAATGGGACAAGTTGCATCCTTTCGTCTGAGATGGCAGTCCCCTCGCGGGCTCTCTGCAGCCCAGGCTGGTAGGAGAGTTTTCCTTTCGACTGTGTTTGTACCATTGCCCACGACTGCTGCTGCTGCAGCGGCTGCTGGCTCTACGTACAAAAGATGCTGCCTCGACTAGGGCGCTCCCGTGCTGCTGCAGGCACGTCTCCTACTAGAGAGGACAAGCAGCCATCCAGAGACCCTATAGCAATATGGGCAGCATGCACGTGGAGCCGGTATGGAGCAGGTACCCCTCTGTGCAGCCTCCCCCACGTGCGGGTGTGGGTACCAGCTGCCAGCGAGAGCTCCTGCCCACGGGCCTTGGACCCCCCTGCTTCCCAAAGCTCTGGCACGCTTGATCCAGGTCTCTTGTTCCTGATCATTGATGAGGTTGCACAGCGCGAGGTGATTTAACAAGGAAGATGGCAGGTTTCCAGCTAACAACTGCATCATTTTCTATCTTTTTGATCTGGAGCAAGAGGCAAGAAAAAAGCCATAGAGCAATAGAAACCCATTTCTGAATGTGATTGACTTCAGCACATTCCCTATTGTACGAATGTGTCACTGAGATAATACCTGTGTTTTAGCTCCACAAATTATATGTCTTTTAACGCTCTCACATCAAGCAAGGTGTCTGAGGGAGACGGGTAATCGAGATGGCGGCATCTCCTGGGGGAGCCGCCGAGGGCTGGGGAGCTGCTGCTCTGGCTGCTGCCCTCCACGGCACCGGGACACGTTCCCGCACGAACCGATGACCACCCCTCGCAGCTCACCACCGGTGAGCGCAGCAAAGCAGGGCACTGATCTCCCCATGAGGTTTCTGGAGGTAGAAACTGTTTCTCCCTACATGGCACCCATCTGTGGTGCTGCCTGGGTGCTGGTGCTGTTCCCACGGGGCAGGGGAGCTCATCGCAGCACAGATTCACTCAGGGGCAGCTGCAATCCCTCCCTGTCACCAAAACACCCCAGCATCGAGGGAAATCAAGACCCAGAGACAGCACGAGGTTTTTCCAGGGCTCCTGCAGACACCTGCGGCAGTGCCCGGCTGGTCATCCTTGCAGGCTGCCATCTCCCCATCATATCTTTAGATTAACTCCCCCTCCTGACGCGGGGGCTGCCGCTGCGGTGGTGGGGGGCTCGAGAGAGAGCATGACTGCGGTGCCGCTGCCCTGTCAAGGGGAATTAGAGAGGCCTGGGTGCGCACTCCACTTGGCTGGGCCTCCTCTTTTACATAATGTGATTAGCGCTTCTCTGGAGCAACCCCTCCCGAGCCAGCTGAATATTCAGCATTACCACGAGGATCTGCATTTGCAGCCACCAGCTCTTCTGCTCGCTCTGTCTGGGCGCGGACCTGCTCGCAGCCCGCGCCAGCCACAGCTGCAGCCACCCGCGCCGGACCCCTGCACCACGGCACCGGACCCCTGCACCACGGCACCGGCGTGCCCGGCAGTGCCAGGGGCTGCCATGGCCCCTGGGGCCAAGTTAAGCAAAACCTGTGCCTGGGTTTTAGGCTGTGTAGTGTGGGACCGGTGGCACGGTGCTGCATCCAATGCCGTCAGTGGATGCTTTGGGATGTTTAGTCTGAGACTGGCTCTCGTAGGGATGGGGCTGAAGTGGTGGCTTTCTGCAGCAGCTGTGCTCAGGGACGTGGAGCAGCATCGCCTGTTGCTGCAGGAGGAGCAGCGCTGGCCGGCCCTGCGCCTCTCCTGGCGTTCCCATGCCCGTGGCTAATAAGACCCCTCTCAGGGTGGAGGGCAGCTCTCCCCGAAATGCCGGGCTCCAGTGAGCAGTCCCCGGAAGGCTGAACCTTCTGCCCGAGCCCACCTTGCTCCTCCCGCTCTCTGCCTGGGATCCCCCCCTGCTCCTGCATCCCTCGCAGCATCCTCGGGAAGGGGCATCGGTTGGCTGAGTTTAAAGTTTGGGCCTAATTCTGAGCTTCCCAGCTGGATGTAGATGGCAATTGATTGGAATAATGGTGTCAGGGATGGTCTTTGTTCTGCACGGGGAGCTGGGGAAGGACCAAGGGCTAAGGAGAGTGCTGGTGGTGCTGGAAGCGTCGGGCATGTGGCTGATGTTAGTTTGCTGTGCATCCTGAATCTGGCTTTATTAGTGATGTTAATGATAAATGATGGCATTTAGTTCACTGATTTGCTAGTAAAATTCAAAGGATCTGCTCATGCTGTAAAGACTTATTTCCTCTGCTGATTTGATCTAATTTAATTGAATGCTGAAATCTTGGAGCTCATCTCTTCAGAAAGCCTGTGTTCACAGGGAAAAATACCCCAAATTATCAAGAATACAATTTCCATATAATTGTGCTGCTGTCATAGGCATGACTACCTTGCACTGTGTTTAACCATCAGAAATAATACAGTCACTCAAGGGAGCAAACCGGGCAGGGGCTGATGCTGCACCCGAGCCCTGGGGCTCCCTGCCCGCCCATGGCAGCAGCGTGACGCACGCCTGCCTTCTCCTCTCTGCCCCTGATTTGCTGCCCGGCCCTCGGCAGCTCACTTCATCTCCCCGTGCTGCCGTTTTCCTGTCTGCAAAACGGCTTTGGTTTATCGCGGTGCTTGCTGGCCCCGCGACGTGCCAAGGAGCCAGGGCCAGCGCTGCTCTGCTCACCGGCACCGAAGGGCGGGCTCAGCACCAAAACGTGACTCTTGCTTTGAAGTCCCAGATGTGTGTGATGGGAGAGTGCTCTCTAAGAGCTTCTTATCAAAGCTGTGTCTCTCTGGAGGCTGCTGAAGGAGGAATGGTTCCAAAAATAAAACCATGAGAGCCTATAGATGTACAGATGCATGTAGATAGATATCTGTAGATCTTCTTGCATAAAGCAGATCCAGCTGCCCAAGCCACCTGGACTATCAGAGATGGTTTTATACTGAACACAGGCTAGAGAACTGAATGTTCCTGTCTGACCACAGAGAGTTTGATCAGGAAAGCATTGCTGCAGTAGCCCTGGAGGAAGAGCTTTGCCATCGTTTGTGTGGCCTGGCTCTGCTGGCAAGGTTTGCTTTGCAAGTCACAATTATAATTTTGGTAATCTTCCTGGGCTGGATGAACCCTTACTGCCACGGACTGCTGCGGCTCCTCCAGCAGTGATGCCAGCTGCATGTGACTGATGAACCCCTGGAAAAGCGTAACCTGCGCCTTGGGTGATGCTTCATCCTGAGCAGGGCTAATTATGTGGGAAGGGGCTGGGGGGGGGGCATTTCTCGTTAGGCTTTGCTGCCCTGGTCCCCAGGAGGGGGGACTGGTGCGTCCCTGCCCTTGGAGGGAGCCGGGCTGCTGAGGGCTAAGGTTTGGGTCGGCTGGTCGGCTTTTCGGGCTCGCGGCCGGTGGGTGCGCGGTGCGTACCTTGGGGTGCGTGCCTCGTGATGCCCGTCCCACGGTCCAGCCCTGCCTGCTCGCTGCAGGGACCAGGGCCACCAGAGGAAATGAGTGAGTGGGTAATTTGCAGCTCATCTAATTAAAAGGCTGCGATTTTGAAGGCTGGTCAGGGAAGATGAGAAAGGACGTGGCACTGAACAAGAGTGGCTGCTCACCACTGCCTGGGGACGAGTCCCTGGCCCCAGTGCCGGCAGCTGCTGGGTGAGGGGGGCCGAGGAATGGGTGCCCGTGGGTGGGGGGGGGCACGGTGATGGAGGCGGGGGTGTTGCTGCCCGGTGCTGGTGGAGCAGACGCAGACAAGACCTGTGTTCTGCGGTGCAAATCCCAGCAGCTCTCGCGCTTGAGCAAATAGCCATTCGTTTGACCTCCTGCCAGCCCTGCTAAGTAGGCAAATATTTGCTGCCTCCTTCTCTTAGCTGCTGGATGGAAGGGGAAGGGAAGGGGTATCCTGCTATTGCAGAGCGGGCAGGTCTTGTGGGCCAGCCGTACCATCACCGGTGTTCCGGTACAGGTTGCCTTTCTAGGGTATGAATAGTCACGCTGTAACATCCACTTTCAGTCTTTTGTGCTCAAAGTTTAATTACAGTGTGATAATACAAATTCTTTTTTTATCACTGTGCTAACGCAGAGATATCTTAGTTTGTACTCTGCATGCTATTGCAATATACGGCAGCATCAAAGGGCTACTAGTAAGACCATGTGCAGAAGTGTCCAGCTGGATTTCATGGCAAAACACCTCTCACTTCCAGCCTGCTCCATGCTGGCCTCAGACCCTATCTCATATACAGCCACGCCTGATCCCTAGTTTCCCACCAGTTCTTATTATCTCAGTTTGAGTGCTCTAGGAAACAGCCCATTTCAGGTGTATTTTAAAGTCTGATTAACAACATGAACATAGCAGCAGTGACATGGTGCTTGGCATCATCTGTACACTCTGCAGCAGTTAACCATTTCATCGTGATGCTCTGGAGACTGTATGACCCTGAGCAGGGATGGCCCAGGGCGTGCAGGGAGGAGGTGCTGCCAGCACCTTCCTTAGCTGCTGCTCCTGGACCCCTGCTCTGGTTACCCAGAAAAGGCTGCGTAACTTGCCAGGACTGGGATCTGTTTGCAGGCAGCAGCAAACAGCTGATTGCACTGGGTAACGTTTGCGACCAGGGACTTGTCTTGCTCTTCTCTGGAGCATACAGAGAGCAAACGGAGGATCTGGAAGGGCTGAGCCTCTCGGTTCCCAGAAGGGAGCAACTTGCACCCCCATGGCTTAATCAAGTGGCGTTTCCTGCCTCTCACTGAAGCTTAATTTGCTTCTTAGTTCTCCTCCGTGGGGCACAGGGGGTTGTGTGCGAGTCTGGGTGTCTGCCAGCGTGGAAACATACTGTGCACAGCCGAGGAGCCGCCTCTGCAGCCCCTGCAGCCAGCCTGCCGCCGGCCGAGGTTTTGCGGGGGCTCTGCCGACTGATTTCTGTGCAGTTTTGGGGTGGGCAAGGAAGGACAGGGGGTGCCGCCGGTGTTCACAGTGCCGGTTTCCGCACCAGTGGGATGAGACGGGGAGGCTGCTGAGCACAGCGTGTGTGTGGGAACCACTGCTGGTACCCAGGCTCTGCCCCAGGAGCTCGCCTCCAGTGCTGGTGTCGCTGCCCGGTTTCACGCTGGGGCACCACAGTGGGAAAATTGTTCACGTTTCGCCCTGGAGGTGCTCATAAACTGGAGCAGTAAGGGCTGCAGCCTGCCCTTAGGACCACCTAGGTTGGCCAGAGCAGGTACTGAGGATTTTCAGGCTTCTGCCAGCAGCCTGGGTAAAGCCTGAGCCCACCCCGCGGCATGGGGACCCTTGCTGCCTGTCGCAACTGGGGCTGGAGGGTGCAGTGCGGGGTCGGGGCTTGTCCCGACTGTGGCCGTGGGAGCTGTGGGCACGCAGGTGTCCCAGGCACCGGCCACGGCTCTGGAGATGATGTCCTCAGGAGGCTGGGAGTGAAGGGAGGGCACTTGGGGCTCAGTTCCCGCATGGGCCGGGAGCGGTGGTGGCGAGGGCGAGGGGGGCTGGCAGAGGGGGTGTCTGTGGCTGCCCACCCCGGGGCACCAGGATCCTACTGGGGGAAGCCGTGCCCCCTACCCTGTGGGGCCTGAGGCCGAGGGGTGTTCTCCCCAAGACCCTCTAGTCTGGCACGTGCTGATGAAGGCAGGGGAGCAGCCAGGCGCCGGGATGGCTGACAGCCAGGAACACGGTTCCCTGTAGGGAAGTGTGGATGCTGTGGTCCTTTGAGGGCTTGGCCCATTTGCTGTGGCTTTTTATAATTTTTTTTAAATTGTTTTTTTAGTGCCGATGCCTGCTCTGAGGTGCTGGGAGGTGCTTTCAGCGCTGCTGCCCGCTTCTCTCACCCTGTTGCTGTGCAAACACGGCGAGGGGACGTCATGAGATGCAGCGAAAGCCCTGCCCCATCTGAAGGGAAGGGGTGGCTTGTGCAGAGGGTGCAGCCAAAACGGGGTCGGGTCTGGGGCCTGCTAAGCCCCTGATTATTTTTAGGTCATCTTTTGTGTTCGCTTTACATACTGAAGTCTCTTCTCTCTAAGCCTCTCTACCACAGAATGGGTGCCCATGTGCACCTGTGCTGCTCTTTGCTTATCCAGGCTCCTGGCTGCTTCCCAGCCCTTACGGGTGCCGTATCTGCAGTGCCGTTGACCGTCGGATCCTGCTGCCGCTCTCGTGCGGGGCCAGCTTGTTTTTAATGGGTGGCAATACCTGGCTGAGTCTTGGCTTCCTTCTGCAGCGAGAGGTCATTCGCTTGTAATGAATTTTTGTTCTTTCATTGCGGCTTTGATTGCTTTCCCTGCTTATTTCCTGGGAAGGCTGATAATTGCACTGGGGAGATGAAACACCATGGGCTACGCTCAGCCCCTAGTCAGGCAAAGGGTCGATGCTTGTGTGCGCTTGTGAGGGGGACAGGCTCTGGATGGGGGACAAGCCCGTTGCGTTGGCTCCCAGTCAAGCACGGCAGATAAATTTCTTTTTGCACATCAGTCCAGTACTTCTGTACAGGAGCCACAGTACCGGGGCGCAGGGAGCCGCCAGGGTTTGGGCACTGCGGTGCGGCGGGGAAGCCTTGCCGGCTGTGCCGGGGCGGGAGCCAGGGGAGCTGGGTCTGCTGCCCCCGTGCCTCGGCGTACATCGATCCCTCTTCCGATCGCTCTAAATTGACAAGGTGCTAAGGTTGCTGGTGGCGTGTTGTGCTTGTCTCACACCGTTTCAAGAGAGAGAAAACTTGCTGTGTTCTCTCTGCATTGCCTGCATGGAGGAGCTGGCTTCATGCTTTCTTGGTATTTCCTCTATGTCCTTCTAACTGAAGCCATAAAATAAATCTCTAATCAGATTACTTAGGGCTGGATGTAACATAACCTAAAGCTCTATTTCTTGTGATATGTCTTTTAAAACTGGATGCACCCTTATCCTCTTCCTGCAGCACCGTTTGAAACGCTGTAATCGCTTTCTCCCTAGTTTGCAAGCTCCCAAATCCTTTTCTTCCTATGCCAGGGAAATGCGAATGTGACTGCTCCTTTGCGGAGAACCGGTTACTATTTTTGTCTTTCGGTCCGTGTTGCTTCGGTTCCTTTGTTCCTCTCTGGCTCTGGGTCCCTGGCGCAGCTGCCCCCCCCTCCCAGCAATCCCACCTGGGTGGTGCAGGCGCCCGTGCCAGCCACGTCTCGCTCAGGTGGGGGAAGCATCCACGGGGGTCTCCGGGTGAGTCCCTGGGATGGTGGGGAAGGGTCCCTGGGCAGAGCTCTTGGTGCCCCGTCAGCTGCCACGGCGCTGCGGGGACGGGCTGGCCGTGCCTCCAGCCCAGCCGTGGCAAATGCCGTGGCAAATGCCTGGCATAGCTCGTGTATTTCTGTCTCTGTCCCTCGTGAGCGAGGGAACCAGAAATATCTCTCGCAAAGGGAGGCGCAGAGGGTGTCAGGGACTTATCCTGCACCGTCTGACGAGGCAGCGCCGCGGCTCTGGCCGGAGAAGCCCTGAGTCACTGGAGCGGGGCTCGGCTGTGCCCGCCGCTCAGGTGTGAGCGACGGGGCCGTGGGGGTCTTCGTGGGTGGCAATGTGCCTGTGAGCGGCTTGGGAAGGTCGATAGGCTGCTCACCGGTGGGGGGTTTACTCTCACTGCAGCATTAACACAAAAGCCAAAGTTATTCCATAAAAAGATGGCTTATTAATAATATTAATAGTGTAATTTATTCACAGGAGATTCAGTAATATCAGGGATGAAGGCTTGATCTTGTCACAATCTGTTGTTTTCTGATCCTTCTTTTTTAGCAGAGTGTCCAGAATAAAATGCCAGCCTTTGCATAAATGAGCCAGCCACCCAGGTGATTTATTAATCACGGCATGTAATTGTCCTAACCTGCCGTGAGCTCTCTCCAGCCCCTTGGGACCTGGCTTCCTCGTTAGCTGCAAAACTGTTTTCTCTGAAGCACAAACATCAGGGCATTTTTAAAGAGATACTTATTTCTTCATAAAACAGGGGCAGCTGCTTAACTTGGAGGTTATTTAGTGATTTTTTTAAAGGAAGGATGGAGACTCAGAAAAGCCCAGAAATGCTGGGGGTGGGGAGGGAGCTCGTGGTCTCCAGGCCAGGCTCTGTCGCAGAACGGGCTGTGGCTCCCTCCAGCCAAGCCCAGGAAACCTCCATGGATGGGGGCTGGCAGCCCCTCTGGGGACCTCTTCCAGGGCCGACCCAACCTCCTCGGTTTTCCCGATTTATTTCCAGTCTAAGCCTCTCAAACTGCAGCTGTCTGTCTTACGAGATGTCCTTTGGCGCATCTGTGCAGACACCAGTCGGAGGGCTTCCGCGCGTGCTGGTCCCGACTTGGGCGTCCCTCTCAAACCTTCAGGAGGGCGATGCTCTGGTGGCATCGCTGCGGGAACCGGAGGCTGGCCGGAGTCACCCTGGCCCCGCGGCGTGGGGCTGGGGAGACGCGCTGCAGAGGTGTTCCTTTAGCCAACAAGGACGCAGGCAGAGTACTTGCCCCTTGGTGGGATCAGTTTGACGGGATCCTCTCTTGGAGAGAGTAAAGGCTGAGCTGGGGACGCACTGCCGGAGCTAAGGAGACCTGGCTCTGCTCCCAGGTCAGGGTGCCCCAGCGACCCGCGGCTGGCCGTGCGATGCAGCTCGCCGTGCCGCACAGCCTGCCACGCCTGCCCTGCTCCTCCCTTTGGCAGGCAGAAATCACCCCTGTGTGCACGGTGTGCTGTCCCTTTGCAGGGGGGACCCGCCGGGCGTGAGGGGGGGAGCAGCAGGTGCTGGGGAAGGCAGGCAGGGGCAGGAGCTGTTCAGGTGCACTGGCCCTGCCGCCGCCTCTGCTTCCCCTGGCATCCCACTCCAGTCTTTCCTGGAGCCTTTCATCAGACGGCAGAACATAAGAAATAAAGGGCAGCTTTTTCAGGGACCTATCGCAGCCACAGGTGATGTCCTCGGGAGCTGGAGGTCCCTGGTGCTCCTTCACCTGTGTGCCCAGTGGCTGAGCATCCAGACCTCCTAGGAGAACCCATGGCCTTGTAGGAAGATGTTGCCATCACCAGATGGGAGCTTCTTTGTGCTGGGGTGGGGGGAGCAAAGGGGGGTCTGGCGTTTCCCCCGCAGCCCTTTCTCTGTGCGAGAGAGGAGGTGGTCCCTGGCGTGGCGTGGCATGGCATGGCATGGCATGGCTGCAACCTGGGTACCAAGCTTCCACCCTGAGTCTTCACTGCCCCGCCAGCCCCTTGCCATTTATTATCTTGCCCTCGTCCTATAAATTACAAATCAGCTGCAACAGAGTCCAGAAGAAATTGATTATAGCGCAGGCTCCCTTGCTGTATTTGGGTGGAGAAGAAAATATGGCTGAGTGTGTCTGCTTAAAGTGATTCTCTATTTCCAAATATGAAAGAACTGAACATCTTTAAAAATCGATACAAAGCCACTTCAGCATAAAACAAGAGGAGATTAATACTTAACTTGTCTGGAGAAGGGGAAGAGAGACGGTGGAAAATGTCTCCAGAGAGAGAGACTCAATGAAATTCGAAGCTGCCTGTTTAATGCGAGAGGTAAAAGGTTTAAAATTAAAACCCCTCCCCCACCGTTAACTGGAAGCTAATGAGGTGCTGGAGAATTGGTATAATTTGGCATGGAAATGGGTTCTAATTTCTTTCGTGTTTTTTTTTTTTTTTTCCCTATGCCTGAGAAATTTGTCAGACTGATGATTTCTGCTTGAAAGGAAGCAGCCAGGTATTTTCTGCAAGAACAAAGAGATTTGTTGGTCCAACAAAAACTTTATTAAAAGGCTTGGCAGTGCGAGTTAAGCACTCTTCCCTGCCAGTGAGGATGAAGGTAGCACCCAAGTTTAACAGAATTCTTTCCTCTTACCCACTCGCATTCTCTCGCCCACCACACACGGTTTGGCATCATCCGATGTCGTACTGAGGAGGCAGAAATGTGTTTTGGGGTGTTTTGAGAATGGGTTGGGCTTTTCCTTGTGGGGAAGTGGGGACCTCGACACTCGTCTGCTGGAATTACTGTGCTGGAGAGACCTGCTGCTGCTTCAGCCTTCCCAGGGACCCGTCGAGATCTGTTGAAATGCGAAAATAGTAATCTTGGATTTAAGTTTAGACCTTGACTCTTTGAAGAGCTACCCGTGTGCTGTGTAGGTCAGTGTGGTTGGTGTGGTGACGGCTGAACTGCCGTCAGGTTCTTCTGGGGTGAATTAATGTGGCATGTTGACAAAAATAACATTTCACGTATTTTTATCTGACTTACAGTAGAATGCATAAAGAGATTACATTGATGATGGTTTTTTTCTATTGAATTTAAAGAATACATCCGATTAGAGATTGTGCTGAAACATTTAGATAGAAAAGAGCAGAGCTAAGGTTATGTTGATCAGCTAAGGTTATGTTGATCACCTTAAGCGTGGCAGACAGGAGGAGGCAGCGAGAGCGGCTGCTCTGTGCCAGATGTGGGCTGTGGCTTTTGCGAGCTGTTTGCTCCCGAGCAAACACATTTATTACAGACTTTGCCAGGAGAGCCACAGGCTGTTAATGATTGACTGCCCTGGCCAGGGAGTTTCCAGGCAGCTTGTGCTCCATGGCCCACCGAGGCTGCCGGGCCATGGCAGCGTGTGGGATAGCCTCCCGTGTGGGTGAGGAGCGGAGAGCCGTTCTCCCCAACTTTCCCCAGGAGCTGCTGCAGGGGGGCTGTCCCACCCGGGTGGGATGCTCGTTGCGGCATGGCCGTGGTCGGCCCTGCAGCCTGTGCGTGCCCCCCAGCAGGCTGCCTGTTTGCGGCAGGATCCCCCCAAAAGCCCTGACCTGTATTCGGCTGTGACAATTTGCCGAACAGCCGCTCCGGGGGTCCTGCAGCCCGCTGCCAGCGGGAGGTTGTGCTCTCCCTGCTTTAGGGCCAGGCTGGTTAAAGCGCACGCGTGGGAACACTTTCATGGGCTTGACCAGGCGATGCAGTAGGATTATGATGACTTCTCGGAGGCTGGCCGCAAAGATGCGGAGCACCGGTGGGTTTTGGGCAGATGCCGATGTTTCAGTCCTGTGCGGGGCTGGAGTTTTGCCTGCATGTTCTCATACATGCCTACGGCAGGGACTGTGTTTTCATCCCTCTAACCAGGAACACGCTCAAAATGCGGTAGCTAGTCCTGCGTCTAATTCCTGCAAAAATTAAACTCGCAGAGGAGGAAGGTGAGATGGGAGGTGAGGGGGGGGCAGAGGCACCCGGGTGTTTTATCACCATGGCAACAAAGACTTCCAGGGAAAGGTGCTGAGGTTGTGAAGTAGATCATTTACAGTTTACTTAATTAAAATATATATATATATATATAAATGTATTTCCTGGAACAAGCTGTGTGCCAGCTCCCCCGTGTAAGAGGCAAGCCGGCGGGCTTGTGCTTGCTCCCAGGCCTGGTTCCAGCTCAGCCCCGGGCGGGAGGGACGTTTTCAGCCCCGGGCGGGAGGGATGATGTCCAGCCCCGGCCCAGGGCCGGTCCCGTACGGGGAAGGGTTGCCAACGCCCGAAACGGGCAGAAAAAGCCGTTTGCCCGGCAGGAGCGAGCCCTTCCCGCCGCGCAGGCTGCGGGGGGAGGCTTTCGCCCGGAGCTCGGCGTCGGCCCCCCCCCCCCCCCCCCGGGGCTCCTCCGCCGCCGTCCCCGCTCGCCCCGGCGGGGCCCGGGCTGACGCTCGGCGGGGCGGGGGCGACAGCCCGGCGGGGAGGGGAGAGGAGCGGAGAGGAGAGCGGCCGCCATTCCGCAGCCGCTCCCCGCGGGGCCGGCGGCCCGGCCCGGCCCGGCCCGGCGCTGCCCGCGCACGGCGGGAGGCGGTCGCGGAGGCGGTCGCGGAGGCGCCGCCGCCCCCCCCCCCCCCCCCCCCGCGGGTGCCGCGGAGCGGGGCCGGAGCTCGGTCGGGCGGCGGCGGCGATGTCCCGGCCGGGCGGCGGGATGCGGTCCCGGCGGGCGGGGATGCGGGCGGCCGTGGTGCTCATCGGGCTGCTGCACCGGTCCCGCCGGCAGAGCAAGGAGACGAGGTGACGGGCGGGCGTCGTTCCCGGTGTCCTCCCGGGGCGGGCGGGAGCGGCGGGGCGGGAGTCGTTTGGCCGGAGCCGGTGTGCGCTTGCCGGCCGGCGGGCGCGGGGGTAAGCGGGACCTGCTCGCAGGGCGGGCGGGGGGCTTGCGCTTCGGGCCCCCGGGTCGGGTCGGGTCAGCCCCCGCGCCCGCTTCTCCTGCTGTCGAGGACCGGGAAAGGACCGTCCGCTCCCGGGGACCGCCGTGCCGGCAGAACCGCTTTAACTCGGCTCGACGGCTTCGCCGCCTCGCTGGGAACAGCTGACGAGCGGTCTCGTCTTCCATTGACTGCGCCGCGGATCGTACTTTATGTTCAACTTTGCGTTCGGAGGATATAGCCTGTTTGCAGTCGTGTGTCTGCTCTGCTCGGCTCCGCTTCCCCCCCCCCGCTCCGTACGGGGAGTTGCTGTTCGCTTCAAAGATTTGCCCTGCTCCGATTTATGCGGCGCGTCCTCGGTCAGGGAGTTCTCCCTCCTCCAGGACCGTGCTGCTCTGGCAACTTTGTTGTTAAAAATAGTAAGAAACGCGAGTCCAAACCTCGGCGGTGTGCGTTTCCTCTGATGCGGGGTGGAAGCGACGTGGGCACTGCTGCAGATTGAGGTGGTTTTTTGGTTTGGGGTTTTTGGTTTTTGGTTGTTTTTTTTTTGTTTTGTTCAGTTTGTGATTTTGTACCAAAACCCTGTGAACGAAGCATTGATTATTCAGAATCTTTATTGTAAAGTGCGTGTCCATCCCCCTCCGGCCCCCCCGCAATCTGTGAGCCTGAAAAATCAGGGTAAGACGATTGGGGATGAAGCTTTAGCTCTTTACCCACCCACAGTTTTGGGTCACAGGATCTATACCCCGTTTCTCAGTGCTGCTGCCGTAGGCGCCCTTGAGAGCAGGGTTTTAGTGATGCCTTTATGACTTAATGGTGGCCTTCCTGTATAGTTCGTGTGTTGCTGTTGTTGTTCTGGGCTATTTTCTTCTCCTTTGCTGGGGTTTTAGGTAGATCATCAAAGCTGCACAGTTGAAAAAAAAAAACCAACCTGCAGGTCCTGATGGTCCTGAATGAACAGCAGAGATGGATGCTTACCTGAGCTGAGCCGTGCCACGGCTGTGACCCCTGTCCTCCCCTGCCCCCAGCAGGCTCGGCCGTTCCCATCCCCCTGTTGCCCCTTGGGTTTTGTCTCATTTAGCCAAGACCTGTCCCTGCTGTAGCTCTGCCCATGAGCCGTGGGCTCCAGCTATGGGCTAGCAAGTTTTGGAGAGGCAGGCTGGCTGGCTGGGGGGTGGCCAGGCCCCCGTGCCCCCGAAGCGCTCTGTGGTCTGGAGCCTCTTCTCCCGCTTTCACATGCTGCATGTAGGGAGTGTCTGAGTGCTGGGGAGGTCTGTGCTGCCGGCGCAGGCCCAAATGCTCCTGCGAACGTTGTCGCTGCTGAAACTCGTTGGCCATCCCACATTCTCCTCAAAGCATGGCAGGGAAGGAAGAGAGTGCTCTACCGGTCACACCGGGCAAGACTTTTCCCAAAGAGTCGTCTTTTCCCTAGGTACCAGGTTTCTATGAATGAGCTCAGCATGACACTTGAGGGCTGAGATAAAATCTGGCTCTGAACTCTCACAGAAATCTGGCCAGTGATGTGTGAGTTTGGGTTTTTTTTTTTTTATTTTTTTCCCCCCACCATCATGTTGAGCACAAACCCTCTCAGTGTAGTTCTTGCTGCGGGGTTTACTGAGGACAACGAGAGTCACACAGACATCTCAAGGGGAGAACAAGACCCTGAGGAGGTTTTTTCCTGTCTGCTGTGGTCTGAGGAGCCTTCATGGCAGTGATTGCAAGAATTCAAGCAGTTCTTTACGGCGGTTGCTTCGTCTTATGCAAGCTGCCAGGGCCATCAAAGTGACATAATCTGCAGGAAAAGGAAGGGACTGCTAGCGGCATCGTCAAAAGGGACTCTGTTCCTCCACCTGCTCCTATTTTCTTTTTTTCCTCCTACATTCAGTCTTTGTTCTGCATTTGCAATTGAATTTTGCTTTACATGAGCCATATGCAAGCCTGGCAGGACTGGTGGCAGCTGCAGAGTCCCTGGTGGCCTATGTCCCTTTCTTGTTAGCAGCCAGCAAAGTGCAGCACAACAAATGGACTTCACCAAGCTCCCCTCGCAGAGCCGGGCTGGTGCTTACCTTGCTCCCTCCGCCTGCGATCGATCTGCCCGTGCCTGTCCTGCACGCTCGACCTGGAGGGGAGCAGCAGTAACGTGCACCAGCAGCTGGGGCCTGGGGGGCTGCTGCTGCGGTGGGCTCGGGCTCCTCCTGGCTCCTGTCCCCCTCCAGAAACCTAGGATTTGGAACTGTGTATTTTTATCTAACTTGGTTTTCCTGAATGTCCCACGTGCAGGCGAGGTGATGCTATGGTGGCTGTCCTCTCGTGGGGTAAAGCTGGTGGGTGGGTGCCTCGGTGTGGGTGCACCCCTCCGTTCATGTATCAGTCTCAGCTGTGGCATAGGCGACGGGGAATAAGGCAAATGTCTTTACTCACTGCTGTTAGTTTACTGTTTTGTTCAGCTACTCATGGGTAGTCTGTCTCCCAGAGCCATCGAGTGAAATCTTTGTACTGCTGAAGTCAATTTTAATCCCCATTCGTTTTGGTGGGACGTTCACCGGAGCAGCATCCCACACGTTTTGGGCCTTTCCCTTCCCACTCCACCTCCTGCCCCTGGTGCGGATACCCAGGCCCGGATAGCGTCCCTTCGCCCTTTGGTGTTGGTTCTGCCGGCGGTTGGAGATGCCGGTTTCTGGGAGCTGTTCTCTGCAATTTGCAAATTATTGAATCAGCTCAGAAACGGCTGCCCAAGGCTCGCTGGCTCGTGTTTGTCAGGAATCGGATCAGACGAGCCTTCTGGTCTTAAAAAGTCTGTGAGTGCCTTGGCTGATTTACCCGGATGCTGCAGGAAATCACCACTTTCTCTCCGCTCCTGCAAGTGAGATCAGACAACAAAATTTGTAAATGATAAAAATCTCTTTCCACCATTATTTGCATATCGAGCCTTACTTTCCTAGCCAGACCAAGTGGGAAGTCGTTGGCCAGTTGGAAAGAACCCAGTGTCTGTAGAGGTGCAGGCAAAGCAGGAGCCAGCTCCTCACTGTCCCCCTGAGCAGGACGGACAATGTGCAGGGCAGCAGTGACCCGCACAATCAGCGCAGGCAGCACTGCCTGCACAAGCATGGGATGCTCCTAACTGTTCTCAACAATATTCTCCTTGCAGAGGAGTAATTAAAGCTAAGCTCATTGGCAGTTAAATGTCACCTTGCTCTGAGCAGGGCTTTAGTTCTCGCTTGCACGGGCTGTGCAGTCAGGGAGGCTGTGTGTGCACACAGATGCAGGTTGGCAATTTGCAAATACGTAATTTATTGCAAGAAATCTAGACCAGAAAATGCTGTGCTTTTTATTTGCTGACTCTCAAGCTTCAATGCAAGAAGGTCATGCTTCAGGGTAGGGCCAGCCTGAGCCCAGGACGTGACAAGGTAAATCAGTTTATCAGGGAAGGTGTTCCATGGCGGGGGCTCTGGCTGGCGCCTGTTGAAGCCCCAGAGCACCGGCAGCTTCACAGCGCTGGGTGCACGGGATGAAACCCGGGTCCGGGGGGGGGGGCTGTGGAGCCCTAGGGCTGTCTGAAGTCAGTGGGAGCCCTGCAGCAGTGCGTGTCCTCTGCAGACGTCCTCCCCAGGATGAGTGATGATGCAGCGAGATCTTGCCTGCCTGGAGTCCCCGGGATTGGATGGAGAGCTGTTCAAAGTCAGAGTAAGGTGCTTCGTTCAGGCACTCTCTGCAGATTTCCAAGTGTAAAATCTCAGCGAGGTGCCCTTGCCTCTGTTGCAAAAAAACCCCCCATGGTTTTGGTTGGGTTTTTTTTGCAATTTGTGAGCAGCCGACCGAGGGCTTCTGGCCGCCTTGGTGCCCGGGGTATCAGCAGGCGCTCACCGGTGTCCCGGGAGCTGGGGGTCAGAGGCTCGGTCCCCGCCGCGGGGATGGAGAGGAGCCTCCCGCGGAGGGGAGGGCGAGCAGCCGGGGCTCCGCTCCCACCACCCGCCCCGGGACAGGGGCTTAACCCGGGCGGTGTGAGGATGAAAAGCAATATGGAAGCGCAGTCCCCCGTGAAAAGTTAAGGCACTGGGCATTGAATATTAAATAAACTAAAAAGGGAGCAGCTGGCAAGGTGATGCCCATCAAGGACAAAAAAATGATGAGTCCAAAAATAGAGGCTGTTAATTTACAGGATAATCTTTGCTGTCCTTCTGAAGGATACAGCATCTAGACAGGCTGAACTTGTTGCTGCAAGAGTTTTGCACCTCCTTAGGCCAGGTTTCATCCGCAGAATTAAGCGTAGGCATAAAGGTAACCTGCAGTGCTCCATGTTTAATTTACACAGCGTAACAAAAGGTAGAGCTAACCACTTAGTGTGAAACACTTTGCCATGTCAGATAATATGTTGACATCTCCTCTTCCCACATGTAATTTATATGAATGTACCATGTCAATTTAGAGCCAGTCTGGTAAATCAGACGAACAAAAGAAGAAGGTGGGATGCGTTAGAAGTTTTTCATTAGGCTTTAGGCTGAGAATGCGGGAGGGAGGTGTGCGCTCGGAGGTGGGGGTTCGGCTGGGAAAGCTTGGGAGCTCTGGGGGTCCTGGCAGCCCTGGCTCTGTACTGAACGGGACATTTTAATCAGAATTTCAGTATGTCAGTGGGGTTTACCAAATTCAGGATATGAATTTGTAGGTGCTTTTGGAATGTGATCAGGGGTGCTCTAAAGATGAGAGAAAGACTTTACCTGCCCTTGCTGTGTTGGGAACTCGCCAGTGCCCACGCACTCAAAATGGGGGGAAAAAAATCCCTATTTTGCCCCGCTTTGGGGGAAGCAGGGGGAGCAGCCCTGCCCACGCGGGCTGTGCCTTCCTGGCGGGGGCTGGCAGCGGTGGGGTCCCTCCTGAGCACGGCCCCACGGCTGCAGCCCCAGCCCCGGGAGGGGGACGGGACCTGTGCCGGGATGTCAGGCTGATCTCACGGTCTCTGTTAGGAAACGCTGCAGTTGGGCCTGCCTAACTGCATTAAGGTATTTCCTTAATTAGATTTACTAAGTATGTAGGATTCTAATTCTTTTTTTTTCCTTCTCTCTTAATTTGCCTAATGAGAAAAACGAAGAAATAAAGTTACAAAACCGATGCCTGCTTTGCCTTCTGGAAAGGCTGGCGTCCAGCCGTGTGGCCATGCCGCTCCGGAGGATGCTCGTGCCCGGCTGTGGCCAGGGTGGGCTCGGAGGTGTCGGGGCTGGGCGAAGCACCCGGCTGCCTGCCGGGCACTGGGTGCTGCCTCCGGGGAGCGAGCGCAGCGCCATAACCTTTGGTTTCCTTATCGATGCTGGAGCCACGCGTCTCCCATGGTGCCAGGGAGAGGCGAGGGGGGAGTGATTGCAGAGGCCATTTATTGGAGCTGTGCTGTGCCAAGCCCAGGCTTCAGCTCATCACGCTATTCTCGCTGTCCTTCCCCACCCTGTCCTCTCCCCCGCTCCCTAATTGCCCTCTTGTGTCGTGTCTGCTGTCAGGCTGCGCAGGGAGGAGTTTTGTTTCCTTCTTGCACTGCGCCATCCCGGTGCAGGACTCGGTGGAAGAGCTGTGAGCCTTTTTGGGAAGGCTGATGCGGAATGCGCTCGGGGCCGTGCCATGGAAGGGTCCCGGCCCCCGTGGGGCGAGGGAGGCCATCCTGCTGCGCAGCGCAGGCAGCGATGCTCGCGTGCTGTGGGCCACCAGCATCCCCTGGCCGGTCGGTCTCCGGCTTTGCAGGGAAACCCCCCGGAGGAGCTGAACGTCCTGGGGCCGCTTCCCGGGGCCCCTGCTGTGGGTGGGAGCTGGGTGCTGGCCCTGCGGGGAGCTGCACAGCGTCCCCCGGCCCCGGTCCTCGCCGGTGAACGCCTGGGACCTTTGCTGCCGTTCGGAGACTTGTAGCCCTGGCGCCAGTCGGGGACCGGGTCACGGCGCGGGGCTGCCGTGAGCGCCCGCTGGCTCTGGTGTCATCTTCAGGGGAGATCCCCGGGGGCTGATTCTCCACGCGAGCATGCCGGTGCACAGATAAAGACGTGCTAATCTTCCTCATGATTCATTTATCATCCCGTGAGGGTAATCTGTTGGGGAATTAGGCTGATGGCCCTTGACCCTGTAGCTGACGGCAGACTGAATCATCAGAGTCTGTGGTTGCAGTTTAACGTAACATATTTCCAGTGCACGGAGGCTAATTACAAGCGGTGGCTGGTGAATGGGTTTGTTTTGCTCTCCCCGGAATTGCAGGAGCAGTTCCAGCAGTTTGGCCCCAAAGAAGCAATCAGCATGTGACAGAGGAACACGTTGTTGTGTGAGTGATTTTATAATACTTAGAATATGATGCTATGGCAACCTGCTACAAATCCCAGATCAAATAAAATTATTTGCGTGCATCCCTGTAACTTTAATCTTTGCGAAGTCTGATATGTTTTATGCCTTTGAGGCCACTGTGCAGATTAGTGCAGTCAGGCAGAGCTCAGGGTTCAAAGCAAGGAGAGCAAAGGATGGGTGGTTTGCTCCAGATCAGGCTGTGCTTTAGTGTCCTAGAAAGACAAAGAGCAAACAGTAAAAATCTGTCATCCTCGGCATTTTTTCAGCAGTGGAGTCATGGTGAGTTTGTGGAGAGGAGAAAGGGAAGGAGCTTGATAAATGATATGGGTGGGCAGGACATGAATTCTGCTATTGCCCATACATCATCCCACATTGTTTTAATTCATTTCTTCCATTGAAAAACTGGAAGATGCCAAGAGCTTAAATGAGATGTAATAATGTAAGGCAAATTTGACCTACTCTGATTTAAAAAAAACCAACAAACCAAAACCCCCCATGTATTGGTTTAACATCATGTAAAATGTCAGTCCTTGGTCCGGATTCACATTTGGACACAAACCACTGGGTATTTCCCCCAGTGACTGCAGCTGCGGTTGCGTTGCTGGCACAGCCCGGGCGGTGCCGCAGCCCTTGGCGCCCTGCGGCTGCGATGGGGACGGGGACGGGCGCTGCTGGTCCCGCTTTGCCTTTGCCCCTCGCAGCTGCGGGGCAGCTCTCCGCTCCACTCCTCCCGTTCCCTCGCATTGGAGCCCAGAGGCCAAAAAGTCCACCTTCGTCCTGCCTGCGGCTGCCTGCGCCTCGGGAGGAGCCCGGCAGGACCGTCCGAGTCCAGGACAAGTAAGTCCTGACAGCAGGGCCCCGCTGCCCGCACGCCTGCGCCGCCCCAGGCTCTGAGAAGTGCAACCAGCAATTAATTACAAGTACCAGGGGATTTGGTCTGCCGGGTCCCGGGGGTCTGCGAGCCAGGTCCTTCCGTGCCGGCGGCTGGTCTTGGCTGCGGCACTGCCCGGCACGGCGGTGCGTCGCCCTGCCCCACGCCGTGCTGATCCCCCCGTGCCCCACCTGGGCTGGTCTTATGCCTCTGGGACAGATTTATGGGCTTGAACTCCAGCCCTGAATTTCCCCCGACATCCAGCTGATGTTCCCCTGGCTACGACTGAAGTCCATTAATTGTTGTTCCTTGGTTGTTGACTAATGAGAACTATCGATCTGTATCCCGTTCGTCCCTTCCTTCCCTTGGTCACAGGCGCTGCAGCTCCCTGCTTCTCCTGTCTCCATATGTGCAGAACGTTAGCAGCACAGGCTGACAGCTGGCAGCCCCCCCCCAGCCAAATCTAATCGTGCCGGCCGCGGGGACGCGGGCTGCGAGGCACCGCCGGCTCCGGCTGCTCTCCACTGCTCTGCCGTCAAGTCAGTCCCGCAGCGACGGGGAGAGATGCCAAATCCCCGGTCTGGGCCGTGGCGCTGCGAAGGGCAGGCTGGGATCCCGCAGCGTGGGGCTGCGGCCGGGCGGGAGGCTGCGGTGCCTTCCCGCAACCTGCAGCGTGCGGACGGCTTTCTCCTCAATGCTCATCTGTATGCGCGTGTGCGTATATGTACACATATGTGCGTTTCAAGGGACGGAGTCAAGTTTCATTAGGAGCAGAAGTCCGTTAGCAAGAGCAGTTGTGCATACAGGCAGGAGGAGCAGGAGCTGGCCCTTCTCAAGCAGCGGTTCAGTCTCTTGTTAGCAAGGACACGGCCGAACGGCCACCCCTTTGCTCACAGAGGTGACGGTGTGGTTTTGCACTTGCTGTCGCTCCAACGGTCTCGTAGAAAACTTGCCTGCGGCGCCCACGGCATCCCCGCTGCATCCCTGCGGCATCCCCACGGCGCGCGGCCCTGCCGAGGAGGGGATGCAGGCACCCGAGCCTCCCCCGTGACCAGCGTGTGGTTGTCACCCGCCGTCGTGAGAGCTGGCGCTCGGCGGAGGAGGGCAGCGTGGGCGGAGGGCGGGAGCCGGGGCGGTGGGGCTGGCGGCGAGGGCAGGCGTCGCGGGAGGTCGGGTGCGCACGCTCTGGCAGGAGCCGCGTGTTTTGGAGAGGGCCCCGGCGGGCATCGGTGCCCGGCTGCCACGCGCGCCGTGCCGTGCCGTGCCGTGCCATCCCGGGGCGGGCTGCCATGGGAACCAAACCTCGTTACTGTGAGATAAACAGTTGGACGTTTTGGCCCGGTTTCTGCAGGACTAACCTGGCAGGGACGAGAGGAAACTAAATTAAATCTCAGATTTTCTGACTCCCAGAGTAGCATCTGGCAGTACCACTGCGAGTGACGGCTTGGTTGTCTGCCTGGGAATCTGTTGGTGTGAAAGGGACAGGGTATTTTAATCAGATAATCGGTGGCGGGCCGAGGTTGCGCCTTTTCGAGGTTTAGGGACCCCTTGTGGGGGGCTTTCGTGGCAGGTCCGTGGCACAGGGGCAGCTCCCCGCTTCCCCGGGGTCTCGCACCCTCACGACACTTCTCGCTGCCTCCGAATTCGGCGCCGGTGCGAGGTGCCCTCTTAGCAAAGGGGTCCTCGGCCGGGCTCTGCCAAACTGGCGCCGGGGTGTCCCTGGGTTCTGCGCCGGTGTCACCGAGCTGGAAGCTTCCTCCGCCGTGCCCGTGGCGCCGGGAGGGCGATCGGCCGCGGATCCTGCCCAGGCAGGGAGGGTGCCAGATGGAGGGAAACCGTGGGGATGGGTTGTCATAGAAACCCTGCTGTCCCCGCTCCGCCGGCCGGCCGGCAGAGCTCGGCACCACCGGCACCGCACCGCGCCCCAGCACCGCGCCCCAGCACCGCAGCTGGGCTCCGGCTGGCTCCGGGGGACGGAGCCCGGGCGCTCGGTGGGGCAGTGAGTGGTCCCAGCCCGCCCTGGGCACGGGGCTCTTCAGATGACTTTTATAATCTTTTTATGCTGTTCGTTTTTTTTCTCAGATTCAAGATATTATTTTACAGGCAGCCCGCACGCCCGCGGCTTTGCCAAGGAAGATAAGCCCTTATCTCCCGCCTCACGCTCTTGCTCGAGGCGCGGGGGAAGCTGATATGCCTGCGTTTGGTTTTTCAGGAAACAGGAGCTGCTGAACAGCACGGATGTGACCGTCCCGGAGCGGCCGCTGTCCCCCCCTCTCACCGCCCCGCCGACCATGAAGGTGAGTGTGCGGGCGATGCCGCGCCGGCCGGGCGATGCTGCGCCGGGCTGTGGGCGCGTGGTCCAGCCGAGGTGCCGGTTTTGGAAACTGAAGCTGGTGAGGAGCGGCACTTCCAACGCAGCGGCTGTACGGATTTGGGCTGTTCCCGAGGGAGCAGCAGTAGGTGGTTTCTGGAGTTCAGCCTGCAGCGTGTTCAGACACCATCAGCGGCAGCGGGGCGTCTGTGCCGGCGGGCCCCATCCTGCACTGCCGCTCACGTTACGCAATCACGAGCGGCGATGCCAAGCAGGGTGCAGAATCCCAGTGCCGTTATCCCGCTAATCGCCCTCCCTGGGCGCCGCGGCGGGCGGCCGCTTGCCAGCACGAGGCAGACGGTGCGTCCCCGGCAGGCAGGCGCTGCTGGCAGGGTCCGACCCACAGCTCGCTCCTGCCAGGACCACTCGGCCGTTGCCTTTTGCCGTGCCGGAGGCAGCAGGTTGTGGGACACGGCGCTTCCCCTCCGCTCTGCCCGTGCCAGGCTGCCTCTGCAGGGCTCTGCCCCTCCTGCGGTTTTCCCAAACCCAACGGGAGAAGGTCACGAGCAACCTGGTCAGACTTGGAAGCTGGTCCTGCTTGAGCCGGGGTTGACTGGGCACCCCCACAGCTCCCGGCTCGCAGTTATCTCTCCCAAACAGTCTCAAGCGAGCGGGGAGCGCGCACCAGGACGGTGACCTGGGGCAAAGCTTCGGAACAAATTGAGCAGGAAAAGTCAATATGAGACATGGAAATGAATGGGAAAATAGGATAAAATGCAACACGGCTTCACCAGAAGTAGCTTCTGTCAGAGTAACCTGAGACGTTTCTGCGATACCAGAGTTTCCAAAGGCAATCGTAGCTCTTCTCCCCAGGTTGCTGCGGAGCGCTCAATATGCTGCCACCCGGGAAATTACTCATTAAGCTGGAGAAGATGAGATGGATGTGAGGATTACGAGGTGGCTGACAACCTGCTTAAATGGTTGTTAAGAGCAAGTGGGCTTGGAAATAGAGTATCGAGCTGGAGGAGTTTATTAGCAGAGCTTCTGATGATTTGGCTTATTTAGGGTTTTGTGTATGACCTGGGCGTGGGAAGGAGCTGGCACAGTTCACTGGTGACACGAGCTGTGGCACCTCCTTGGGCTGCAGAGGAGGAGAGGGGAGTCCTCGGGGGGGTTGAAGCCTGGAGTGGTGGGAGGGAGCAGGGACACGTAGTGTGCCCGGTGCGGGAGGTGCCGGTGTGCCAGCAGCAGAGCGCGCTTCCCAGTCCTTGTGCCAGCAGCGTTCCTTGCCGGCCTTGGGCTGGCGCCCGAGGAGGGGAAGCCAAAGCCCCCGTGCTGTTTACCAGCGTCGGAGGACACGACGTTTCCTGGGATGGCACTGGGCGATGCGCAGCCCTGCCAGGGGCTCGGAAGGATTTCACCTCAGGGGGTGTTGCTGCATCCCACAGCGGGATGCCCGGTGCCCACCCTGCCCGTGTACCACCAGGGAAGTGGCGAGCATCCGTGTTTCTCCTGTGGGCTGTCCTGGGCGAGCGCTGTAGCTCCTCCACAGCCCCGGCCTGCCTGCCCTGCCCCTGCAGGAGGAAACAGTCGATGCCATTTATTTTGCCTTGCAGAAATGTGGTAAATCGCTCGGTAACACCTGGCTGGAGTTCGGGTAGGACTTTCTGTGGCCGTGAGCGCTGCAGCCCCGCTGCGTCCCTGGGGCTCGTCCTGGTGCCGTGCTCCATCGTGCCTTCCCAGGCTTTACAGCAGCACCTGCGTCCTGAGAGGTTCTGCCTTTGCCTTTGTCCTTGTCATGTTTTAAATGGAAATTCTGCCTTTTAATGAGCCTGTGAGCCGAGCAGGATGAGCCCTGCCGTGTGGGTGTGGAGGTGGCCCCCGCTGCCGGGGTCTGCTCCCGGCCCAGGTGCTGCTGCAGGAGGGGTTATGGGGGGCGAGACCCCCGGCACGCCGCAGGCGGGGGGGTACAGCTGCTCCTCAGCTGGAGCTGGGGCAATGCGGGGCAGCGGGAGGTCAGGCTCTTCGACGATGTTTAAACTTCAGTTCAAGGCTTCCCTCAGCTTGGGAAGCTTGGCATGGAAACCTATGGAAAGCCTGGCATGGAAAAAGTATGTAGATGCTACTCCATATGTGTCAGGTAATGTAAGCTCCCCAAAAGCAAGCGCTGAGGTCTTTTTTTTAATGCATCTCAGAGATGGCCATTTCTTCTCGCATCGCAAGCTGCACGGCCCTGTCTCGCTGTGGGTGCTGTGGCTGGGGGAGAGGCTGGCGATGGCTTTGGCTGAGGACACACCGGGGGACCAGTCTCCACGGGCAAGGCTGGAGGCTGCCTGTTTCACTGCTGGTTCTTCATTTTTATAATCATGTCATTAAAGCAATTAAAAGGCGATTACTGACTTGTTCTGCTTTACAGCAGGATTAAAGGGCTCCAGAATCTTTTGCAGATGGCACAGGTTGTCCTTTTGGAAAGGTGAGGCAGAGCTGGGAGCCTGTGCCACGTCCTCCCTCCCTCCCTCCCTCAGTCCCCGCTGTAATGGTGATGGCAGAGCCTCTGCAGTCGTGGCTGCCCACGCTGGCACCCCAGCCGGGCAGCGGCAGAGGAAGATCCTGCGTCTTGCCTGGACACTGCTTTGCCAGGCGCAGGTAGCTCCTGAGGTGCCAAACAAAAATAAATCCCTATGGTCTTCAGGCCAGGGGCTGTCCGTGGGCCACTGGGTTTGTGTGCGCGTCTGCTTGTTTGGAGCTTCCCCGTGCCCCTGCTGCCCCTTTGCTCTCAGCTGCCGTCGGCTCTTGAAAGGCAGGGGCTGGTATGTATGTGCTGACATTTAAGAGATGGAACTGGAGATGCCTGGGAGAGGAGATGTCAGGGATTAAGGAGCCATCAGCTTGATGATGGGAAACCTGGGGTGACTGTGGTTGGGAGGCAGAGACCTGGTCCTTCTGGAGAGGTCGGCTTGGTCCCCTGACCGTCGCGGTCAGCGCGGGGGATGCTGGGCGCTTGCTCAGCGCTCGCGTAGCCGAGCCTGCGATGAGATGCTGCACAGCATGAGTGCATTGAGTCGACATCCTTGGTGCTCACCCTGCTCTGTCCTGCTCTTGGTAGACTTTAAGGTGCTTCCCAGAGATCTGTGCAAGACTTAGTGTCATGGAGAGGGACAGGGGGTAGGTACGGGCATTGGAGCAGGGACAGGAGCAAGTCCCCGTCAGCTGAGACTGCCTGTGCCCCATCACAGCCATGCATGCATTTTGGCTGAAGCAGTTGTGTGTTGCCTCCTCCCCGGGTGGAGTTGGGATGGGAAGGCCCTGTTGGTGCTGGTGTCTACTCTGCAGCTCCTGGGTCAGCAGGTTGGGTTGTCCTGAGCTGACTGTGAGAGGATTTATGGTTGGGATTCGTTCAGCAACTTTGGAAGGGCTGTGGCTTTTTTGTGCATGCAGATTTCCAGCTGGAGAGGTCCGATTTTCTGCCTCCTGCCCAGCACCCCAGGTGAGTGCCCTCCCGAGGGGCACAGCGCATCCCCCCGTGGGGCCGCGCATCCCCCCGTGGGGCCGCGCATCCCAGCAGGCGCCTACCTGTCCCCCCTGCAAACCCTCACCCGCTTCCTGCCCAACCTGTTTTGGGCACTTTGCCTCCCAGGGGAGCCACCCTTTGAAATAACAAAGCAGCAGCCCTGCCGTGCCTCTGGCTGGGAGAAACATTAACGAAGGGAGGTGTCGGGGCTGGGGCTGGATGGCCGGGCTGGGGCTCGGCTGCTTTTGCTGGGCACCAGCGAGGAAGTCTGGTGGCGGCAGCAGCCGTGGCGGTGTGGCTGATGCGGGGTGGGGTGATGCCGGGAAGATGATGGATTTCTTACGGGGCCTGCTGGTGAGTGCTGTGCGACCCACGGGGGGAGCGCCGGGGGGGGGCTGCTGGGCAGAGCTCTGCCCCGCCGCGCTCCATCCTTGGGGGCTCCCGCCTGGTGCAGGGTTTTCTTTCTGGGTGTCGTTTTCTTCGGAAACCTGCAAAGCGGGCACTTACTGGCTGGGCTGCAGCTTCTGCTCTGAGTGCCCCTCGTCCGCAGGTACCCCCTCGCTAAACTCAGCCCGGGGTGCTGGGGCAGTTGAGCAGGCACTGTGTGCTCCAGCTGGCTCGGCTTTGGACCCCGTGTCTTGCGTGGAGCTGATGGAAAGGAATCACGAACTTTTCTGTGCTGAAGCACTGGGATGTGACTGTCCATCTCCTCTCACGCCTAGTGTAGCACGCTTGGTGGTGAGGGGTGAGGAGGACACGTGAGCAGGAAAGGAATAGCGACTATACCATTTCGGGTTGAGTATTTTGCATTTCTGAGGTTGTTAGGACAAGCTGCTGGGCAGGTTTGTCCTGCTGAAGGTGGCGGGGGAAACAGCTGTCCGCTCTGGTGTTGCCTTTTGGTTGCATTTAAGAAGCAGATGCAGGTTTAGTTTGGAGCAGACAGTCCCAGCGACCCAAGCTGGGTGAGTGTAACCTTTCCTGCTGGCTGGGCCGGCGGCAGGTGGCATTGCTTCCTGCTGGGCGTCACAAAGGTGTAATTGTCTCCACAATAATTACCAAAATATTTGTGGCCCAGAAAAGTTGGCTTTAAGTATGCATAAATCCCTAAAGGGTACAGACTGCTGTCTGCTTTAAGTACATGTACACATTTTCTGCTGAACTTGCTTTAGCAGGTGGATCTGGTGCTGCTGTGCGGTTTGGTTCTCTGGTTCTGGCTGCTGGCAGAGTGGGACCTGGAAACTATTTTAATTGACTCAGAGAGCATTGCTCCATCGCAGAGATCTGAAGATAAACCGGAATCTAAACCAAGCTCAAAATAAGGAAGAGCCTTTTTAAAGTGCTTCCAGCTTTGGGCAGAGAGCCCTTCTGAGCCCAGGGTTTGTTTTTCCTCCCGTAGGTGCAGTAGATAAAAACGGGACATAGAAACACAGCCAGGGCTGCTTCTGAGCCACGGCAGTCCTCGCCTGTGCTGGCAGTATCTTTCCCCCGTCCCAGCTGGTGTCACTGAGGGCAGTCACTAGGCTGCTCGTGCCATAAAACTGACCTTTGCTCTCCACATTTATTAAAAGAAAGTCTCTCTGAGGTTTTCCTTTGGTCTTTGATTTTCATTTCTTCATCTCCTCCTCTGTTTTTTTCTCTCTTTTTTTTGTCCTTTGCAAAATTCAGTCTATTCTGAGAGCTCACTAAAAATCACCCCCCATGCCTTTCTCCTTGGTACTGTGACCCCTTCTGCCCCAAATCTCGCATCCCTCTTCTGCAAACCATTTCTGATAGCCAGCAGCATCAGGGCTGCTCATCCCGCTTTCTGCTCTCCCTCCTGGACCGGCAGCGTCTGCCGTGGTCCCAGCCTCTCCTCGGCCGTATGAGCCGTGAGCCTGTCGGCTGCGGCTGGAGCGCAGCGGGTGGCTGGGAGCAAACGTGGGTTAGAGGAGAGGTGAGGGGAGGCTGGGGGAGAGGAGGGATGGTGCTGCTGCTGCTTCATGTCTCCAGAAGAGCCAGTTGCTAGTTTACTGGGAGTGCCCCAATATTTACAGCCATAGTTTGACTAGATAATTTATTTGTGTGTGCTTGAGAGCAGGAAAAGCCGGATGAGGGATCAGGATCGTCCCGCTGAGGTTCAGCAGTTGCTGTGCCGAAGGGGTGACCCCGCAGGTGCCCGGCGAGCCGGGAGGCTGGTGCGTGCCGGCGGAGCACCGATTTCCCACAGCTGCGTCTGCTGGTGGGGCCTCACCCGTGCTGGTCGCGCGGGTCAAACCCGCACCTTCTACATCCCAAAGTCACGGCAGGACTGAGTGGGAAAGGTGGCTGGAGCACCAGAGCAGCTCAGCAGCGGCCGGGACCGGGGCCCCTTTGGGCAGCGCGGGGGGATCAGGGAGGACAAGGGTTTCCTGAAATTCCCCCCTTGCCCGCGGGAAGGGGCGGCTGAGCAGGACAGACGTGGCTTTGACACCTCTCGTGGAGAGGCGGCGAGGGGCTCTTCCCGCTCCGGGTTTGTTGGCCCGGAGCCCCCTGCGCTAAGCGTTTCCAGAGGCGCAGGAGCCGCGTGCGCCGCAGCGGCTTGGGATGCTCCGGGGGCTGCGGCACCGTCACGGCCGGGGAGGGAGGCAGCAGCCCCCCAGCCGGGCACTGGTGGGCTGGGGGAGCAGGACGAGCTCCCTGGCTGCAGGGTCGGGCTGCTCTCCAGAGGAGCCACGCAGGAGCAGGGTTTTTAATCGGAGCCTGGGGCTCGCTAATCTCTTTAGTTCGTTTGGCAAGTAGGCCATTAACCCTGCACAGGCAGCCCAGCCTCGCCGGCAGCTGCATTGCCGGCGTTTCCACAGCCGGTGAAGCGCAGAGCCCAGGGCTTGCACCTTGCAAGGTAAGGGACGTGGGGAGGGCTGCTCTGGGTGTCTCATTTGCCAGAGTATTTATTTGCTTCTTTGGATTGATCGGTCGGCGCCTGTTTCATTTCCAAAAGGAAGTTTTTTGCTGCTGGTTTGTGTGCACAGACCCCCGCCTGCCGGGGGCCTGCAAAGCAGCAGGAGGGCCGCGGGGGCCAGAACACACGCACCCCGTCCCTCTGCCCGCGGTGGGACCGGCTCTGCCCCATGTCCTCAGCAAAACCCCTGCCTACGGCCCTGCCGGGCGCCCTGCGGCGCTTGGCAGCCGTCTGGGTTTTCTCCCCGCCTGATCCCCGAGATCCAGCGCCCGCAGTGCAGAAGCGAGCAGCACGTTGCGGAGCAGCGGAGCATGGCCGCGGCGGGTGCTCTCCTTCCCTTCCTCCTGCCGGGCTGTCCCCTGTCCCATGGGGCAGGATTGTACCAGCAGCTCCGCTCTCCCTTTGGCATCTCTAGCCCACGTCACTGCTGCAGAGAGCCGGGAAACGTGGACCTCAGAGACCTGAGAAAACACCCAGGGAACAAAAGGAACCCAAAGAGATTGCCCAGCCGATGGTGCCAACACTGTTGTGATTAGAAAAAGAAGTGACTAAAGAACTATTATCAAACCGTACACAGAGCGGGCTGGGAAGTTGTTGGGGCTGAGTGTTACTGGGGATGGCGAACTGCAGTAGTGAAGCCCGAGCTCCGAGTCAGGCTGGACGGCAGCTCCCGTGGCTGGCAGCCGCCCGCTCGCGAGCAGGGAGTGCGACAAGCGCCGCAGCATCGCTCGGCCCGTCTTCTCAGGCTTTTTTGGAAATGAAATGCAGAGCAGGAGTAGTTAGGGAGGCGGGGAGCTGCTGCCGGTCGCTGCTCCGTGCGCTGCCTGCGGCTGCAGCGGGGGCACTTGTTGTGGGATGGCCACTGCTCCCGGGAAGCCGGGGCGGCTGCGGGGCTCTGTCCCTGCCCGGCGGTGGGGCTGGACGGGGTGTGTTGAAGGCAGATGCCATCGGTTATGGACAGAGTCCCTTATTGCCGTTCCTGTTGAGGGCCAGAGCCAGAGTGCCTGGTATGAGGTGGGGGGTCCGGTGTCCCTGCCTCGGTTTGGCTTGGGCTGGCTTGCCTCATGTCTGCTTTAATTGAACAGGAGGTTTCCTTCTTTTCTTTTTCAGTCTGCAGAATTCTTCGAAATGCTGGAAAAAATGCAGGTGAGCAGCAGCGTGCGTGCCAGTAACGCGGGACTTTCCCCACCCGGCAGAGGCTGCAAGGATGCAGATCCCACAGCACCTCGTACATTTAATGTGCTGGGAGGACTTGTACGATCGTAACGTGGTTTGAATTGTTGCTGAAGTCGCCAGCGCTGTGTGAGCCGGGCTGAAAGGGGGCACGGCAGGCGCTTCCCAGCTCAAACCGTGCAGAAGAGAGCTGTGCAGAAATGCCCCAGTGCGTGGGGGGAAAGCAGTGGTGTCAGCAGCGTCTTCCTCCGAGGTTGTTCTGCATCTCCCCGAGCAGTTTTGCAGAAGAAGGTTTAGGTCTTGGCCTGTGTGTCGCCAGGCAGGGCCACACACTCTAAGACGCGGTCCCATTGCTCCCTGGTAAAGTCAGGACGCCGCTGCCTGTCTTTGCAGACGGCAGGCTCTGGTACAGAGCACGGCTGGGTCAAGCACTGTCTCGGTACCCCTCGGGTCAGGGCAAGGCGTTCTCTCGTCCCACACTAAAACACACCAGGATCTGCCCAAGGAGGAGGGTCAGGGGACCAGGGTGTCCCCTGGCATGTGCCTTGTCCCCACGGGAGGGGCGCGGGCAGGTGGCACTCAGCCCCGATGCCAGGATGCTCGGTGCTCCCCCAGCGCGGCACAGGCGAGCGCTAGCAGGGTTTGCCGTCCCCGCGCTCCTGCCTGGGACAGGCACTGTGAGGCAGTCGGGGCCATCGCCCTGCCACGCGTCACGGCTGGAAGGCAGCGCAGGGATTTCCTTTAGGAGCCCATCCCGGAGGAATTAAGGTGAAGCTGGAGTGGGATACGGGGCATTTGTGTTTGGTGCTGTGCCGGCACCTGGGAAACCTGCCTCACATTTAGACGTTTTCAGTGTGGTGTTGCTGTGTCCCAGGTCTTGTCTTACCACATCCCCGTCACCCATTTTTGCTGTGTTACGACGGGGTCTGTCCTGGCATGCTGGCAGCTCTGCCTTGCTCGTCCTGGGTAGAATCCCCCTCCTTTCATGCCACTCATGTCAGAGTGATTTCCGTGTAGCAAAATACTCTTGTGGTTTCATCTGTGTTGTTGAAAACATCTTAATAATTTAATTTATTCGTTTTGTTCCAAACAGGCACCAAAACTTGAGGAACAGAGAACTGGAAGCCAAAAACATAAGGTTGGTTGAATTTTGTTTCTTGTGTGGATCTTTTCAAGTCATACCCCCGCCTTATCTCAGGGCTTTAATGTGTATAGTCAAAGACAGTCACTCAAAGGACTAAAAAGGATTTAAATGTTGCCTAAAAAAAAAGGCACTGATTGAATTGCAAAGATGAGAGAGTGGTGCCTGTAAATCCCTAATCCAGCTTTATGTCCAAACCTGTGTATTTCAGCAGTGAGCTGTGTAAAATGGTTGGGTTCTGCCGCAGAGCTGAGAAGCTTACACCGATAACGGAGACCCCTTTGGAAAAGGATTTACCCTGCTGCAGTGCTTTCCTGCAGACCCCGAGCGGGGAGGCATCCCTGGGCAGTGCGGTGACGCTGCTCCCGAGGCTCATGCGCATCCCATGGTGACCTCACCTGGCAGCATTGCTCTCTGTTACCGCCTGGCACTCGGTGCAGGGCGTTAGGACAGGAGGGACCAGTGCAGCGGGCGGCCGGGTGCGCTCCCCACGTTGGATGTGCAAGGCTGTGGTCCTAAGGGACGGACGGCTGGTGGGGAACAGAGTCTCATACGTGCTGTTTCGATTCCTTTTTCAGGAAGACTACATCCCGTACCCCAGCATCGATGAGGTGGGTGCCCTGAACCACCCTGAACGCCTTCAGGCCAATGCCTCTCCAAAATTGCCAATAACAGGGGAGTTGGTGGAGATCCTGTTTCCGAGAGGAGCTGCGCAAAGCATGCTCCCCGTCCCCACCTTTGCGGTTGCTGCTTTTCCTCGGTAGCACGTGCCCTCTTCTAGGAGAGAGAGAAGAGGTTTCGGAGAGGGGCTGGATTTGTCCCCCGCTGTGCCGGGGCTTGGGGCTGCTGCGGGAGGGGGCAGCGGGGGGGTGGGCAGGACACGGGGCGATGAGCCCCTGCACCCCACATCCGCACCCCGGTCCTGCCCGACCCCTCATGGGCCCATGTCTGCAGATCCTAGAGAAGGGCAGCCCGTACCCGCTGATCATCCTGCCCCAGTTCGGGGGATACTGGATCGAAGACCCGGAAAACCTCGGCACGCCCACCTCGTCCGAGAGCAGCATCTGCGAGGAGGAGGAGGAGAACCTCAGCCCCAGCACCTACGGCTACAAGCTGGAGTGCAAAGGAGAGGCCAGAGCCTACAGGAAGCATTTCCTGGGGAAGGTGGGTGCCCCTGCCGCAGGGGGCAATTGGTCAGCTGAAAATTGCATACCCCCCCCAACAAGAAAAAAAAAAGAAATTCTAAAACTGTGAGCAAAATGGGCAAATTTTGCAACTTCCCTCTTTGCAAGGAGAGGAGGGGACTGGCGGGTTACCGGCCGTGGCAGTGATGGCCACGCACGCAGCCTCTGCCCCGGCCCCCGCAGCCGGCAGGGCCCCCCCAGGACAGCGGGTGGGCATGCCGGCTCTGAGCCTGCCCCGTCTGCGGGGACCTGGGGCTCGGCCGGACTCGGGGGACCCGGCGCGGCAGCCACCTGCCTGCCCTCTTGCTCACAGTCTCGTAATCCTCTTTCTCCCTCTGCACGAAGCGGAGAGCAGAGTGCTAAAGTCCATGGGCAGAGGGATTAAAGCCCTGGTCCCCGTGAGGAGGGGTGCGAGCGTGCGTGCCCGAGGGCGGGAGGGTGTCGGGATGGCAGGCGAGTCCTCTGGTCCGGCCGGGACGCGGGGCAGCGTCCTTGCCATCAGCAAGCTGCCTCCCCTAACGCACTGTTTTCTATTTTTAGGATCACTTAAATTTTTATTGTACAGCCAGCAGCCTTGGGAATCTGATCCTTTCTATTAAGTGTGAGGAGGCAGATGGCACTGAATATTTAAGGATTATACTCAGGTATGGAAAAAAAAGCTTTGTTTAACAAAATATTTTCTCTTTAGGAGTCCCTTGTTTTTTTCCATAGTAAATGTTAGAGCCGGGGTGGCAGCACGCTGGCTGTCGCACATGGAGGGGCTTGGGGTGGAATGGGGAGCAGCAGCATCATCCTTTTACTGTATCTGCGCTGGGACTGCCTGACCCCCGATAATGAACATGAGACTTTGATCTGTTGCTAAACCCGCTGAAACTGAGTGTAAACCTCTCAGTGACACGGGATAGTACCAATCACATCTATCGCCATCCCTCTGTAAGCTGACAAGACCCAGTGCGTCTGAACCATCATGTCATTTCCCTCCAGACTATGAATATTTTAAGAGCTGCAGAGATGAGAAGAAAAATTGAGCTTTTGCTTACTAACCAGGCCCAAGAAATTCTGCAGAACATCGTTTCCCAACAGCCAGCGGAGTAGCCCTGCATGCATGCCACAGGGCTGGTGAGCGGGGGGCTGCAGCCGGCGTCTCTTTGCCTCAGACACTGCCTGATGTCTGCTCGTTTCTTTTTCTTTGCTAGGTCCAAAGTGAAGACGCTGCATGAAAGGATCCCCCTGGCAGGATTTAGCAAGCTCCCTAGTATCCCCCAGATTGCAAAGGTAAAATTGCGGGCTGGGCTGGGGATACCTGCCGCAAAACCCGCGCTGCTGTGCCTGGCACCTTGGGCAATGTTGGGCAGTGTTGGGCAGGGTTGGGTGGCATTGGGCAGCGTTGAGCGGCATTGGGCAGCGGTGCCTGGGCTCTCGGGTCCAAGGGCGCTTGTTGGGTGGTGGTAAGCGCTGGCCCTGCTGTTGGTTTCCTGCTGATTCTGGGCAGGTCACTGATGGATATCTGGGGGAAGAGGTGAGGACATGGCAGCACCTTTGACCCATGGAGAGACCAGGGACTTGTCTTCCTGCATCCTCAGTTTGGTACCAGCCAGGCCACAGGGCATCCCAATGAGAGGATGTGAAGAGGGGAGCTCCTGCAATCGGAGTCTGGGTTTAGTTCATTTATAAGACATTCACAGCCTTGCCATGGAGTTTTGGGAGGACAGGGGTGTCTGTCCTGCGCACCCAGAGACCCGGCACTGACTGCTCTTTCCCCTTGCCCGCAGGCCTTCTGCGATGACGCCTCCGGGCTGAAGTTTAACCCGGTTCTGTACCCCAAGGTGAGGTAACTTACCCCAAGTCGGTCATGTAGTCAGCAGAGAAGGTCAGATAAGAGTTAACTCTCTCCTTTTCCCCAAGATCCACCAGCTACTTTGATAGAGAGCATGGATATTTGTACTGCATCTTTCTAGCTCTCTAGAGCTGCAAAGGGGATGTGAGCGGTGCAGCGGTGGTGGGCCACGCGTGCGTCTGGGCAGCAGGTTAGCTAACGGCCATCTGATGGCATGAGCCTGCCACCGTCTTGTTCTGTCAACTGGCCACCAAGGATCGATGGCACTTTGGTATTAATCTGCCCTTGGATCATGGGGAAGGAGGGAAAGGTGACTGTCTGTGGGGTGTAAAACCAACCTGGATCTTGGTTTGGTGCCTTAAGGTTTGCTTGAAACCCGGTGAGACGGGTTGAGTCTGTGCTCGAGAAGCCCTGCAGGAATAGATGTAGAGGTGGGTGGGTCACTGCGGGGGCCGGGGTTTTTTATCCAGGTGGCAGTCCCCACTGGTGACGTACCCGGACAGACTCACCTGTTCTGGGATCGCTCCTTCTTGTGTGTGCTCTTGTGCTGCCATAGAGACCTGCTCCCGGGAAGGTACAAAGCACATCCATCATTTTCAAGTACCTTTTATGTTGAAGACCTTTTCTGTGGCAGGCACAGCAGTAAGTTATAAGGCAGTTTCATCACCCTTTGATGTAGCCAAGGTCAAACTGATTTTGTTCATCCATTGTCATTATTGATGTTGCTATCAAACCATTATCTGGAAGTTTGAGAACAGCCGATGCCCAGTCGGGGAAGATGGACGTCTCTGACTCGGTCCCCACAGAGCGAGGCTGGGACTGCGGTGCTGGAGCACTGCGGGAACTGCCATTATTTGCGCCCAAAGGGCCCCAAACTCCCCCAGAAAACCTGCGAGAGGTCAGGGCTCCCTGTGCCCCCGCTGCCATGCCTGGGCGCTGGGGCCACAGCTCGTGCCCACCCGAAGCCCGCAGGCATCCAGGCAGTCTGTCGGCGGTGGAGGCTGCAGGGATGCTGATAACCGAAACCGGGGCCACTGTTGAAATCTTTTGGCCTAATTATGTGGAAATTTGGCTTCTGCCCCCCCTCCACTCCCTCGGGCGCTGCTGCCGTACCCCACTGCAGCTCCGGTGGGCTATCCCACTGCCCGCCACGAGGAGCCGTACCGCGGCCGGTGGGCGATGGCGAGCGTGCCGAGCGGAGCTGTGAGCCTGGCCAGCCGCGCGTGCCGAGCAGGGTTTGCTCTGCCGGACATCAGGTTTTGAACTACCAAATGAAATAATTCGTATTTTGTTTTACTGCAGGCATCCCAGATGATAGTGTCTTATGATGAACATGAGGTCAACAACACGTTCAAGTTTGGTGTGATCTATCAGAAGTTCAGGCAGGTGGGTAGTCCCCGTGCCGTTCTTGCGGAGCGTATCCCTGCTTGCCAGACGTCTGTGTTTCACAAGTGCAAATTCAGGCCTGCAGTTAATTCTGTCACGTGCAACACGTTGTGTTACTGGGTGTCCTCACTAATAATGCATTTCTCATTGCTCGGATGTTTCCCCGACTCATTAAAAAATGATGTGACTGAAAAAATTCAGCCCACAAGCTGCTGTAGGGAAAAGTGGATGTGAAAATGGATTTTAGCAGGCGTGGTATTTTAATCAGATATATGTTTAGACAGTGAAACAGTTACAGTTGTCTGGGAGGACTGTGGGCTATGAAGACATGTGTTTGCTGAAAATGCTATTAGCCGAGGGACTCCGGATGGGGAGTGCAGAGGCAGCTGAGTCTTATAACTCACCAGAGATTATTCTGACAGGCACTCTAATTATCTCTACATATTGCGTTTTATTTTGGATTGAGTAATTCATGCAAGATGATAATTAAGGTCTCATTGTTTTGAAATATAGCACGCAAGGGACGATGAAGACTTGGGTTTTCCAATGTAGAATCCATTTGAGTTTTGGTATTTCCTAAACGTTATCGTAAGGTCCTTGCTGTTGGTCGGAAGTCGCTCTCAGCAGCATTGCCTTCGGGTGCCAGCTGGGGAGCGGAGGCACCCCGGGACGAGGTGCTGGTCGTGTCCCCGGGGACCCCATGGATGGGGCAGGAGGTGGCAGGAGACGGGCAGGCAGGGAGAGGTGGCCTGAGCAGAAATCACCATCAGAGCCAGGGTGGGACGGGTTCCTGTCTCTGTTGCTGTGGCACTTTTGCTGATAGCAAGGTTTGATTTTAAGAAGATGCTCGGAGCAGAGTGACACGCAAGAAGGCGCGTTTCGAAGGGACCTTTCACCTTAGTGGTGTCCGTGGTCGTCGTGTCCGAACCACCCGCAGCCCGACAGGAGCAGCACCAGGAGGTCCCCAGGGGCGCAGGGCTGTCTTCGCGCGTGGCAGCCACTGGGGATGGTGGCTTTGGTCACGCTCGGCTCAGGCAGCACAGAGGCCCCTGTGGCTCCTCCATCAGACCAACGCCGCGGTGGCAGAGCTGTGGCCAGACCCTCCTCCTTCCCCCGGGAGCCGGCGTCTGCTGCAAACAGGCAGGGCTGGGGCTCTCAAAAGATGCGCCCTGTGTTTTGTAGACCCAAGAGGAGGAGTTGTTTGGCAATAATGAAGAGAGCGCTGCCTTCAAGAACTTCCTAAGTTTTCTGGGAGACACCATAACACTCCAGGACTTCAAAGGGTAAGTTAAAAAGAATGATTTTACAAATACATTTAACAAGAGACCATGTCATGTGTAAAAATATCTACCATGTGAGAACAGAAGTCATCTCACTCATGAGCGGGATGTACAGAGCAGAAGCGAATATAGCTTTGGCTTGTTTTTCAAAGCCGGGGGAGTTTTCCGAAAAAAATTTGGAGCTGCCAAGAGAGAAAAACTTCCTTTCCTGCAGTTTTGAGGTTGTGAGAAAATCTGGCTATATTCAGCCATAGACGAAAGGAACTTTGTTTGGAAACTCGCCCTATCCGGTGCCGCGGGCTCAGCCGCGGCGTTCCTCCAGGGCAGTCGCTGCAGCAGCCACGGTGGGGGCAGAGACCCCCCGCTGCCGGCGAGGGCTGCGGGCTGGCAGGCGCGGGCAGCCCACCGCAGCAGCACTTGGGGCTGCTGGTCCCGTGACTGGCACCCACGGCTGCGGTCAGCCCCGACCAGCCAGCACCGCTCTGCCGCACACCCTGAATTTCAGACGGGTGATGGTGATGCTTGGTTACAATACATGACGCACGGTTTGTTCTTTCCCATTTGCTCGCTACTAGATAAAGATAAATGAGCTGGTTTGTTCTATCACCCTGTCCCCTGACAGCCGCCGGCGGTCTCTGCTAAGCTTTCAATTAATATTTCTTCATTTCTCCCTGCCTTTCCCTTCGTCTCCAGTTTTCGAGGAGGTCTGGATGTCAGCCACGGGCAGACGGGAGCAGAGTCTGTGTACACGGTGTTCAGGGACAGGGAGATAATGTTTCACGTCTCTACAAAGCTGCCTTTTACCGAAGGAGACACACAACAAGTAAGAGAGATGAGCTTCCTCGCACCGAAGCGTCTGAGCCGGGTTGCGCTGGCGCTGGTCTGCCCAGTGCCGCCAGCCGCCGAGCCCCAGCGCCGCGGCATCCTCGGCTGGTGGGCGGCAGCGCGGGCAGCAGCCGGGTGGGCTCCCCGGTGCGCGGCAGCCTGCGCGCCCGGAGCTGGTGTTTGCTCCAGAGGGAGCAGAACCGCCTGGCTTTACCGACCAGATGTTTTCCCTTTCTGCTTAGCTCCAGAGGAAGAGGCACATTGGCAACGACATTGTGGCAATTATCTTCCAAGAAGAGAACACGCCTTTTGTCCCAGACATGATCGCCTCCAACTTCTTGCACGCCTACATTGTCGTGCAGGTGGAAAACCCCGAGGCAGATAACACAACATACAAGGTGAGGGGAATCGTGACTTGCACGTGCCCATTTTTGCTTCTGCATCTCACGCCGAGGTCTGGAGGCAGCCGCCCAGCGGCTGCCCTGCCCGTGTGCTCAGTGATAGAACCAGTATTATACCTAGCTGACATATGTATGTGTGTATTAAACATACATATACACACACACACACACACACACACGTATATTTATGTATGCGCTATCACGTAATGTGTTTACATACATATGTGTATAAAATATGTGCACGTATAATAGCATGCTCATTTGCTAAAGACTTTTGATGCAACTCAGTATTTGAATAAGCCTCCAAACAGCTCATACCCATCTAACACATCACTCAAGTGTAGGTAGCATAAACCCTGTTACCTCTCTGTTTTCTAGTAAGAGAACCAGAGCCACAAATGGAAACAGAATTCATAGGAAGTAAATGTAAAAAGTGTGCATGGTTAACTCTCTCATGAAAGCAGGAGCGATGACGGATGAAGGCTGGGGAGGAGCGGTCTATCTGGCAGGGCGTGGGCTGTGGGGTGCCCCTTGGCTCTCAGGCACTGGTGCATCTGGGCTGGGCTGGGCTGGGGAGAGCATTGCCAGCCCCACGCTAGCCACCCTCCAGGAGATGGACATCCCTGTGCTGGGTGATGCCCTGCCCTGCTGCACCCACAGGAATAACGTTTCTCTTGGCTCCGCAGGTGTCGGTCACGGCCCGGGAAGACGTCCCCTCCTTCGGGCCGCCCCTTCCGAGCCCGCCAGTATTCCAGAAGGTAAGAGCTGAGATGGGAAGCATGTTCCAAGCCATAAAAAAAATATATGCGTATGCCCGAGATGTTTCCAAGCTCACCTGCTTAGGGAAAACGTGACTTCTGGAATTTATATGGATTTATTTTGATTTCTAGTGAGGCCCGTGGGGTTTATGGTAGGGCGGGAGGCCGTGCACCATCACACGGCATAACCCGTGCAAGGCGGCAGCTGCGGCTCTGCTGCCGGGGCACCTGTGTCAGTGTGGGGGCGACGGCCAGTGCAGGAGGGCACCCCGAGCCCATCTGGGGTTGTCCACCAATGCTCCCACATCTGGAGGGGGCTGCAGGGTGCTGTGAGCTCGGTTTTTGGGTCGGTACAGCTCCGGTACCAGAGACACGCATAGTCTTACGACAGTGGGTGTTTTCCACCGTGGCTCTCTCCCCACCAGAGCCCCGAGTTCCGGGAGTTCCTGCTGACCAAGCTCATCAACGCCGAGAACGCCTGCTGCAAGTCCGACAAGTTTGCGAAGCTGGAGGTAACGTCGCCCACCCGCCCCTGCCCAGCGCGGCGGCGGGCGCAGGGAGGCTGTCGGCGTTCCTCCTCGAAGCCGCGTTTCCCTGGGCTGAGCTGGGTCAGCGCCTGCAGGGACGAGCGACTGGAGTGTGCATGTGTCTCAGCTCACTTGATGGCCGCGGGGTCCCACGGGTCGGTGCCGCTGCCCCCTCCCTCGGCACCCCCGGCTGAGCCCCTTCTCGCTCCCCCAGGACCGGACACGGGCTGCCTTGTTGGACAACCTTCACGACGAGCTCCACGGGCACACGCAGACCATGCTGGGGCTGGGGCCGGAGGAGGACAAGCTGGAGAACGGGGGTCACGGAGGCTTTCTGGAGTCTTTCAAGGTAAAGCCCTGTGCCTTGCCAAAAGCGGAGTTAAAATGCACCCGGGGCTGGCAAAGCACGTTTTAGTGGAAGGTGCGGATGAGCGGCGTTGGGGGACGAGAGATGTCCCCTGAGAGCAGAGCGGCGGGAGGAGGTGGGAGCTCACTGCCACCACCGCCCCACTCAGCCAGCGAATCCCCGAGCTGGTCCCAGTGGGAGCAGGCGCAGACTGCGTTGTCGGTCAGTGCCACCATCGGGGTGACCTCTCCAGAGCCCCTGAGCACCTCCTCTCCCGCCAGCATGCTCTGGCATTCGCCGTGTCTCCGGAGGGGTCTCGGTCCAGGGCCAGCACCCCAGCGCGGGCTGTGCCTGCAGTCGGGCTTCGCTGCTGCGAGGCAAGTCCTGCTCGTGTGCCCGGGGTGCTGGCTGTCCCCGCTGTGCCAACCCGGCTGCAGGACGGGGCTCGGGCTGGGGGGGGGGAGGACGCCCAGGGGTGGGTGCCACAGCAAATGGGCAGGAGGTGGTTGTCGTGGTGTTAAACGGGACACACAACGAGAGGTGCTGGGTGCGGAGAGGGGAAATGGTGCCGAGTGTGCGCTGGGAGGGGTTATTGGGGGTGTAAGGGGAGAGAAGGGAGAGCAGGTTGGGAGAAACGGGGGGAGGAGAAAAAGAAATGAGATAAAATGATGTGGATGAAACTGAGCCACCATTGGAGGTAGGGACAGCGACCAGCTGGGCGGCGGGGGACGTTCCTCGAAATGGAGGGGCAGCTCTTGAGTCTCAGGGGATGAGCTGTTGCCAGAAGTCTGGGGTGAGGCTCCCCTGCGACAGCGGTGGGAAGGGCTGGCACGTGTAAATCTGGGCTGCGCTCACGGGTGGGTGTTCAGCAGAGCCCCCCAGCCAGGGCACCGCGTCCCTGCCGTGGGTGACGCCTGTGGCCGTGCTTCTGCCCGTGCAGCTCTCCGACGCTTCTCCCCATCCAGCTCCTGGTGTGTCGGCTCTGCCTGGCAGAGGCCGTTTTAGCTGCATCTGCAGCGGGGAGGGGTGCTGGTGGGGGGTGGCCGTCACCGTCCCGGGCGGAGGAGCTGCCCCGGCTGGGGCTGTACGGAGACAACTCCTGCAGTTACCTTATAGGCACAGTTTTCTCTGTCGTACAGAGAAACAGGCGCTGGTAGGAGATGAGTCACCTCATCCTGCACCCAACGGCTCCAGGGGAGGGGTGAGCAGCTCCCTGGCCCCCGCTGTGGGAGTGGGTGGAGGCTCAGGTGTGTCCTGTTTAGGTATGAGATACGTCGTAGAAATGGAGATGCTGGGCGGTCACGTCGCAGTGTTCGCTTCAGGGTCTGAGGCGTTGGCGTTAAATAATCATTTTTTTGCATGCTTTTTGCGTACGAGAAAGTGGACTTCGCTTTCTTGGCATTGCAGGGTGTGCCGGGGCAGGCGGTGAGTTCCGTAGTCCGGGCTGGGCTGCGTTTGCCCAGCCGCCTCGGGACCGCGCTGCTGGGCTGCCTGCTAGCTTATGTCCTCCACCGCGCGCTGTCAGAGTGAACGGGGGAGAGGAGAGACGGTAAATAAGAGCGCTGGGAGGGGGTGAGACCTGATCCCCACGGTTTCTTTTTGACCGGCTGCTCAGAGGAAAGCGGAGCTTGTTTCTGCTGGGCTCTGAGCAGGCGAGACGGCTGCCTTCGCCTCCCTGCTGCGGGAAGAGAAGCCGCTGGCCAGCCCCCCCACCCCGGGAAGGGGCGTCGGGGTGCCCCACAGAGCTCCGCGGCCTCGGCAGCCCCGGGCAGAAACCTTCCTGCCTGCACGGCACGAGCGGCCGCCAGAGCTGCTGGCAGCAAAGCAAGCAACCGGTTACTTTTATCTGCAAACACTGTCAAATTTTGTATGAATTGCTGACCCTAATAAATCAGGTCTGACGGACTCTTGCTTGGTGTTTGTTACTGCATGGGCAGGAGGGGACAGCGCGGGGCTGTCGGGGTGGCCGTGGTCCCCGGCACGGGCTGGGTCTCGGTGAGAGCTCAGGGCTGTGGCTCCCACTTACCCTGGTGCAGGTCCGCCTGCAGCTCAGTAACCCCTGGAGCCGGCAGCAAACTGGTGCTTGTGCACCGTGGATACAGTGCCGGGCATCTCCAGAAATCTCGCCCTTGATGGCTTGTTTCCTCCAAAATCTCTTTACCTTCAGCTGGGATTCAAGGGGCTGGAGGAGAGGTAGCCATGGCGCAGTGGATAGCGCAGCAGCAATTCAAAGGGAATAGCTGCGAAGAGAAACTTTCCTTTAATTGGCACACTGGCATCACAGTCCAGTTTGGGCTCCTGTTACTATGGTGACTACAATAATTGAAATATGGGTGTAGATTTTTTTTTTAACTTGTGCATTTCACTGCTGCTTTTCATAGCGTGTGCCAGACTTTCAAAAGATCTCGTGGTCATATTTGTAAGTGCCTGGGACAACAACTGAGAGAAGACTTTAAAAATAGTTCAGGTCCTGTTTAAGCACCCAGATGAGTGTTCAGATCTGCAGAAGGTCTCTGCCTCCGGTATGCGCAGCTCTGCTTGCAACAGTTTGAGTCAAAACAGGTTACAGCAGTCCTGTTCCCGCGCTTGTGCCGCCGATGTCCGCAGAGCCCGGCCGTTGGTCCTTTCCCAGGGGACGTGGAGAGCTCCGCAGGGGCTGGGAGTCCCATCGTGTCCATACCCAGCGCGGCACATCTCTGGGCTCTGCCGCGGAGGTGGGTTGGACTCGGTGCTTCTTCTCTGTGCCCGGGCATGGTACGCCTGGCCGTGGGCATCCCTCGGTGCGCGGAGCTCCGGTGGTGCTCCAGCTCTCCGGGGCAGCCGGAGGGAACAAGGGCACAAGGCCTGGCACTGGGCATCTCGCTCCCATAAAAACCAGCCTGTGCCAAAACGGACACGGATGTTTCAAGGCAGCTGGGAACAGGCTTTGGTTTGCTGAGTGAGCAAGGTGCCTAAGGCTGTGCGGGAAACGCAGCCCTCAGCCTGGACTGGGAGGAGGCCGCAGGCGCTTTGGTCGAGCGGTTGGATTGCAGGAGTTTGGTGCAGCGGCAGTCGTCGTCGTTGATTTGCTGCATGCAGCAGCGGGGATGCAGCAGGAGAAGCCACACCAGGCTGCAGCACTGGCACAGAGCACGGTGGGCTCTTGGCTGGAAGCTGCGCCCAGACTCGGTGATGCGGCTCAGGCAAGGGCAGTCCAGAGGAAAGCGTGTCCAGAGCCTGGGGGATCGTGGCTCATGTGAGGAGTGAAGGAAGGGGGCTGTTTGGTTGGGAGAAATGAAGACCGAAGGGAGCAGGGATAGTCTGTGGCTGCCATGGGGATGATGCTGTGCAGCTCATCTCCAGGTCTCTTACAGAGATGGATGGGCCAAACCAGCAGCAGCAGAGGTTCAGGCCAAAAGTGTTTTTCAAGCATAAGCACCCTGAAGAACAGAAGTACTTTTGTGAAGCGGCTGTGAAGCCTCCAGCTCTGGGGATGTTTTGGGGCAGGTTGGAGAGGTCCGTCAGCGCACAGGAGAGGTGCAGGCAGGGCAGGAGGCTCCGCCGGGGACCCGTCCTCTCCGAGTCCAGTTTGAATCGCGGGGCGGGTGTGTGCATCCAGACACTGGCTTACAACTCAGCTGTGGTCCCCGTTCCTGCTGAGGGGCTTTCGGGGGTTGGCCGGGCAGGAGGCAGCGCTCTGGGGCTCACGTCTGCCGCTCCTGGTCCTGTAGCTGCAGTCCTCGGCCCTCGCACACAGCGTCAGGGGGGCAGTGGGGGAAAATCTGATTTTGTGGCTGTGGGGCTCCCCGAGGGGCGGCTCATCCTCCGGCTGTGCGGTGCAAAGGCTGCTGCCGTTACCTGTCGGATTGTTGTTGGTGTGCGCTGGCTCTCGGGGGGAGGACCAGGCAGGTTGCTCTCTGATGTGCTTGGGGGAGACCTGGGGCTGGGGAGGGAGGGGGTTTGGGATCGGTGCCCCGCAGGGTGGTGATGACCTGCTGTCCCCTGTCCCCTCCGGCCTCAGAGAGCCATCCGGGTGCGCAGCCACTCCATGGAGACGATGGTGGGCAGCCAGAAGAAGCACCACGGCGGCGGCATCCCGGGCAGCCTCAGCGGGGGCATCGCGCACAACAGCGGCGAGGTGACCAAGACCACCTTCTCGGTGAGCGTGGCTGCGTGCCCTCCGTCCTGCTGTCCCTCTGTCCATCCCTCTCTCCCCAGCCTGGCAGGGCACTGCAGTGTGCTGACGTAGTCTGGCAGTCCCCTGCACAGGCAGCGAGTGTAAAGGCGAGAAGACTTGAGCAGAGCATGATTTTATGAATGCTCAAGTTGGGCTTGTTTTGTGGGAGAACCAAAGATTAGCTTCCGGGGGTTTTCAGCCCCAAAGTACAAAGGAGATACAAAAGAAATTCTGGCATTATGTGTTTTCGGGATGCACAGGCTGAGAATTGCGGGCAGCATGGTTCCTCGTAGGATGTTTAGTCTTAGGAGCTTCTGGGAAGGAGCTTTGCTCTCCAACCTGGACTGTTCTGTGCTTTCAGCCCCCCGTACCAGCAGCTGCTGCCAAGAACCAGTCCAGGAGCCCCATCAAGCGCCGTTCAGGGCTGTTCCCTCGCCTGCACACGGGCTCTGAGAGCCAGGCGGAGAGCAGGACAAGGTGGTAAGTTTGACATCGCCCTTGTTAAAAACCCCTATTGCATGTTAAACATTAGAGAAGCTGTTGGTGAGTGCTGGAGACCTTGCCTGGGGCGCAGCCTCCCCTTTCCACACAAGCCAGCAATGAGAGCTGCTTTTGCCGTGTTTGAGGAATTGTGCCTTGGATCCCTTCCCTCTGTTTTAAATCAAAGTGGTGGTATCCAGAGAGCATCTGTGACTCTTACAGTTTAGCATTTGGTGTTGGGGAATATAATTTGACCATCCTTTTTAAGTCTCTTGTATAACTCATGCAACCTGTCTCTTTGTGCCCTCAGCGACAGTGTTTCTGGAGCCCAGAAGACACCAGATTTGGGACATTCTTCCCAAGAAATGAAATCTGAAACCTCGTCCAACCCAAGCTCCCCTGAAATATGCCCCAACAAAGACAGGTGAGCCAGGAAGAGCCCCATCCTCCTCCAACCAGAGCTCAAGTCACCCTGTAGCTCACAGACCATCAGGAACTTTGTCAAACAAAACCATCTCCAGGTTTTACTATAAATAAGTTTGATATTAAGGGAGGAAAAAAAAAGATTCTGGTGATTCATGAGCACAGCTCCTTTATGGTCTGAAAATAGCCATCTTTAAAAAGAAGAGGAAGAGCAAAGAGCAGTATTTGACAGAAGTTGCCCAAACCCTCACGGCACGGGAGCTGGGGAGGTCCATGGTGCCCATCCCTCCCTGCCACCGGGGAGTCAGCCTGACCCAGGGGTTTCTGCTGGTGGCACCCACCAGCTGCTTTATCCCATGCTTTTGGAAATGGTGACTTACAGAAGCACCCCGCTATGTTCATCCCTACGGCAGCAGCTTTGCTCTGGGGGTGCACAGGAGGGTCTGTCCCCGCTGCCGTAGCCCAAGGGACACATCTTTCTGAGTGACAAAGCTTTGTGAAGGACAGCCACGTGCCCTTTGTTTTGTTTTGCCTCTTTCTAGGCCGTTCATTAAGCTGAAAGAGAACGGGAGGTCGAACATCTCCCGTTCCTCCTCGAGCACCAGCAGCTTCAGCAGCACGGCAGGGGAGAGCGAGACCCTGGAGGAGTACGACAGCGTGGTAGGCACCGAACCCACCCCGCGGCACGCTCGGGCTCGGGACCCTGCGGCTCCGCGTGTCCCTGGGCTTCCCGCTGCCTCCGGACCCTCGGGTGGTCTCTGTGTGGGGGAAGCGCCCCGTGGCCCCCCCAGCCAGGTGCCTCCTCCCCGCTGGCATCGAGGGACTTAATCCCGTCCCCGGGTGCGGGGAGGAGGAGGGTCGGGGTGCCCGGTGGGACACCCCAGCGAGCTTCGGCACGCACTGGGCAGCGCTCGGCGCACTGGGGCCGGGCGGTTGCTCCGTCAGGCTGAGGTCTCCCGCTGACGAGCAGGGCTGTAACGGGGCGTCAGCGTCAGCAGGGCGCGGGGAGAAAAGCTGGCTCACAAGTGAAAGCCGTGTCCCAATCTCTCCCCGTGCAGGGAAGCCAGCCGTCTACGGCATCGCCGTTCAAGCAGGACGTGTTTGTCTACAGCGCTTCGCCCGGCAGCGAGAGCCCGAGCGTGGGGGCTACGGCCACCCCCGTGATCATGAGCAGGAGCCCCACAGGTGGGTCGCGGGAGGGCTGGGGGGAGGCACCGGCTCTGCCTTCGCTCCTGCAGCCCCCGGGGTCCCGCAGCGGCGGGTCAGGATGGGGTCTGTGGGTCTGGGACGGAGAAGCCCCCTCCCCAGCCTTGCCCGGGCTGCGGGCAGCTGCCGAAGGTGACGGGGCGAAGCAGCGGCCGCGCTCGCCCTGGCGGGACCGGCATCCCACGGGATGCGGGGCAACCTCTTGCTCGTCCTGAAATCCCGATCCTGACGAGGCTGTTCTGGAGAGACGGCCCCGTGTGCTTTATTTCGGTATTTCCATGGGGAATTTGTTTCCCTTCTAAATTAGAGCGCAGAGGTGGCTTTTGCTGTGGCTTTGTTTCCTCCCTTCTCCCCTGACAGGCATGTGCAATAGTCGTGGAAACGCGCCGTCTCCAAGGCCCGAGCCATGACTCACAAATTATTTAATAAACAAGGAGCTTCCCTTGGTCTTGGCTCCATTACCCCTGCTGCTAACTCACTCACCGACTCCATCCGTTTCAGTCAGATGATTTGCAAAATGAGGTGCAGTTCGACAGGGTAAAACTGGCAGAAATGGCCCTTTGCTGGTGCATCCTGCGGTGACGGCACTGGTGATGGCGTGGTGGGGCTGGGGGATCTCTGCAGCGCTTGCCCCTCGCCCATGGATCACCGTGGCTTTGATTTCCTCGTGCAGCAGAGCACCTGCTGTAAGGCACCACTATCCAAACGAAAACGCACATTATGAATTTAGGAGCTGTTTGTGAAACAGCCGGGGAGGCACAAATCCACCCTGAACAGCTCCGTGACTGGGAACAATGCGGGGGAAAAGCTGGGCTGCAGAGTGCAGTCTGGCTGGCTTTTTGTACCTCAGCACCCCACAGGTCCTCCTCCTTATGTCATTAGTGATTTTCTGAACTATTCAACCAGCCCCTTTTAATGTTTAAAGTGTTTATTTTGTATTTTTCCTGCCAAGAACATGGAAATCCACCCATACATTATTCGGATCAGTCATTTCTTGTAGCCTTTTCAGTGGCATTTCCAGTAGAAAGACTGTGAAATGTAATTAAGCCTCAATTTGTTCCATCAAAAACATTTAATGTACAGATTTTGCCAAACATTCAGCCAAGATAGACTAAATATTGGTAGCGCTCATGACAGTCTATTGAAGTGCCTGGCTGTCAGGCTGGGCGAGTGGCAGTCAGCACTACAGCTTCAGCAAATATGTTTGTTCACAAATTGTTGCTTTTCTTCTTTGCTTTTCCCCTCTGTCCAGCAGATATAAAGAACAGAAACTCTCCAAGGTCAAACCTGAAGTTTCGCTTCGACAAGCTCAGCCACGGCAGCTCCAGCACGGTAGGTGCCGGCAGCTCTCGCCAGGCGAGCTGCTGCGCAGCTGCATCCTGCCCTGCCGGGTTGCAGGCATGCGGCGCGGGGGGTCCAGGGTGTGCGGGGGCTGCGGAGAAGGAGGCAGAGCCTGCGAGGGGCAGTCGGTGAGGCAGGGGAAGGGGAAGGGATTCCATGACTTCTTGCGTCTTCATTTGCAACCCAACCCATATTCTGTTCTTTGGTTTAGAGCCACTAGCAGGAAGAAGAAGTCATGAACTTGTAAAAGGTGAGTGTTTGTAAGACGGTGTTGTGCTAAATGACTTGTCTCAGCTGTGGTCAAGTCTGTATAGCTAATGTTGGCTAATTGCACTGTTTATTATTAAATATGTGATCAGTAATATATCTTAAAGCATCCTAAACACTTTTGTAAGATGAGGGAAGCACTGAGTGAGAAAAACTGTAGAGGTTGGTGACAGACAGGTCTGCGCCCATCCGTGCCGCTGTGTAGCTGTATGTGTTCCTTTCTGGAGTTCTGGAGTAGGTGCTCCCACAGCGCTTTTGCCACCTGCTCTCAGGGATGATGGGCCACAGCCCAGTAGGTTTCATTTTTCCCCAGTTAGCCTTTATGAAACGCTTGTGCCCATCTCCGCAGGGAGGATGAGGTTTGGTGTGCTTTGCTCTGGGCACTGGGGGTGGAAAAGCAGAGCAGGTGTCCTTACGCCTGCCAAAAACCAGATGGAAACGGCCAATTTACGAGGTGGATTTTATGGGCAGAGGTGAAGGGAGTGCAGCGCGATTAGCCTGGGCTCTCGGTGGCTGGGGGACTTCCCGTCCAGCGGCATGGCTTTTGCCCATGCACAGGGCCACCAGCATGAGTGGGTGCTTTCACACAGGAGGCATTTGCAAGCCATGAGGAATTTATTTACTGGTTTTCTTGCAGGCTCTAGTTCCTGCAGTCCTATGTCATGAAATCAGGGTTTTCATTAGGAAGTCCCTAGCTGAGCAGAAGAGCCCATAAAACTTGAAATGAGAGAAATTTCCATTTCTGAAAGCACGGGTCTCAGAAAGCCATGGTTTTCAGCCCATCACTGAGTTTCCTCCTCTCCCGGCCCGGAGGCGGCGATCGGCTTGTTGTCTCGGGGATGGGCACTGCCACGGCTTCAGCTCCCTCCCTGGGACTGGTGCTTCATAGCCGTCGCTGCAGGAGTGAGAATATTCTCCTTCCACAGTCTCTGACACTTTTATCCTTTTCCTCTTTGCAGGGAATTTTTGTTTCAACAAAGGGAAAACTCTTCAACATCCCGTGGGAAAATGCACGCCCCGGCCGCGGGCAGCGAGGTGCCCTCACCTCCCGGCTGCCCCTCTGCGCCGGGAAGAAGCTCTCACCTTGCCGCGATCTCTGCCCCGACAGGGACCCAGCCGCCTTCCCACCGGGTGAACCCCTCGCCAGCAAATGCCCCGCACCCCTCCCTCCGCGCCGCAGGAGGAGATGTGTCTCTGACTGCGTGGCACACGCGTGCGGCCGGGGGCCGCGTCCCCTCCGCGCTGCCGTGCTGTGTTGCCCGGCGGGTGCCCGTGTGTGCTGCGGCTGATGGGTACCAGGTGGGCACCGTCCATCCCCCCTCCTGGCTCACCAGCCGGCTCCTCTCGGGCAGGGGGGAAGCAGGACGGACCCCCCGCACACTTCAGGTCCTTCCATGTTTTATTTGCAGTTATCGGTGGGGAAACAAAGGTTTTTGCGTTTGTTTTTTGGAAAGGCAGGTGGTCAGGGCAAAATTACGTGTTTGCTTGGCCCCGGGGCAGTTCCCTTGCCCCATCGTTTGTCGTCGCTCTCCTCTGTTTGGAGGCAACGGGGCAAAATTTCCCCCCACGGTGCTGCCCGGGCGGCTCTTGCCAGCACGGCGGCGGCTGCAGCAGCTCACCAGCTGCCCCCCTGCTGCCTCCCCCCTCAGCTCGCTACCCACATTGCAAAGTTGTAGGGCAGATGCAGCCTCTTAATCCATACTTAGTTTCTGGCACAAGAGGAGGACGTGCGAACCGGTCCCGGGGGAGCACAGCTGGTGACTGGGGCCAACTCATCCTCTCGGCAGCTTTGGAAATGGTTTATATGGCCTCCCTGCTTTTTCCCTGCCTGAAACTCTGAGCACAGGCCTGGAAAAGATTAACCGAAGCTAAAGCTGTAGTATATCTAAATACCAGAACTGGTACTCAGAGTGAATTTACCCAGTGGGCTCTGCTTTACCCTATGGGTTGGATCACCAGGCAAGCAAATGCTAAAACTCCAGAGATGTGGAAGGCATTAGGCTGCTCCACCCCTTGCAGAATCTGTCCTGCTGCTTTTGAATGTGCTTTTGTTTATTTTGAAAGACAAGGATTAGGAATTCTGCAAGGTGGCTTCCCTGTAACACCCTTTTCCAAAAAATACCTCTCTCAACATGCCAAGAAATCCTTTTGCTCTTTTATGGAACTTCGCCTAAAGTTTACTGAAGTCTGTCCATGAATTTCACATTGCTCATAGATTTCCCTTATCAGTTTTCTGAAAGACACACTGCAATGCTGCAGAGATGCTCCCTCCCCCCTACCAGAATCTGTGACCTTTGCAAAAACCCCCATGAAATAAGGTTCTCAATCTCAAGTGAAAGCAATTCTTTGAATTCATGATTCCTAACGAAAACAGAACTTTGAGTGCCAAAGTTAACTTTACACAGCTGGAGCTCCAAGGGGCACAAAAGGATCTGACAGCCAATTTTAGGAGGCGCATGCAGAATTGCACGCCTGGAAGCAGCCCTGGGCAGCCGCCGTGGCTGCGGCTGCTCCCAGGAGGATGCACCTCTCTCTGGGGGCAAGTGCTTGTCGAAGGAAACCATCACCTCCCCTGCGCCCCGTCACCTCCCCTGGACCAGAGAAAAGCCAGCCGAGCTCTGCTAACCGAGGCTCTGCGTGGTACTATCTGACAACCTTACTGTTCGGTTTGTATAGGTGCTCCCACTTGTGCATGTAATTTCTCCATTTGAAAAGAAAAGGCTGTAGCCCTAATGGGAGAAATCAGATGAAAGGAGGAAAATGCCTTGTGGGAAAGGCAGAGAACAGTTTCACAGGCACTAAGCGCACTGTGTAGGACTGGTAAATACCAATAACCACCAGTGGGGACATTCCCTCCTGCTTTCAGTGAGTTGCATTGAAATAGAGTTTGAATCTTGAGGTTTTCTTTGAAAGAGGAAAAGCACAGTGTGCTTAGCCTGGTCTGTAGCTAGCTCTAGGTGTCTCAGGTTCCACATATTTTGCTCTTCAGCACTTCTGTCTGATGATGCTTCAGTAGCACTTTCAAACCAACCCCAAGTTCTTCCCTTTAGAAGCTTTTGGTCTGGTTTTCTTATGCTGCGCAGTGAAATACTGACTGGTGCAACGACTTGCTTTGAGGGTGTGTTCTTGGTTTTTGCTTTTTTTTCCCTGAGAAGTTGCTTGATTCTGTAGATGTTGTCATTCGCATGGGTGATGATCTCTGTGAGATCTTTCAGCAGAAGATGCAGTGGCTACTATCAGCTGAGGTTTTCATTTTTGTTTTTTGTTGGGTTTTTTTTTTAACTTGAAACTGTGACTTTCCTTTTTGACCTAGATTGATTTGTAGAATTATTTGAATGGGATTAACAGGCAGGCGGGACAGTGTGAAGCTTCAGGGAGAGAGATGCAGTGCGTTGGACTTGCCTTTCCCTGCGCCAGCCTGCTGGAACAGCAGCGGGGCCCGGAGCCGAGGTCTGGCACAAGGTTTGCCAGCGGCTCCTGCGTGCTCTGGGACATTTTCAACAGCACTCCTCCAGGCTGGTTGTAAAAACCTACTGCAACATCCTTAATGGCAACTGAGCTTTTAAAGCTCCTGTCCTAGCCAAGCTCTAGCGTGGTTTCTGCCTCCCTGCACTGCCTTGCAGCTGTGTGTGCGTGGCGTGCTCCTTTCAGCCCCTGAATTCTCCCGAATTGTCCCGTAGGAGCGCTGGGGACTGACCAGCAGTTGCGTTAAACCTCGGAGACATTTCCAGCAGTGGGTAAAGGTGTTTCTGTATATATATTGCAAAATGTTTTGTGCTTGTAAGTGACACACACACACATATATATACACATACAGAAAAGTGATTTTTTTTTAATATATGTATGTATATATATATAAAAGAAAGGATCCTTAACTGACACTAAAATTATTGGGCAGTGCATTTTCCCGTCTGATCCCCACCGTTTCCATGCACATAACTTCTCCCAGACTCGGAAGCGACTTTGCAGAGGGAGCAGGAGGGGGCTCAGAAATGGGGCTGGGGGAGGATCGGGGGAGCCCCCGGCTGTGTGGGGAGGTCTCTCCTGTCACGGGGGGCTGCTCCCCTTCTTGCTGGGGTTTCGGTCCCCCCGCTTGCTCCTGCTGCACCCTGGCTGCCGCTTGGCTTGGACCAGTTCATGAGCTGGGTGAGAGGCAGAGGCAGGTGAGGTCCAGGTCCACCTCCCCAGCGCCGGTGCTGCAGGCTCCGAGTCCTCGCAGCGGAGCGGGGAGGGAATCCTGCTCCCCTCCGCCAGCATCTCCTGCGTTAGCTGTGGGGACTGGTTTGCAGCTGCGGAGAGCTGGCAGCGAGATGCTGCTCCGTCTGGGCTTTTATTCAGGAAAGCACTTAGCACGTACTCGCATCCTCTTGAAATCCCACAAAGTCAAGCACAGGATTACACTTAAGCACAACATCAAAGTGCTTTTTTTCTGAGCAAAAAGGGGGGATCCTAAGCACAAACTCAGTTTCTTTCCAGAGTTTTGAGGGTCTTCAGGAACGGCAGGTGAAGGGGCCAGGATACGTCACTGGCACAAATGGGCTTGTTAACCTGGGCTGAGGTTTCTCGGCTGTCTTCGGCTTGACTGCAAGAGGTGCTTAGCGCTGATAACTGCTTTTAAGACCAGCGCCTGGTCAGAGCTCAGCACCTCTGCAGATCATACCTTGCACTCACGTTGCTTTGCTGATGTTCCAACTTCTGTTCCGCTAGAGCTGGCAAAGTCTGTCATTCCCCAGTCCTAGAGCATGCTTTCATTATGTTTTAATGAATGTAGCACTGCGTATATCCTGCAAAGGGAAATGCTGAATTTATATCATTAGAATGTGAAGAGAGTTTATAGAGTGAAAATAAATCTTGAAGAAATGTATCTGACAAAGTTTATTTTTTATGTAGAGAGGCGGTGCTTTGTAGTTCCTGGTGGCCTATGTCTGTTGTAAATAATGTACATTTAATTTATTGCTATGGTAGCAGATTGTATTTGTTATATATAAAACTAAAGGTTCACAAATGTATATTTTGTTGCTTAACTGTGTCTTTGCAAAATTCACAATAAATAACATATTTTGTGTCCATATGTGTACTACGTTGTGTATATCCATAAAGTGAGTGAGCTCTTTGGGAACAGACAATGATCTTCTTTACATCCTTCTAAAAACCATGCAATGGCATAGACCGGGACTGAGCTGTTACTGGTGTGAATCTGAGTGAGTTCACATAAAATCACAAACTGAAGTAGAGGAGTGTCAGAGTGCAAAAATTGGGACATCTCTGCTGATGCTCGTAACGCTAGGACCGGATTAACAGAGGAGGACCCAGCTTCTCTTTACAAATGCATAGCAATTTTACTCAAGTGAACTGTTCTGTTTGAACTGGAATTAGTACCCCATAAAGCTCAATATAAACCGATCCCTCAATATAAACCAGTCCCTGTCAGCAGCCAGCCCACATGTGGTAAAGAAAATAAACAGGCAGCAATTCAGTTTGTCTAAACCAGCTTAGCTTACCTTGGATCATCAGTCTCCGACATCTTGGCTGCCTTTGGATGTCCTCTGTGAGCTAACAATGAAATTGGATTTTCTTTCTCCAGCTCCTCAGGCTCCTTTCAAATCCCCCTAATTTCCCAGTTCTCTTCCTCTCAGGACACTAAGAAAAAAGCTGTTATTGTTTGGAGGCGGCGTGTCTGGTACATTTTCTCCACGGCTCAGGCTGAATGAAGCACAAAGCTATTAGCCAGTGTTAGTTTTTTAACATTTTCTGACGGGGGGAATGAACCCATTAATTTGTACCTGTGAGAATAAAATACTTGTCTCTGCCAGGAAAAAAATTCCATCACGAGGAGCGTTTTGTTCACCCTCCGTCGTGCAGCAGCCCAGCTCGGGTGCCCGATGCCTGCAGACCCTGTGGCAACCCCAGCTCGACACCGCAGGGGATGCACCGGCAGGACTGTTAGCAGCTGCAGCTGCAGCTGTGGGTGCCCGGGGAGGGCTGAGACGGGGTCCCGGGTGGGTGCCGGCTGCAGCAGCGGGGGGGATGCGCTGGGGCTGCGGCTGCTCTCGCCCAGGCACAGCAAAGCCAAGGGCAACCTGCCCTGGAAAGGGGCTTGGGCAGCGCTTGAGCTGCTGCCAGCGCTCAGGGGAGGTCACCCCAGCCTCCCTTAAACTGGGGACCCAGGACTTTGCTCTGGGTTGCACGCTTCTGCCTAGAGCAAAGTGTGAACTATGGGGACGTGTTTGTCAGAGCAAAGCGTGAGCTATGGGGACACGTTCGTCAGAGCCACTGGCTTCCACCAGGAATGGCAGATGAAGAATAAAACAAACCCCCAAAAGTTCCGTTTCTCTTTATTGGTGTAGAAATCATTCTCGGTTACCAAACCCAAATTCTCCCCTTGTCCATGATGAACCAGCACGGAATCTGTGTGTCACCAAATCCCATCTCTGGCTAAAACAAAGCGAGGCCAGCCCAAGATGAAGCCACCTCTTTCCTATGGCTGTGGTCACGTTCCAGTTTCCTGAGGTGAACAGCAAAACTGACTGCAACAGCAGCGAGCGCTTTACAGAGGGCTGGCAACAGGCAGCGCATCAGTCCTGCTATGTGCACACATAGCGAGTGACTGATCGTTATTGGAATTTGGCAGGAAAGTTGTGGGGTTTTTGGCAATGTGCTGGAGAAGTTTCTCCTCTCTTGAATTTTTCACTCATACTTTTTTTTTTGATTGTTGCAATGAATCAGGATAAACATATTTGTCTTTTTATGGCTTTTTCATTAGTGAAGTGCCAGACTTGCCTGCATAAAGAGGGAGAAGAAAAGGCTTTAGGTGAGCCATCACAGGTGGCCTGGACCAGCCACACCAACCGTGGAGAAAGAGCTCTTCACCTTTAGAGCAGACAGCCCAGAGTTACAGGAGAGCTCTGTGCCCCCTCGCACCGTCTTCCACACCGCAATCAGCAGAGGAGTCAAGCCTACCCCGACACTGAGCAACCTTTGATGCTTTCCACGTGTCAGACAGGGATATGAGTCCTCTCCTCCCACTTTTAGCCTATTTTTGGCCAAGGATGACAGGCCGTGCCTAGCACAAAGAGGGCTTTTGCTGGCTACTGCAACAGACACTGCTCTCGGGATATGCTGACAGCTTTATGTGCTCAAGCCAGGGGCAATAATTACCAAAGGAAAAGAAGTTTCAGAAGAAGAAAAGACTGAACAAGAATGGATGGCGTAAGGATGTAGATCAAGTGCTCACCTCGCCCTGCAATGCACGATACTGAATGCTGTCTCAGCTTTGCTGCCTTCTCTTCCCGGTTGTACATGTCTATCACATCTGAGAGCCCCCGTCCTACTGCCGTGGTAACCACAGACTCCAGAAAAAATGTTGTCCCAATTGTCCTCCTCCTCCCATTTGCTCTGGGATGCCTTGCAGGAGTGTCATAGCTCTGGCAGGGTGTGGAGGCACCGACGATGTGCAGCCCTTGGAGGCTCCGTAGCGTGCTTCCCGCAGGCAGCGGGCTGCCCACCTCCTGCCGTCCTTGCTTCTTGCTGGGCTGCGCTGGCCGACTCACACCGCCTCCGCGGTTCCCCAGCAGACTGGCCTTCAGGCTGTTATTTTCCACCCTCCTTTCCAGATTTGGCACTCAACATGTTTTGTGTGCTCTTTAGAGGAGCTCTGCTCCTTACCTGGCTGGCACTGGAGGTCCCGTCTCTAGTAAGGTTTGGGCTGGAGGGTATAACAGCAATGAATTAGCAAAGGGTAAAATGGGAAGCACCAAATGTATTTCAGGTAGAAAATGGAAAACAGAAAACACACCTACCTTAGCAGTGCTCCTCACTAGGGCAGGGAAAAAGGAAAAAAAAGAGATTATGACTAAAAGAAGACAAAGCACGGCTTCCACATCCCGGTACTGGTAATCCAGTTTGGTGACGGGGGTCCTGGGGAGACCCTCGGCCACCCACCCGCCGTGGGGACGGCTGGCACAGCAGCGCTTCCACCAGCAGACCCCTTCCCTCCCCACAGCCCACATTTGGTAGCCTGGAGGTTATTTTACCTTTGTGGTGGTAGCAAAGGGTGCCTGCGAGGCACGCGGCGAGGCTGAGGAGGAGCAGCAGCCGGGCGGTGGAGGTAGGTTCTGCCCATGAACAAAAGAAAGAAGAACAGCAGAGACACGACGGCTGCGGTGTCTGACCCCAGCCACGCTGCCTGACCCCGGTCACGCTGCCATCGCACACAGGGGACGGGGATGGGAGCAGCAGCTCGTACAGGGCGACTGCAGGGGATCAGGGTGAGAACAAGCACCAGCGAGCAGGCGGTGATCCTGCAACCGCAATCAGGCTGCAGCACATTTTATTGGAGTTCACTGATCCCACTGAATTAAAGGCCAAATTTAGATTTACCCCAAATAGCTTGGCTTGGCACTGCTATTTGGTCTGAAATGCTGTCCTCACTCAATCCTCTCTGCAAAGATTATCTCCTGTCTTGCCCAAGACAAAAACCCCTTCACATTTCAAACTTGCTTTGTCAAGAGAGTTCTCTATGTTTTGCTAAGGGCATCTGGCAGATGCTTCAAAAGAGACCCAGCTCTTGCTTATGAAGAAGACTGTTAATTTTGGGCCGGAATTGGCCAGGAGCTGACTTCCCTTATAAATGGACATTTTGGCAAAAAAAAAAAGTGGTCTGCCTAATTTATTTAATTTTGAATCAAGGAGTCAATTTTGTTGTTTTTCATTAAGATGGCAGAAGTCTGATGAAAAAAGAATATTTGTTGGATTTTTTTTTTTTTTTTTTTTTGAGAAGAGCACTGGAAAGGAAGAGTGAGAAAGGGGAAAGATCAGTGGGAAGTTCCCCCCCAGCAATCCCATGGGGTCAAGGGTGCAGGGGACAATGTCCCCAGGTGAGCGGTGTACCTCTCACCTCCACGGTCATGCTTCTTCTGATGGGGGACTGCAGGCTTGGGTGGTCTACCCAGCACGTGTACTTATGGCCACCGTCCTTCAGGGACGCTGTGAGCAGGAAGCACCTGGAGGAGCTGTAGGTGCCATTGCTGCTCTGCTGGTCACCACCCGAGAGAACGTTCTTCATGACATCAGGGACCTTCCAAGTGTCCTTTGGCTCCTGGAGCCACTGGGCCTGGGTGTTGTGTGGGTAGTAGTGCCTGATGTTGCAGACCAGCTTGTGCTGCTCTCCTTCCACCAGTGACAGAGAGGTGATGTTAACAGTCACAGTGGGTTTTTCTGGTGAGTGAAAATTTATTACACTGCTAAGTCTCTCAACTCATAAATTCTGTTTCCATCATTAAACAAAACCAAATACAGTTTTATGTGCTATGCGTCTGAGCGCTTCCCACTGGTCTTAAAAAAGAAATCCCAAGCCCATGCTATTACCTTCTATTTGCAGCTGGATTGACTGTTCCCCAGTGAGAGAAGCCACTGACACCAAGCATGAGTAGGTTCCTTCCTCTCTCACCTCCGCATCTCCGAGCGCCAGAGAAGCGTTTCCCTTCAGGATTTCCTCCAGGACCATCTCAGCCCGGCGAGCCACGCGTTCCACCTGCTTGCTGGATCCACTGTAAGCGAACAGGCGGGTTTTGTGCCTCCCTTTTTCGGGTGCAGTACGCACTGGGTGGGCACAGCTGCCCGGTGGTCCGTGGAGAAGGCAGAGCCCAGCCAGCCCTCCGTGGCCAGGGCCGAGCGGAGGAGGGCAAGCAGTGCGTGTGGCAGAGGCAGCGGTGAGGGGCCGGGACCGGGCAGTGGTGCCAACACTGGGGGGCTCTGTGTGTGTGTGGGGGGAGCAGCGGGCACCAGCCGCCATCTAAGTGCCCCAGGGCTGTACTGCAGAGCCTGAGCAGGGTTGGGGGCTTGGGGGGGCCAGTTCCCAACCCACCTGTGACTTAGTCCCTGGGGCAAGCCTTTAGCCCGGCTCACGGCTTGCAGGCCACCAGACCTTCCCGTTTCCACAGGACGTGACAAGCCAGGATGCGGGATGCCCCCCGAGTCAGGAAGGGCACAGTCCAACACTGCCCAAGCAGCACTTTTGTAACTCGCTTTTCTTCTGTCCCTGAGCCATGCTATATTTTGTTCTCAACTTATTTTTATGTGACAGAGCAACAGATGTAATAACCTCTCCATAACTCTTACTGCAATAGAAGGTTTAATGAACTAGCATTTCTTTCCCACCACACTGGCTGTTGCTTTGGAAATCATCGCAAACCTAAAAGCTATGAGAGAATGTGCACAGGAGCCTACGTGTGACCTCAATGCTGGGAAGTGCTAAAGAGCATCCCGACACTTTGGGTGGCAAATTGAAGACAGCTGAGTGGCCCAATTAACCTGCTGGGGGCTATAAAAGGCAGCTGGGAGGCAGTAGCAACGCTAGGTAGGCTGCTTGCAAGAGGGTGCTGGGAAGAGCTCTCCCTGTCTTGGCTTCCAGGCTCAGTTTCTGCTACATTTTGTCTGCTTGGATGTAGTGAGGCTCTATGGTCTCAGTAGAGTGCTCCTGATATGGTAAATAATCCATTTAAATTTTTATTTTTTTTTAAACGAGGGATAGAGAAAAGGCTGGTGTGGCCAAGGGGAGTGGGTGAATCTGAGAAGCTTGGTGTGTAGGCATGGGGTTTGTCCGTGCCAGCGATGGGGTCCGCGGCTCCCTGCAGCGATGGATGGTGCTGAGTGCTACCGCTGGCTGCCGGCTCTGGCAGCTGCCTGCTCCTGCGTCACTGACCCTGCCAGGGTCCTGCTGGGGAGGCTGCATGGGGATGGGGCTGAGTCCCTTGCTGCAGTGGCCCAGCCACCGTGTCATGGGCTGCTTGACCTCAGAGCCTTCCTGCTATTTTTAAGCATTGCAGCTGTGTATCTCTTGATCAGATAACACCAGGTCGTGGGGGTGGGGGTTAAGCAACACAAGTTTGTGGTTTGGAGATGGGAACTAGAGCCTTGCATTCTTGTTCCAACCCTGACTTGCAACCATTTTGCACATGCCAGCTGACCAACTTCTTTCAGTTTCTTCACCCGAAACTTCTCCCTAGCCGTAAAAGGGCAGCTCAAGCTGCAGAGCTTGCTTTCTGTGCAAACACCATGAGAGTGCTCCATCTGCTGAAAAACTAAGATAAGGCTTAATGGGTAACGCTATGTTAAAGCTTTGGTGATTTAAGTTAGGACTTTTAGCAATGATGGTATGGAAGTATATAAATAGAAAACAATTATGCTTTTGAGAAGCTGTTTTGAAGTTATTAGCTTCTGCAATGTATGCGTAATCCTCAACACAAGGGAGAACATATGTTTTTTAATAAAAGCATTTTGTCTTACAGTATGTTAAGAAGTTAGCTTAAGCTATTTGTAAACTCAGGAGGCTTTTAAAAATAGACTGAGGTGCATCATCACAGAAGTCCAGAAGCTAAGTATTGGGAAGTGACATGATGGTGACAACTGTTGCAATGTGTAAGACCATAGCATGAATTTGTAACACCCCAGTGTAGATAGGAAGGAAAGGGCAGGTTTCCTCCACATAATCCTTCTGAAAAGGTCTCGGGTTTGGGGTACAGTTGAAATACAGCAGGGGCAGCTCTTCACCAATGAACTTTTGGGACTGCAGCTGCAATGCCCTGGCCAACTGCATTTCCCTTCAATACTTTGAGTGTATAAAAGTCTCCAGGGGAATGTTACTTTTTCTGTTACCTGAAATGTGCGATCGCTCTGCAATGCCTGGGAAAAGCTGTCTGGGATTTGGGTTCTCTTTCTTTCTGGTCTTGCATGAGGAAGGCTGTAGTTGAGTATTTTCTAGCTCTGTGTTTTATGGTGCACGTAAACCAGGAGCCTGAACTGCTGGCTCTGATTTCTTTCCCAGACCAGATGATCTGAGTGTCTGCTGTAAAGTAAGGGCTGATCCTACAGTCAAGCTTGTTGACATCCTCATTTGCAAACTGAAGAATATCCGCTGAGGAAAAAAGCATGCATGGACTTGTTTTGATGCCAGCCCATCTAAATGTGCAGCAAACCCAGCCCACATCTAAGTGCAGGTCTTCACGCAGTCCTGCCCAGCCTTGCTCTGCACTGCAAGTGGTCTGTCTCACCATACCAGCCCCCAAAGAGCCAGCTCTTCCATGAATTAACTCTGTCCCTTCTGTTTCACTCCTGCACAGTGCAGCACCCCACTGACTGAACTGCGGAGGGTCTGGGGACTTCACCTGGAAGGAGGGGATGCCTGACTCCTGTTTTATTCAGTGTGTAGGAGGGGACAAGCTGTGTGTGTCACCCAAAATCAGACTCTCACAATGTGATGTTCTTAAGTCCAAGGACAAGTCCTCACAGGAATGTGAAATTGAGCCAGGCAGGCACTGAGTTTTGAAATGCTGATTTATTTTTTATCTTTAGTACCCAAAACACAGTGAATCTAAGGGCAAAAATACCCCAAGAGGCAATGAATCTTCCAGAGCATCACTGAATTTTTGACACTGGATGCAACTAGCATCACCTCAGGTGGGGCATCAAAACAGAGATCACCCCTAGTCCCTGCAAGAAGGAGCAGAGGGGCACCTTTGCTATTCCTCAACACTGCAACTGCTAGCAGCGGTGGGCAACCTGTGGATGCCAGGTACAAGATCTGTTGCCCCTCTTGCAGGATGCTGTCTGACTTCTCACCTTGATGAGGAGCAAGACTTGCTCATGTGACTTCAGCAAATAACTCGCCTTGTATGATAAATGAGGAGATATTGTCTGCAGGAAGGTGTTCTGGCTGAGACCTTTGACTGTTTTTTTGATCCAGTTCTGCTCAGCAGGAGTCTGACATTCAGCCTGATGATCTCAATCTCTTTTGTCAGGGGAATGATCTTGCTCATCTCAAACACCCAGAGAAGTTGCCTGCTTCTGAAACTTGGGCCTGCTGTAGCGATTCCATTTGGGTCCCTCATGAGTCCTGAAAGACATGGCCAAGCATACACATCCTATTTTAAAAATGTCACACTTGATCTTAAAAAAGTAACAAACCTGAGCTTACTGATAGTAGAAAAATTGTGTAGTCAGTACCCTACACATGTAATGAATCCATTTAGCTCGCAGCAGGCTGGTTATGTCAGGGAACACTTTTTTAAAATTTAAACTTAATGAAAGGAAGGTATTTGGGTATTAAAATATAATGTTTTAATGACTTATTTTAAAATAAAGTTTGTTCCAAGAGTTGAAAGGGAAGAATAATGAAGTGAGAGCAATGCAGGAAAACCTGCTGAAAGAGTGAAGCGTTTTTATCTTGGTTGAGGTCTCCAGAAGCCTGGGTGCTCTCTGAAGGTGCTGCACAGCCAGCAACGCTCTGCCCTTTAAAGCTGCTGTTCCCAGTAGCTCAGGGAGCACTAACTGTGGGGAAGTCCAGCCCAGCCATACGCCTTGCCGTGCAGGCTGGTGGCAAGTGTTAGATGGGGAACCTGCTGGAGTGAGAAACCTTACTGCTGTGCCATGGGGGGGGCTGTCACATCAGCTGGGGAGTACAGGAGAGAAGGGGAAGTTTTACCAGACCAAAGTGAAACAAAAGGCTCAGAAGATGAGCCCATCTCATGTGTGTGAACTGGGCAATGACCGTGGGCAGGATGTCCCCGGCTCTGCCCACAAACACCGTGTGCTGAGGTAAACGCGGCTGCCCTGCAAAACGCACCAGCTCTCTGTAACATGCTCCTCTTTGGTTCTCCGGGGCAAAGCGGAGGTTGGACTTGGCATTACCAAATCCGGTTTATGAAACTGAGTCAGCTTATATTGCATAGTCTGTAACAAATGGCTGTGAACCCCCGAGTTACTTTTCATGAAAAAGACTTTTGCGTCCATTTCACTCCTGGAAACCTCCAGGTTTTTTTGTTGGCTTTGGGGCTATTTGAAATGCTTTACGGGGTCTTGATTGCTACCCGCTTCCTAGGGGAAACATTTCAAGCTGGAAATAGGCAACACACCTGCTGCTCCCAGAAGGCGCTAGCTGGTGTCCAGCTGAGGGGGTCTGCCGTGCCGGGGCCCTGGCAGCAGCGGGGCTGCTGCCCCCCGACCCAAAGCGAGCTGTGAGGGGACGCACCGATGGGCAGAAGGCAGCCGGCTGTGAACCACGCTCCGAGGTTGATGGCGGGGCTGGCCGGGCTCCCCCGGGGGATGTTTGGCTTGGTGGCAGTCAGTGTCCTCATAAACCGTCTGGAAAAAAGATGTCAAACTTAGGTTTAGGGTGGGGTAGGCCACCAGAAACCCTCTTTGTGGGCGAGATTGCGAGGATCAGGAATTCAAACCGCTGTATGCACCTGAGTATGGGAAACTGCGCAGCCACGGAGCCCTTCACTGCTGATGAGCTTGTCTAGAATCCGGTATCCTCCGCACTCTGGAAACACTTGTACTGGCTTAAGCAAAATGGGGAATTTTCTGGATTTTCTTCCTTGCATTTTCAGGGGCAAGAGTGTATACTGTAATAACAAAACTTTTTTTTTTCATAATTTAACTTTTATTGGTCAGTAAAAAATGATATGTATTCATTTAGTACGCATGACATCAAATATTCTGCTTTGTAATTAATCCAGACAGCAAGTGAAAACAGGCAGGGCTTCATCTTCAATTGTAAAAGGTACCCTTTAGACCCTGTAAGTACAGATGATTGCTTAATGACATAGTACAAGCGGCATTCATCTTCCCCGAGGTGTCTGAACACCTTGTGAGTATTCACTTCAAATTATAAGAGGACTATTGAAGTCAGATGCCGTCTTCTAACTGAGCTGGGATGGGTGGGAGGAATCCGGAGACCCTGCCATGTCACCGTTTCCCAGTCAGGGCTGATGCACCTGTGGTAGCTGTACCACTGTCTGCTCTCCAGAGAGGGGCTGGCACAGTACGGCAAATAAAGCTTATCTGGTAAAACACAAGACAATTATTATGCAGTGCAAAATTCTCGACGGTTCCTCATATACAGAGCAGTATCAATTTTGAGAGGTTTAAAAAGTTAAGCTTTAAAATTAAATAGTGTGAGACAACATTGACAGTTAAACAGTTTAGACATACCTTTTAAAGGAACAGAAATGTTTTCTAGACCTTGCAGATGGGCAATCTGGGAATTAACAGTTGAATATTCCAGCCAGAATTTAGGAAGTTCCCCAAAGAATCTGGACTCTCAAACTTGGTGGGAGGGAAACTCAAATTCTCCAGACAACTGGAAAATAACTCCAAACAGACTTCTCAGCCAGAATTGCTTCACTCTTTTAGTTTAAACAAACTGCAAGTGTTGTGGAAGCAACCGCCTAAATCCAGGTTGCAGAGAATTTGGGGCATAGTAATTGAGCTAAGTTGTTCACTTCTATAGCTGAGATGGACCAAATCCTTAAATAATGTTCTTGAGAGTGCTCAACTGCTGGGAGTCCTACTCATCAGGTGAAGTACAAACCCAAATATTGCAGGTCCTTTTCCCAAGTCGATCTCTAGTTTGGGGTTATGTTTTCTGGACAGGAAGCTCTTTTGAAGCTGAAGAACCTTCTTCAGTTCTGCCCTAGAATATTTAAGACACTCGCTGTAATTTATTCCAGCAGTAGCTGCAATTATGATATACTGTGTATACAATTTTACAGCTCAGCTTTATTCCATATAATTTTGAACTTGAGATGCTCCAATCAGGATCCTAATTTTCTAGGCTCTGTCTATAGACAGATACACATGATGAGTGGCACTTTGAAACTCTGCTGCTTTTCCTTTTCTTATGAACTACAGAGAATCCAATCAAGCATGAATCCAGGCATAAGAGGAAAATATAAATAATCATTACAGAATTTATCTCCTAGAGGTTTATTACCAGATTACTTACTGAATTAAGATATTTTCTTTGGACATGCAGCTGTCTATAGGCTTGAGTAATTTTCGTACCTGGAAGTGATCTTTCTTTCTCTGTGCTTTACAAGGCATTAGCAGTTTGCTTGGAGTTTTTAATTCATTCAATTCCAGCTTTCCACAGAACTAAGAACAGACTACCCAGCTTGCTTTTGCAAATGAATTGCAAATGTACACAAAACCGGAGCTGAAAACACGGTGGCTTTTGCTTGGCTGCTTACCTGCTTGGAGGACTGGAATCATGGAAAGATGGTTGAGGACTTTTACTGCCCAAGCATCTTCTCTGCTTCTTGTAGGTATGCTCACTATGTCACGGACTTCTAGTTCTGATCACAGAAGAGAATAATTTGATCGTTCAGTTACAGGAGCATCTGCAGACATGAAGCACGCTTTGATGCTACAAGCACAGCACAAAATCATACCTAAAACTTCACATGGAGTCCTTAAGCGGGTCACAAATGCAGCAGCAAGGAGCAGCTGTCAGCCCTTTAGGCTTCCAGCTGACTATTGCGAGCCCATAACCAAACATAAGTCGCCACGCGGATGTTCTGCCTCTCCTGGTTTGAAAACCTCTGACCTAAACAAGCGAAATTTGGGACCCGCATTAGCGGCAGAACCTGGCGTAGAACCGCCTGCCCTGCCTCAACCGCGCTCTGCGGAGTGGGAAGGGAGCAGAGGTCGGGTGTTTGCACGTGGCTGGGGACAACCAGAGCCCTTCCTCCTTCCCTGCTACACTGGCTTCGTGTCAGACAAAACTTGGTCAGAGAAGCCCGAGGTGATGCCCGCTCCCCTGGGGAGCAGCCGGGGCTGCCCGCCGCCCGCACCCCAGCACCGTTGGCCCATGCGGCTCTGCCCTGCCAGGGTGCTCAGCGCGGTCCCCGGGGCGCTCGCGGGCGATGCTCGCAGCCCTGCTGCCACCCACGTGTGAACCGTGTCACTCCAACCCCAATTAAAAGTGGTTAGGCGTTTTAAGGCCGTTCTGAATCATCTTCAGAGCTTATCGGATCTGGCAGAACAGTGCGGTACATCTATTAGGGAAGCTGATAAGACCTTGTCTGTCTTTTAAATGAAAGTCTCTATGTACCAGATAATCGTGCTGAATAGTACTCATTGGAAAACCTCCGAAATGTAATTCATCAAGTAATTTTCTAGCCACTGTTGGAAAGTAGAATGAAGAATGAGGTCACAGAATGGTTTGGGTTGGAAAGGAAATTTAAAGATCATCTACTCCAGCCCCCCTGCCATGGGGAGGGACATCTTTCACTACAGCAGGTTGTTCAAAGCCCCGTCCAACCTGACTTTGATCACTGCCAGGGATGGAGCATCTGGGCGTCTCTGCTAGGTCACTGGTCCAGATCCAGCTCTGATGAATGGCTTTGTGTGGCTTGAGAAGCAATCAAGGCAGCTGCTAATAAAAAGCAGACTTGGTCTTAATATTTAAATTTGGAACTAGGAACAAGAAAATCCAATTTAGGGATTTTTTTTATGCTTTTGATACAATATGAACTCGATACAATATGAAAAAAACTATTCACAGCAAATGTTTACAGCAGTCATTTGTACATGCTAGTGGATAAAGTCGAGTATTCGAGGATGAGGTGTGCATTCCCAAAGCACAGGCAGTGCACTGCAGCAGTCAGGCAGTCTAATGGGACTGAAAATCACTTCAAACCTTTCCCTGGGGAAAGACTTGGGATGACACAGAGAAGAAAAACAACTATGCCTGTTCACTTTAATTATGGTCCTGAGAATTCATTTAACAAGAGGTTTTGATATTTATAGCCAGATTTATACTTCAGTTCGATTTTTTTTATAATAATGGATGTTTATTTCTCTCATCCATTACACGTCATCCCAGAAGCTGTACGAATTTATGGAAAACACAAGGTGAAGCTGATGTACTTTCTTTGTAAAATTGGAAGTTTTTGGCATGTGTGGGTGTCTTAAGCACACAACTCAATATGCTGTTGAGCTACTGAAAATGTAAATCTTTCAGTATTTAATTTCAGTAGTGACTGTGTTCCCATGTGGGTGGAGAAGAATTTTCCAGTTTCATTCCTTGGAGCTCCTGAAACTCAGAGGTTTCCTCTTCTGTACAGAAGGTGGCACTGGAAATACAGAAATGAAAGCATAATCCTCCACTTGCTTTTACAAAACAGGCTTGCATTTGAGTAACATCTTGTCGGAGGGTTATTCTCACCTTCAAAAAAATGAGCATTCCCTCTTTCTCAGTTATTAAAGGTCCCATTCAGCCTCTTGGAGAGGATTAATTTACAAGGTGACTTGTACTGACTTGGGAGGGAATTCTTGAGATGTACAGTATGTGCTCCGGTTCCCATCCCAAACAGCAGCATAGTTGGCTAGTTCTCTGAAGTGTACGGGTTTTTTTCCAGCCTATACCCACAGAGCTTTTGCACAAACTACAAAGGCTAATGGAAGTTATCACAGAACATATTAAATATATGTCTAAGCTCCACAGATGAATTAGCATCTAATGTAAATTGTAATAGCCCCGAAAGTTCAGGATAACAAGAAACAAGACACATGCAGAAGTGACTGTAGTTCATCATTACCTGCTGATGTGTTTGCATAAGCAACATTTAAGTAGTAATTTGATGTCTGTCTTGCCATGCATCAGTTGTCTTATTTAAACAGTGCTTTTTGTATGCATTATACTTTCTAGGTATGAGACAGGGCTCCTTCTGCAGAGAGCTCCTACAAAATTAGAAATGACAATACAATGAGCAGTGTAAGCTACACAAGGGAAAGAGATGAATAATAGCTTTCTTGTTATTATATTGCTGGATAACAAGAGTACACTGGCAACTATACTTAGCTGTAGAATTTTTCAGCTTTAATAATTGAGGTGAGGTTTCCACTACTGTAACACTGCATCGTTACAGGTACTAAGCTGGGCAGTTTTTAGATGAGTTGTTGCAGAGTTTGGTGCCATATGCAGAAAAAGCAGTCGTTATGACATTTACATTACTTTAGTAGTTTAATGAGTTTGGCTCCATTCCTGGAAATGGTGTCTCTGCTGCTTCAGAATGCCATTAGGAGGGGGATATATGGAGAGCCGTGACATCAGGCAGCGGAGTGGGTTTGCAACTTGCACCTTGTCACAGTACTTTCTGCTAGTGTCATTAGCCTAAGGACAAACGCCCTTTACTTTAAAACAGAATGAGGTCTCGACTGCTTATGGCACAGCCAGCCCTCAACAGATAGTGTCTTATCCAGATTTCCGGGGAAGATCCTGTTGCTGCCCATTGGTTTAGAAACATCGCTTTTGACTGTTTCTTCCAGCTGAATAATTGAAAAGGTTTTTCTGCAGCTGCTTCATTTCCTGCACTAGTTCTGACCAAACCCAATGTTTTCTAGGAAACCTCCTGCTGCTTCTCTGCCCTCACCATGGAGATGACGCTCTTGATGCATATTCCTCCTTTCTTCTCTTGCAGAAGGGAAAAGTGAAGGAGTAAGTCCTGCTCTCCTGCCCACAGCTGGAGACAAGCCACAGTGTTTGCAAAAGCGTTTTCATGACTTGATCCGTATTATCAAAAATGCCTTAAATGGCACTGCTGGAGTTCATCCCTTAGCATGCACTATCATCTTAAACAATGTATTTAGAGCTACTTTTAAGAGCTTTAGAGTTTACTTTGGAAGGCAGGAGAAGCTGTTTGTTCAGATGCCTTCTCTCTAATCTCAATTCGCTACTTGAGTGCTTGAGGATAGGAGACAGCAAAGAAGATGAGCTATAAAAAGAAAAGGGGAGGAATGAGGAAGGGAAATCAAAAACACTTGCCAAAAGTCTCTGAAACTTGTACTCTTCATCTCAAATTTTTTGGCGTTTGGCAGTGCTTTGCCTGCGTCTGTGCTGATTATCGCTGTATGAGCTGGGGTGGCCACTGTAACTCTCGGCTAATTACAAGGGTTGTCTGACTTAACCTGTGGTTTGTTGGTGCAAGCAGCTTTTCATTTCACGCTGCCTGAAGTAAACCTACCAACAACCCAGAAAGCCTATGTGGAATACTGAAAGAAAAAAAGATGTTTTGCTGCAGTGGTTGTGGAGGATGGGGTCTGTAAGCTGCAGCTCGCGCAGTCTGCGTGGGAAAATGCCTTTGCTGGGCAAAAAGCAAATGAGAGCAGAGCTGTTACCATGACCATCAGTCTGTGTCCCTGCTGCAGGTGCACGTGGTGCCTCAGGTAATGGGCCATGGATCCTTAAAGGCCTGGAAGAGTTGTTCTGAGGAGCTGATCTGCTTGGAACAGAGGGTGGAGATTTTTATTCCTGCATTAAATGGAGTTTAAGTGGTTTTTGGGGAGGGGAAGATGTGTGTGGAAAGACCAGCTTGAGTGAAAAGCTCCCAGTGACAAAGAATTTGCCCGGCCAGTTCAGCACTGTCCTTTACGCTTACAGTGGACAAGTGCCATCTTCTTTCCAGTTCCTCTTAGTATTAACAAGGAGGGAGCTGCTGTTTGCTGAGCTGGGTGGCTGTGTTTGAGGTAAGTGTCTAGTGTGCCTTGGTGTCCCTGGCTGGGTGACCAAGAGCCATCTGCTCCTTCCCATGTAGGTCCTTCTGGCTGAATGTTCATTTCATAATCGCACATGCAGTTAAGGTGCAGGACCTGAATCCAGCTTACCATAAGCCAGGACGAAAGGCTCTTTCAAGCTGATCTAAACTGTGTGGACAGATCCTATGTAGGAGTGATGCAAAGGGGATAAGGATGAAGTGCTTCATTTGAAAGCAGACACAGAGCTCGGAGTCTCTATGATGTGCAGGCAGAGGCTGGTTCAGGCCATCCGCATGGGAGCCACAGAGCGGCAGCATCGCCTCAGCGGCGAAGGGCTTTACTGGCCACCTGCCATTGCTCTGGACAAGAAAAATAAATTCCAAGCACACCACGGAATGTAGATGCTGAAGATAAAAATAAATCATTTTACTTGTAGAGGCATAGAGCTTACATGCTTGACTAAAATGGGAGATCCTTCTTTTTTTTGCAACGTTGGAGGTGCTGCAAGAGATCTCAAAAACCGTACGCTGTAAGAGCAACTTCTCAGAAACAGAACAGCTGCTATTAGGAGAAGTTCAGCACCAACGGCGTGCAGCAAGCTGAAAAAGGCGGGTTTGTTTTCATAGCGTTACTAAAGTCTCCTTTACAACTTTACCAAATGCTACAATTTCAAAGAATCTTTGTCCTAATGAGAAGCAGCAAAATCGGCTTGCTTGAAATTCTTCCAGCGTTACCTCACTTTCCGTGTTACAGATAGGGATGCTGCATGGCCTCAGCGTTTGCCTTGCTGAGTGCTGCTGGAGGGGGTGCGGGTGTCCCCGCCGCCCGCGGAGGTCACCCCGAGCTGCGCGGCCGTGAGCAGGGGCACCCTGCACCTCCACCCAGCTTCTACCTGTGGGGTACCAGAGGCAGCACCATCCTAAACTACGGTATGTTTTTTTTTTTCTCTGAAACAGCCTTTCAGAGCCTTCTCCCCTTGCATTTGTCTTAGTTGTCTGCCAATTAAATGAGCAGAAGCCTTTGCAGTTTCATGAAGTCTTTTTTCCCCCCACAGTTTGGAAGAAGATTGGTGGCAGATTCATATGAACTTTGGTTTTTCTGAAGAGTTTGATTTAGAGGTTAATCCCATAAGCAGCTCAGCAAAAAGGAAGGCTGATGGGGGGAAAGCAGTCACATCATAAGAATGGATTTAGGGAACATATTTCCTGCAAAAACTAGGTATTTTTTGTAGTTAAGTTCCTCACAGCTTCATAATTTTCCACTTAAGAGCCATGCTTTGCCAGTAGCGAGAGCGTCCTGCCTGCATCCAGGCGCCCTGTGCACATCTGTAGTGTGTGTTGAAGACAAAATGGGCCTTTTGGGGAAGTTTTCGGCTCCCACTTTCGCAACCAGTGGCTTATTTATTATTAGTGAGAGCTGAGATTCTGGAGAACAAGATGATACTGTGGTGCAGCTGAGGAGCTGGGCTGCCAGCTGCTCAGGCTGGTAGTTGTACCTGCAGCCCCGCTGAGGATGCCGTGGTCCCCCCGGGGCACAGCAGAGGCAGAGGAGCAGCCGAGGGGACAATCAGCGTGTCTGCCAGCAGCACGCACCGTCCCCTTCTGCTCCCTTCTGTTGATGGAGGTTGCCTGCTCTTTTTAAAGGACTTGACATGTGCACTGTCTGCTTTAGGCATCCAGAATTTAACCCGGGTTGTTAAACGTCCAGGTTTCCTGACTTCTGCTTTCGAGGGTCACTACCTATGGCGATGTTTAGAGGACCAGAGGAACCAAACACAGGACTGCCCCGTGCTTGGTGGAGCTGGCCATTGCGATTGCCACTGAGATACAGAGAGAAGATTGCTGAATAATTTTGTACTTCTAATAATGACAAACACAGGTTTGGCTAAGGCTTGAGAGCTGACTAAACACCTAGCAGTTCCCATTGTCTTACAGCCAGTGCCACGGTCTTTAATTTCCATGATGTTTCTGCCTATATTTCATATGTCCAATAGGAGAGGAAAGTTTGGAAAGGAAAACTAATAGATCTGTCTTTCTGTGCATGCATGGTACTGAGACCTGTGAGACAAATTGTGTAGCTCTATAAAGTGCTGGGCAGCATGATAAATTGTACTGCTACATTATGCTCTGCCCACTAATCTACCTCCCCTTTGATTCCTTCCCATATTACACTCCCCCCATGCAGTTTCCATCAACCTCTTTCTCGGAAGGACCCCCACACCTCCTGCATTGCTACAGAAATTTCTTCCTTTATCCTCCTGATGCCATTTCCCCTCTCTTACCTGAAGTCAGAAGTTGGCTGCAATTTGGAGTATAGAAATGGCCACTTTGGGACACTCCAATCATGCCTCTAATTGTCTGTTTTCTCTAACAGGGATAGTATTGCTTTTCTTCTTTGCTCTACTGCACTTTCTGGAAATTAGGTGGAGAAGTAGAGATTGGGCTGTATTTGGCATGCTCTGTTCTCCCTCTGCTTTGCTTTGCTTGAGGTCTTCCTGGTGGCTTTTTTATTAAACAAATTAAATGTGTTGGGAATAAAACACAATTATTCATAATTACTGTGTAAAGACTCAATCATGTACCACTGACACCAGTAGGGATTTTATAACGGACATCAATAAACACAGTATTGTGTCTAAAGAGAGTGCTCTTCTGGCAGTGGTTCTGTTTCTGAAGAAATGACCGCATTTACTGACAAGCAGAATTAATCTGTTGGGTTTTGTTTGCATGGATTTTGCAGGAGTAAAATCCAGCTTGTTTTCCATTTCTGCACCATGAGAGGTATATTGATTTTTCTTCACTTCTGATTGTTCACATTACTGGATTGCTTTTAAATAGTTGACAGAGAGATCATTCATTTTCCTGCCCCAACATATTTTACAGTGCCTTTCTTGTTTTATTTGTGTGTGTGTGGGTTTCCACAGTTATGCATCATATTGATCACATTTTGCAAATTGCAGTCGGTGTGGGAGTGGAGAAACTGTTCCTCTGTGGGGTTTTTGCTCCCTTCCAACCTTCTCCCCAGCAGCTTCAGCATCCGCATTTCAGGTTCCTGACTTGGAAGTTGAAGGTGAGATTCAAAAAAAACCTCTGAGACAAAGATCAGAAAATGCCAAAGAAATAAAATGACCATGGATAAATCTATAGAGTTGCAAGAGGTGTTAGCGACGGAAATATTGGGAGTGGTCATTTGTGTTTTGTCATTGTAGGAGTGTTGAATAAGGGATGATGTGCTCACCGGGGGATTATGAAGCATTCTTTCAACCCAACAGACACAATAAATGAGGAAACCTCTGGGCATCTTTTTAGTGCAGAATCCACCAGGCTTTGAAATGCTGTACTAGCCCAAACATACACCAACATCTATTTAAGGTACGTGCCTTAAGATGCAGTATCTTCTTCAAAACTGGACTTGTCTGCGGCACAGAAGCAAGCCATTTAAGGATTGCAGTAAAGGAGCAGATACCTAGTCTTATTTTCGCTTGAAGATTAGCATTAGAAAAAAACCCAGTTAGCAAAGGATGTATGTAGCTTAAGTGGCAATGCTAATTTGAATGTACTTGCATATTGCACAGGTACATTATTTCATTTCTACAATTTACCCCTAGGGAGTGGAAAAGTGTTATTTTTTTGTGTTTGCAGATAGTGATATTAAAACCCAGGCCTCCTAAAATATGCAAGTTTGTCCTGCATGGAATTTATGTCTATCTCAGCAGGAACTGCACATATTGCACAAAGCTTTTGCCCAGAAAGGTTAAAAACATCTTGTCTGTTCAGCAAGACCATGACTAAGCTAGAAATAGTTCAGATGCCTGGGGCAGGAGATGGTAGGGGAATAGTTAACCACTGAGTTAATTCAAAACAGAATAAAAACTTTTGTTATATTGTCTTATTTGTTTCTTGGATTTTTCTGGCCACTTATTTTATCTGCCTTTTGCTTTGAGTGTAGAACAGCAAACTTTGTGGAAAAGGATATTTATTTCTCATAGCTCTTTACACTGGAAAAATAATGGGACCTTTTAGTGCTCATATTAAATGTTATTAATATTGATTAAAGTATCATTACTACTATCAGTCAGCACTATATATAATGATGAGACTATATCGTGGGTGAACAATGCCTTTCTCGTTGCTGCTCCGTGTGAGAAAAACCCGCATGACCATGAGCAGGTCTCCACCGCAGGCTCTGCTCGGGCAGCTGCTGCCCTGCCTGCATCCTTTGGAGGGCTGGGTTCACTTTTGCAGTAAGGGCTGCAGCAGTTACATGCTCAATACCCGCAAATTTGCAGCACAGACGACCTGGAAAATCCATGTCAGCATTTCATCGGTCTGATTTATGCCTTAGGTGTAGCTCTAGGCTAAAAGATATTTTTAAATGGGATTTAAATGTGAATTCCTCCGCTTCCAGGGCATTTACAATGCACATGAAAGGCAGAACAAAACTCACCAGAGAGCTTGTTACGAATTTGGAACGAGGAGCGTGCTAATGAAGGCTCACAGAACGGCAGTGGAAGGGTCTGCTACTTGGGCATTTGTAGACATTTATGAATTAAAATATTTTCTTCTGGGGGCTAGTAACATGTCTTCCCCAGAGAAAGAGACAGTAGTTTGGAGACTATGTTTCTCCACTCTGTCTTTATCAGGTCTCCTCCTGTCAATCTAAATGAAGTATGTAGACCTGTCTCACGACACATATTCACTAGAGGAATATGGATTGAATTTATGAATGGTCCCACAGGCTCTGCGTGCTTGCTGCTTTGTTTCCGTCAGCTGTCCTGGCTGTGTCCCCTCCCAACTCCTTGTGCCCCCCCAGCCTGCTCGCTGGTGGGGTGAGAGGCAGAAAAGGCCTTGGCTCTGTGTAAGAACTGCTCAGCAATAACAAAAACATCCCTGTGTTATCAACACTGTTTTCAGCACAAATCCAAAACGTAGCCCCATACTAGCTACCATGAAGAAAATTAACTCTATCCCAGTGAAAGCCAGCACACTAGGGCATTTGCCAGTGGACAGATTCAATTTAGTTCAACACTACCATACTAGAAAGCACTTAAATAAAATTAATGGTTATTGCAGCATTCCTCAAGAAGGAAGAGAGTGTGACTGGACCATGTTTCATCCTGTCAATATTTGCCTGCTGCCTGCTGCCTGCCTTCCTTCAGGGGATGTGAATTGCCACCGACGCAGAGCCATGGAAATGCAACTACCCCACCAGCACGCGATGCGCGGTGGAAGTGCTCTCCTCCCCCAGGTACAGCTGTCACCCAGAGGGGCCTTCTTTAATTTGACTTGCACTTAGGCACTTGAGTTGATCTGAGACTGAATATTCCTGAAATAGTCAGGCTGGCATAACGATAGGACATGGCAGCAGTAATTGTGCTGCCCTGGAGCCGATCACCAAGGGGTGAGATAAACCTCCGAATGCTCTTTAGCCCAGGTCTGGAGGTCTGTCTCTAGAAATTCAGATGAATTTTGGTCACAAGGTGTTGGATTCGAGGGAACTTTCTCTGCTGGAGTACAGTAGGGTAGTGGTGAAGTAATGCCTTTTGAGGCTATGTCTTGTCTCACAAATGCAATGATGGTTTTATGGTTCAGGTGCAATGCCATCAGCAGCTCTAGGTACAGGCTCTGCATGAAGGAGCAGCGTTGACTTACTTCAAGGGGATGCGATGGACACGGGGATGATCTGACTGGTACAGAAAGCAGCTGAGAAGTTGGGGCAGCTATTATGCATGGAGGTGCAAGACAAGCCGTAAAGGTTTTTGGGAGGTGGGGGCTGAGACCTCCATCCAGCAGAGAAGGCAAGCGTGCCTTCAGTCTAGTGCGAGCCGGTCTGTTGTGGGGTTGGTTCAGAGCTCACAAGTGCTCAGCCCTTAGGAACTGCCTTCCCTGGTGGCTAATCCTGTCTCTCCGTGCACATTTCTGTTAAATGGGATGCACAAATGGGTGAAGAGAGACGTCGTCTCTCTGTGAAGGACTGGCCCACCCCCAGGAAACTGCAAGTGCACAAAGGGAGGCGAGAAGAAACCGTACCCGGAGGTTTCCTCCTGCCAGAGGCACACTGGAGGACAGCCCCGTTCTCAGCTCTGCCACCGAGAGGCTGGATCCGATGCTGAGCAAGTTGTCTTGTGTCTTCGCATCCTTTCCCCCCGAGCTGCGTCACCTCTGCAGGTGGAAAGCTCTTTGGGAGCACGAACTGTCTCTCCCTGTTTGCTTAGACAGTACCTAAAGCAATGGGGTCCTGAGTTCAGTGAGGCCTCCAGGCAACAGGGCAATAGTGCTAATAATGAGAATTAATAATTCATTTATCACTTTACTCTCAGTGAATAATCTCCAATAATCATGTACAATTTGCTGCTTCAGTGAATACTCTGATAGTAAACAGAGCTGGTAGAATAAAGTCATAGGAATGAAAACCCCATGTAAAAGGACTGAGAAAATGGTCAAGACTAATTAATTAAAAAAATTCCAAGGAACGTTTGTGCATAATTGTTTGCAGTATTTGCCCGGTTCTAGTAATGGCCTGGATAAAGCAAACAGATGGGAAGGCAGATAAAAAGAAAAGAGTTGCTCAATCTCTTACACAGTTCTTGTTAGAGAGCCAAATATCCAGCTGTATGATCCCAACAAGGAGCCTGTGTCCTACGGTCACAGGCACACAGACTGGATGATCTAGGAGGTCCTTTTTCCTTCTTTAACCTCATTGTGGGGTGAACAAAGTGCAGTAAGAGAAAACTGCTTGTCACTGAAGCAATTAGGTGGGAATTAAATATTCACAAGGTCCAAATGATTGGGGTATCCAGACTGCAGATCAAAATCAAACCTGCGCTGGAAATGCAGAGAAAATTACCTTTTCACATGGTATTGCATTCAACACAAGTAAGGGTGAGTTTGCATATAACTACCCATAATAACTAAATGACATTTACTTCCCCATTTTCTCCTGCCTTTCCTTCTCCCATGATTACTAAATTGCTTGATTCATAGGGCTGTGCCGGTTCATACCTAGAAGATCTGGCCCTTATTTTCATTTGTGTTTGTTGCAAAGCTGTTTGTGAAAAAGGCAGATACCAGCAGCATGGAACTGTGTTAGGCTGCAGCGTTGTTACTGGAAACTGTTGAAACCCCGTCTCTGTTACCAAATGGAAATCCCTTTCAGAAACAGATTCCACTTGAATTATATTGTTTTATTTGTAGCACGGTGTTTACAGTGCCTGCTCACATTATCCCTCACTGATGTATAGTGATGATGCCTAAGTTAGATTTCACAACGCTGAGAAAATTAACGCTTCAGAAGAATTTATCTCCCCCGTTACTGATGTTCTGTCAGTAGCAGCGTGCTAATATTCTCTCCAGAGAAACTAATGGCACTGACAAAAATCACTGAACTTCTGTTCTCATCTAAATATCTAGATAAAAGACGGCATTCCTGTATGCGAGAAGCATTATTTGGTGATAGCAAACTGTTACCTGTTTTCCCCCTTTGTGAGTTACAGGGTGTTTGTTAGTTTTTCTTTTTTCTGGCCAGCTTTCTGAAACATGATTTGGCAGATGTTATTTACTCATGCTTTGCTCTCTTACATCTTTTCCCACAGAAGTATTAAAGCATTTAACTTTCGTTTAGGCCACCGATTCCCATTCCTTTCAACTAGAAATAACATGTCTGGATACCTGGGAGGATCTGAGTCTCTGTGCTGATCTTTCCACCACTTTGGTTACTGCACAGCTGTGGCAGACAGCATCACTCCCCAGCCATTCCTTAGCCCTGAGAATGGTAAAACCATGAACCTCTGATCTTGAATGCAATTTGCAAATCCTCCCAAGCAAATACTTTTGGAGAGATGAAGCACAGTCAAAAGCTGGATGCGGCCTTTATCCAAAAATGGATTTGGACTTGAGGTGAGACTTAATTTTATGTTAAATGTGATCATAAAGGCTTAGATTTTTCAAGGCATGTGAAGAGTAAATAAGCTAATTCTTGTCAGATGCTTTAAGCTTCTTTGAACATGACATGCACAAATCATGATTTTTAGGAACATCTGGACTGTGACCTGGAGTTTATAATCACAGGTTGGGTGTGTTTGCATCTGTCTTCTTCCATTGCACGGTAAGCTAAAAGTCATATTTCAGGATAAAGTCTTTTTGGAGTTTGTTTTCTCATTGCCTTTTCCCTATTAGCAATGTGGCCTTTCTTCCTGTGGAGATTAGAAGCTCCCTGCGAACATGGTTGTGAAATGGTTTGCAGTCTCTGAGGGGTGAGCATAGATGATTTTCTCCACATAGTGCAAATGAACTAGACTTTTACAAAACAGATTCTGTGCTAAGTGGAAAAGCGGAGGGTTCTCTCTGCAGAACACCCTGCTGGTGGTTAAACCTGGGGATTGCCTAGCAAGGTCCATGGCCGAAGAAGTCATGCCTCTCTTCCTCAGCTATGTCACCGGAGGGCGGAGGGGCAATTTTTGGATAAGAAGAGTCATTTGATTTCTGCACATAGTGGTGGACTTTGCAAGCATATTAATTAGTAGAAATGATGGAGACAGTCTCTTCAAAATAGACCATTATTAACTGAAATGTCAACAGTAATAAACTTCACAGGGGGGCATCTGGCAGCTGCTGGATTAGACTAATGGTTTACCATTGACAGCCCTGAGCTGGAGCTGATCAGGAGGCTGATCCTTTGAGGAAGGTGATTTCTGTCCATCCCTCCCTCCCCAGCGCAGCTTCTGAACGGGCTGTTCGACTGGGGCGTCATCCCAGTGTTCATTTCTGCAGTGGCTTGAGTCATGCCAAAGGCTGCATTGTGAGAATGCCATTCAGCTGCTCTTTGATTTCACTGGTAACCAGGTCTATTAAATGAATCCCTCCAAATGAATATTCAGCCTTACATACTCATAAGTTTGTGAATAAAGCCCTGCTGGTGGGATGAACTGCTAGAGCTTTCCTGTACACAAAAAGCATGTGCATTTCTAGATAGAAAAATGAGAGTGTAACATTTTAAAGCTATAAGGAATTCGAATATTTAATGTTTTGGAAAGCTGATTTGAAAGTAAAAATCCAGGCAGAGATTTACTCATTTTCTCATTAAGCCACCTGAAACGAATCACAATGGCTGCTCAAGATGCTTTCACTGAAGGACACGGACATTTGCCAGTACTAATCAAAACAGTGCGGGCTTGGGAATACTGCAGCTCGCAGACTTGGCCAAGCAACAGGGAAGCCAGCCAGAGCCAGTGCGTTTGCTGGATCTGCTCTGCCTCGGCGCTGGCGGAGGGACGGCGTGCGGAGCTGTGGCAGCAGAGCATCTCCCGACCCGGGGAGCAAAACCTGCCCCTGCAACACCACCGGCACCAGCCTCGCCTGTGTGCCTGGGCTGTGGCAAGAGCCGTGGTGCCTGGTTGGTGGCGGGGGGGTTGACGGGGGCTTAGGAACTTTCTTCTCTCTTGTGCTGGCGCCAGTTGATGCTCTGAGATTCACAACGGCGGATCCAAACCTCCACGGTCCTGGCGACTCCGCAAGCCTGCAGACCCCGGTGCTACCCACTGCTAAGTAAACATTAAACCTCCATCTTATAGGCATGTCATGAGACGATTAATGCTTCTGAAGTACTTTGAAACCCTTGGATGACAAGCAGGCTAAAACATTGCTAGTCCCTGGGGAGCTTTCCCCTTCAGCGAGGAATTTTGTTTTTTTATTTAGTGAGCAGTGCTGTCTGAGGACTGTCCTGACAGTGATTACTTCTGAGGCAAAGCAGCAGCGCATTCACAAGGCGCTGCTGAATTTTAAATGGACTCCAGTTTATCATTGAAATACAGCAATGGAGCAAACAATCCCTGTTGCCCCACTGCAGCAAGCCTGACCTGAGTCTCCAGAAATGGCTCTACAACTTAGTGCAAAAAAGGCACACACAGAAATCACAGTGCAATGTGAACAAGTTCAAGAGGTCCTACCTTTTTTCCTCAGGCAAAAATGTATGGAGCCAGATAATTCACCTTTTCTGTGGGAAAGTCTTACCTTGTGTTGCATCTTTAAGTGGAGTAGTGATCTCTCCTTATACCTCAGGGGGAGGTCTGGGGCAGTTCAGCAATGCCAATAAACAATGTTACGATAATGAAGATTATTTAAATGTACTAGTTTTTCTACCATTTCTTGTGCTACCCATGGGAGCAAGTATTTTCTGGTGTGTGAGCAGGCTGTAGAATTGAACCCTCTTCCTTTTTAAAAAATGCTTTACAAGAACAGAAATGTCTTCAGAGGTTCACTTGCCTGATACCCTAACTAGGGACTGTGAACACAGCACATGCCGTGCAGAAGCCAAATAACCCTCCAGGAATTCTTCCTATTAAAATAATTGCTAGGGCAGAGGAATACTGCAAACAGCTGTGGTTCATCCCATAAACATATTCTCCCTCCTTTTGGAGCCTCGGCTTCCAACTTATGCCAGAGCCTGTCAGCTGCAGGAATAGTGGAACATATTTCCTTTGCAGAAATGAAATGATTACTGTTGAATAAATATGTTGTGCATAGAACTGAACTATCCAGTGAGTACTGCATATGCAAAAAGGAAAAAAGTGACAGTGTTTCACACTGAAATGAGCTGAAGTGACAGTTCATCTGCCTAACACGGTGGCAGTGGATCTGCCTTGTGTTAGCAGCCTAGCAACACTGAGTTTAATGAAAAAAATCCCCTGAAATCAGTTCGGCTCTGAATGGCACCATCTTGCCATTACAGTGCACTCACCCTGACTGGGAAGCAGGCTGTAAAACGTCAGGGGGATGTGCCAGTAGAGAGGTTCCCCTGCAAACCCAGCGTCCTCCTTCTGTTGACAGCCGGTCCTTCTCCACGGCATCACGTGCATCCCCAGCCGGGTGTGCTGGTGGGTCGGGGTATCCAGCCCCTGACGCCTCCCCCCGCGCTGCTCTTCTGCAGAGCTGGGAGCTCCAGCGCAGAGCAGGGACGGAGAGGGTCTTCTCGGGACCCTTGTGCTGACTGCAATGGAGGATGTCTGGGCAGATTTATTTATTCTTATTATGCCTTTCTCCCAGAAATGGCCCCAAAATGAAAGCCTTGCTGCTTAGCCCAGGATGTACGACTCTGGTCCCTGGTCCATCCACCTCTGTTGGTAAGCTCCCAATTCGTTTCAGAGGGCTGAAGCTTCCCGACTGCCCCATCAGGCCACCAGCAAGGGTCCTCCCTTCTCCCTCTTTGCTCTGGCCAAGCTTGGTGTCCGTCAGACTGCGGCTTGCAGCTGCTTTGTCAACTTGGCTCGAAATCGGCCGTTGCAGTGACAGACGGTGCTGAGCAGGACGCACGGCTCTCCTGTTAGGTGGAGACTTCATTATTGTGAGGAAAAGCTATTTCCTGGGTTTTGTTTTACAGTGTTGTGAAAAATAAAACGAGGCCCCTGGGGGTTGAGAAGACTGACTGACTAAGCAGATTGTTAATACTTGATTTGAAAGAAGGATTAAATTTTAGAGCTGGCAGTGGCGTTGGTCTGCAGAGGTAAGTGTACTGTGATGCTCACGTGGTGTGGGCGGTGGTGGGATCCATGTTCCAGCCTTGAGACTTGCTCTGAGCAAATAGCACCATGTCGCCTTGCTCTGACTTTGCCCTTATTTCTGAGATGGCAATGCTTTGGGGAAGGAACTTTCTGAGCCTTTTGCATTCTGCTTGTGCCTGGGCTTCTCGGTTGGAAGAGCTGCCATGCAGTAAAGGTTGCTCCTGAGTTTGCAGGCGGTGATGGGCGATGTTTGTTGGCAGCTGCCAAGCCCAGCACTTCGGGGACGGCTGTGTGCGGTGTGGCCTCTGTTCCCCCGTTTAGCGTGCCCCGCGAGAGAGCGTGTGTAGGGAGGGGGACATGGTTGGAAGGTGGGAGCTCTTTCACCTGGCTTTGCCATTGCAGCCACCACACCATGAAATAAATCCCTCAGTTACAGGGAGCATGTGGAAAGGTGTTCATGTGACATGTTTCTTCAAAGCTTCGGCAGCCAGCCTCTGTCCCCGTGTCTCCTGAGCACAATTTGTGTCCACCAGCAGTCTCAGCTGGATCTGCTGAGACTGTGAGTCCTCCTGGTGCAGAAAGCACCGGGGCAGCATCCCTGCAGGCAGGACTATGCCTGGGTGGCCTGGGGGTGCTGGTCACCGCTGGCTTCTGCTGCCGAGGGAGCAGAGGCAGGGACCTTCGCTTGGGGTGGTGAAAGCAGGATGGGTGAATCCCAGCCCACATCTTTAGCAGGGCACTAAATTAATCACTGTAAAATGCTCCACCATCGGCGCAGGTCGCTCGCCTGACAAATGGGAGAGAGCTGTGACGGTCCTAATGCCCAGTGCCGGTGATCCCCAGAGCGGGGCTGAGCATAAGGAGTTGATGAATCGCCCTGGAGATATCCAGGTACCCACATCCCCCAGGCTGCAGGAAACACTTCTGAACCAGTTCCTTTTACCCCTTAAATTAACATCAGTGAAACTGGAGTAAATGTTTTTAAGAGAAGTTGAGAGCTAATAACAGATGGAGCCGAGGCTGTTTTGGCATTCCCCCCGGTGCTGCGGGGCTGGTTGACACGCAGAGCTGTAAGAGCTTCAATCAATGCACGGCGTCCACGATACCCTGAGCCCGGGGAGCCCCGGAGCACCTCCGCCACAGCCTCCCAGGAGAGCCGGGGAGGTGCACACCGGCATCCTCGCTGCTCGTAGCGCGCAGTGCATGCGCTGGAACGCAGGCTGGTGCAGCCCCCCGCACCGCTGCGGGACTTGAGGTGACTGCTTTGGCCGCAGTCAGTGTTCAGAGAGGCTCCAGCCTGGCTGCTTGTTCTGCTTTCCAACCTGGCCGTAGAGTTAGTCTGACAATACTTATTTTTCATGAATATCAGCTGCCTTTTGTGCTGTTTCTTTATTATTTTGACCAGGGGCTTTGCCAAATTATAATCTAATCTCGAATAATTTACAGATGGGCATCATTTCAATCTATCTCAGCCCAATGGGAACACATATGATTCTCTAGCAGGTTTTGATTGCCTGGCTGATTTAAAGCATGATCTGAAGAAAAGCCTCATTTGGGAAGGGCTGGAGCTCCCGGGTGCACTCGCACTGTGCCTCTCCTCGCGGCACAGCCCTGCCGTCCGTCTGTGTGACCGGTGGCAAAGGGCCGAGCTGGGGAGGGCAGGAGGGTGGGCGACCCTGGGGCCAGAGGGGCTCGGGGTCCCTGGGCTGGGACCACCAGGCGCTGCTGGGCTGTGGTTTGCTGTTACAGAAATCTGGGCGAGAGCGGGAGCCCCTGGACCCGCCGATCCACCCGGGGCAGCTGCCTGGTGCTGGGCAGGGCGATGCAGAGAGGGAGGTGAGATGAGACAGAGCAAACCCCAGTCTGTAGCTGCAAAGGGACATTAGGGAAAAAATGCAGAGGTCAATGGGAACTGTATTTTCCCTAGTTTTATGGGCTTGGTATTCGTCTGACAAAGTCAAACCCTCTGACAGGCCCATTTATTTCTGTAAGTCACGTCTGACTGGAGGAGATGAGCAATGGACACTGCCACCTATGAACCTGATGTATTGGCGAGCTGTCATCAGCCCTTACTGTCACAGCTGTATTTCTTCCCGCTCGGCGTGCGGGAAGGGGAAGGTTTTGCAGGGAGCAGCGTTCGCCTGGCACGCCGGCTCCGCGATCTGCCTGTCATGCTGCTAAAATAGACTGCGCCATATTTGCAAAATATTGTTAATCAAGAGACACAGTTCAAGGCATTTGACTGGCACATCCAGTTAAGTGGTAGCAAACACATGTTGTAAAACTACTGTGCTGAGGCCACCTTCCTAATGAATGCAAAGTGGGAGCAATCAATCAGAGCCTCGAGAGCAGTCAGCACTCAGCTCCCTGCATCTGCAAACGCAAATTGAATGAACAATAATGAGTGTTATCTAATTAGTCCACACAGCTGCAACGTTACAGCCCCATATAGGACATACCTTGTTAAATTTCATGGTATGTATAATAGAGTGTCTAAGTTAAAATGATTGAGATTCACCATGTGCATGCCTAGTACAATACAGATAGGTAGATTCTTAGTAATAAATGCATTATCCTCAGCAGATGGCCTCTGGATTAACTAATGCAAGAATCTCTTTAACGGTAAGCTAGTTAAAGTGCAAATTAGCCAGTGCAACACAGTTGTTTGGTGTGTGAGTGCTTTGGCCCAGGATCATCTGTAGGCTGGGAGCAGAGACCTCACCGTCATGGGGCCGGTCCTCAGTAAGCTTTCTCATGCAGCTGCTTCTCCAGGAGCTTTGTCACTCGGTTTGGAGGGTCTTGGGGGAGGACGGGGAAGAGAGCTGTCTCAGGGCACTGTGCCATGGGGAGCTGCCACGTGCATGTCTTCCACGGGTGGTTTCTTTGGATCCAGTGGTTTTAAGCTGGGGGCCTTAGTCCTCTGCAAGCCATGGAGCAATATCCTTTGCCGACAAGCCTCCTGAGAAGCAAACATGCCTCCCTCACCCCAAATTGCAGGTGGGAGTTCTGCTTGTGCTCAGGCTTACCCTGTCCCTAAACACACTCCTCAGCAATCACACTCCTGGTGTGACCATGCAGAAGATTTTCTTTTGCATTGTCCAATAACCTTGGTTTTTTGAAGCACTTGGCATGAAGCGATGCTGGAAAGAAAATGATAAATGATTTAGGATCTGCAGCTGAAAACTCATTCTCTCAAGCAGCCCTCGATTCTCTCAAGCAGTGTTTGAACTGGATGCACATGCTGATCATCATCAGGGCTTAGGAGTTTTTGAGTCACTTGTGACTCAGTCCTGATTACGTTCATAGTGACTTGTTTACTTGTGAGGGATGCTCCAACCACTTCCTCTAGGCTGCTAGTAAGAATCCCACGGAAAAAGGTACGTTCCAGTGGGCAAGTGTGGTGGGCTGACCCTGGCTGGACACCAGGCACCCACCCAGCTGCTCTATGACTCCCCCCCTCAGCTGGACAGGGGAGAGAAAATGTAATGAAAGGCTCATGGGTCGAGATAAGGACAGGGAGGGATCACTCACCAATTACCATCATGGACAAAACAGACTTGACCGGGGGGAATTAGTTTCATTTATTACCAATCACATCAGAGTAGGATAATGAGAAATAAACCCAAATCTTAGAACACCTTCCCCACACCCCTTCCTTCTTCCCAGGCACAGCTTCACTCCCAAATTCCCCAACTCCTCCCCCTCAGCAGCGCAGGGGGATGGGGAATGGGAGTTGGGGTCAGTTCATCGCACCTTGGCTCTGCCGCTCCTTCCTCCTGAGGGGAAGGACTCCTCACTCATCCCCTGCTCTGGCGTGGGGTCCTCCGTGGGGTGCAGGTGGAGATCTGCTCCACCGTGGACCTCCACGGGCTGCAGGGGGACAGCCTGCCTCACCATGGTCTTCACCACAGGCTGCAGGGGAATCTCTGCTCCGGCACCTGGAGCATCTCCTCCACCTCCTTCTTCACTGACCTGGGGGTCTGCAGGGCTGTTTCTCACACGTTCTCACTCCTCTCTTCGGCTGCAGTTTGTGTTGCGCAGCAACTTTTTTTTCCTCTTCTTAAATATGTTATTCCAGAGGCACTACCACCATCAATGATGTGCTCGGCATTGCCCAGCGGCAGGTCCATCTTGGACTCAGCTGGCATTAGCTCCATGGGACACAGGGGAAGCTTCTAGCAGCTTCTGACAGAAGCCACCCCTGTAGCCGCCCCGCTACCAAAACCTTGCCATGCAAATGCAATACAGCAAGTCAGCCTCCCTCCACTGACTGTATTGAAACCTGAATATTCTGCCCAGGCTCCGCGGCTGGATGATCAGAAGACCTGCCTTGGGCTAGTCCTACCTAACATCATCCAGCGGCACGCAGCGGTACCCAGGCTGACTCTCACCGACTGAGCACATCCACCGGCTGCGTCTCTGGTGGGAGCAGCAGCGTGTGCTTGCTGCGGAGCTGATCCAGCTGAAAATTAGCTCTGTGCATTCGTCTGGCTCTCACTTTACCTGCACCGAGACTAGAAACCCATTTCACAGGAGTTCTTAACGATGAGAAGGAGCTAGGGCCAAATTTATCCCCGAGACAGTTCTATTCAAAACCATGTCAGGAATTTGGCCAAAAAAGTATTTCAGGGAATTCTTGAGTCTTTGTCACCTTCATGTTCAACAATATCTGCTCTTCCCGCAAAATCTGTGGTGACACTGCAGGGGATGGTGTTTAAATATTGATACTTTAGCAGCTTATGTTTTTAAGACATTTTAAATTATGCACATTTTTATTGGACTCAGAGGTTCATCATCAAATTAGTCTCTTCCAGATGCGCAGGAGGGTGTTTAGTAGCTCCGCATTGATTTCTGCCTCAACCTTTGAATTCTTGTGACTGGATGCATCTTACTGCCTTGGCAAGGTAAACAAATCCACAGGCCTTTATTTGAGCGCTGCTGGTTAGTAGCCATAAACGTGTAATGAACAACTCGGTATCCTTGGAATTAGATCTTCTTAACAATCATTAGTTTCATCCCTTGCCATTTTAATAAACCTCTTGGTAGCAGGCCAGAGCCAATTATATTTGTGCTTTGAAAATTATAAAACAAGGAGAAAAACTGTGTATTGCCACAAAGTGGTGAAAATTTTAACTGGCCTAAGACTGCGACATGTGCAGGACTCATCTGTCGTCTATCTGAGGTTGAGAATTTAGTATTGGAGACAATATTAAGGGAGTCTATATTTATTTTGCATGTTTATGGATTCTTCCACCTGATGCTAAGGCGGCATCGGTGTGCATGTCCTGCCGTGGCAGCGGTGGCCTGACCGCTGGGCTTCCACATCCCTCGCTTGGGCCCTGCGGACCCGAGACACCTGCCCAGCACAACCCAGCAGGTCACATCGTGAGAGCTTCAGTGAATTAGCTCTGATTAAAAAGTGTTTTTTTGAAAGATCCCTGGCCAATGACCCACTGAAATCCTTAGAAGCGAGGATGACTGTTACAATATAGTGACTGAATTACTTGTAATTGTTTGAGAGTGATGGAGAGCTGTGGGCACTTGTCACTAAAGCCCAGGTCTGGGAGTCCAAGGGCTGGCTTTTCATTTCCCCCCCCTTCTGCAGCCCTGGACAGATCATGGAGCATCCCTGTGGACTGGGTCTCTGCTCTGGCGCATCCTTGCCTGTCAGGATGAGCCCAAGGGTGCACACAGCCCAGCGCGGTGCCTGGGAAGGAGCTCGGCAACTCCCAAGTGCTCTTTCTATTCCCGCTGTATACAGAGTGCCGTGCCCTGGCTGCTGTACAAGGTGAGGGTTTTCCCTCCACACAAAGAATTTACTCTCTAAAAATGCGGAAAGTGGTGTCATCCCTTATCTAAAGGATAAACACACTTGTGTAACTGTTTTTTTCTTTAGATTTGGTGAATGGGCTCTGCATTGTTCAGTGGGACTTTTGCAAAGTGCAGTGAGAAGAGAAGATGTATTTGCACAAAGTATGACTATTGTGTGGGCTCTTCCTACAAGAAAATCATTAATAAAAGATCCATTCATTCTTCTCCGGGTGGTTCTTATGCCATCATGCACAAGATATATTTTTTGAGTGACATGATAAGTTTCTAGGATGCAACATCAGTTTTGCAGGAGAGCCTCTGGCATTAGTGAGAGGAGAATGGTAACACAAACCGTAAAAATAACAGATGGAAGGCAGATATAATAAAATGGAAGCACAGGCAAATTATAAAACCATTCAAACTGTTCATGCAGATAAAACAAGGAAACAAAACCACATCTGAAATCACAAGGACCGGGTGTTTGTTGGGGAAAAAAAATGTTTGATTTTGTTGTTTGTTAGTGTTGTTTGCAGTGGAGGCATTCAAGTTCAAAAGACCTGAAGGAGAAGCAGCGATTTCTGTTGCAGGGGAAACTTTTGCTGTGACACCATCATTTGTGGTGAGGATCATTTTCGGTGTGGAGGCTTAAAGATGGTGGTTTTTTTCTCAACCCACACTGCAAATGTTAATGTTCATCTTGTGCCAGTGCAATTAATTTATTGCAAAAATAAAATATCATCTAAATAATTTAAGAAACATGAAGGGAAAAAGAGCCCTCAAAAACCTAAAGGGCAGCTGAATACAAAAGTGGAAACACAAAATGATGCTGGGATCTTCTGGTGCGTTCCTGGATGTTTGATGGGCTAGCTGCCAGGGAGAAGGCTGACATGATGGCATGGTGGTCAGGAGCAGACCTCAGTGAGAGCAGGGATATCCCCTGGGGAGACGCAGACTCCTGGGGGCTTCTGCGAACACGCTGAGCCAGGAGACAGGCTGCAATTCAGGAGTGGCTTTAAAAATAGCCATAGCATGAATGTCTCTCTGTTTTTTACAGGAGATTGTGGTCTCGGGGATTTGCTCTGAGGCTGGAATAGAGCTGGGGTTTATCCGGGACTAAAGGCCCAGGTTGTGGGATGTTTTTTACCGGTAACCATGAGTTGTCCCATTTGAACTGGGACACACTGAGCATCTAGTTGTGGTCCGGACCCCCAAGGGAGTTGCAGGCCATTGCATCCAGGCGGGCTTTATCCTCGTCGTTCACTGGTGGCTTTAGACATGCAGGCAAGGTCCTGGGCTCGCCCGTGGAAGATCCCGAGGCATCTCTGACGTGCTGCTGCCGCTGCTCCCCTCCGGCACGTGCTGCTCCTCAGCACCTCGGGCTTGCAGATGTAGGGAAACAGCTTTGTGGAAGTGTCGTGTCTGCCTGCGGGCAGGACAGCTTGGTGTGAGGCAGAGCCCGGGACCTGTGGCGGTGGGCAGCGTCTGCAGAGAGGTGAGGCCGTGCACAGTCCTTGTGAGGCCGTGCGTGGGTGACGTGGAGGTTGTTTCTGTGCTCCTGTGACAGGGCTGATAACCGTGACTGATACTCCTGCTGCCGGACCCGCGTGCTGAACCGAACCGACCTCGCTGCCCTTCGTGCATGGCTCACAGTGCCCACTGTGCCGCTGCGATTTTGAGAGTGACAATAATTGATCCATAAACCTCTGTGGTTGGACACCCCCCCTGTGCAGACCCTGGCTTTGAGGGCTTCGCTGGCAGGTGAGCTCGTGGCCCTCGGTTCATTGATGAAGGATGCTGGAGGCTGTGAGCACCACAGAATGTCTGGTAAGATGATTTTAAAAGACCCAAACAAAAGACTAGGTACGTTGGAGCACGCAAAATCATCTAGCCAGTACCCTGTCTCCAGCAGAAACTGGACAAACACCAAGTGATCCATGCCTACAAATAAGCCTCCCTGTTTCCAGTAATTAGCAGATTAGAGAATTCCTGAGCCAGAAGTTGCATTGGGACCAAGGGGCTTAATAGCCACAGATAGGTTTCTCTGAATTAACTGAATCCGTTTTGAACCCATTTATCCTTCTGGCCATCATGCATCTCACAGTTTAATTACACACTGCCTGATGATTTAACTGGGTGCCCCTTTCCTGTTGTACTGAGCATAAGGAAGAGACTTTCATAGTCTCACCTTCACACCATTTATCCAAAATCTCACTGCAGGTTTCTACAACATCTGATGCTTATTAATGCCTCACTTTCTGAAGACACTGGACTGGGAGTCTGTTTTCTTTTTCTTAATGATTTTATCTGTGCACAAAAAGGGGCGGGATCAGATCTGAGTATGTTCTGAAATCTCTATCCAGAAGGTAAACAAAGACCCTCAAGTGAATTTCTATTTTGAAGACTTAGGATTTTTAAGCTAAGCTGACATTTGTGGCAGAGAGGAGGAACTGGTTCACTGAAATGTTGTGTATTTAGTAGAAGGTAATGCAGAGCTAGTGAAGGTAAAGCAGTATGTGGGCTCTGTGGAGCTTGCCCAGTGTGGAAGCGTACGGATGGGGCTGGAGATTGTTCTGGTTTCCTTGTGTTCCAACAGCCTGGGGTGCTGCTACAGGAGACCTCTCCGTCCAAGAGAAGGGGTGTTATGAACTACTATCCGCATTGCAGTTTATCTGTATTTGTGAAGTCTGTGCAATAGTTCATGAGAAGACCGCGGTAGCTGGGGCTCAGGAAAGAGGGGTGCTGTGTTTCAAGGACTGAAGGCACTGGCTGTTTGCTGCAAGAGGCTCCTCTGCTCAGCTCCAGCCTTTTACACCAGCCGAACCCATTTCTAGAAGTTAACCCAAAGTTATCCCTAATTGTATTCTCCAGTGCAGGTTTGACCTTAGTAGTTGTACACCCTGATCTTCAACAGTGTGCAGTAGAGTGATAACACGAATAAAACCCAACAGCTTACAGTGACAGCATGTTGCAAACAATACTTTGATAACGGAGGAGACAGGGATGAGAAACTGCAGGGCAGGGGACGATCCCTGTCCTAGCCAGCCCATGCAAAGAGGTGACAAATACTTTGAAACTGATGTGAGATATGCTGTGCTGAGCACACAGTTTGGCACCTTGATTTATTTTTAGACACCCTTGAGCTATATAATTGACTCTTTGTTCTGAAAGATTGGCATTATTACTCTAAATTTCATAATTCTTCCCAATATAGAATCACAGCATTTGGAATATTGCTCTGAAACATTTGGATCATTACAGTGGAGCTGGGTGTTATAGCTAGCCATTATGTTTTACTCTGCAATGGGTGCAATTAGAGATACAGCTTCAAAGTAAAATGTGGGGAAAATATGACTACTGGGGGGATGAAACGGAGGAGAGAAAAAAATATTGCCTAGAAGCTGATTCCGCATACATAAGAAGGAAAAGGTTCATGGCTAGTTCATCAGGATGAAACCCGAAGTGTACCAGCTGGATCTCTCTGTCCATCTGGGGTGTTTTTAATAGCCCGTTTGCTGCAGTGCCTATGGTAGGTGTCGGAGCTGCTGCTCAAGCACAGGGGGAAAACTGCGATGACTGCAAACTTCAGTGGGTGCTGCTGCCTCTCTGAAGTGCACAGAGAGCTACCTGCTTGTGAGGGGACCGGGACACGATGTCCCTCTCCCAGCCTTTTTCTTTCTCCCGCAAGGCCAGAGATGATCTGACTGTCCTGTGCAAAGACCTGCAGTATTATATCATGTGGCAGTCGGAAGAGAAAATAACTGTCAAGTCTGGGCTCAGCGGACAAAATTAGGAGTGGTTTAACTTTCTTATGAGCTGTACCTTGAAGAAGCATGAGAGCTTCCACGTTCCCGCAAGACCCTGGGACTGCTCAGCACCTCCCTCGCAGATCCCCCAGCTTCTCGTCCCGGCACAGCTTCAGGCACCGGAGCTGGCGGGATGGTGCCCTCGGGATGCCGTGTGCCCTCGGGACGCCTGGGCACCTTGGCTGCCTGGCTTGGCAGCTAGCAGGCTCGTGTGACTGCATGGATGTCAGCCCCACAACAGAGGCGGGACAATTTCAGGTCTGCAACCACACAGCCTCTAATAGCTTTTCCCAGTGTCTGCTCCAAGCTGTTTGTGAGTCACCAAACAGACGTGGTGCCGTGTCCGGAGCGACTGCTCCACTGCTCCGGTGGCCTCTTTCACACCACTGAGCTGGGTCCTGCACTCCTACTGAGGGAGGGAATGGGCTGAGCTTTCCGTTTTGCAGATTTTTGGGATTCAGGATCTGCTTGGGGTCACATGCAGATGACAGTGATGTTTCCTCATCCTCTTCTTGCTTTGCTTGTGGTTGGAAATATTTTTTTTTGTTTGTTTGTTTATTTTTTCTTCAGAGGAAAGGCAAAGGACTAAACCTTTCAAGCTGCTCATGATCTCTTATTGATTTTATGCAATTATATTCTTATTTATAACAGCATCAGGTCAGAATTAGGCTTTTTCTACCAGTGTTTATGATGATGCTGGCAATTTTATGAGTCCTTGTCTTCCAGACCAAATGAGTGATTAAAGTTTTGAGTGACCTTGTGGTAGCTACAGTTTTTTGCATTTCACTCTGGAAAATCTGAGCAAGAGCAGCCATTGGCCTCTTTGCACTGGCGGGGGGGGGGGGGGTGGTGGTGGATTTGTTTGTTGGTTGGTTGGGGGTTTTTTTGGCTGGGATTACAGGGATAATACTTTATCAGAAATCCATAGTTTTTTGTGATTCTTAAAACATTCCAGTGTATTTTACATTTAAATAGAAATGAGGCCGCCTTGAAACAAATTTATTCCGGTTGGCTTTGCACATTGATGATTAAAGAACGTGGTTCAATTTTTTTGTCTCATTCTGAGCAATGTCTCATTAGATTTGCTTTTTATTGCTTTTCATATCCATCATGATTTGTGTCAGCAGAATGGTTATATAGATGGACAGCTTATTATCAGCTTTAAGTGAAGAAACAGAACACAAGAATGGTTGCTAAAAAAAGGGAAAGGTAATTAACACTGGGTGCCAGAATATAAATGAAGCCTGACATTTTCTCTTTGTAAATCCAGATTAACCCCTGTCTTAACGTTACAGAGTGCAGGAGGGAATGCTGTGCGTCTGCCCACGTCTCTGCATCTCCCCGGGTGCTGCGTGTCCTGGCACAGCGCGGCACAGCGCGGCGATGCCTGGTGTGGCTTCAGCTGCTGGCGTGGTGGGATCTGATAAAGACGCAGAAACTGCTGCAGAGCTCCTACACCCACATCTGAGCTGCTTAACCTGCGCTGCAGTTAGCCCACGGTGAGAGCTTTTGGTCAGTTGGGAATTCAAACAATTGCTTTTTTAGCGCACTTTGCTGTCCCCTCCTTAATTTTCTCATCCTAATGTGATATGTCTGCAAAGTAATTAGGCTCAGTTATTTGATGTATAAAGTGGGAGTGGGAGGGAGGGTCAGGGAGGACAAATTAAAATGAATTGGGAATCTCTAAGTGAGGAGAAAAGAGGACTGGAGGGAGCCATGATAACACTTTACAAATACTTAGAGGGACATAATAAAGAGGACAGGGACCAATTACTCTCATTAGTGAGAACTGAACAAGAAGTAATGCCTTATTCTGCAGAAGGGAAACCCAGATTATGATGGAAAAGTTCAAAGAATAACACCACAAAAGGAGCTGCCACGGGAAGGTGTTGGTCCTGCTGCCCCAGGACTGCACAGGGAGGGCTTTGAGGGGCACTTCAGTCCTTGGGGGGCTCTCAAGCTGCCGTGCATGTCAGATGCCCAACTTGCCCAGAAACACCTACTGGCATCTGTAAGTTGCTGAATATTTTGAAAACGTGGTTGTGAATGTTCAGTGCCCCCTCTCCGCCTGTTCCTCCTGCCAGTACAGAAAAGCTTAAACTTTTGTCCACGTGTGGAAGCTGCTCTGCCTAACTTCTTTCCGTGCAGTGAGCCCGGGGCTGCTGATGCCCACTTGGAGATGTGTGCTTCAAACAGCTTCGGGGAGACCGGAGCGTACCACGGATCCTGTTTTGCAGCTGTGAACTCTGGGTTGGAGACATCACCCAGCTTGCCTGGGGCAGGCAGCTGTGCCAGCTGGGATGACAGCCCCGGTCACCCACCGCCCAGCAGATGTTCTGCTGGCACCCGGCTGTCCTCTCGGCGAGGAGCAGTTACGGGTCCTGCCGCTAAAGCTGCAGTGTGGATCCTAATGAAGTAGCGCTCGCTTGAGCCTCGAGCAGTACAGAGACCTGCTGCTGCTGGACCGTTGTGAGGTTGAAAATGCCCTTAACACCTCTGAAAAGCAACCAGTAGCACCACTGATGATTGTCTGATAACTGAGCAACTAATGTGTGTCACCACTGTATAGTGTTTCTTTTGCTATAATATGGGGCTTTTAAGGAAAAAATGAAACCTGCCAAGCATCATTACATGATAAGCCTACCAAGCAAGCAACTATTCAGATTTCAGTGGCCTTGACTGAAGAACCTGGTAGAGTTCAGACAACTGGAAAATGCAAGCTTCTGGCCAGACTCCAGATAATTTACCAGTACATTAGAGATAATTTTTTGCTGGCTTCATGTATACCTGGTGATTCCTGTTCAACTATGGAATTTTTTCCTGTTCTCGTATAGATCCTCGTTATTTGAGGTGACATATTAGGTACCAACCTACAGTTTGTTGCTCCTACTCCTTCTGATCATATACTTCTCATTGAAATGGAAGTGAAAACAAGAAAACCTTGGGAGAAATCTGAGTGGGAATCATGGGGAGTGTATTAGCATTTGGTGAGCTGGGCACAAGAATCACTCAGGAAATTAAAAGGAGGATGATATTTTGAGGTGATAAAACATTAAAATACGAAACTTGCATTTGAGTCAGATCCAGCCTCAATTTTTCCTTTTTAAGCTGTAGCTTATGAAAAGTTGAGCCCATGCCAGCAACAAATGAAGTCTTTGGGCTATTGCAAAAGGGAGAGGGGAGAATGAATTAAATGGTGTTAGTGCTGGACTTCTTGGTGAAGTCCTGATGAAATGAAATGAGAAATGCAGAAACAGGTCAAAGGACAGAGAAGGTGGCCATGTAGTTGAAACAAAAAGGCAGGAAAGCCTACTTACATGACGTGTTAATTAAGGCAATGTAGTTGTAGCCATCCCTGTTGGTGAGGGTCACCGGGCAAGGGAGGAGGCAGTGGAATGGCTATTATTGCCTCTTTGATAATGAATTCGGTTTGGCCAGCTCCTACTGACACTCACAAACAAGATGGACAGCGACAACTCTTCAAAAGAGTCAAATCCTTAATGGTGCAGCTTCAGCTTCAGTGGTTCTCCTGCTGCTCCATCAGCTGGAGACACATGGTGATCTCGAGATACCCAGCACAGATTCAACCTGGTTGGTGTCCGTATTCGATTGGAAGGTCTTTAATTTACAAAAAAAATAGCAATACAAATCCTTCCCCATCCTCCAGCTTCATGCGATTTTTCAGTCCAACTCAAAGCTCCTTTGAAGGGTGGCCAGAGAGGTTGGGGAAGGTCTGTGCCCTGGTGGGATGGAGGCTTGTAAAAAAGTTTCTGCATTTCTCTGGAAATAACAGAAAAGAAGATGCAGGCATGAAATGGGGGAGGACGTGCTGTACAAATGGCTTCTGGGGATGGCTTAGGACGAGGACCGTCCCACGGCTGGTGTGAGGGCTGCCAGCTACAGCGCCGGGGCCAGGGGCGTTCGCCGCTGCGCTGGATTTTGGCCAAAACCGCTCACTATCCTCTAAAGGTGATGGCTGAGTGTCGGCACGTGGACCCTGCGACCCTCCGCAGGCAGCGCGGGGCAGCGGGTGCCGGAGCAGGCGGCGGTGCGGCCGCGCGCGGCGGGACCCAAGGGGGAGCGGATCCTGCGTGGGCTGCCCGCGGCGCTGGCTGCGCCTGGGCTGGTACCTGCACAGCCCGAGCGCGGAGCGATGCGGCGGGGAACGAACATCGTTTCCCTCCTCTTGTATGAAGTCTCATTTATTCATTGGTAAAGTTATAAACCTTTTGCTTTGTTGCTTTTTTGCTTGTTTTTTTTAAAATTATTTTTAAAGTAGACATATGTAGCTCTGCTATGGCCTACTGGAAATAGATGTAAAGAGATTAACAAAGCATGCTGTAAAGGCAGGAATAAATAAAATATCCCAAATGCAATGTAATACAAAAACCTCAGGTGGTTATTTTGTGCTGATTTTTCTGTTCTCTGTGTGGGTATATGGTTCAGCGGTAAGAAAAAGTATATGCCCTCATTATAGGCAAACTGCTTGCTGCACCCAGCTCTCCCACAAGCCCTAGCCAAATCTTCATTCTTGCAGGCATGAATTATATAGTCCCGAATACCCAAAGCAAGGGAAAAATGGGACAGCGGGTGCCACCGCACGGAGCGATGCCTGCGGTCCCTTTCCCCGTGCTGAGGCTCTGCCCGTGCCTGCGCCTGCTGAAGGATGCGCAGAGGCTGGCCAGGCTCACGCCTGCCTGCTGGGGCACCGGCCCCTTCTTCTTTGTTTGTTTTCATTCATTCAGCTCCACAGCACAACGATTCCCTGGGCGGGCGATTATTTTATTGCTGGAATTTTCCCATTCTCCTTTGTGGTCATTATTGAAGGTAGAGCTTTCATTACATCCATTCAGTGGAAAGAGATGGTAAAAACCAAAGGGGAAAGGCAGGAAAACACCATTTAAGAAATAAATGCAAAGTTATGATGCCTCTGTCTGCCTGAGAAAGAGAGATTTTTATGCAGTTTTTGGCATTTACAAATCCTTTGTGAAAAGGTCACTCTGTACTTGGAATCTTATTAATACAGAAGAATGGCCCAGAAAATGTCATGTCTTTTTACCATGATATTTACACAGAAAGGAGTGACTCAGCATACGAAGCTTCTCAAGCAGGATAGCATTAACGAGGCCGGAGCCCACAGTCGTGCTGCAGGGATAAGCGGGTTTGGCAGCCCGCCGCCCCAGCCAGACAAGGTGGGGGCTCCCAGCGCCGCGAGGTGACGATCCCCAAACTGTCACCGCGGGACAAGGGGACGGTCGCTGGCGACAAGGATGCTGGCGGCCGGGGGGCTGGATGGGGGGGGGCTGCCGAAGCCCCCTCTGGCTGCCGTGCCGGGCCGGGGGCGGCCGCTGCCCTCCGTGCCCATCGTCCCTCCGGCCGGGAGCCGCGGCCGGCGGGCGAGCGGAGCCGCTGGCCTGGTGCGGGGCAAGCGGGTCGGCCAGCTCGGGGACCCGAGAGAGCTCGGAGACCCGCACCAGGAGCTGCCAGTGTGCCCAGCCAGCAGAGAGGGGAGTGCGGGGGGCTGCGAGTGTGAGGGTGCACGCCGCGCACCCCGCTAACCGGAGAGAGGCGCGCGCACCAACTCCCCACTGTATGGAATATGTATATATATAGAAATGTATCTATATATGCAAATAAATCTTCTAGGAATGTACACACATTTTTTATAGTTATGGGTATAGTTTTACGGATATAATTAGATTAGATATAATATCTAATTATATGATGTTATATATAGTGTGTGCACATACAGAGACAAATGCATGCACACAGGCATGCGCGCACTCTCGCTCTGAGTGTATGTATACATGCACACTACACTATACACATGCACACACTCTATATAGCTCTGTGTGTATATGTGCACACGCACACTCTTGCTGCTCTCACACAGCGTGTATCTGTACACACACTTTCCCACACGATAGAGATGATACACGCATACTCTCTGTCTCGCTCACACACACACTCTACATATACTACAAATACATAAGTACACACAAACTATATACACACTCTCTGTTTATATATACATATATGTATATATACTATATATTACATACTATATTATACATAGTAAATAAAACACACTATTAATAATTATAGACTATATATTATATATACATACACAGAATATATATTAGATATACACACAGTATACTTAAATACACATATACTATAAATACATAAAACCCACACAAACTATATACACATTTACACTCTCTTTCTTCTCCCCATTGTATATTATATACACTGTGCTTTATATAGTACTTATTCTATATACTCTTTATTATATAGATTTTTGTATATAAACACATTCTCAACACACAAACACGCGTATGTATCTTTCTTTCTACATCCCCCCCCGGCCCAGTGTCTCTCTAGAAACACACAGTCCTTGTCCGTCCCCCCTGCCCCCGCCGCGATCCATATTCATATTATAAACTATATTATATAGTTTATATACTGTAAGTATATACTATATTTATAATGTATACTATTTATAATTATATGCTATATACTATAATGTACACACAATATGTATACACACACTATACAGATACATACACACATAAATGCACACTACATAGTATATATATGTACCCATATACATAAACTACACACACTTTCTCTTTCTCTCCACCCACCACATATGTAGAAAAAAATACATTTTATATACTCTATAGTATTTATATACTATGTTTTGTATATACATACACAGTATAGATACACACACACAAGCACACTCTCTCCTCTCTCTCCCACTCTGCCCCCGCCTATATATTTTTATATTTAAATACAAAGCATTATACACTATTTACTATATAGTATATAATTTGTACTATTTATAATCACATACTATATATTATATACACAAGCAATATTATATATACACAATACTCTCTCCCCCTCTTCTGGAGAACCCACACAGTATATTACAGATTAGATATAGTATATCTACTATATACTATTTATAATTATATCCTATATATTACATATATCAAACATACACTACACAGAGTATATGTATTCACACACAATATACTTACACTATATGTATATACACACACAAATGTGCTCACTCCTCAAACATGATATATTGTGAACTATATATTTTAAAATAAATTTTATATATATACTATATGATATACATATATATACATGCAATTCACGTGCTCTCTCCTTACACTGTAGACACTAGTATACATATATGTATACATTTAGTATACATATATGTATACTTTATATAGTATGCATGAACATATATATAGTAGACATTATACTATCATCCAGTATACATATATACTGTATAAGAGCTAGTGTGTAAAAGAGCATGTGTGAATGTGTGTATATAATATATACACTCTATACTTGTCTATATACTATACATATACACATGCTTCATACAGTATAATTAATATATAATATATACTGGATAGTATACATACGCATACTAGATAGTATAATGTATACTACATATATATATATACATACTATACGGTATATATACACTGTAGTATAGGTACAATATGTGATAGTATGTAGTATACATGTGTATATCATATAGTAAATATACATATATTCTCTATATATACTCTATAGTATACATATAATGTATGCATGTAGTATATGCTATACCATCTAGTATACACATGTATACTGTCTAGTATATACTATATAACAGCTATAGTGTGTGTGGAGGGAGCGCACATGAGAAGTGTGTATATGTACACTATATACATACACTCTTCACATGCTCTCTCTACACACACTATACGTGTATATGCATATTATATGTAACTATAGATTATACAGTGATATCTATATATAGTATATATAGATATATACACTGTATACATTATATAGTACGTATAGAGATATGTGCTATATATACCCTATAGAATATATACTGATAAAGTCTACTACGTGTATGCATACCATGTACTATATATATATATGCGCTATATGATACATATGTATACACACAGGTTTATGTATAGACTCCTATCTGTAGCTGTTGTTTACCTACACTGTATGAGTGTACACGCATCATGCAGTACATACTCGACAGGACACAACTACAGACACGCCATTCTGCGTCATTCCGTGCCGTACTTTCCAGGCAGACGCAGGCACCGCCCATGGTGGGGGGCGGGGAGGCAGAGAAAAGGGAAGAAAGAGGAGAGCGGGAAGAGAGGGGGAAGGAAGGAGGGGAGAAAGGACCAGGCTGCAGTGGAAGGGGGGGAGGGGGGAGACAAAAGCGAAGGGACCGCTGCCAAAAAGGAAGACGGGCTACGGGAGGGAGCAGCGTGGGACGGGCGTCCCGCGGGCCGCGGCGGACCCCCGCCCGCCCCGGCGCTCAGCCGCCGTGTGCCCGCGGCCGGGTCCGTGCTGAGGCGCTGGCGGGTGCCGGCGTGCCCCGCAAAGCCGCTCCCAAACGCCGGCGTTGCCTCCCCGCCAGCCCTTTTTCTCCTGAAAACGATTGCTCGGTGAACGAACGACAGCGCTGCCCAGCGAAGAGGCGAGGGTCGGCCACCGGCCCGCCGTCGGCGTGACCCGTCCGGCCTGAGCGGTGGTGCTGCCCGGTTCTGAAGAGACAAGCCCACTCCGTTTCCCGGCTGTGACTTCTTACGCTAACATTAACGTACCGGCGCCCTCGTTACCGCCCGCGTAATGGCTCCCCACTGAACTGTGTCAGGTCCGTTATGTCAGTGCCGTCGCGCGCTCCTCCCCAGAGTCGCACTGCAGCCCCAGTAACGATGATTAACTGGCTGTCGGACGCTCCGCTGGGCAGCCCGGCCGTGGCGGGGACATTTCCCACCGACTGCGGGAGCTGCTGCACCGGCACGTGGCGCGGATCGGCACTAGACCCCTCACTGTAGAGCAGTAGTGCTCACAGCGGGTCCTGCACAGCTTGCGAGGACCCCCCCCGGGATGGGGGCTGTCGCACCCCCTCCATGCACCTCAAAAAAGGGAAGGCACAAGCACAGACCTCACTTTTCCCCCCTAAAGCCTCATTTTATTCACTTTGACTTGCAGCATTACCTTGCACCTTGTCGTGCTGCCCACAATCCCCCCCCCCGGAGCGCAGCAGTGAGGAACCCAGCTGCGAACCCCAGTGCTGGGAAGGGATGGCTGCAGAGCGGGCACTCGTCAGGCTGGTCCCGCTGCGGCCGAGCTGGGGCAGCCGTCCCCTCACCTTGGGGCTGCCGGTCCCCATCCCTCCACCTGCTGGTTTCAAGCACCAGTATTGCTGGAATGAAGGCTGCTGCAAACTTGTCAGCTAGCAAGAAAATAACTCTTTATTGGGGAAAAAAAAGCTCACATTTAGCAAACTCTTAATTATGTCAGCATCAGCAGAAATGATCCTAAATATACAACCCATGGCTGCAGAGAGAGCCAGCTCCTCCAGTCGGGGCTGCAGTAGGGACAGCGGGCAGCCCCCGTGCTCTGCGGGGGCTTTGTGCTGGTGTCTGTGCCCCAGGGTAGCCCCTGGCACCAAGCTGGGCTTTGGCTGTAAAATTTCCTTCTAAATTTTAATTCCAAACTTTTTTTTGTTCCAACAGGACGGACAGCCGCGCACCCCTCGCTCACGCCTGGGGCAGGCGATGCTGCCGGCCGTGGGCAGCCCCCCCCCCGGTGCCGGGGTCTGGCAGGGGCCGTAGGAGCAGGCTGTCTCCACCCGTACCTTGCGGCTGTACCAGCGACTGCGGGTCAGCCATCATCTGTCACCTGCACGGTGGGGGAACGGGACCTATCCCCGGAGCCCCCCGGGGCAGACGGGGAGCTTTTACCAACAAAGTGGGTTTCCACAAAGAAAAACCAATTGAACTTTTTTACCTTCTCCTGTGGATGCTGCAAGGGAAACACCAGTGGTTCGGGGCTGGCAGGGCCCCCCCCAATGCTGCCTGGCCATGCACAGCCCACGGGATGCTGCAGCCCCTGGGGGTAGCGGCTGCTCCTTGCCGACAGGCAGCCCTGAGCAGGGGGGGGGTTCCTTGGAGTTTGAATACATGAAAAAATGAGGACTGTAAACAGCTTTGTTTTGGCCATTATCCATTACAGTCTGTATGGAAGAAAATTACTTTTCTCAATCATAATCAACACATAATAATCCTGGCTTGAGACAGACTAAAAAATAGGCCTTTAGTTTGAATTTCTATTATTAATTCCTCTTGTTTCCATAGCAAGAAAGAAAAAAATAAAAGTTTTTTCCTTTCTTCTCTGCTTTTCATTAGCAAACAGATTATCTGAAGGCTGGCTGCAAAGCCTCCTCGGGAAATACCGGCACCCCGACCCGGCTGGGATCCCGCGCGGAATCACCATCCGCACACAGAGAGCCCGTCAGCTGATGCCGGACTGCCTGGTCCCCGCAAGCCGAACGGTGCCGTGGGTGCCTGGGCAGATCGGCCCACGCGGCGTGTGCCGTCGCGCACGTGCACGTGGGCCGGGGTGAGTCCCGGGGTTAATTCTGCAAGAAAAGGTGTCCTTCAGGCTTCGGCTCTGTGATGAAATCCCTGACACAAGCCGGGCCCCCCGCGAGCCCCCCTCAGCCCCTCTCCCCTTCCCACACCCTGGATCACTGTTTTTGCCCGCTTCCCAGCCAGGCTGCAGGGCTGGGCGACCGGAACGTGCCGGTGGGTGCCTGCGCCTTCCCCACGTCCTTCTTCCCCCGCAGGCTCCGGCCCCAGCTGAATTTGACAGAAGCCCAGAGATGGTCGCACCTCTGCAAGTGGCATCGAGGAGCAGCCAAGAGGCTGCGGCGGGCAGCCTGCGGCTCCGAGAGGGGAGAAAGGTGGGGGGCGAACGGCCGCCCCGGAGCGGACCGAAAAACCCGGTGCTCGCAGCACCGCGGCTGCTTTCTTTCAATTCCCCCACTTATTAAAGAAATCTCGTGATTATTTTTTGAAGCCTGACTCATGTTTTTTAAACGCCTGGCACCATCAGTGCCAAGGAGCAAATATTATGGGAAAGGCATTGATTCCTCAGAGATTTATTTTCTTTTATTTTAAATGATTGCCCTTGATGCCCTTTTACCTGAGCAGAAGTGTAGGGCTCCTTTAGAAACAATATCTTGCTAATTGTACCAGAGTCATTTTGCTGCATAAAGCATCTTATTTCATAATGATGTGAGTGGTGCAGTGTAATGAATGCCTGCCTGGGGAAATTAAAGTAATCAATTGCTAAGGCCAACACATTTTAGAACAAGTACAGAAAAAAAAGTGAAGATAAGGGCTTTTAAGCCACGGGGTGGAAAATACGCACATAATTCTCTGATCAGTTTTAAAATGTGAACAAATGTAATTTCTTCATCAGCTATGGAAATAAAAAAAAAGGGCTATGTGGAGCGGGGACTTCACCCTCTGCTGAAAACTGTCTATTGCAAGAAACCACGAAAGCCTTTTCTACCAGAAATCCCGGCCCCGCTAAACCACAGCAGCCCTGCACAGAGCTGACGGGGCCGTGCCTGCCCAGCTCCGGCCACCCCCCCGCTGCCCAGCGCCAGACTTCCCTTAAATATTAAGCAAATCATCCCACAGGAGGGAATGTTGCCACTTGCTCATCTGTGAGGTTTAATTAATGTTTGCAAAACACTTGCAAGATGAAAATCTACTCCAGAAGCGCTAAGCATTATATTACAGCCACCTCACTGGGGTACTTCAATGTAATTTGCTTAAATCACGCCTGTAGAGCACTTTGAGCTCTCGGGGTAAGGGGTGCCAGGGCAGCGCACGGTGCCAGCGTCCCCGCAGACCCGGCGGCCCATCGCGCCGTGGCCCCTCGCCGGTGCTGAGCCGCGGCTCTGCCGTGGGGCGGGCGCAGCGGCCGCGGCCCCGCGTCGGCGTGAGTCGGGACGTGCCCGCTCCTGCACGAGGGCTGACGGGCCGGCACCGGTACTTCGGCTCTTCCTAATGAGCACTTACCAGTTCTCCTTTGTGAAATGATTTTCATCGTAACCACGCCGGACAACTTGAACACAGCAGATGTTTTCATGAAGGCGTGGGACATCCATAAAAGACCATGCCACAGATAACACAGGGAATACATCATGTTTATTACTTGTTACGTCAAATTGAATTGGAGCGATGATCTGATGCTGAAAGGCAGTCGGAAATGAGTGGGGAACTGCAGTTGTACAGATTGGTAAACGTAAGTCGTAGCGGCATCCCTGACCCACCGCTCCCCGGCTTTTGTTGGGGAATTTATACGGTACCCACACAAACCTCTCTTTTAATTCGCCTCGAGGGGTACCACATAAATTCCCCAACACTCTCCTGGTCCCTGGCTCTCTTCCTAAGCTGACTCACTTCACCACCACTTCTAGACAAGGACGGGACTGTCTACAGTACTTTGAAAAGCAGAAAATGTGCAGGCTTTTTAGCCTTTCTTTTGTAAAACTCGATCCCAGCCCAAACCTTCATCTTCATCTAATCCAAAAGAAGGGTAGCCATCCTCATACCAAAAAAGACCAACACCTCCCACCCCCGCCAGCCACATGAGCACCAAAACTGTTTCAGATCTGGCAACAAAGGAAGTTTTTCAGCCCTCCTGTTCCTAAAACTGATTTCCAGTCCCTGCATGTAAACTCGGCTTAGCCTGAACTGCAGTCCGCTCCTGCCCGTCCCCAGGCTGGCTCCCACCCACCGGCCCCACGCCGAGGGGGCTGCCTCCCTCCCCACGCAACACCCTCCGGCTGGGGATGCTCTGACCCTCGGCAGTATTGCTCCCCCCATCCAAACCCTCCACAGCGTTTACGTGTCCCTCGTGTTCCCTGTTCTTCCTTTCACAAAGTCACTTTGTCATTTACTCTTGGTGACAGGTCACCCACAACCCAAGCACCAGGCTGCAGCAGTGATTTATTACTGCTGGACCTGTTCAGCTCTATAAAAAGAGCCATTTCTGCTTTTTTGGCTAGCACTGACAATTACAGATAGTTGACCATTTTTCTTACGAGCTTCAGCTTGCGGCTTTTTCATTCCCAGGCAGCTCTAGAAGTTAACAAAATGCAGGTGGGCTTCTAGGTCTGGAGAGAAAGCTTCTTTTCTTCGTCTGGCACGGCCTCAGCTGCAGACCTCTGGAGATGGGGAAGAATCCTACCAGCTGCTGGCCCGTTTCTCAGCTGTAGGGATACACCTATTCCTAAGCACTGTTTTAAGTAATTGGCATTCTGCTTGCCTGTTTACAGGTAGTAAGGACAGGAGGGCTTTGGTTGCTGCTCTCAGAAAACTTAGTTCACGTTCCTCGAGCAAGAAGCCGACCGGCACCTGCAGGTTTGGCTCATCGTAACAGTAACACAGTTTGCATGAAAGTCGTTTCTGAACAGCGAAGGACAGATTGCTTTATAAAAAAACCCAACACCAAAAGCTAATTAAGACTATATTAAATTATTAGATTGTGGCATCTGGCTGTCCAAGTCCTGAGATTGCAAATGTTTTTTCTAATGCTTTAAGCTTTGTTTCGAGCTTGTTTAAATTCATTACAGGATGCCCTTTCGGACAAAGTTTAGTTGGCTTAAGATGTAGTATTATTCTTCTAGGTTTTGGCAGCTCTTGGTGCTCTGCTTGTAACCAAACTTTTACCCACAAGAGTTATCTCAAGCACACCTCCTGAAGAGCCCCCATGGCGAATGCAGCCCCAGACCGGCCAGCACGTCCCTCTCCGCTTCTCAGGTTGTAAAACATCAACAGAAAGCGTTACATATACTTTTTTTCACTTTTAACTTTTTGACAGAAACTCTTCATGCGTTCAAATCAACCTGACAACTTGGCTCTGCATTTCTTTTGAGTGAACGAATTAATTGGAAAATTTTGCTCTCGAGAAGCGGATCCTCGCTGCAGAGCAGGGCGGGTTGCTCTGGGGTGATGCCTGGTGCCACCAGATCCCCCTCCAGGCCAGGGGCTCGTCCCCTCCTTCGCCCCCCAGCAGACGAGCAGTGGGTTTCTGGCTATTTGGTCTTGTAAAACACCTTTCAAAGACACATTCCAGCCTGCCAGGCTAACGGCGAAACCTGCGTGCTCAAGCCCACTCTGCGTGTTGCTCCACAGGCTGGACTCTTGCAGTCATCTCCTTGTGGTTTAAACTTTAACACACGAGATCTAAAAGCTCTTCCCCTGCTTAGTCCCCAGAATAATTTGTACCAGGGTTCTTACCAGAGGGAAAAAAGACTGTTAACAATTTCACGCAACTCAACACACAATGCACTGGCTATATCTGCAGCCTATTCTATTCAATTCTGCTTCCTCATTAAAAAAACCAACCCAACCATTGATTACATCCCGCTGGCTTTAATAAGCTCTGTGACTATTGTTCTCGCCCACAGCAGCTGTAGCTGCCCCTTAAAATGGTCTTGACTTCTCGCACTGGCTGCGTGGCTATTGTGTTACTGCTCAACCCCCTTTCCTCCACACGCAGCTAATAAATAAGCACTTTTCGTGTGGTTTTGTGCCCTGGTGTTTCGGGTTTCCAGCATCGCGGCAAGATTGAGAGAAGTTCACGATGAAGAAGTGAGGAGCGGGGGGGTCATTGCTATTAGTATTAGCATCCTCCAAGTGCCTGGCAGTGCGAGGCGGGGGACACGGCCCAGGGGTTGCAGCCAAAATGCAGGCAGCTGGAGAGCAGAATGATTATTCCCACTTTTAGAGCCAGGGAGCTAAAACAAAGAGGCATTACATGATTTGTTCAAGGTCACCCCTGGGGAACCTGACGAAACGCCAGCACCGTGCCCAGAAAAAGCCCGGCGGCAGGTTCGCCTGCCCCCCCCCCTCGGCTGGGTCAGGCTGCCACCACCCTGGGAACTGGGAAGAGGGAACTGGGAAGAGGGAGACCCAAGCTCGGCATCACTGGCTCTGCTGCAGGAGGGGCCGGACGCTGCGTGCTCCGCTGTTCCCAGCGCTGACGGACGACGACCGCAGCCTGGCCGTGCTGCGCTGGCTGGGGGTGCAGAGCACGGCCCCGTGTTTGGGCCGTGCAACACGAGCACAGTCTCCCACCTGGAACCAGCCCTGAAACCATCGGAGAGGAGGTCCTGTGGTCCCCATTGCACTTCAGGCGCAGGGGCTGCGGCCCCGAGTCGGGACGCGAGGAGATCGAACGCTCGCTGGGGTGCCCAGGCGGGACCCCAGGCGGGAGGGGAGCTGCTGCCTCCCGCTGCGGGGCCACGCTGCCCGGCACCGCGCTCCTCGAGGCGGCAAGGAGAAAGCAGATTGCACCGTGAGAAATACAATATAAATGCTTTTCCTCTGGAAAATTACTAAGAAAAAGTTTGTTCCTCATCTGCAATTTAACTTTGTATTTCAATCTTTAGTCTACAGCTTTTAGTTATGTTTGTGGCCAGCTCAAAAAATGGAAATAGCTTAACTTTTCAGCCATGAAGATAATATATTCACAAAGCAGAGATTAGAAGTTTAGGGATTCATTCTCAATTCTCCTTGATTTGATATGGGGAAAGAACCTGAAAGAAAAAAGAGACCTTTTCGAACTCCTTCACTTGTTAGAGACATTCAAGGAGCTTCACATCCTTGTCTTTTTCTGAGGACTTGTAGATATTTATAGTTACTTCAGATTCAGCCTCATCGCAGGCACGTACCCCTAGCTAATTCCTGCTCATCAGGTTTTCTAAAAATGAGGGTTTTTTTCCTTCCCCTCTCACTGAGGGACGAAGGCTATTTGAAGCCATTCCATCTCATGAGGCTGTTCCCTTGCCCCGCAGTCATCAGCCCTCGCAGTGTTTGGGAAGCTGCTCTGGGAGCAGATAGCTGGACACCCGCCAGCCCCGGCCGCGGGATCCATCCTGCCCATGCCCCCGTTGCTGCTGGAGTAGCCATGCGCAGGAGAGCCGCGCTCAGCACCGCGGGGGGCAAGCCTGGCACAGACCCCGTCAGCGGGGGATGGACATGATCCCCCAACCACGACAGCGCTTGCTGGTTCATGCCCCGCAAACGCTGAACCAAGAAACGATTCCCTGACAGGCTTTCCCATTAGGTATGTATACATACATGGGGGGGGGACGTCAGGCAGACACGGACCGGCCCTGAGCCCCGTCCAAGTGCACAAAGAGCCCATTGCTTTGTCTCAATACTGCTATTATTTTTTGTATCTCCATATGCATACACATATATAAGCAGCTGTGACTTTCCCACAGGAGTTGCAGCTGATGCAAATTCAACAAACTTTAAAAGGGGGAGTATTTTGCCTCAGATGCCTCAAATCAGTAAGAGAAAATAAAAAACAAACAAAACCCAGCAAATCGACCTGGGAAGGAGAAAGCTCAACAGTTTTGCCACCTCACCTCCACACGGCACTCAGCAGCCACAGCCATTCACTGCCCTTGGGGTGAACACCTAGCACAGGAACCGGGGCGGGGAAAATTCCCCAAGTATCAGCCACAAAAGGAATTTGAAAGATTAAAAAGGGGCAACATCAACTGTCACAGAGACTCTGAACTGTCCTGAGCTGGATGTTTTTTATCAGTATCCAGTCTGAGAAAGGGCTATTTTATGACATCTCCCATGCTGCAATAATCCCTTAGGAAAAGCACCTAGGACTTGGGCACATGGACAATGGTGTTTTTCATCGTCGGCCTGCCCGGTCTTCCCAGCTTTGTCAGTCCCAGGCTGGAGCCCAGCTCACGCCACTGCTCCATCCCTTTCGATGGACCTCACCCCTTGGTGTATTCCTGCCCACCCTTGCACGCCTGGTCCCCGCCGCAGCCTGTGCCAGGCAGTTGCACGAGCTGCCGGGGTTACTAACAAGAACATTTCGCCTTCCTCGGGAGAGCCCAGCCCGCAGAGCTGGCCCACCACGCGGGAGCCTCCCCGGGTCTGCAGCCCCCTCGCATCCTTCCTGCTGCCGTGGGCAGGAGCATGGGTCTGCACCAAGAGCATCGTTCACCTCCTGCAAGGGAGTTTTCTTTTAGTTTGCCTTCGTGGTGACTCATTTTACCTTTAATATGTTTTGGCAGGACTGAGGTATTTATTTTAGCGAAGTAGTGAAAATAGTTTTGAGCATGTTAGCAGCCTATGCAATTCCTGTCAAGTCACTGCTGTTTTAATGCAGTGGCTTGGATTGACCTGACTTAGCTCTAAGCATACACAATCAATCAAGATCAAACTTTACACCGTATACAATTTCCTCATTTTTAATAACTTGCACAGTGAAATATTTTGCCAGTTCTGACATGTCACAGGCTCACATTGAAAGGCGCTGGCTTGTTTAGCCTTCTCTAATCCATTACAACATTTTCATTTTACTCTTCTCCTCGCAGAAGTCAAGTGGACATGTAAGAGCTCGGAATGGATTTTGATAACATATGACAACGGTGTGTGGTTTTTAAGGTACAACACCTCTGACTGCAGAAAACTCCTGAAGTACAGCCCAATGGTCTCTGTTTCTTTCATTTTTTATTTCCCATGGGGTTTAAAATTCCCATTACCTGTCCCACCTAGTCACCTGAGCATTGATTTCCTGTTCAGATACAGATCTAGTCTGAATGTTCATAAAAAAATACACGTTCTTGTTTAGTTACTCATACATTGCTGTTCACTTCCAAGGAGACCAAATTCTGCAAAGTCACTGGCAGAATGACTTTGGCAGTCATCTCCATGACCAGCATCATGCCAATAAAAGGTTTTATGGGAACACAATTGTATTAAAGGCTAAAATACCACCAGTCCAGGTTTTAAGAGCTGCATTTGATTCTTTAACCAGGTACATTTTCCTTCCACTAGAGCTTTACAGCCTACATACTACATTACTTCTCAAATCTGTTTTTAATTGAAGTTGGTTTTGTAATGGAGCTACATGTGCATTATTTGATAAATGTGAATTGTAGTAAATACCCTTAAGCCAACTATTTAAAAGTAGAGAGCAAGGTTTATAAATGTGCTTCATAAATAGCAGTATTTTCTAATTTCATAGAACAACAAGAACAAATCACCAGCTTCTTTCAGAGATAGATTAGTTCCCTGTAGACAATACATTGATCCTAACAGATTTCCATCTATTTTCAGGACTTTGAAAGAACAGCTATTACCATTCAATTATAATGCTTCATTAAACAACTTAAACCCTACATATTGCATGCTTTTAGTTAAAAAAATGTTCAGTAACCTTGTTTATGACATGTGGTGTTTGTTCAGAGAAATCTGGCAGAACAAGCGTGCGGCCACACAGCATCGCTACAGCCCTGCGCTGCTGGGAAAATCCCGAGGGGAGATTTGCCGCAGCCCGTGTCCCTGGGCAGCCAGCGTCCGTCCTCGCCCGGCTCTCGGGGCACGGCGTGCCTCGCTGCGGGGAGAGACGGGGGCATCTGCAGGTGACACCACACTGTCCCCCGTGCAACTGCCTAACTGGAGCTGACCGGGGGAAAAACCCCAACCGCTGCCCATCGCTGCCCGCTGCCTCCTGGCGCTGGAGCAGCCAGAGCACCAGGCTGCCCAACGGGAGCTGCAGACTACCTCAGAACATGACGTTTGTTAGGTGCTTCACCAGGAAAATATAAATATCCTTCCTCTGCTGGCGGGCAGGCAGCCTCTGACATTACCGCTGACCGCCACGAGCGCTGGACTCCTGCAGATCTCAGGGTGACACTGAATTTTACTACGAAACGCGAGGCACTGTGTAAAACTTAATTGCCCCTGTGTGTTGTAAAAGCCAGGGACTGATCTTCAGTCGGTGTCAGCAGCACAGCTCAGCGACGTCTCTCTGCCCTGGCTCCCAGTCAGACAAAAAGACAATGGTAACATTTAATTTCCCCCTTTCTCCCCCTCTCCCCCCAGCCCATCTCTGGTGTATCTCACCATTATCCATCTGCTCCTCGGGGAGAAGGCTTTGCTGCTTGGTGGGGACCTGCTGCCGCCACCCGCGATGCTCAAGATTTTACCTGAAATCACAAAGGAAAATTGAGAGAGAGAACAAGTGAACCAGTGAGTTCTGAATCCGACTCCACAGCCTTAACTGAAGGTCACCCCACACCTCTGTTTAGGGGTTATTAGTTTTCATATTTGTATAGTCCTTCACGAGCGTTACAAGTGATGAGCAATGACAGCTCATGTATATATGTCTGCATACACACACACGCATATATATACATACACCCCCTTATATCTGAACACCGTGCCAAAGAAATTGTGTTTCACATCATTTCTAGTGTCATCTTTAATTAATTTGCATCTCTCTTCTCATTATGGCTCATCCCTCATTTATAAGGTGTCCTTCAACCAGGACACTGGGAGAAGGCCGAGAAGTGAAAAACAGCAAGGAATAATCTAAAGGTAGAGTCTAGGAAAGCCTTTCAGACAGTTGCACCTCTCGCTTAACACTCCCATCCCCACATCGCTTCTTCCCACGTACGATTTCTTCTTTAGCGAATTAGCTTTCCCCAGAACTGATTCATTGCATCCCAATGGCCATAGATTCCCTCTCACATCTTATTAATCAAAGAATAAAGGAGTGAATGCACATGTCTTTGAGAATAACAATGGGGCATTTGACAGCTAAATGGAGCCACAATATGCAGAAATATAAACATCCACGTGCAATTTATCCACTTTCTCCCACCCGTCCCCCCCAGCGCGACGTGTCTGGGTGACTCCACGTCTGAAGGTTAAGTGTGTCCTTTACCGTTCACAGTTCAGGCACCAGAACCAAAGTGGCAATAAAACGGCTGCAAGGGAAGGTCCCCAGCACTGCGGTCCCTCGGCGCTCGCCGCACAAAGACCAACTGTTCTCTCGGATTACCGGAGTATACCCTCTGCCATCACAGTGTAAATCACAGCCACAACTTGCTACAATATCGCTATTAAAAAGTCTGAAAACATCATAAACAGAACTCATGTGGGGAGATATTTCATCTTGAGGTTTGGTGACAAGGTCAGCAGCACTTAAACGTGTCCTTCAGCTTGAGCTCGGCCCTTTCTGCACAACCTATTTTAAGACCTGCATAATACCGACCTCCGTACCCCATTTGCGCGCCCTTGAAATGCCGCCAGGAGACCTGCCGGGTTTGTGTCTCACCTTGAAATCCCACTTTGTAATACAGCTGATACGTCGGCAGGAGAGGCCGGCCTTCTGCTGTGCTACCGGGAGCTCATTGGCAATCTTTGACCCTGTGCCAAATCCAAGCCGATTTCTTTTCTGTAGAACATCCTATAATGGGTCATCATCTGGAAATCCCACAGAAGGATACAGCTGACCTGGGCATCCGTCCTTGAAGTCTGCAGTCCAGGTGACAGCTCCTGTAACACATTAGAAGTATATTTTAAAACAAGGTCAGTCACCGTGCTATACCACACCTAGTACGTAAATGGAAAATCAATGTGTATAAAGCTGCTTGTCTTCCCTCAACTGTAGCATCTTAAAAACCCGGCACCACCACCAATTATTGACAAGGATATCTCACTTTGGTTAGAAAACGGTTTTCCACACCAAACAGATGCGTACCGCAGAGAAACCACACCTCAGCAGAGGTAGTCCAAGATACTAGAGAGACAGGGAAGACCAAGAGAGACAGCGTTTGCTCTCCAACGTCAGGGAGCCTCTGCTTGGCGGAGGCTGAGGAGCAGAGCCCTGGGAGCTCCCCCTGCGCAGGGACCTCAGCTGGGGGCCGCGGGGCAGGGGGCTGCCCCTGCTGCGGCAGGAAAAGCGCTTTACAGCCGGTGCTTCTTAGTTCTTCTAGCGCACATGGCAAATAAGAATAATTATATATAAAATCATAGGACTCAGGCTAGCTAATCATCAAAGGGAAAAAACAGAACAATGTACAACATTTCCCAAGATTGCCGAAAGCCTTTTAACAGCAGTGATCAGCTTCTAATTAAACCCAACTCCAAGCGCTTTTGCTGAAACGGAGCCAGTAACAGAAATCTAATAGGACGTTGTTTGTCGAAACCGTGCGAGTAAACAGTTTGGATCCCGTTACAAAGACTGCCTTTTGCCGACTGGCAGAAACATCGCTTTCTGACTAAGATGTGTATTCACAGTGAACTGAATATGGAATTGGCTTGTGCCACATTTCTTTTTTTCCCCCATATATATTTTTGCAATATATGAAATAAACCTACACCAACAGGAGACCTTCCAAGAGGACCAGTTGAAAAGAATATCCTCCTTTTTTGTTCAAAATCTCTTCTGTGTCTTGTTGGTCAAAAAGGCATTTTGCAATTAAAATTTTCATCAGAAATGGAACATTCTTTCCAGCTTTGCAGATGGCGAGAAGAAAAAAATGTTATCACTCGGTAGCATAGGTGGTTGCTCAGAAAACAAGCGCCTGCCTTTAACCATGTAGGAAGCCTGAGTGTGTGATTGTACAACATGGAAACAGTTTGTTCTTTGCCTAATACAAAATTAAACATTATGAAATTCACTGAGCGATATATTTTGTCCCATGAGAGATTAGCTTCAGAAATACAGAGGCAGAAAAATACTCATCTTTCATTATCATGCTAGTTTTTAAACAGCTGGGAAATACTGCTTCTTCCCTCAAATGAGCAGACCAGATGAAAACAATGTTCTACCTCTGCCTCCCCCCAACAACATTTTTCCCTTTTCCCAGGGAGATTTTCCATTTCAATTAAATTTCCTCTTTATTACCACCCTCCTTTTAAAAAAAAAAAATAATTTTTCTGGCACATATTTTCATGCTATTAAACTTTTTTTTTTCCTTACACATCTATTTTTCATTTTCTTTTATTGCCAAGAGCAACAACATGTATCCATGTGCATGTGCTGGGGGAAGGAGGGATGAGGAAAGGAGAAGAAAGAGATAAGAAAAGAATAAAAAGAGGGAAAAGGTGGGAAAAATCATCTAATACAGAACAACTGCTGGTAAGACCAGCTAAACTGCTTGACAAGTCACTTTCATGAAAACAAAAAGTTTTCCTATTTTGCTGGGAACAGAGGTTAAGCCCCTGGTCCCTTCTCCTCCCTGACTGTGCCCCAAGTGTAAGAGGGAGTTAATCCCTTGCTGCTCATTAAAGCCACTGCTCTGCGTTAAGAACTTTTTCACAGAGAACAAAACAAGCAGAAACAAGTAATTTCTGGTTTCTAAGCCATGCTCAAGCTACTTTTTTACTGACAGCTCTTCCCATGCCGTACTGAGAAAGGGGAGAAGCCCGCTGGTAACGGCACGCTGGGTCTGCAAGCTCCCAGGGGTCAAGAGCCTTACACTATAGGAGGCTATGGTAAAGGGACACTCTGATTTATGTATTTCACTGATATATTTCAATGCTTGCATTTGTATTTACAATCCAATGAAAAATTTATGACTGTTAAACTAATCCTGTATGTCATAATTAAACACAAACAATCATTTCCAAATAACTGTTTACCACATTGCATATTCAATAGTGCAATTAATCTCAATGACTCTTTCTCCTTGTAAATAAATATAGGCGGGAACATATTCTGCCATAATGCACTTGTAACTGCATCCAGTGGAAGATGAAGAGTCAATCTGACATTTCAAGAGAGAGTGGTTACCTGCTTAATAAATAGATTGGAAACCTGTCATTTTCAAACGGATGCCTTGCTCTCCTGCTAACTATTTGTTCTGAGGAAAGCCTCCCAGAGAGATTTATAGGACAAGTGCTGTTTAAACATTAATCTCAATGCAGAGAAAGAGGGAAGCGGGCTGCTCTCAGAGTTCTGCCAAGGGATCCGAGACCCGAGGGGGGACACGCGCCGGCCGGCCCCCAGACCTGCCGCCAGCGGTGGCTCCGCGGCCAGAACGCGCAGGATGGCGAGCGGCGGGGCAGCCGGGGCTCCGGGAGAGCCCAGCGTCCGTCCGCAGGGACCCCCTCGCCTGCGACCAGCTCTGACGACGAGCGGGCGAGGGGACGTGCTGGGAAAGCTCCAGCGAGAACCGAGAACCGGCAGCAGAAAGAGGCCGCGGCGTAATGAGGATTAACTCCTGCCAACGGACCTGTCTCTGGGCGGACCTGTCCTCACCAGCCCAGGTGGGATTCTGCTGGCAGAGCCTGGGATCACCAGCGAGGAACAGCCTCGCTGCTGGTGCAAACCGGGGTGCTGCCGGTGCAAACCGGGGCGCTGCTGGTGCAAACTGGGGTGCTGCTGGCAGCCGCTCGCCGAGAAGCCGGTCCACCCCGAGTCAGTGGCACTGTAAGCAGCATATTGTTAGGATTCAGCAGCAGCCTGTTTCCTTTCAGGCATAAAAAAATGAAATAGCGATCTGCTGATGGGTGCTGATTGGTAGATGGCTCCACATGAAACAGCATTTGTCCTGAGAACAAGGTGAATAAAAGACTTAATGGAGTTCAGCGATGCAATACAAATAACGGTGTCCCTTTACATTACCAACAACACACACTATGCTCTCTCCAGATCCCTGTTCTCTCGAATACTCCACAAGGAAGCTTTTTGTAAATAGGATGTCTCACTTAATGTCCTCTCCCAAACATCGTATTAATCACCCTTTAAGAATGCACGGTCTCAGGGAATAAGGATTGCACTGGGCGTGAGGAAGACACTGCTCCTATTTTTAGCTGCACGTTGACTTTCCGCAAGCCCGTGCCGTTTCCCCACGGCTGAAGCTAAGACCGTAGGACCCCTCTGCTGCGGACGTGCACGGAGATGCCACAGCGGAGGGCAGTCACCACACGTGGAGGAGAGCCGGTATCACCACCGGCCCTGACAGCACGGCCACCCCGGGGCACTGGCTCTGCACGGCTTCGCCCCGGGGAGGGGGCTGCAGACAAGGGGTCTCCCGTAAAGAGCAGGAGGGGACGGAGGGGACCTCCTCACGGGGTCCCTGAGCTGTGCGAGCAGGTATAAAGGAGGCTGAAGGGTACTTGATAGCTCAAGAGACTGCTAATTGGCTATGAAGGATTTCCCCTCTAGATTGCAGGTTTATATTGTCCCCAGGTTGGTGCTAGTGACTGGAAGCTATTTCCACCCAGAGACCTATGTGAAGTGAAGTTGAATGATTGTCCCAGGCTGGGTCCTAGCAGACTAGCTCCTGCAAGCTCTCCTTACTGCTTATGCAGAGAAGGAAACGGCTGGAAGTGCAACTGCAGGAGAATTAACCATCCTCTGTCACACTTTGCCAGCAGGGTCAAACGTGTTCCATGCAGCAGGCGAGGTGGAGGATGCTTGCAATGTTATCGTGCATGCTCGTCTCTTGCAGTGGCCGGAAGATTTCGGCTCTCTGGGCTGTCAGTTCGCCAGCTTTCATAAGCACCAAACTCCCTAAAGAAATCAAATTCTTTAGAATTATTTCACTTTGCATATGTTGATTTTCATGCTAGCACTAACAGTCCTGTACTCGCACTTGTTTATTTTCAGGGTGTTTGCCCAATCTTTGCTGTAAACGTGTTTTCATAGGTCAAAATGACCTATAGGTTTTCAAAGGTCGAGAGGAAATGGCCTCAAGTTGAGGCAAGGGAGATTTAGGTTAGATATTAGGAAAAATTTTTTTACAGAGAGGGTTGTCAGACTTTGGAATAGGCGGCCCAGGGAAGTGGTTGAGTCACCATCCCTGGAGGTATTCAAAAAGCGAGTAGATGGGGTACTTCAGGACATGGTTTAGTGGGCATGGTTGATGGTTGGACTCGATGATCTTGAAGGTCTTTTCCAACCTAAATGATTCTATGAAAAGCAAAGCATGAAAATCACCAAAAATATTTGTATCATGAAGATTTTCAGTTCTACAGTAAACGCAATGAGGGGAAAAAAGGGAAGTTGCAGTAAGGGACCTGCTGTCCTGCAGACCCTGCTGCCCCGCAGGAGAGCTGCCCCCCTTCGCCACTCATGCAAAGGGCACAGCTCGGTACCGGAGACGTCACCAAGCACCGTGCGGGCGCTTGCTGAGACCTGGCCCTGGCGCAGGAGCAGCAGAGCCCTGCGGACACGCTGCTCCCGGGGGGGACGCAGCCCCACGGGTCTTCCAGAGCACGTACACCATGGGCACCCCCCAGCAGAATGGGCTGCAAGGGGGACACGGCCGGGGACCCCCCCCCGCCATTTGCACTGCCGGTTCAGAGGAAGGAAGGCTCCGGCACGAGGGTTGGCTGTGGCGGGGCACCGAAGCAGGGCGCGTGCTCTCCTGATTGTTGAACAACATCCTAAAAAAATGACCTCTGACAACCAGCAGCGATGTGCATGCACCACCCACCAAGAAAACACGGTGGGACAGCGACGCTTGCCGCGGCGTTGCCCCTAACTGTCCTGCTAAGACAGAAACAGCAGCGCACAAAGGCCAGATGCCGAAAGGCTGCCCCAATTCAGCAGCAAACACCACCCAGGTACTTTAACTGACCCCAGAGCAGTTTGCCTTCACTTTCAGCTGGGATCCATGTCATGCCTGGGCAGGAGGTTATACACGAGATGGAAAGCTGCAGGGAAGAAAAAGGCTCCTGAAAGGCATGGTAACCCTCTCTCTGGATTGCAGAGATTTCAAGCGCTCCCACTGGGGACTCAAAATTGTGTCAAACAAATGCAACTTATTGTCTCCTTCCCTGTCCTGCAGTCCCTAACAAAGTTGTTTTCATTATCTGGGAAACCCCTGGTGAAGTGTTAGCATCTTAAGTAACCCTTGTAAGTGGAACCAAATTAGGAAAGCGGGCAGACAACAGAGGCAGAGAAAACAGATTCCATTTTCTATATATCAGTTTCTATTAGTTTCAAAGATAGGTCTCTATTACACCCACTCTTTGTCCACGGTCAGAGTGCATTCAACAAATTGAAATTGAAATGTGTCTGCTGATGAGACTGATGCTGTTATTAGATTTAACTATCAATCACCAGCTGAGTGAAGTATAATGCAATTCATTAGGTATCAGTCTTACAGACATTTCAGCTGAATCCTGTAAGCAAACCAGAAGCAAAGCTCTCTGCAATGATCATTTGGTTTACAAACAGCTTATGGGGAGTACCTCCAATGTGCATACAGCTTATGTTTTTATTTTTCAGAATTCCTCCTGCTGCTGGAAAGGTTTCCTCCTGTCCTGCTCCTCCACACGCTTGTGCAAAACCCCTTCACCCACCCAACTCTTTTCCAGCATCTGCAATGAATCTCTGGGTAAACCACTTAAAAATTACACTAGCGATTTACCCACCCCTCGTTGCAGATGGATGCGGTACTCAGGCCTCCCTCCGCATCTCAACACCGACGACTCCGCGGAGAAGCAGCCCCGGGGATGGAGGCTGCAGGGCCTGCACCCCCCTGTCCCACGGCCCCCCAGGGACACCCCTGCGGCTGCTCCCTGCGAGAGGCTATAGCTGCCACCGCAACGGTTCCCTGCCGTACATCACCTACCTGCCCGGGAGACGCAGAGGGTGCCTGGGGCTTCTCTCCAACCGCCCCTCACAGCTACGGAGGAAGGACGGTTGGAGAGTGATAGGGAAGAAAATTTACCTTCTAACTGCTAATGAACAACATCTTTCCTTGCTAGCCTGTAAACAAGGAAATTTGGCTCTCCTGCTGCATTAACGCGACTTGTGAAAACTAACTTGTAAGGCTGGATGTTTTTTCCAGGGTAAGTCAATGTTCCAATTATCACTAAATTGCTAGCACTTGGAACGACGCTGCATATTAATTCAAAGCAAGTGAATGTTCATTGAATTACCCAGAACAGTAAATAGCTCTTTGTGGGGTGTGTAAATAATCCCAGGGTATCTAGGAAATTGGGAAAAGAGATTTTAAAAACTAATTTGCCTGGGCAGAGTAAAAATTTTAAAGGAAATTAGTAAAAGAAGGGATTATCAATGAAATGGTTATTTTGATTGTTATGAGCTGGGTTATTATCTGTGATTAGAAAAAGCAGCCCCATGCTGCCCATGCCGTCGGTGCTGCGGGAAGGCAGCCCGGCAGCGCGAGGCCACGCAGCCCCGCTCCTCAGCAGCGATCTCTTCTTCATTCGGCTCAGGATGGACGCAGCGCACGGAGCCTGTCCTTGGCCAGGGGGAGGACGGGCAGCCCCAGCTCTGCCTCGCAGCCCCCCGGGCTCCCCGCGGCAGGAGAGCCACAGAGTAAATGCTGCAGTGAAGCAGAAGGTGATTCATGAGTTGCCGTGCTTTCCCCACAAGGACCGAACTCTACTGTCCCTCCAGCTCGGTGGCCGTTACAGTCACTGCTAACAAACTGAGGGTTTAATAAATGCACATGGCTTTGGGGTTTTTTCTACATTTTTTTTTTCTTTTTTAATTCCACTCCCTCATCACTGAGCTAATGCACTAATGGACACTTACCATTACCTAACTTCCGGCCTAATGGGCACAGCAAATAAGTGAAAGGCTCATAAAATCAAATTTACTGAGCATCATTCCTTTTGCTGTCCATTAACCGAAACTATTTATTAGGTTAAACAGATCTAGCGTATGGAGTTATATTCATCCTGTATTAATGCTGTTACGTGGACACGTTAGGATCCCAGAAGCTCTAGCAATCGCAGGGAAGAAGGGAGGGTTGCTGTGGTGGCATTCACCAGCCACTGCCACCAGGAGCAGCCGTCCCACACCCCCTCGGCCACAGCCGCGTTGTACCCCTGTGCCAGAGGAGTGCGTGACGAATATAACCTCGGTCTCCACTCTAAGCTCCCTGTCTTCCCTTCTTTTCCAGTACTTCTCCAGCGAATAACCTCCCCGCAGCTCACTTCTTCCTCCAGCTCAGCACCTGGGACCTGTCGGAGGAGTCCTCGAATATCGACGTTCACTTGTGCTGCCATCCTGCTCCTCCCCATCCCGGAGCCCTCCCTGCGGTCTCAGTCACTGCAGAAGTGAAACCCTCTGGGCAGCCAGTGCCAGAGCTCATTCCCCACCCTCTGCGGGGTCCGACACTGAAAAACATTCAGAATAAGACCGATCCATTTACCTTTGCAACCCAGATATATTTGGCCTGACTCACCGCTGTCCTGCTGTTTGTGCTGTCGTTTGGCTACCCTGACGGGGATGCTGCTACTCAGAGCAAGCACCTGCCCGCGCCATCCTGTAGTGATGGTGCTGAGCACAGAGGTAACGTACCAGGAGCAATGAGACTTGCACACACAGAGCTGGAAATATATCTGTATATATATATGTATCGATCTACCTATGGCAGGGTCTGGTATAATGTATGATGAAAATGTGCCGAAAGAGATTAGCACCAATGATGCCTTCTGTTTTCTATCAAAAGATAGAAGTTCAGTTAATGTTCTGGCATTCAGTTCTTTGTAGAAATATAAGGAGCATTTCCATTTAATCAGCTTTCTGAATAGCAAAGAACAATTTGCTGCCCTTAATGGGTAATATCCTCTGCCATCAAGGCTGCCTTTAGGATTTCACTGTCTTCCATAAAGAACAGTTTTACTGGATTATCAATGAAAAGAATGGCTGTAACAAAAGATGGGTTGATAGCAATTTTTTTCACTAAGTCTGGCAGATTCCTTTCACTGAGGCAATCACTTACATGAAACTCTTGTGCCTTTGCTAAATTCCTAAAGAAATTTTGGAGCTTCCTCCCCCCAGCAGGCTGGGACCAGCTGTGCCTCTCACCTCTCCATCAGCCCCGAGGTGTCATTAGCTCACGGGAGGCCCAAGGCAGAGTTACGGTGGGCTCTCTGCCCTTCTCTGCCCTGCCGAGTCCTGAGAAGCTGCCTTAATTGTTCACCCTGGAAACTGCACGTAGTGACAGCAAAGCACACGGAACTTTTCTTCCCGTGCCATTCACGTATGATGCAAAGTCCAGCAAAATATAGATGGGACCACGGAGTCCAGTAGCCTGAATCATGGGCAAACACATTTTAGAGGGAGACTGGAGAACATCCTCTGGCACATCCCCAGGCCATAAAGCATCCCAGAGGCTCTCTAGCAAAGAGCAGGCACAAGGGCAAAAGGCAAAACACCATAAAAATGATGCAATGCTATAGGAAGGATGCAGGAAAGTTCACGACCAGAGGGCCCTGAGCTGGAAAATAGTTTGTTACATGAAAATACCCAGATAGTGCTGGAAGGCAGAGCACGTGCTCCTGACAGCCTTTTCTGGAGCAGGCGTGGTGCCCTGACCAGCCCCACGAGCTGGGTGCGTCTGTCTTCCTCAAGAAGAAAGCCTCCGTTGCTCATCCGAGCAAGGCATGATGGAGCTCCCGTCAATCAACAGCTGCAATATTCCTGGGAACGGAAAAGTGCTGTTAACCTTAATGACAGTGTGTGGTTTATAAATACTCAAAACAGAGATAGATTAGATGAACTTTGAAAACTTTTATATATATATATATTTTAAGAGATCTTGCTTGCTAAGCTATTTTTTTTCTTTTCTAAACTCCCAGGGCCCTAGTAAAGTCAGTCAATACACCACTACAATCATTTGGGGAACAGTAAAGCTTTGAAAAATAGCATTTGCACTGTGGATTTATAGAAACCATTTGAACTACAGTAAGCCTTGAAGATAACTCTGGAACATATTTTGATTTCTCAATAATTCCTTGAGAATCATTAAAAGAAATGAAAACTCTGCACCCTGGACAGACACAGGCTGGAAAAGCACTGCGAGGAGGAAAAAAAGTGTTGTCAATACTTAAGTATATAAGGAGTGTCCCAAAAGAACCGGCTCCCTCAGCAGGAGAGAGGCAGCTGGAGCTCTCACATTTCCACACCCATAACGCTATCGCCAACCAAGACGCCCGCACACCCGACGGAGAGCTGGCAGTGCCGGGGCAGACCCCGGTGCCGCGGCCGGGGGCAGCGGGGCAGGGTGGGCAGCGCCGCCCGGCTGGTGAACCTCGGCGCAGACCCTCGCCCCGTGCCTTTTGAGGTGCTCTAGGACCCCCCCGGGACCACCAGCGCTGCTGTGGCCACGGGCGAGGTACTGCCACCTCAAAACACACGGAACCGCTTGTAACGACGGAGGGTGGTTTCCTGCTTGAAATGGGCATTCGGTCCCCAGAAACCTTCCCCAAACCGCCCGTTCTCCTGTATAAAATCCGACCTCTGCCCCTTCCGACCGAGGGGGCTGCCCTTCCCAGCAAAAGGGAGGCTCAAGCCACGCTTTGCCGGAGGGTTCGGTGTGCTCATGCGGGTGCTGAGGTACAGGCGGGTCGGTCACAGCATCGCCCGCTGCCGCGCACACGCCGTCGGCCGGTCCGCACGGCCGGTGAGCCGGGGCTGTCCATGCCTGCTGGAGCCAAGGGCTCTCGACAGCGTCTGACGATTTAGTTTTTGTGTTTCAAACACCTGCTTCACGAGGTCAATTTAATTGTTACTACGGGCTCTGTAACGTGACATCGGAGGATGGCATTGATGTCAGTGTATGGGACGATGCTGGCTAGGGATCGGAGTCGTTCTGATGTGGGATGGACTACAGGTCCCTCTCATCTCCTTTCTCTTACCAATCAGTCTATTTGACTATTTTCTAAAACAAAAATGAAAGCAGCAGCTCTCATTGCATCTGAGTAATAACACTTCAGGCTTAAAAACAGTGCTGTACCCACAGTTCACAATGAATCAAATAGACTCTTTAATGTCTCCTGACCTACTTCTCAATCCCTTTATAGTATCTGCTTAAGATAAAACTCTTGCTAGGGATTAAAGCATTCGTGGCAAGTGTCCAAAGGTCAGGAAAGGCCACACTAGAACCACAAACTAAGAAAACTGCTCTTGGCAATCTCAATGTTGTATTTTACCTCCAGGACAAGAACAAAAACTTTTTAAAACTGGGAATTATCTCACACACCAGTGGGAAGAGCTGGAACCTTCCATTGAAGGGCGGTGGCCTTCAGAGCAGAAACCAGCCTCTAACGGACCCTTCTTCCTGCAAATTGAGAAGGTGGTGTCAACAGAAATTAGGATCTATTTTTGCTCTTAAATCACTTGATTTCCTTCAGTATTTGTGCTGTAAACAGGAATTAAGTAGGAAAAGATTTGAAGCCATTAAGAAATTAAATGCCTAGTTTTCCAGCTATCAGCTGCGGCTTAATTTGGTCCCCAGCACAGGTGACACTTTGCAGTCAAGTAGGAAATGCATTGGTAATATTTCTGAAGCGCTCCCAGGCAGGCAGCAGAGCCAGTCTGGTTCTGAAGGTCATAGCGGTCGCAGCACAGGGATCTGCAACCCTTTTCCTGCTACTTTTCAGCAAGGTTTCTTTCTCTTCTCACCCTCTGGGGCCGAGCAGCTGATCACAACTGTGACACACAGGTCCTGTCTCCGGTAGTGTATTCTGCTGCACAGGGCAAACTCCCGAGGAGCTTCCCAGCCGTGCAATGCCAGGTTAGGACAGCAGAGAGGCTGCAGCCGCACTTGCAGCCGGCACATCCCAGGCGGGTGGGTGCTGGCATGGCTGGGTCTGCTCCTCGCACCAGCTACCCCTCCCTGTGCCGCGCCCTGCCACCCCGCTCCGAGCTGGGGACCATGAACGAGCCCTTGGAGAAGCCGACAAGGATGCACAGGTTATTTTCACCCGTGAGATGCTCCGTGCAACACGTGCGAACGAATTCTGAATGAATTGCCGAAGCTGGGCACTCAGCCAGGCTCCCTCCTGAAACGCACTCCATCCTAACAGGGTGAATAGGAAAGCAAAGCATGCACAAAGTGCCTTCCACGCAAGGAGCTCAAAGCTCACTGTAAGCATTCATTAACCAGATGCACATCACCATCCCCAGGACGAAGCCTCAGTTAGAAATTCCCTCCAGGTCCCCATCGAGGGGAGGAGGGTGTAAGACCATGGTCATGCAGCACGGTGGGAGATGCCATCAGCCCCGCGGGGCATGGAGCTGCCCTGCACTGAATCCGGCACAGGGATCTGATGCCCACAGCTCTGGGATGCTGCCCCGAACCAGCCCCTGGAAGGAGAAGTGCTGCGCCAGGCTCGGATTAGTGCGTGCCAGGACCGTCAGCCTTACGAGGATGTATGTTGTAAAGAAGCTAGCCTAGGTCTCCCACTTCTCTTTGTATCAGGGACAAACAAATTTCAGTTGAAATTATTACATTAAAGTATATACATCTGGATAAATCATTGCTTACCGTTAAATTGCCATGAATTTACACCATGTAGCTATTCTGCATATCTTTCCGTTATTTATGATCTCCTTTATTGCTGTTCAGACCTCCGTGCCCTAAGAGTGGCTGGGCAACAAACTGAAACCAAGTTTGGTATCACATTGATGCTACAGCTGCCGTTACCTACCCCGTTCAGGGGTGGTGTTTCGGGGCAATGCCCAAGCCCTGGCAGCAGCCAGGCTGTATCCAGCCAAGTGCACGAGCCCCCTGACAGCTGCCTAAATCTGCACGTGGATTACAGGTATTGCCATGCTGCAGTTTGTTACTGGGGTTAATGCTAGTTAAGTGGGTACCTAGGAGTACAATGCTAGTAGATTTTCAGTTAATTTAGCAGATTATGTCAGATGTACAGTCACAGGCTATTTAACATTCTCCTTCATTAACCTCAGTTATGACGAATTGTACCGCTGCATGCTGCACTTCAGATACCATTCATCAATCCTCCACGACTTGCAGCGACGCTGCTTTCTTTTCACTGCTGGTGATGGAGGAAAATTTCAATTGTTTCTGCTGCTTTCCAATCGAGACTGAGTCAGGGCTCAGGAATGAAGCAGGCTTAGGTCTCCACGAACCCTTGGTGGTGGAGGGAAGGGGTGATTCAGAATTGGCACTTCGCCCTTTGAGCTGGGTCAATATTTGAACCAACGCCTGTTACTAGTGGACACCAGGCTACTTGGGAAGCCACCTTGCAGCTGAGCTGAAAAATTGCTGTCCCAAATCCTGAGGGTCTTTGAGATTTTTATTATTTGTATTTAATGATGATTTTTGTCAGAGCTGGGTGACCATCTTAAAGTTCTACTTAAAATCTTGCCTTCTTCTGGGATGCTGAATTTCTGTTCCAGCAGGGACAGGGCTTTCAGTCTGAAGCCCCTGTAATGTCAGTGAAAGAGATGAAATTAGGTATGTGATATATGACAAATTGTTCTTATATTTCAGAGGAAGTTTCATTATTTTAAATTTCTTATGTTCTTGAAATGAAAAAGAATGCCTGTAAAAGAAGTCCTCTGGAGTAGGGACAATTTCAGTTATTTCAAAGGTTCTGTTTGAACAAAACGTAATTTCACTCAAGCCTAACTTGGGGAAAGTGTTAGAAAACTGAAACATCTGATTCTGCAAATACAAAACGGGACTGCTCCTTGAGCATCCCATAACCAGGTCTGAACACTGCAGCCCCCCAAGTGTTTTTTTCTTCCAAGAATACACGTTTTGTTGGAAGTATGTTGCCTCAAACACCTGGAGTTACAACAATGTCTTCTTGCAGTGAAAAAATTGTTGGCTGTAAGTATTCAGGCAGGCACTAGTCAAAATATCCCGGGCGGCTGTGCCCCCCTTCCCACTGCAGAGCAAAGCACTCCTGTGCTCAGTAACCAGCATGGGTGTTAATGAAAGGGAAAGCAGTAATGCTTTCCTTCGAATCTACCGGCCCAGGGCTGGTGCTTTCCAACACTTTCCAAATACTAGTCCGAATTAAAACAAATGGTACCCGCCACTGTCAGGCTGGCGGTAGAAGCAGAGCTGCACAGGGCTGAGGGAAAGGCGACCGATTCCTGGTGCCCGTAGCTCTGGCTCTGACCGCCCTGCGGTCCCCAGCACGTTGACGAACCCGTCTGCGAGGAGCGGAGGGGCTCTGGACCCCCTTTGCCCGGGGTCGAGGAGCAGGGCAGCCCAGACAGCGGCGGCTGGGGAGCACAGCCGGAGCAGCCCTGGGGTGCCCAGGGGTTCCCTCCCAGGGCAGGGAGGGATGCGTGGGGTCTCTGCATCCCGCCCACGGGCGCACACATCCCTCGCACAAACTCTCACGCCTTTGGAAAGGCAGCGTACGCTCTCCGAGATAGACGGTATCCTTGCTGATGCAGTACAGCAATAGTTAAACGCTATATGATGTGGGAAGCCAGCCCATCCAGATCAGGGCAAATCATCCCTTATTACTTATTTATGAGAGTTAATTTCATGTGCTGGCATTTAACATACCATATGGAGGAGAGGCTGCTGCAGCCAAGCTACTAGCAGCTTTCAGCCGCCTTTTTTTTGTTTTGTTTTGTTTTAAATACTGCTGAACGTGACTGAAGCAAGGTTAATTAATTGTATTGCCGCTTTTACTGAGAAAAATTACTTCTTGAAAGTAGCTAAAAACTCCAAACCTTACGTCTCTCAATGGGCAGATTTACGCCACAAAAGAAACTGGTATGCCCTGGCAAGGATACCAGACTACCTTGATGCAGCAGGACTTTGCAAACAGACCAGCTCTGTAGATACAGTTAAAAATAATTAGATGTTTGGGTATGTACAGCCACATCTATTAATTTTAATAAGCAGCACTTCCTCCTGGTATTTGCTTATCTGACAGTAATTGATGGGGGAATAGTGTGAAGTGATTTGCCATCAAAGCCCGTGTGTTGCATACTGGGCAACTTAGGTACCTGCTGCTTTGTCCTGTGTGACCACTGTCTCCAAGAAACCTTTCTTCAGCGATATTTTCTGTTAAATCTGGAGTGTCTGTCCCTTTTGGGGAGCTTTTTGCAAGGGTATTGAAGGCCTAGGTTCAACCAGGAACTCTTATTGTGTAAACAGAACTAGAACTGTGCACGTCAGTAGATCTGCATTGCTTCAGCCATCCAAGAAGCTGATCTCTCTGACATACATACATACATATAAAAATATATATACATATATTTTCAGTATTTCTCTTTTTCAGATGAGAGATGTCTCCAAAGACAGTGCTGAAATAGATTCACAGCAAGGTTGTGGCACTTCTGGTGTTTACTGTATAAGAATGACATTTATGATAATAAAAATGGAAGAAGTATTGAACAGTAACGATAGCAATAATATTTCGCCAGGGACAAAAAAAATGATATAACGTAATGAAAGCAGAAATGGAGAAATGGCAAGAAGGGGACTGTTACAGCATAGGGAGCAGAGGGACCAGTGATGTGGAGGTGGACTCGGTGAGCAACATCTCTGCTTGAGCAGAGGAAATAAACAGCAAGAAAATAGACATGGCTGACTCCTTGCTGGCTGGAACCAATGGGAACCACAAGGAATCTCCGAGTGTGCCCTGCCAGGGGTCTGAGGAGAGGGTCACAATAATCACAGCTGTCTGGTTCCCCCCTTGGCACCCTTCTCCATCAAAGTACCAATTCCCACTCATTTTTCCCTAAGTCTTATCAAAATCTCTTTTCTTCAGATTTCCATGGCTAGCGAATCCTACCAAAACCTTGTTTGTTTCTGAGACAGCCTTTGACTTATCTGTGAAGCGCTCCAAACACTGTAATATAAAACTGTTCTCATTACAGTGTTAAATTAAAATTTAGTAGAAGATGCACAAAGCAGAATAAACTTTCAATTAAAATATAAACACTGTTACTGAGAAAGAAAACTGGAGGGAGCTCCTAGGCTTCTTTGCATTAAAAGTGCCTGAGATTTAATTTCACTGTGACATCTCCTTGGAATTACACTGCTAATTGATCAAATTTTGTCTGTCTGTTATTTAAACTTTCAATAAAACTTAGATTAATGGAAGGTGTAATCCTCCCGGGCAGAACAAATATTCCCATTGTTCATGTCAGGTATGGAATAGCAATGCCCCTACTAACAGCTTTTGCATTCAACCTGTGAACATGAAGTTAATCATAAAAGTGTAGTGATTCTTTAATTGCTTGAATGAAATGTTCTCCGTGTGTCATTTCTCCCTCTTGCTCTCCCCCGCCCCCAGTCTCCACTAAATGCTGGTATAGATCTTTAAAACCATCTAGGTATAATTTTCAGAACTGATTTTCTTTGTTCATTATGCAAATAAAAAACCAGCTTGCTCTGTCTGTGATCTCTCAGAAGGATGGGAGCGTCCTTCCCCCTGCCCCGACACTCCTGGCAGAGGGTGCTTTCTCATATATTAAAAAATGAAGCAGCACAAGAATGCTAAGTGCCCTGCCTTGTGCAGAAAAAACGTAAGCAGGTTTTTTTACCCCTCACCCTACCCTCCCCCCTCAATTATGGGGTCAAAACTTGTGGCAGCTGAAATCAGCTGGGTTTTACCCTCATTTGCACTCTCCTGAATGTGGTGCTGGCTCTCCAGCCTGGATCAGACCGGACTGGGAGCAGCTCTAACCCGCATCACCTCTCCCGAAAGGCACCAAACTACCTCCTTTGCTCACCCCCGCTGATAGCTGTGAGCAATGCAGCAAGCATGGGGAGCTGGGCTGAAACAATACAAAAAAAGGGAGAGAAATTTTTGCTAAGTGAGTAGAGAGTCAAGGATAACATGCAGAGGGTCTGCCCTGTGACTCCAAGAGTGCAACCTCAAACCTCTGGACACCTAAGCCTCTTTCTCCAAGTCCACTCAGCATGGGGCTCCTCAAAACCATCCCAGGGTGGTATGACAAGGTACGAGGTTTGACATCAACCCAACAGCCCAGATGATTTTGCAACACCAGTCTCCTGACTCAGCAACAACTTTATGGAATCACAGAATCATTTAGGTTGGAAAAGACCCTTAAGATCGAGTCCAACCGTAAACTGCCAAGTCCACCACTAAACCATGTCTCTAAGCGCCACTCTACACGTCTTTTAAATACCCCCAGGGATGGTGACTCAACCACTTCCCTGGGCAGCCTGTTCCAGTGCTTGACAACCCTCTCAGTGAAGATTTTTTTCCTAATATCCAATCTAAACCTCCCTTGGTGCCACTTGAGGCTGTTTCCTCTTGTCCTTTGTGACCTTCTAGAGAGGATGTCCACTGCAGTAAAAATGAGACCCCATCTCTGGCATCACAGAGACAGAGCAGCAGGCAGGAGCACCCCGTGCTCCCCAGGATGCGCAAGGAACCGCCGTGCATCCCTCCAGCCTCTGGACTGGCCTGGGAGGCCCCAGAGATTCACACTAGGCTTTTGGAAATTACTATTTAAGAGACTTTTAGTCACATAACACTTGGACACCAACATTCACCAAGCATCTGGCTTCCACAGACATCTGCAGGAGCTGCAGCATTAAATGAGCCCTTCATTAGCACAGGTGACCTCGACTTCCAGCTTTTGGGGATTTGAAGATTTTCCTACACAATGGGCATGCTAACACTATGGTTTTTTTGATACTTCTGGCGTAAAACCATTTCTCTTTTTCAAGCTGAGTTTGAATAGATTATAAAAAGCCTCTCCAAAATTCAAGACGTTTTCCAAATTGGTTATTTTAGTTTTCCATCTCAGTGAGGACTAAAAACTCTTGCATTTTTAGAGGAAACGATTGACAAGTCAAGGTGCCACTTGTGGGCTGAAGCTGTGCTTGCTCCATAAAACTTGAATCAATCTTGGACAAAGGACATGCTACATACACAGAACAACACAAATACTGTTTGCGAATACTAATATGAACATACTACAAAGAATTAGAGCCTGTTTTTTACCATTCTTTTTCCACTGGGAGAGCAGTGTATCTGTACCAAAGTGTTAATATTCACAAGAGGAGGGAATCATGCAGTATTTTCTCCTGATTTCTGCTTTTTCAGCAAATTTACTATCTGCCAGACTAAGACCTTTTGTACCACACAGAATAAAGAACAAAGAAGGGCTCTAACAAGAGGGAGGAAGAAGTTAGGAAGCAACACCTAGTTTGTATTCCTTCAGTGGTACTGTTTGTTGTGCAGTGCTAAATTAACTCCCATTAATTCATTGTGAAAACAAGCCTTAGAGAATAGCAAGGAACTTACAGTTTCTTCTCCTGAATTAATGCTGCATGGTAGCACTTTTTTTTAAGAATAATTAACAATAACTCAACAGTGGAAAAAAATGCCTTTTGATACATCTGAAGTGCGTCAACGGTAGATGGCCGCTGTTGTACCTGCTGTGATTCCTATTTAAAATACAGCCAAATATTTTCATAGCTGTGATTCAGCTTTTCGTCCTCCTAGGCCTGTGCTGTGTTTATTGCAAATACACTTTTGGGGGAGAAAAAGGAAAGATCTGGTGTATTTGAAATAGGAATAAACGGGTCAAGTTCAGGCCCTCTGCTCACACCGAGCAACATGTTACCGGGAGCGGGGAGGTGGGACGAGGTGGCTGACAGCGGTGCGGGCGCAAAGGCGCGGGCAGGGAGCACGTGAGGGTGCCGGTACTTGGAGCGAGCAGCCGGCGGTGCCCACAGCCGGACCGAGGTCCCCGCTGCCCGCGAGAAGCCCACGATGGCTGGGACGGGCTCACCAGCGCACCCGGACAAAGCCCAGCGCGCAGCCATGCCAAGCTCCGGCCCTCCGCTCTGACACACGGGGATCTCTTCACGCATCGGGCAAACGTGTCCGAGATCTTTTTCACTAGAATAGCTGGTTCTACTGTTTCTAAATGTAGTTTTTCTGATACCACTTAAAACTTAATCATACCCTCAATGATTCATGCAGGAAGATGCTTAGCTAGCTGGCTGCTGAATTGAAAATAACGGGGACACAAACACAGTTAAAGAAAGTTGCTCTGTTTTTTCATTCCAGCATTTTCTCAACCAAATTACTCCTGTACCGTTGGGAGATGACGCACAGAACGCACCAGTCCAGGCAACACACTTGGGATTTGCCACGGCTGCTCATCCTACGTGGTAGATGCTTTGCTGCTCACATAAGCAAGCAGCACTCAAAATCACGGGATGGACAAGCAATAGAAAGAGGGACGCTGATCTGCAGGTCAAACACAATAACAGGTCCCCGGGTGTCCCTCTGACATGCCAAAAGGCAGCAGTCCTCAGACCCCGGGGAGCTCGCTCGCAGGCTGCAGCTCTGCTCTGCACAGAGCCCCCGCCAACCTCCAGTTTGATCCACCTAAGCTGAAACATATGGCACCACGCTTCTCCAACTGGCTGAGGCACAGCTCCATGTTGGGAGCTTTGCAAAAATCTGCATAAATGATTTATACAGGTGAGAGGCACACACTGTCCTCATTAAAGTATCAGTGTGGCTGGAAATGAAAAAGATTCATATCTGCTGCAGGAGGCTTTCAGGGATCAATATGTTCCAACATATGTTTTAATACTTCCTAGGTTCTCACATGTGTCTCAAGAGATTTCTTTATTTATCTTTTTTTCCCAAGGTTATGAAGCCAACTGTTTTCATATGTGCTCTGAAGCAGCGACCTGCTTTTCATAATAAATCTCTTCTATAGAAGAGGAAAAGCATGAAGCTGTGCTTCTTATTCAAATAGTCCATGATAAGATTATGTTGTGCACAAAGCCTTAGCTGCTCCTGCTGCGTGCTACTGTATTTAAGCGCTAAGCACACGTTTGGGCAGATTATTTTTCCAGGAAGGGGCTAACCATGACTTCTGCTTGCCAGTGCTTTTGTTACATTTTCTCCCCCCTTTAGCTCTCCTCCTTTTTCCAGAGGATGCTGTGTTTTGATGTCGCTGTAACAAAGATCATACTGAAACTGATAGGTGAGTGGGCTGCGCAGATTTGTATTTGAGGTGGAAAAAGCTGTCCTCTTCAGTGCTGGCAGAGTGCAGCCCACAGAACAAGATCAGATAGGAAAGAAAAACAAGGGAAAAGGGCACGAGTGTGTGTTGGAGCATGCGGGAGATGAAGGCCAGCACTGGCTGTGTTGGCCGAGTGGCTGGCCCAGCACCACAGAGAGATTCGCAGGCTGCTCTGTAATTTGGCTTTTGAGGCATGCATGCTTAGTAACTAATCTGACTTCTCATCAAATCAATTAATTAACAGAGAGAGCCCAAAGGTCCACTTGAAGTCAGCGCACGGCTGGATGCAGCGAACAACCTCCCTTTCTCACATGCAGAACACAGGATTCAACAGCTCAAAAATTCAGTTCAGCTGTACGGCGGTGGGCGTGCTCAGAGGAGGGCTGCAATGCCCCCGACTGCCCCCCCAGGGCTTTCACCTGCATCCCCCGGCAGCCACTGCTCCGGCTTGGGGTCACCGTGTTCACAGCCAGCCTCTCCCTGGGGACGCCTTGTTCTTCTCTTTTGTGCAGTGGATACACAGTCAGCTTTTTTCTGAAGCAAACAGAGGTGGTGCAAAAATCATTTGTTAACACCTCCCACATTTCCCTGGTACTGCAGTCTACTTGTTGGAGTCCATCATTGTTGGGTGGGAAAGAAAGACAGAATGTTTTTCACACCCTGGTTTTATTAGCTGCATGAGAGTATGCTGCTCTTTTCTCTGGGCACTTCTTTCCCCTCTCACAATAAAACTGTAGGCTAGAAAAGGAGTATTGCTGGGTTCAAACCTGTGATGAAAGGCCATTACGCAAGAAATCATTGTATTCCAAAAATCACATCGCAGGGGCTAAAATGACAGCATAGAAACAACAACTGCATGACATCCAAAACCAACAGGAAAAAAAGAAAGTCTTTGCAGTTGCAGTACCCTGCTCAAGGCAGCCCAGACTATCCCAGTGTTGCACTGGTAATGCTATTTATTTGTATTCACACTACCATTTAACTGCCTTCAGTTAGTATTACAGGCCTGTCATTTTCTAAGTCTATAATGTGTAGTAAATACAAGCTTCTTACAGCATAAAGAGGTACAAAAGCCAAACGGCAGAAGGAAGCGCACACTACTCTGTCCCATTTCACATAGAAGGAGGTGGGGAGTAGGAAGCATCTTTGCTACGCTCACTACGGTATGTTTCTGCACTGCCACCTTCGATACCTGTGGTCACCCAGGACACCACGCTACATTTGGGAAGACTTGAATTTGCATCTCCCATCTACCCTACAACAGACTGCATAATTATAATTTGTAACCTAAAATTCCCACTGGCATCTTCCTTGGATAAATGGTTCCATATCCTCTGACTTAAATGCCTTCGCTGCAGTAAATACGTGCATCGTGCCCCAGAGGGAGTCACACTTCACTGCTGAATTACGTGGTTTGTGAAGCATGGCGAGTTGTTTTAGGTCAAAAAGGGAGCTTTGGAAGTGTCAGCTGCTGGGAGAGCTGACCAGTTCGATTTCAATCCAACAGCAGAAAGCGTTTGCGAGAACCAAGCATCCAACAGGTCCTGAAACCTTATTCCCAAAGTGTGAGATTTGCAGCTTGAAGCGATGACAGACTGCCAAGCCCAGCTCAGCTGGAGCACGCCCCAGGCAGCACAGCTCCTGCTCTTCAGCTTGGGAGGATCTGTACAGCTCCCTGCTTTGACCCTGATTGCTCAGCGGGGTCTTGGCGAACCCAGCCCTTCACCCAACCCATTTGCACCTACAGCAAGCAAACAGAAGTTATCTTGTACTGCAGGGGTGTTCGCAGCCCCGGGTGGAGAGTACACAAGCGGTAGTTGTCTCACTGCAGAAACAGAGCGCCAGAAGGGACTTTGAGGAGTTATTTAGTCCCTTCCCTGTTCCAAGGAAGGGCCAAACTGTTCCTGTTGTCACTGCTGGCAAAGGCTTGTCCAAACCGTCTTTAGAGACCGTCAAGGCTGGAGATTACCTGCAGAAGTAATCTCTGCCAGCAATTCACCAGGCTCCCTGCTGATGCCTAACCTGAACCTCTCTCACCACAGTCCAAGACCTTTATTCCTTGTTCCAGACACTGCATAAATGGGGAGCGTATTGTTCTCTTGATCACGGTAAGAGCAGTTTCTGCACTTTCAGACACTCACCACAGCCATCTCAGCCCACTCCTCTAAAGGCTAACATTCTTTCAATCTTTCCTTATTGCCATATGCTCGAATCAGACACAATAGATTTTACAGGGCAGAAATAAGATGACTCAGTATAAAACCATGGGTATTGCCGGTTGACGTGGTCCCAAGAATCAGAGAGCATCTGCTTTGGCTGAAAGCAGACGCTGCAGATGGAGCTCAAGGACTGAGTGGCCCAGGGACTTGCTGCTCTGTGGAACAGCAGCCCCGCGGTGGAGGTGATGAAGAAAACCACAGTGAAAGCCACAACGCACAGTGCTCGTCCACAAGCAGCGGGAGCGCACGCACCGATCACTGCTGTCAGCACCTCACGCCGAGGCGTGACGATGCCCCAGCAATGACATCAGGGCTTTGGCAAGGAACCTGAACATCAGTGGGTGCTGCTGGAAAGCTCTCCTCTTCTCTTACACAGGCTGCACCTTCCTTTTTCTCTCCCACTGTCGATTTTCATCCACTCGGGCATTATTTTTACAATTTTCCCGATACAATTTCTTGTAAATTATTCACAGGGTTTAGGAAGAGCACAGCAGAATGAGAAGACCCGAGAGCTGTCCTTACTTCTGCTGCCAACCTGCTGAATGGTGTTGCATGCGTATCAGCACACGGGCCGGCGCTTGGAAGAAACACTTCAAGACCACGTTGTCTCTCCTTTGTTATATAACTGATACGAACATCTGCTAAAACCCCAGACTAGGAATTATCCTCGTGGCAATACTCCCGGATCTCAGAGCAAGTGCACAACTCACGCTCTCAGATCTGTCCTCGGTCTCTACTGTTTGGTAGCAGAATCCATCGCTGCTAGTCTGTGCCTACTCACGAGAGCTCGTCTGAAACTGTCCTCCTCCAGCTCCCGTCGTATCAGACGGTGTTGACTCGCTGCCGTGCGGCTGCACAAAGGAGGACCATTGGTACCAAGCAAGCTCGATGCTGTTCAAAGTCCTCCGACTGCCAGGAACACACCCAGCAAGTCACAGCTTTTGGGGCAAGCAGCACCGGAGCCGCTTCACACAGCAGATGGGCTGGAGCCTGTGGTGCAGGATCTGTGCGTGCTCGGCAGACACGCAAAGCAGTCATCTCCAATTCCTCCTTTTCATCCTTAACAAGCGGGTCTGTCCCGAACTTTGCCTTTTTCTCGTTTGCATAGCAAGTGATAACTGAATCCGATGTGATGACACAATAATTTTCACAGCTCACGGGCCCTGGGAACAGGGTCTTTTTTTTGGCCCCACTGCCTGAGAGACCATTTGAAAATAATTAAAAGATGGAACCTTTTATGTGGTTTATGGCGCTTTGATCAAGGTTTTTTAATTAACCTATCTTGCTTTAAGCTACTGCAAGTTCATTTCGCTCTCGTCGACAATATCATAATGGAATTGATTATAATACAGCGGAGAGCACGAGTCGCGTGCAGCAGACGGGGACATCGGGCTGCTGCTGCGCGAGGAGAGCAGAGGAGCGTGCTGCAGCCGCGGGCAGGGCACGCCGCGCTAGACCCCTGTCAGGCTGCAGCGGGAGAGCCCGACACACATCCATCACCGTTCCTGCTGGTCGCCGAGGCCAGGGTGTTCGTCAGCGAGTTAAGTGGGAAGCAGCGACGGGTGTGTGGCCAGGACGCGTCTCGGCATGCCGCTGCCGTCGGGAAGTTAAGTGGCGGGTTGAAATTCGTCACCCCGGTCCCTACAGTCAGAGAGACACGGCTCCTTCCAAAGGGTAATGGGCTCCATCACTCTGTACAGAGACACCTAACCATTCACGTGATATGAAGCCAGTGGGGAGGGAGACGTAAGTGTCACCCAACCTTAACTTTGCTGCCTCTGCGCTGCAAGGGAAGCTGCTCTAAAATCAGCTCCGGGCAGGAGCTTGCAGTGGCAGGGAACTGAGGAAGATCGAAGATGACCGCGGCCTATGAGGGTCCTGCCAGGACCAAGGCGGAGGCACGTCAGAAAGGACCAGGAGGGGGAAAGGATTTAAAGCTCTCCCATCTCCCAGTGTCCTGCTGCCCCTACCGAAGTTTCTGTCGGAACGAACTTCTGTTCAAACCGCTAAATGTCAGGGTATTTCCATTAACCCTCTCCATGCCAGGCTCTGCCACCCCTCGGACTGCTCACAGACTTCAGCCTGACCGTATCTATCAAGGGGGACCATGATGCCCCAAGACTAGGAGGTGTGACTGCCTCACTACTAATGTTCCCCAAGGTAATGGCTTTGTCTTTGACTATTCCGTACTAACCAGTAGAAGCAGTAACGCTAGGTCTCTTGGTGCTTCTGCTCAAGGTCAAAATACCTAGTGAACTTGATATTGAACTAATTTCGGCAAGTTAAGAGATTTACCAGTATGCTGCGCCAACAGCTTTCCAAGAGGCTTTTTAAATAGGCTGTCCTAATAAAGCCTACAAAGAGACCAATCACATGTTTGGGAAATGCTGAATCATTACTGTTTTCATCTAAACAGCAAGAGAGTGCAGCCTATTTAGGCTGCATAAATCCATTCTTAGTTATTTCTTAAAACAAATGTTTTTAAACCAAATTTAAAGTTCTATTCAACACCATTAGTTTAAAGGCAGGCTAATTGACCCCAGCTCTTGGAATGAACATTTCTCCCACCTCTGGTGTTTAACAGGACTGGTGGCAGCAGACGGGCTAATTTTATGGCTGTCACAGAGTCTTGGTGTGACCTTGGGCAATGCTCAGGACCTCATCCAAGGGTCACTGAGGAAACCAAAAGTCTCTGCTATGACTGATGGCTTTTTGCTAAACTCACCCTTTCTCCTGTCCTCAAAAAAGAACCAGGACAGCCTTCTTCCATTTACTCTCATTTGTCTGGGCTGTTAAAAATCCCACAAGTGAGAGACAGTGAAATCCTCAAGCAAGGCACCAGCGGGCAGCATCTGGTATGAATTTAGAGATCCATACATTTGAGAGATTCTCTAGAACCTAAACATTTCTAGCACTAAATTGGCACCTCTGCTTTTTGGTGCAGGTACCTTATTTATTACTTTCAACTAAGTTGGGATCCCTGTCCAGATTTAGTGTTTGAGCATCTGTCCATACTTTTAATATCACTGACAACAGTTGCTTACAGGAGCAGACAGAGATGCCTGTATTTTAGACATTTTATGGTACTGTACATAGGTCTCTCTCAAAGCAAAAAGTAATCAATTGGTGCTGTATAACCCCACATTCCTGAAAATTACTATTTCTTTCTGAAGATCTTGTAGTAAATTAGGCATTTGCTCATGCAAGTCAACCAGAGCATCACCTAGAGACAATTAACCCAATAATCCAAATATGATACATATAATCTTGGGCTAAGATCTGTTTCGTTTTGTGCTAAACATGAACTGATTTGCTGTCATTTCAGATAAGGCTCAGGAATCAAAAATTTGGCTTCATGCTTTCTTTTTAATTAAGAAAGAAGGTTACATCATGTACTTCTTGCTGTCATTTAGACAGACAACAATGCTTGACAGACCTGCAGGTGAGCAAACCAGATGCTCGTGTGAGGAAACTGGGATAAGCAGGATTTAAAGCAAGGAAACAACAAAAGCAAGAAAAGGCTCGGGTGGAAAGGCAGCCCAGCTTCACCACAGTCAGCTGCAGTGTCCAGGGCGAGCGGCACAGTGCAGTGGGGAAAGAGGCGCTGGGCAGCGGGGACATGGGGAGCTCCAAGGAAAGGTTACAAAGGTTTGCTTTTTCAGAGTATCCTCTTACTCTCTATCTTCAAATAACACCAAACCCCACTGCTTACAGAGGACTAAAATGTCAGTGAATTAAAATAAAATAAAAAACCAAAACCAAAAAAGGTTTGCTCATACTGGGGCAAGTGAAATATTTTGGGTCAGACTGAATTGTAATTTTATGGTTGGCAGGTGGGGTTAAGAAAAACACAACTAAAGGGTTTTCTGCAATGATGAATCATTTTGGATAAGATTTAAAAAAAAAAAATCTTTCATCGGAGAACAGCAAGCCGAAGCATTTCAATAATGAACTGAAATATTTTGACCAAAAAAGGTCACTCAATCCTAGTCCCAATGCCATAAAAAAAGGTTTTCTGAATCTGTTTCCAAAGCTGCCAAAAAATTCTGCTTTTTCATGATGCTGTTGTTTTCTTTTTAAAAAAAAAAAAAAAAAAAAAAAAAAATCAGTGAGAAAGCTGAGATCATTTCTGCCAAAGCCTGCAGTGGCCAGGAACACATCTTGCAGGAGAGGATGAACACAACGGTACCTGCCCAAGAGGAGCTGGAACAGCGGCCACCGCGCCGTCCCCGCAGCGAGGGGCTGAGCCGGCGGGAGGTGAAGCCTCTTGGGAAGCGGCTCGGCAGGAGCTGGCAAAAGCTGCGCACCGGCGTCTCCGCCGTCCCCTCGCCGCGGCCCCGTGTCGGAGGAGACCCTGCACTCGTCCGCCATGGACCCCCGCGCCCCGGTCCTGCTGCCCCAAGACGTTCCCGTGGGCAAACAGCCCCATCTGCTCTTTTTCCCCTAGTTGGATTTGCCAGAAAAGTCCCAGAAGGGACTGGGACTCCTATCCCACTGTATTTTCACAACACCTGAGCCACTTTCGTACCAGCAATCCCAAAGAAAACAAAACACTGGCCATCAGAAAGCACCTTGCCTTTTTAGCGGGGGTGGGGGAAGACTTGAGGAAAGCAAAGGATACAGAGGAAGGAAAAATTAAGTCACTTATATCAGGTACTTTCCTTAAAGACTTGAATACCTGTGGAAAATGTGAGAATGAAATAAGAAAAAGATTTATTGAGTCTCAAAGCCTCCAGTTAAAATTAAATGCGGTGAGAAAAGTGGCTTTCCACATTTAATTGTCTTTTCCACAGTAACTATGTGTCAGTCTCTTCTAAAAGCCTATTAATTCTGTAATTTAGTGCTAGCAAGAGCTGGGAGACAGACAGAACCACCACTGGGTTTTTTTCTGAATTCATTGACTAACTGTCATCAGGCATCAATGTTAGGGGCGCTTTCTCCTTGAAGGCTCCAAATACTAAAAATTAAAAACTTTTTATAGTCTATTTAATAAAAAAAAGTGCTGGCACATCAGTTAATAGAATGGATTCTATGACATTGTATGTTAGGATTTTAATTATGGCTAAAAATAACCTGACATGTCAGAAAAGCTATAGAGAAAACATTTTTCCAAGCACAAGGAGGGATTAGCTCATTTGACTTCTGCAGCTAGATGCAATTTATTTGTTTAGCCGTAATTTTAGAGTTTACTCTGAAACTAGCTAAAGCTGGTAATAGAGTTATTAATGCAGAGACGGGCTGGTAGGTGCATTTCTTGACATTTGAGGCTGTATAATAAGTTAACTGCTGAAAAAACCCCGTTACCTCAGTCAGCAGCAAAACAACGTTCATATTTGAGTCTTTACAAATCAATAGGAAAGATACTCAAATAAGTAAATCAAAATCGTCTACGAGGAGTGCTTTTGCTCGCCTCCAGCGGTTTTGCTCTGTCGCAGTGGGTGACCCAACCAGCGACACGGCCCCTCCTGCCCCGCTCACCTCCGCGGGGACGGCTCCTGGCTGCTCCATCGGCCATCCCGCTGTGCAACCGTGAACAGCACCCACACGTTCTGCAAGCGCCAATACCCGCAGAAGGACCCGTCGGCACGCACGGCTGGCCGACGTGGGCTGGCGGCCCCCACCAGCCATCCGGGTACCCGCTGGTACCCGAATCTACTTCTGAATCATCAGTTATTTGCAAATAGATTAACTGGGTGACCCTGGGTCGCTTTCATGCCTGAAACAGTATCGGCAATAGAACTGAGGAGTCAACTTAAACAGGGGCTAGCACTGGAAATAAGCAGTTCTGCGTGCTTATGTAGGAGTGCAAAGGTTTCTCCCCAATCTAACTCATCCATTGCAGCTCCTCTTGTGTTATTTCAAGTAAATCAGGATGCAATTTCCCTACATTCCTCCTGCAATTTAGGCAGAAGCCTATAGGAACGTTTTTCATTATTTTGCCAGCTGTTTCAGTTTCTCAGGCCTGCTGGAAACTATAGTAGGTTTTTTTAACTGGCAAAATCTGAGACTTAGACAAATCGTTTGCTTATTTTAATGTATTTCATGCAGCGCCTCATCTTGTTTCTCAAGCAAAACTTCCACGTAATCGAACTGAAATTTCCCCGTGTCATCTGTTGTTAAGTTCCTCCTAGAAAGGTGCTGAAATCCCAAGGGAAACGCTGTGCTGCCTTCCTCCTGAGCTGTTCCCGGCCACATGCTGTCCCAAGGGAAGGGACGGTGCTGCGGCTGCCAGTGCAAACCCTCTGCCCAGAGCAGCGCAAGGGATGCAGCCAAGTGCCATCGCTGGGCACTGACAGTTGCTTTCACCACTGAACCGGTGGCATGCACGCTTTGGCTGGCACAATCACTTCACCCTCTAGTGCCATGTGTGCAAACAGAAAGTCTTAAAAGCTGCCTGGTGATTTATTCCCCAGTGATTCTATCAGAAGAGGAAAAAAAAAAAAAAAAAAACCACCAAAACCAAAAAAAGCCCTTAGATTCAAGGTTTCAGAGTTCAAGACTGATTTTTCTGCATATACTCTCTTTCCCCACTTTAAAACCACCAGGTTACCTTTCTCCTGGAGAAAATAAATAACTGAATTTTAAACCAGACTTAATGACCAATGTGACATTGTGAAGGACATACCAATAGTTGTCATCTCTCCAGATGAGTTGTTAAGTATTTATAGAAACATTTTCTCCCTGCACAGCTTAAACTAAGTACTGTATCCAATTTCCTCTGGAGAAATGTGTTGGAGAAATCAGTAAGATAAGTCTGTCATCATAAATAGTAATAAATAACTACTCTGGCATAGTGGCTTATTTAGCAAAGTTATTTGAATATTAATGATTTTTACAGGTACGCCTACACGGTAAAAATCCACGATGGTAATAGCTCAAAACTATTTACAGGATTCCAGAGTCTTGATCACAAGGCAGAATTTGGATGGGGTTACTAAAGACAACTATATATGGAATAACCAAACCCTTCCCTTTAGCATCAGACACTTCAAAGGGAATCGCTCATTGAGAGCACTGAAGCCCAAATCACCTCAGAGCAGACAATTAACTCCCAGCAACTACTGCAAGACTGAATGGGCAGAAGAGCGGTGTCAAACATGACACGGGACATAACTAGGTCCTGCTGGGATGAGCCCAAGCAGATGTGCTTCGCCGGAGCGTGACTGCCTGGGAGACAGCAGGTCTCAGGGTGAGACCGCAGGAGCTGCAGAACCCATCACCGCTCCGCTCAGCTGCGCCGCACCTGATTATTGCATCTGCTATAAAAAGACATTTAAAAAAAAAAAAATAGCACTGCCTTCATTCTCCTTTGATTTTCTGGCTTTACTTTTTAGCTGCTGGTTCTCACTGTAAAACTTTTTTTTTAATTTACTTAGCACCTCGCATTTTCACCCCACAGAAGGAAGTGCAGGTTGCTCTCCTGCCCTGTCCTGCCAGGGAAGGCTCAGCCGAGTCAGGAGCTCAACACAGGGTGCAGAGTGCTAACTTGGACATTGCCATTTCACAGGCTCACCCAGGTCCTGCCTAAAGACCTTCTTTGCAAAGCCACATCTATGTAGCATCGCAGCACGGAGCAGCCCAGCGCAGCTGCACGGCCCTCGAGTGTGAAAGTCGCAGCAGAATTGAAGCTGAGCCCAGCACCTACCAGAGGCTTTGTTCCTATCACTACAGCTCTTACTTTAAATACCCCAAACTGTTCGATTTCCTCCTAGAAAACCCTCCTGACCAGCCAGCCCTGCGCACCAAGCCCTACCTGAAGTGCTGCTGACATCTGCAGCAGTGAGAGTGGAACTTTCCCCCAGCTGGGATCCCGAGCCTGGCCCGTGGGTGCTGTGCTCTCAGAAGAGAGGCTTCAGAGTATGTGGCAAGAGATGTGCTGGAGAGATGAAAGATTAACTAAAAGGACATGAGATTAAAGGAGTTCAGGAGAGTGTTTATTAGCTTTAGAGTATTTTTAGTGAGTGCTGTGATGTCCCCCTGCCCACCCCCCTTTCCTCCAGCCCCTCTCGGTCTCTCTTGCCGCACCACCTTCAAGTGCATTCCTGCCCTTTCTCGCCAATCCCCAGTTGTTTCTGCAGTCCTTCTTAAATGCAGCGGCGATGCAAAATTCCCACCTATCCTTCGCCTTCAGAACTAACAAGAGAACCTGAAAGTTTCCTCACGTTTCAAGGGCACGGGCAGCTGCATCCAACCAACCGGGAGGGAGAAGGAGCCCCAGCGAGCAGGGCGAGAGCCTCAGCAGCCCCGCTCCACCAAACCGTGGGGGGACTGGCATATGCCTGCTCCTGACCTTCCCCTGAAGCTCCTCATCTCCAGCTACGGGGAAGTGAGTGCAAGAAGCAGTGGTAGATGAGAAGAGCTAAAAGAAAACGAGAGGGATGGAGGAAAGCATGGGGACCCAGCCCAGCTCCTCCTCGGCTCAGGTGGCCTGCGGCTTTTACAGGGGACTTTTTCAGAGAGGAAGATGTTTACTCCAGAAGGGCAAAGGATGAAAGAGCAGCTAGCACAAACACCCAAACAAATTAAACTACGCAGAGGAACCTGCCGAAGACTGTATTTTCTGCTGCAGCCTGACCCACTTCAGTGCTTATTTTTAGTCCAATTTAGTACAGAAACAAAGCTCATGAGATCTCTCCATGCACACGTGCATCTCCTGCGTGTATCCATGTGAATTTACTTCTGGGCTGATTTCAGCCAAGGGGCTGGGATGGCAAAGATGCGAAGTTCCTGCAAGTTTCATGACAGTAAGTGGCTGGATAGTTCAGAAATCCTTTATTAATATCCCCGAGGAACAGGCTCAACTCTTTTTAAACATCAAAGACACGTCAGCTCAGCCTTGAGACAATTCTGTAGGAAACCAGGTTTCACAGGTGCTACAGCTTATGAAACTACCTGTTAAACTGCAGCAACAAGATATAACATGCTGGAAACACAAAGGGGCAAAACCTGCATTTTCTGTTCAAAACCACCTTGATTTCTACTTCCAACTAGGTGATAGATTACATGTCCGGCAGGTATACATCTCTACAGCTCTCACCACTTGAGGATGGAGGAATGCTTGCTGTTTCACAAAAAGCAAGGTTTTGTATGAAACAGAACTGTTGAGAATTTCACCACCACTTGACGGGTCCAGTTTTTCCCAGAAGTAGTTCACAATTTGAGCTCCCCTACGCAGCACGCATGACATACTGAAACTCCAAGGTGGGTGCTATACATGAAGGGGTGTGCGTGTATATATATATACACACACACCCCCCCATACATACACACAGCCCTCCAGCCCATCTCCATGTCACGGCAGCCAGCACTGTCCCGGGGCTGCGTGCGCACAGAAGCGAGCTCAGCGCCGTGACCCAACCGCGGCGACAGCCGGGAAGGGAAGGACCAGCCCCGCGAGAGGAGCAGCAGCCCGGGCAGCGTTCCCCCTGCCTCCCCGGCAGCGCAGGCTCCGATCCGCTTGGCAAGATGAAGCTCCGTGGTACGCACCCTGTCCTCTCCGGCACAGCGGTAATGTCTTTGGCTGCTTTGATGTTAGCAGCATGAGACATCACAGCAGTGCTGAGATGCTTATTATCCCCTTGGGTTCTTTTCTTTTATTCGTCATGGATTTCAGCCAGTTGTATAATACACATTTTTCAAGTTAAGCATCAAAACAATGAATACAAATGAGCAAGGAAGTGTTCGCTCGCTGAAGGAGGAGAATTACCAAGAGCAACATCGCGCAGCGTTATAATGCATTTCTACTACTTACACCATTTGTATTAATGTATTAGAGACATCTACAAAGACAAATTGCAGCTTAGTTCAAAGGGAAGAACACTCAAACGTCTGTAAAACACTGCAGGCTGCTATCAGAGACGGTCTCCCTGTAACAACATTTGGATTTTGAGATCTCTCCTGGCGTAAAGGACAATGCTCTCCTGCTCCTTCTCTTCCCGGTCGCACTGGCTCGCCGATGGCACGTGGGTGCCCACGTGCACCAGGGAGGGGGACAGCCCCTGTCCCAGCCAGGGACAGAGCGTGGGTCAACCAGCCTTGCTCATCCGGATGACACTGACATCCACTGGCATAGCTTATGGCATTTATTTATCCAAGTAAAGACTTAATTACTTTATGCAAAGTATATGATATACATTACTATAAATTGCTCTGTATACCTTTGGTAGGGATGATGCCAATAGAAACCCAGATCTATTTTACTTTGATTCTAATTGTACAAGCGACAAAAATGCCTGGAACAAAAGTATGGATAAAAACCCACAACAGCAAATTTGCTGGGATAAAAACTGAAGGAAAGACTGAATTCAACATCCAGCCACACACTGTGTTGTATATGTATACATCACACTGAGAAGAATAAACCAAGTTTCTATTACCCAGTATGATTTAGTTCTGCTGCTCTTATAGTATTTATTTTTTTTTTAAACAGATGAGGATCAAGGTAATAGTCTTTTGGAACTCTTGAGGGTGCATGAGGAATTGGTGGATTTGAGTGCAAATTCACACAATCAAAGGAAACAAACATTTAGACTTAGAAGAGGGGGGAAAAAAAACCCAAAACAACCAAGCAACAACAATTGCTCAATGAAAAGGTTAGTTTCTACAGCCTTCCCTACCATAGGGACTCTTCCACATGAATCGATATGGTTTTGCCACAGCAAAGCAGTCTTGCAGAAAGTTATTTGCCGTAAGACTGCTAGAAATAGAATAGCAGCAAATGCAAAATGTGTGAAAAGGTCTCTTTTCAAAGCTAATGAATGGGGCCTATCTTCTTCTCCCTCCAAGGGCCTTGCTTACTAGCTGAAGAAAAGCCAAGACCATTTTAAAGATTATTTTTTATCTTGGCATAAATGGAAAAATTAAGTCATAGTCTGCCATAAGAAAGAAAAGAAAAAGTGTACTGGCAATAGGCACTGAATAATATTAACTTGTTTAAGGCTATTAGGATAAAAAAGACCCCCACAGCATTGTGAGGGCTGTGGATGCAGATTAGCTCCACCACAGAAACATCGATGCTTTGGACACCATCACCAGAAGCACTGAAAGTGACTGCTGCAAGGATTTCTTCTTCCAGGCAGATGGCTGAACCCACATCAAGGCACACCATAAAGCACCCACCCTGCTCAGAAGCCCCTCCCTAACCCAATGCAACATGCAGGAGCCAGGGCTAAGACAGTTCTTGACCGCTTCAGTCTCTCGACTTAGCTCTAAACTACTTACCTGCCATCAACAGGAGGCTGCAACACAGGCATTTGCCTCTCTGGATACCAGCCACCAAACTCTGAAGTCCATGCAGAGAACACGAGTGAACCCTGCACTGAATTCTTCGGTTATCAGAACAAGAAAAACCCACACTGGCTGAACCCTGCAGCAACACCAAACTCAAAGAGCTGGTCTGGGAGAAAAACCTGCTTTTGTGGACTGTGTGTGGCCAGCACTAAGAAACCAGCTAGGAATTCAATACCCCTGAGAAATTCAACCCTCACATCCCCATCAGTAAGTTTATAAATAGGCTGCAAACTCCTGGTATGAGAATACAGAGCACTGGCCCTTGCCAACAGTTGTTTTCTTTGAAACTGCACAAGTGCCAACAATTCAGGAAGAAACTGGCATTACTGTGCTTTTGTGCTCCAAATGCTCATTCTAACAAAACCGGCAAACATGACCTGGGGTGGAAGCCCTTAGGAGAGGGGAACATGGTAATTGGTCTCCATTGGCACAAAATGCTAATGAACTTCAACTCTGAAACCAAGAAATAACCAGAAAAGTTGGACTTGTATGGCTTTACGTTCCAGAACACAACTCTAACAGTAAGAACAGACTAGACACATTGAGAAAAAAGGGGAGGGGGAAAAGCACTTTATGTTATTCTGAGGAGTTTTCTTCAGAAATCAGTAACACAGTGGGAATGTAGTGCTCCAGTCTGTAGAGCCTCAGCTGGGATCTCTGGTCTAACTAGAAGCAAAATAACACCCGAGGATCCACGCTGCCAGGGAAAGCCAACACAAAGCACAGCTCTCTGCTTACAGGGCCCAGTTCTACTGCTACAGCCATGGAGAAATCCGTAAGAAGCTGGAAAGCTTCACCCTTGCACAGCACCAGTCCCCTGACTAGCTCAGGGGGTCACCCCCCCCCCAACAAGCCATTAAAAATTATGTAACATCATACACATCAACTTACCTCAGAAGCAAAGGCAACGTGTTGGAAAAGAGTCTCTGAATTCTCTGAATTTTCAATTATTCCTTTTCAAAGTTAAAGCCTGCCCAGGCTGTCCCCGGTTTGCTGGCAGCCAGCGGGGAGCAGGGTGGGACCCGGAGACATAAACACCCTGCTGCTCTCACCTGCAGGTACTTGCACTGGCAGTTCTTCACTTTTCACCGTGTTGTTCCCACTTCCATCCCAGTTCTATTTTGGCAGGCTGCTGACTGCTTAATTAATTTAAATGGAGTTTAAATTTTTTGGTACTTGGCTAACGTAGAACCGACTCTGACCCTTTTGAGGATGCTGTGCTGATTTCTGCTCTTCCCTCCTTCTGACCTTCCGCCCCCAGCCCTCCTCAGTGCCACTGGTACTGCAGGTCAGCTCCACACCGCAGGGCTGCAGGCGACAGCAGCGATGTTTAGGATCATGTGCTGCACCTGCAATAAGCTTTGGGTCCTCAGGTTTCATGTGATTTCTGGCCATGTCTTCTATTTTTCATGTTGCTGTAGAAGAACAGCCTCTTTCACTAGACCCTGACATTTCTGGTCCCAGCCTCACCCAAGAACCTGAGGCACGAAAATGTAATTATTTCTGAAAGCAGAGCCCCAGCCAGGCCTCCTTCGAACATCTGAAAATGTCTCTGTGTTGGAGAGGACTGTTTTCTTTCTAACCCAGATGCATCCCAGTGACCAAGTCTATCTCCACGCGCAGTGTCGAGTGGACAGAACCGGGGCTGTGACTGCCAAAGGACCAGAGCAACATCCCGTGGGCACAGACGGCTCTGCGGGCAGGCTGCTGGCGGCGGGGGGTGTGTGTGTTTGTTGAGTGTTTCTATTCGAAGCGGGGGGAAAGGAGAAATCTGTGCAGCTGCATTTCCTGCAGTTGGGATGAACAGCACAGCGAGGGACGGTCGGTCACTTCTGGAATCGAGGGTTCAGCAGGGCAGCTGGCAGGCAGCGCAATCGTAATGGAATCGGCTGAGGGAGCTGCTGCAGTTATGTGACAGGTTACCCCCAAGAAGTGCATTATTATTCTACATAGAGAACTTGGGGAAAACTTGCCAAGCGAGCAAAGTCACTTTTGAAGAAATAGCTCATAAGAAATTAACAGCGGGAAAGAAGACGACGGAGACGGCAGCCCGGACATCAAGGCCCAGAGTTTCAAGGTTTGCTCCCCTCCTTGTGAATGCTATTTGCATTTTTACTTTGCATCAAAGTGGTTCTTTCTGTGTTGCACAGGTTTTGAAGGAGCAGAGAGAGCAGAAATTAAAGCTGCCTGTGGTGACTGTAACCTGTATAAATCAGAGCGCTCTCTGCAGTCCTTGCATGAGAGAAATGTGGGGTCACACCACATGTTAAAAGATGCCAGAGGATCTTTCTGAAGGTAAGTGGAAAACACATAAACAGCCACAACATCAGTACTGGGTTATTCAAAGGTTGTGTTGTTCATCAGTTATTCAACAACTGATCAGCTGTGGTCGTCTTGCTCTCAAGATCCTTTTTCCTTCATGTGCACGCATAACTCGTATTACCAGTAATTTGAATTGCCTGTACATACTACTGTGAAGATATTCTGTGCATCAGGGGGGACTGCATGGTTGGAGGGAAAGTGAGTTTCTGACAGCAGAGCTTCAAAACACACAACTTGCACGCAGACACACATGCGCACAAAATAGTCACCTACAAGTAACTGAAAAATTCACTACAATTCACTGCAATGTCTTCGGGAATCACATGGAAAAGAGGAAAGATAGATAAATTAATTTTTCAGTTCAGACTTTCCAGTGGGGAAGAAAACCAAACCCCAAAAAACCACCCAAGAACAAACTTGAAAAAAAGTTTAAAAAAGCTGAAAAAACCTGTTCAGCCCTTGGTAAGTCATTCTGCACTGTGTATAAGGAGCAAACAGCTTCACGCACAGCCCCCCCCCAAACCCTAGGATGACCTCAAATCTCCTTTCTACTGACTTTTATCCTGTTTGACTTCCATGAACTTTGACTAATCCACAAAAATGTATTCCTATTTGATGCTGAGTACAATCTTCCATCTTCTCAAGATCTGCTCGCACCTATTTATTTCATGGTAATTACAGAGCCACTGTTTGTTCACTTCACCCAAAATTGGTTCTCCAAGAAAAGCGCCCAAGGGAGCGTGGGGAAGCCACGGGACCGACGCTGACCTCCGGCAGTGGAAGATGCTGCCCGGAGCACCGTGTCTGCCGCCGCAGCCTGCCCGGGGCTCGGCCACACCGACAACCGGCTGCACCGTCCCCTGCCCGCTGCCAGCGGCTCCCCAACAGAAACTAAAGCTACGGCAGGAGAGCGAGCACACCCAAAGCCAGGTCACTGGCACACAGCTCAGCACAGCGTGGCGAGGACGCGGGGACGGCTGGGTTTTCAAGCGCTGAAATGCTCCAGCTGCCCCACGCAGCACTCGCCATCACCTCGTTTCTATCGTGCAGAAAAGCACCGTGCGTGAATCGGCACAGCCCGCGGCAGCCAGTGCACCGAGCATCGCACCGCACCGGGCAGGGAGCTTCACCCGGACGGCGCACGGCTCGGAGCCGTGCAGACCGCATCCAGCAGCACCGCAGCTCCCGTGCCGGGGGCTCGGCGGGCTCTGACCGGTCCCCACGGCCGCAGGAGCTCCCCTCGCGCGACTCCAAACCTGCGGGGTTTTCAACCAGTGCGCTGAACTTGTACTGCAAAATTGGAAAATTTCTCTTGGCACCTAGGAAGCACGTTTGGAAATTTGCCTGGTGTTCTTATTGAGGAGGGTTTCCAGCCCGCTGTCGTCCACCCTCAACACTGTCCGGTCCCTGCGATGGAGTCGGGGCGTCTTTACCCTTCCCTGCACCCAGCAGAGAAACCCTGCTCTGCCAGCCCCAGCCGATGGGTAGTCAGTGCACAGCACAACTGCAAAAACTATACAGAAAACCACTTTTTTTGGTTAGCATTATTACTTAGACTCTTCCTGTATTATGAACGCATAAAACACACAATAAAAAGTATCCAAGTGGATATAATAAAACTGAATTTAATGACACACACCACTGGATCTAAGCACCTTTTAAATTCTCTGGCTCAACATACAACAAACAAGTCTTGAAATTTGTGAACATTTGTTAAAATCAGTTAATGATACTGTTTTCATTCTTAGCCTGTGAAAACAATATACCAGACCGGTACGTTGTTATAATCCCAGGGCAGGATTAATGACTGACATCACCATAAATTCTGGGTGGTAGAATGGATTTTTTTGTTTTACTGGACTAGACTTATTAGTCATAATGAATAAAATATTCTATGGTGTTTTTTTTTTTTCTTTTACTGCATGCTATGGGATACGAACAGCAGTAATGGCTCAGAATAAAACTGCTGCTTTCTGCTTCTAGCTGCTGGTCACACAGAGGACACACTTCTGTACTCAAATTAACCCTTTTAGCTCATGCAACTAAGGTTTTTGTTTTAGAATTGAATGTCCTAATTTCTGTATGTTCAGTTGTCCCCCATGCCACAGTCCCTATTAGTACAGCAATCATTTGAAATTAAGGTTACTTGCTGCACCTTCCGTCCACCTTCGCCCTCAGCTCAGGTTTCACTAAGTTGCAATTATCACTTCTCAGTGACCAACTTGCTGCAGGATTCACTACTGCATCTGCTCTGAGCACACATCTCACAGGGTGATTCATTACCTCTGACCGGAGAAAGGTTAGTCAGGAAATTGGGAAAATGATGCATTCAATGGTTGCTTTCCAGAAATTTTTGCAGAATTACATGCTTTCTTGGTTTTCTCAATAATCCATACAATTGCACAGAGCATTATATGCTTAGCATAGAATTTTATTCATTTTTAGAAAACGAGCAACTTAAAATCTTCTTAATTCTGATAACTACGGGTCTGCATTTTATAATAAGCTATTCAGTCCTACGAGTTTCCTCCCTTTAAGAGAGAGAATGGATCCTTCACACCCAAAAGGATCGTCCAAATTGTATTTCTTAGTGCATAACATTGATTTTCTCTAAGGCAACAGAAACCCTTAATTTTGCAAGGCACTCTACTACTTCTGCATGGTACCTGATCAAAACCATTATACTTGAAGTTCTTTAGAATGGCTGAAGGGTACATAGTAACACATTACTACAGAGAAAATGCACATTTATACTGTCTACTAGATCTGCAATGTTCATCTTATAGTGGGATCCTAACGGATTGTGTTTATGGACTAGCTATGTCATTAAGTAGTCACATTGTTTTCTGTGAGAAGCAAAACTGTGAGAAGCAAAACTGTAGCTACTTCTGTGGTGCATCCACCACCCATTGCACATGTGTTTGTGCAGTACAATGGAGATGAGAGAAGAGAAGAATTGTCACTATCAAAAGCAATAAAATGTTCCAGCTGAAATCCCAGCCCACTTAACCTCCCTCAGAGCTGTAGTTGTTTCACCCTCTGCTCCACCTGTTTGCACAAGTAGCGATGGCTGTTCATGGGATGGCTTTAGGTATAACTGTAGCTGACAGAGATTTTAGGTGTTTAAAGGTGGGGAAAAAAACAAAAATCAGGCAAGGAAACTGTAACACCAGTTATTCCCGTCCTGTGCAACGAGAGCTTCCCCAGCCTCGGGGAGGTCACCACCGGCCATCCAGACACGGGTCCTAACTTCAGAGACCCAGCAAACAGTTCATAACTGCATATCGCTCTGTGGGATTTCTACTGATCCCAGCCAAGTGCTTCAGCCCAGGACGTTTGTACTTCTCAGTGAAAGGCTGGAGATTTTCAGAACAAGACTTCTCGTTCCTCTTTAATGGCTTTTTCTGCCCTCCCAGGTTTTGTAGGCACTCAGGGACCTCTACACCTCCAAAACATCTCGTTATTGATGAGATTCAGAATTTATCAGCAGGGCTGCAACGGACAAACAGATCCTCAGACAGTGGGATCGCACGACTCCCCATTCCACAGCCCTGCCATGGCTCAGAAGTAAATGCATCATTTCTTGAAATGTCATTTCCAATCGGCACCAGTGCTCTATGCAGATAAATAGCAACAAAACCATGCTGCGAAAGCAGAGGTCACTGAATGTAATGAGATATCTGGGTGAGATGAGTCAGATGAGCAATTTTCTGGACGTTAAGATTGTTTACAAATCCAGCCAATTTTCATTTAGTTTTGAATGAATTTGTGTACATATTTTTTTTGTCCTCTACAAGCACAATCATCCCTTCTTATCTTCTTCCATCTCTCCCTGGCATACGGTATTTTCATTTTGCTAATAGGATTACATTTTACCCTGCTAGGCTGTACCAGTCACAGAATTTCGTTCCAGACTTCCACTGCTTCTATCACAAACTTGCTGCTACTAGCAAATGTCAGCCCTGTAGCATGAAGGCGTGAAAAAAGAAAAAAATAAAACATAAAAAGGCACAAAAAAAAAAAAAAGGAAAAAAAAAACCACGAAGAAGAGTACTAATAGCAGCTGTTGAAAGGCCCAGAGCAGCTGGTGTATCGCAGGGGCTGGAGCCTCTGGCAGCATCTCAGGGCACAGGGGCAAGGTCCCAGGGCTGCAGCCTGGAGCTTCGTTAGGAGCAAATGGACCCTCTGCTGCACCCGTGTTCGCATCCTGCTGTTCCCACTGTGGGTGAACTAGGGGTGAGTGTCACCCACAGCAGCTCAGGAAGAGCGGGGAGGGGATGGGGGCACCTGTGGGCTTTGTAAGAGGAGGTGCTGGTCCGTGCTGTACCCTCTGGCACCGTGCTGGGTGGGAGGGGAGCAACCAAATAAATCATTTATTTTTCCTGGATATTTCAAGTTCATTAAAATGTAGAAAACTAGCTCTGTTATTTCTTAGGGTATCATCTACATCACTGTTTGTGCCAATTAAAAGGGACAGGATGAATTCAACCATCCTATCGGTAGCTGTATGTTGGTTTTGTCTGCTGTGTGCCAGGTCTCCTTCTGAACTGGGATTCCCCCCTCATTTGCTGGTGCCAGGTAATGCCACCCAGAGATATGTCTAGTTTACAAATGCAGACATGCCCATCCCTTCCCTGTAAATCTTGCAAGAAGAATTAATTAGTTCAGATGATAAAATGCCATGGGGAAGGAGAATCAAGGTTAATAACATATATTAATAAAATATCAGGAAGGAAAAATGACTAGCTGTGTCCCAGCTAAGCCATCTCCATGACCATAATATGTCCCTGTCTTTGAAAGTGGTTATTTCTCGATAGATCAGGGGGGAAAACTAACGGTGATGAAATAATGCTGCAAGATTTCAGTTACACATGGAAGCTCTGCTCGTTGCTCTGTTGGTAACAACCTGGTGCCGCAAAAGGAGCAAACTTGGTGGCTGACAGCACTAATTAGCCTGGAAGCCGTTCCTGAAATTTGTTTTGAGGGAGATTCCAGCCTGGTGTGATATTGCCTACAAAAATAGAGAGGGCAATTTGCAAGCAATTATTTTTCATTTATTGGCACTGGGTAGCACTCTTGAGCTCTGACATGTCTGTGCTTGGACAGAACCATCCTACGGGAAGAGGAGGCAAGCAGAATAATTTTTCACCAGGGTCTGTGTTTTTGAGCCCTCCTCACAGATGCAGCACTACACTTACCACCACCCGGGACCCCTGTGCCTGTCTGCACACAAACAAACGACAAGAACGATCCCCTCCACGCCGATGCCAGGGCTCGGGCAGTCGGCCCGTTAACGTTAGTGCCATCGTGCAACCTGCTGCAAATTGCCATTTAGCTCCCACCCCAGCCTCTGCTCAGGTACCTCAGAGCTAAGTGTAAAAACCACAGCTCTTAAAATGTAATCTTAAATAAAACGTAAACTATAATACATAATATATGTAGGAAGAAAGATCTTCCCTCAGTAAATGATCCATAAGCCCATTCTCACTTTCATTCACTTACACCGTGCTCTATTTCATTTCCAAGGAATGGGTTTGCAGAGCAGGGAAATAGCGCCAGTTGTCATCCTGCCTCAAAACGTGACCCAAGTTTTCCTTCCATCTTTCCTAAATACGTCACTTTATCGTTCCCAGTAAGTTTCCCATTAAGTGTTCCCATCGGAAGTGAAGTGATGGAAGCACACCAATTTATCTGTAGTTTCATTACCACCCCAACTAATTACTTGCCCACAAAATACGAAGCAGTTAGAGAAGCAATACAGGCACATTCCTCAATAGGCAGGCAGGAAATAACCTTCTACCTTCCAGTAATGACCCATATCCTCACCTGGGCTAAGATCCCAAAGGCAGCAATACAAACAACAAAAGTGGGAAATGCAAAGTCCATTGAGAGGCGTGCAAAATGCATTTTCCCAAATTACATCGCCAGAAGGGAAATGGAAATTCATCTCTCTGTTCTTCTTAATCTACCAAGATAAGAAGAAACCCTTAATCCAGAACGAACTTTCTAGAGAAAGACTCCAGAAACAGATCTCCAGCAGACAGTGGGAGCAGAGTTCGCATGCACTTGACAGCCTAAGGTGATTGCTTTTGTTTCATAAAATAGAGAGTACTTTTAAAAAATGGTAAGCCCTCCCCAATACAAACAAAGCAAGAATCTGCCCTGTTCTGTCACTTGTATTGATTTATGTCACTCCAAAAATCTCTCACCATACAGTCTTTTAATACCTTAGCTGTAAAATGAAAAGATGCTTTCACACTATTAAAGGAAGGTTAATGTATTATGAAGAAGAGTGTATTTGCATTTAATGAGTGAATTTTAAAAGCTCTGCTGGATTTCTTGAAGGCTGCCTCTAGAAAGTTGATTCCTGTACAGAGAAAAGCTGCTTCTTAAAAGTAAGCGCATGTAATACAGTCCTGTAAGACTGGCTACAGGGATCATGCTTTCTGGATTTCCTTCTCCCTCCAATGCCAAAGCACAGGATACTTAAACAAGTATCATACTTATGTAAGTTCGGTCTGGTGCCAAAATACGGAATTACTCAAACGAACACCTTGGCGGGCAGCAGCGCCTGACCTGCCTGCCGCCCCACACCGACGGCAGCGCAGGGCTGGGGCGGCAGCGCCGGGAGAGCCCAGGGCACTGGGGTGACGGCGGGGACCCCTCGGGACCCACCTGCACCCGAAAGACGAGGTCCAAGGACCGCACCAGGAGCGGGCACGGCACCAGCACCCACGGCAGCAGTAGCGCAAGGACTCGGGAGCGTTCTCTCCCTGTCCCTCCGCGGTTAACGGCGATTCAGCCCGTGCCGAGCCGCCCCATCGCTGCTCCCGGGGCGAGAACCGGAGGGCACCAGCCCGGCAGCCCACCCGGGCCGGCAGACAGGAGCGGAGGTGGGAGCCCCGGGACGGCACCCGGGGCGGGCAGGTGCCGAAATGCCTCCCGGGCTCCGCTCCAGAGGGTGGAAAACCACACGGAGCACGGCAGGGAGAGAGGATACGCGCACAGCTTTTGTGAGGGCTCTACATTTGTCTTCCCAGTTCACCATTTTTTTCAGTTACAAGTGCTGTAGCGTAGCTTCAATACATTAACTTTATGCCTGACTAAATAACAGTAAATTTTTATTTTTCCTCTGCAATGGACTCTTTCACAGGAGTCCTCCCGGAGCCGAGCTGTGCCAGGGACAGACGAGCCTGGCCGGCTGGCCAGGACCCCACGGCTGTGCACCGTGGAGGAAAACGGCTCCCCAGGGAGTAAAGCAGGGTTGCTATGCCATCACCCATCGCTCGTTATTTCAGCCCTTTAACCATCAACAGCTTCTGACTAACACTCGACAGCCAGGGGTTAAGATTTCCATGGTGATCTATGCTCCCATTCTTATCTTTTGATATCTGGAAGCAGAGAATTTCAGCGAAAAAGGGCTTTACGCTAAGATGACCATAAATCTCAATGTGTTTACAACAGAAGACTGACCAGAAGAGTTTATTAAATCTCTACAGGATTTGATGTATATCAAGCTGTTACATAAAGTCAATACTTTGGAAAGAACTAGACAATAAATACTCTACAAGAGGCAATATTTCTATCACAGAGAAAGCAATCACATAAAGATTAGGAGACCAATTTCAATACTGAATGTCAGTCTGCTGTAAGAAGACATTTATTGTTTTTCTGAGTTATCACAGAGGAGCGAGATAAGCTATAACAATATTCTGAGCCAAGCTAATCATGCTATCAAAGTTAGAAATACTCTCTCACCTTTTAAAAATCACTTTTCCACTTTGCAAATAAAAAGAACAACCTCTTGCAGGTGCAAGGGGAGGAAGGGAAGGAGATTTATTATGGCAGGCGGTGGGAAAAGTCTGGAAACAGCTGGCCCTCAGCTATGAAGACAGTTAAATGTCCCTCTGCAGGTGCGGCTGGGTCGCTCTGTGGGTGCACGGAGCTGGGACAGCAGGGCAGGGGGAGAGCCTGAATGGGGGAGCCCACCCGAGGGGGCACTGGTTCTGCCCCAGCTGTCCGCGTTGGTTCGACAAACCAAAGCATCACTTTGTTACAAAGCCGGCCGCAGTGACGGGTTTGGGAATTCATTTTTCTGACAGATCGCTGAAGAGCTGTGACAAAAATATCAATATTCTCCACGGAAAAATGCTTCTTGTTTTATTTCTTCCCCTATAGACAGAATTTGCCTTTAATAGCTCAGATTAAAAAAAAGAAAATCTTAACCAGTTCAGTTTGAAACAGAAGCCAAAGAATAGACGTCGCTGAGGGAAGAGGGCTCTTTTTCAAGTATCGACCAACGGATATTTCAAGGGCAACTGCCTTTTTCATTCTCATTCCCTATCTTCCCGCTGCGAGGTGCTGCCTCCCACATCAGCCCCCTCCGCCCCGTGGGAGCTGGCCCTGCCAAGCCCCCCGGGACCCAAACCACCCGACTCACATGCTGCCGCCCGCACAGCTGGATTCGGGGCGTGATGCTGAGCTGCTACATCACCCTGAGCATCTCTTCCAGCTACAGGTGGCCGTAGGAGACCCCGATAAAGATCCAGATGCACAGAAAATAATCAGCATTTGCAGCGTAATGATTACGCTGCGAGAACTGCCTTGCTGTGCCGTGGTGCTTGCACTTCTGCAGAGCTGCGTGTTGCAGCTTCGAACTTCAGTGCCGCGCTGGCACACCGCCACCAGCAGAAGCGGAGGACGGCACTGTCCTGCCTCGCAACACGCTTGGAAGGGAAAGTAGACTAAAAACTGGGAGGTACGCAGATACCATGGGAACATCGGCTGTACAAGTACCATAAAAGCAAACAAACATGGACTCTGGCACGGAAACTGCAGTGGCATTGATCATGCTGGTAGGATGAGTTTTGAGACTTTGGCTTCATCTGTCTGAAGCAAAATTGCAAATTTGAACAACAAAATGGGAGCTCAAAAATTTGTTTTCTATTTTTGCACACCATACGTTTCACCTACTGAAATTCCAATACTCAGCAAAGAGTACAGCAAACAGTTTGTGTTCTGCGTACAAGCAGAAAGATAAGCCCTTTACAGGAAAGATTAGATGACAGTCTAAGTGAACATGGCTATTAATAACAAACCCCAGTCCAGAAGGGAATCATAAATTATACTTATCATCTTTAACTTGTATTCCTGGAAAGATGAATCTAGCAGATTGTCGTGTGTAGAGAAGAAAGGAAATGACACGAAACAGTTGTTCATTATTATCGAGAACTGAAACACAATGAAATTAACTTAATTATAAGCAATTTTAACATTGCTGTACCAGATGCATCAATGCTGTAACATCACATACCAGTGGGTAGGAGATACATGTGGTACTAAATATGTTTTTCAGTCTAAAGTAAACTCTTTTTCTTTCATAGGATCTACACAGACGTGCTCAGAGGCCGACATTTTGGAGAAAAAGTGATGTGCATGCTTACTAGCAACTCCTCAATACAGACAAAAGATGATCGCACTGGTCAACTTTAAAATAAAATGCAGTTTTGTGCTTAAGGCAATGAGCTGTGTTCTTCCCGTCTGTCGCAGACCCTTCCTGGGTGCCTTTCCACCGTCTCGCTGTAACGAAGGAACTTTCCACAGCAAGAGCTCCAAAGAGAAAGAATGCTATTGGGGTTGGGAGAGATGAGCCTGGTCCCGAGGGTCAGGAGCTCCTGCTGGGGAGGACTTAAAAGAGAGGGAAACGGGGACTGAGTCACGGGAACAGCAGCAGCAAGGCAGTTGGTATGTCGGATGCAGGCAGTGACGGGAGACTCCGCATGAAAAGGGAAAGGTGAGTGGTGGGTGATGCTCCTGTCTGGATTGCTGGGCACAGAATGGAGCGTCCATGTGTTTAGTCTGTTGCCAATCAGAATTCTGGGGGGAAAAAAAGGAAAGGACCTGCAAAGGATGAGTGCTGGACCAGGGGGAGTTTTAGAGAGCATGGAGGGGATAGTTATGAAGCAAAAATCTAAGTCTCCTTGGCTGAAACTTCCTACTTGTGTAGATTAATCTAACAGGGGACATCAAGTCTGAGTCAGCACATGAAATACATCCCAAAATATTTTGCAAATCCTTTTTTTGACATTGAGATGGACTGTAAGACAGGATGGCACTAGAACGTGATGTACAGCAACACTGTCTGCCTGATGGATCGGTAGGTTGTGTGACATCCTGTGACAAATGATCTCCATCTTCTGGCTGCAGATTAATTTTCTAGGTCATTTAATAAATTATAGCAAAAGAAGTTATTTGAGGGGCAAATAGTAGAATGGAGTTCCAGTGACATGATACCTCTCCCTGACACTTTTTTTTGTGGGATTAATGAGAGTAGATGGATCCTTCTCTGCCTCTTTTTGCAAGGTGATCGTAATTCCATGAAGACAGCACTTAAATTTTGTCTTGTTTTGTGCAGGGAAATTGAGTTTGATGCAGAAGATTCAAACCTCCCGAGGAAAGATGTGACCGTGGCATGAACTCCTCTTTTAAGGACACAGAACACTGATTAATTCCCACCAGAACGGTACTAAAAATACATCATTATCCCAGCACTATATTTAGATCTGAGCTCCAAGTTAGCAGTAATACTCCGCGGCTCTGGGCAGATGTGGCTTTCCAGTTTACTGGAGCGCGGACAGAAGGATGGTCACCTGGTCAAAGCACCAAGTGGAGTGCTTTGCCACTCACATCCTCTGGGTCCCCGGCAGAGTTGCCTACCACAGCTCTAGGCTCTGCTTTTGCAGTTATTCGGGAACTTAGGCTCACAGGAAGATGTCTAAATAGTATTTAGAGATGTTTGGGTAAGGGACTTGCATCTCTCCAACAACCTTGAGAGAAAGGCAGAACATACTTGGTGTGACTGGAAAAATCCCCCAAACCAATACCTGCATTTTCAGTTTGCGTCCAGCCTCAGTTTCCCCAGTTGCAAGATGGGGATGTCTACATCAGAGGCATGTCTGGGAGATAAATTCACCAGTGGCCTTTGCATACCCAGTAAACTGATGGGAAGATCATACAAGCTGTAGACAGATGCATCCAACTGCCTAAAAGAGCCTGGCTGAGGCATGATTTGTTTTCTATTACCTCTACACAGTCCTGCTTTCTCCTGTCCACGCTTGCGCTACAGCTGTTGTTTATTCTTAGAAAAACAAAATTTAAGAACAAAAAAAATTAAGCCTTTAAGGGAAAAAAAGCAAAAATTACCTCTGCTCTGAGCAGGGCAATGGTGGCTCCCATGCAGCTACCACAGGGAAGGGAAAAAAGACTTTTTAAAATTAACTCTAAGCCTACAAGAGTGGCATATTAATAAAAGCAACTGGCATGAATAAGCTAAAATTCATTATCATGCTTTTCATAGACTGGCTACAGAAGCATTATTATTATCAAATCCCTCGGAAAACCAAGTAATACCTTCCCCCTCTCTCCCTTCCTTTTGCATACAGTATCCTGGATTAATTTATAACATTAATCAGAAAACAATTCAGCCCCTCACGGTTTGATGTAAAGAACTGAGGGCTATTTCATGTAGCACATGAAATGCACCGCTGCTGACAGACGCTTCTGAACCATACCTTCTCTGGGGGGATTTCTGAAGGGCTTCTGAGCATCTAATGCCTTTGCCAGCAGAGACACAGTGACACAGCGCAGAGGAAGACAACCCTAGGCAAGGGGAGCGAAGTTATACAGATGAGCAGCTGCCTCCAAGAAGCCTCAGACGCTGCAAACTAATTTCAAGGGAGACGTGCCTGCACTTGATGCACCAGGGTAAACAGGGATTCCTGCACACCACGTACCAGTCAGGGTGCTGCATGGCACTAACCTCGTGGCATACAAATGGAGAGTATCATGAAGTTGCTTCCAGATTGACTGCAATTTTCTTAACAACTGAGGGTATAGCTTAAAAAAAAAAAAAAATTACATTAAGGTCGAAACCTGGTTCTAGTCATTGCCTTTGGCTCGCCTAAGCATGCCCTATTCAAGGCTAGTCTGTGAAAGGGGTTTTTTTTTGGTTGGTTTGTTTGTTCTTTTTGAACAGGTGCGTCACCCAAAGGCAGAGCTGAGCTCCAGAACCCATTCGAAAAGGTTAAATGGTGCAGATGAACACTTATAGCCTGGGCTTTAAAGGGCCTGAAAACTCATTTGAAAAGAACAGTAAGTTAATTTTGCATAGCTGATTTCTTCAGTAAGCCCTGTATTTTTCCCTTGCCCCATTAAGAATGGCAAGCAGCTTCCCCAGAAGTCGATCTCTCAGTCTAATCAAACCTGTTCTCTCTAATTGAAGTTAATCATAGGAAACTGGTCAGAGAAAGATGGTCTCAGTGAACGATGCCCTGTTGAAGTGGTCAATTAATATGGGGTTAGTCCTGTGATTAGCACTCAGCAGAATGAGCATGGGAAGGGCTCTGAATGCAAATGCGATCCCGGCTGCAGTTCCTGCGGACCAGCTGCCGAAGGGACCACGGCAGAGGAGCCTCGGGAGGAGCTCCCCGGCCCCAGGCAGTGGTCATTAAAAGCAGTTCAGTTGCACAATTTAGCTTCTCAGCTTGATGACACTAATTTCTTCCTAGGAGGTCAGCACCAGGACCAGCGACCGGTGGCTTCAGCACAGAGGTCCGGCCTCTGCCATCTATCTATCACTTCATTCGCATCATCCTCGGCGGTTCCCTCGCCTTCCTCCCGTCCACAGACACAAGCTGGGGTTGGAGACTGCCCACCTTCCCCCCGCCCCATCACCTCCGGGCTTCACCGCTGCTCCCGTGGGTCAGGCACGCAGGGTTCTCCGCGCTCTGCCGGCCAGACCCGCGCCCGCCGCCGTCCTCCGCACGGGATCCAGAGCCGCCGGACGGAGACCGGCAGAGCGGTCGCTGCCAGGGCGGCAGGTCACCTGCTGGCACGGGACAACGCAGCCGTGCTGGACTGATGGTGCTGGGGGCCAGCGGTGCCAGGAGCAGCTCCGCCGCCAAGCACCAAGGCTGGGCTCTGCCCCGGTGTCGGTGGCCGCGCTGCGGACGCTCGTCCCCGAGGCTGGAGCTCCCGCAGCCTCCGGCCGACGCTGCCGCGGGGCCAGCCGTCCGGAGCTGGGCTGGCTAAGGGCAGCAGGGACGGGAATTCGTGTCCTCCCCCCACCACGCAAAGCCTGGGGAGCTTTTCTGGGCACAGCGATCCCCTGCGACCGAGAGGCAAGCATGCCGCTCACTGCTTCAAGGTTTGTTTTCCTTAACATGTTCTTCCATCTAAATAAATGATATGTTGCTTTTAACATGGCTGGCAGGTTACTCGGTATCCTGTCTCAGCTCTCGGTGGGGAAAACGGCAGAGTCCGAACCCATTATACCTGCTGGCATGCTCACGGTTGCTGCCAAAGGACTCCAGATGTTAAGGACATAGAAAGCAGAAGGGACAATGAGGCATTTGCTGCAAGTGTCCCCAGCTCTCATCAGCCGGCACAGCCTTGTGTGGGGTAGAGGATGTGCTCTACAGCACACCTCTACCCCACCCCAAAATGATGTACTTAACATCTAGGCTTTGCAAAGAGAAAAAATGTTTTTATTTGATCTGTTTTCCTAAGAACTGTTCTGTGTTATTTCTGATGGAACAATAATCTGCACTCTTATGGGGTTGGAGAAGTTGGGTTTCTGAGGGAATTTGACAGCAGCTTTACTAGTTTATGGCAGAAAAGAAAAGGCACTTAAGGGGATTTTGTTTGTCACTTGAAAATTAGCCTAGAGGAAAGCGAATCTTCAATTCAAATTTAATTAAAAACTGATGAACCGAAAGCCTTGTAGTGGCTCTGTGAAGTCCTATTCTTGCAGCACAAGAACACAGCACTGATAAGCAGCAAGAAGAAAATAAACACAAGAGATTTAAAGCTAAAACCCAAACAAAAATGGGCCAAACCATAATCCAGAGGCACCAGACCATCACCAGAGCAGAAATTGTCCCACTGTGCTTAAACAGGGGTTTCTGAAGCGATATGAAGGAAACGGCTTAGTTGCTTGCGTACAACTGAAAACAGGCCATTAAACTTACTCTTCTTTCAACCATCTCTTAAAATCTTGAGGCCAAGACAGCATAACTTTCAGGAAGGTATGCTTTATTCAGGCACAATTTACTTTGCTTGAGACAGAAGTAATAAGATGAAACTCTGAACCATGTTATATAGGAGAATAGGCTAGGGATTTTTTAACAATCCTTTGAGGCCTTAAAATACATGAATCAGTAAGACTTACATATCTGGGACCTTCTGGTCTATTGAAATGTACTGAGAGACTACTTAAAGGCTTCTATGCTGCTTGCATAAGCAGGCTTTTCTCCCCCATTGTAACTTGCAGAGCCTATGCTTCAAACCAGGTGCTTCAGTTTTGCTCTTTCATTTGAGATGTTCATCATCTAAAGCCACAGAAAAGTTTGTAGTCAGCTTTGCACTAGGTTTACCAGGTATCAGTTTTCACAAAGAACCTAAGAGCATATTTTGTACAGGGAACCCACAGAGGAGACATGCACCCTGAGATGGTCACACCTCAATCATCTCTCAGGTAGGTCCACCTGCCCGTCTCTGGCTTTACCCTGTTCTCAGAGACCTTTCCTTCTACTCTCTCTCTAATCTACCTAAATCCACCAATCTCAATTAATTCAACTGCAAAGCCTGCTGTCAGTGAGTCATGGGTCCGTGTTTCAGTGTTTGACATGATCAGTCGTTGGCTGGTTTTGCATTAGGACCTCCCGCATCCAAGGAGAGGGGACTCTGTCCCAGAGGTGCACACGCACGTCCCTGCGCATTCACAAATCATGCCAAGCCTGTGTAATTACACATAACTAGGGTCATCCTTGTCCCCTAAAACATCAGAGCAGGTTCATAAACAGCTAATAAAACCCAAAATGAATAATGCCTTTGCACAAGAGAAGGAGAGGTTAGAACAGTGCTCAGCCATTTCAGTTTGCTCCAGAAAGGGAAAGCTCCAAGTCCCTGCAGTGGTCTGAGGGATGTCACTGGCGTCACTGGAGTCGAGCAGGGCACAATGCACACAGCCTTTGCAGTCATACAGCCCTGGAAAGCATGCAGGTGGATGTGAACCCCAGCAGATAAATCTCTGAGGCCAGTGTATAGGGCTTCACATATCCAGCTAGACCAATTTAATTAACTATGGGAACATTAATTATTGGCTGTTGCTGTTTCTATTTCAGAAAAACCAACTGGCATTTCACCATATCAATATAATGCAAAATAGCCACTAAAACCAGCCTGATCTCAGGCCCTGAACACTTTAGATTGATGGTAATTTCTTTGCAGCTCTTACTGGCAAAGAACAATTTTTAAAATGGCCCCAAATACCAACCAATATCCAGCCAGAGCAATTGAATTTCCTCAGATACTTATGACCTCCTGTTTATCACCCTACGTAGGATGTGATGTAAGTTGTTGTACATTTTCCGCCGCAAGGGATTTATGAATAAAGCATATTGTTCAAATAAGCTTCCAATATAGAGAACTGAAGCATTCCGTTACATGGACTTGAGGATCAACACACAGCAGTTGTCTCCCCCCACCGTTGTTTGAACCTCCCTCCCATTACTTTCTGAAAGGCAAGAAGAGCTGCAGGAGGTCAGTGTGCTGCCTCTGCCCTCGGGACGGCAGCTTACTGACTCTGTGCCATCATCGACATGATGGGGCTCCTTCTCGGGATAGGGAGGAATTTCAACCCCCTCTGCTTGTGACATTGCCGTGAAGTCACATCTCTGTTGCAAATGCAAGCCAAGAATTACCTTAATTACATAGAGGAGATGGGTACAACGATATATTAGAATGAAAATAATGACTTTTTCCCCCAGAATCAATATGCAGATGAGTGAACACAGCACATCCAAGAGTGCCCTTCTCTACAAAACCACGTGAAAAAACGCACTCTGAAATAAAGTATTGCTGTACTATTTCGAGACCAATCAGGCAGCAACCATGTTCCCAAAATTAAAGTTAATGTAATGAGATGCAAATTAGCTATTCTACACAGTCATCGCACATATTATTAAAGATAGACCATCCTTGTTTATTTCAGTTTTTTCAGTGTATAGGGAAAACATGCACTACATAGAGAAGCCCACCCAGTACAATCATTTATCACTTCTCTAGGGAGACAGGAGTTTTATCCATGGGTACAGGAGCAGAGGTTTCCTCTGCACAGAGATGCTCATCAGGCTCCAACATGGAGCTTGGTTTTTCCCCCAGTTTTCGGTGGATTTTGGACTGGTAATTTCAGTGCAATTCTGATCAGCTAATACTAGACTTAAGTATGATTACAGCTTTTGTTGGAGATGGCAGAATCCCTCAAACAGAGCCTTAATCCTTGCCTAAGGCTTATAATTCAGAGCAGACCTCCAACCAGGCTTTCAAACCATTTTTGCTTTCTCCCAGCCCCAGAGACTGTGAGGAGCTCATGGCTCACACAGGGGCTCAGGGCAACGGTAGAGGCCATCATTAAACCATGGCACGGATGCAAACAGCATTTCATTCAACAAACTAAACCATTCTTAAATAGAGCCTTAGTTCTCCAGGAGTGAAATTTACTTCCAGAAAACATAACTTTAATACAAGGATTTATTTGGTCTTTTGTTAACTCTTGGACTGGTGCAATCATTAATCTAGAAGAGAATATTTGCCAAATCTGTGGTGGAAACAAGATACGGCGGGTACCTAAAACAACAAGCCAGGCCTGATCTGTATTTCCCAATAAGAAATGGATATCTAATGTCTTCATTTGCTCAGATGAATCCATTTCTGGAAACATGCATAAAAATCAAGAGCTGCTTTATGTTTAAAGCATAAGCTGCCTCATGTTTAAAGAGCCCTACAAGTCCAGCCAGAAACATTATAAGCTAATGCAAAAGACCAAGTAAGAGTCATTAATTTGATATGTTCCCCTGGGAGGGTTTTTTCTTTGCTTCTTCAGGAAACAACACGTTTCCCCTTCCTCAGAACCCAGCAGCATCAGGCTTGCCCTCCTTCCACAGTATTCGCCCCAAAATGAAATAGGAACAAACAAAACAACAAAAGTTCTTTCACATCAAGCTGATGCAGTCTCGCTGCTAAGTGCTTCACTCTTTCAGAATAACTACCATCTCCAGTCAAGCACTAATTTCATGTGAGAATAGAACAATTAGGAAGGCTTTAGGATTACCCCCCCCCCCCCCACTTAAAAAAAGAAGATGGCAACTAGAAGAGAGGTCATTAATGCACTCATGCAATTCCATTCCTTTTTGTAGCTCCAATAATACGGTTAAAAAGTATCTTTGCCTGACTTGATTCTCACTTGCACTAAAAGAATCTTTCAGAGAGGAAGGAGAGTCAAAACAAAAAGACGTGGGAAACTTCAGCAACTCTGTGGTCCTGAAAGAAGTGGGGAGGATGAAGTCTCCTGCTTGAGCAGCTTCTTCAGAGTATTTGGACTCGGAAAGGAATTGCCTCTGGTTCTCTATTACTTTGTCCGCTGACAGCCAGTGAGGCTCATGCAGATGAAGAACAATCTGGGTATCAAACACCATCATGTGCACCCTCCACGTTTCACCCCCACCGTGCCGAGGCTGCAGAGACACGCGTGGTGTTTGGAAAGGGCCTTCCCTGGACCGATCGGCTCTCGCCGCCTCTCGCACACCTCTTTTACAAACGGTGACATAGAGTGAACCCATTTCCCCTAACTATTGCATTTTTCTTTTCATGATTATCTCCTTTAAAAAGGCACAAATTGAAAATGAGATGCAGAGCCAGTGGCCTCTTTTGAGCTATGGTTATTAGCTATGTTGAGGATGAAAGTGGTATGACTCCCTAGATAAATATATAGTTCATTAAAAGTGTTCTGGATCACTATATTCTACTGATCAAAAGCCTAAATCACACAGTTAGTGACATTAAGGAGCTATATTACGATTTGAGTTATATCTGGATAAAACCTCACACAAGAACCAAAGGGAAGCCCAGGCGCTGCTGTTGGGCAGTGCCGTGCTGGGGGCCAGGCAGTCGCGGAGCGGTGCCGTCTCTGACGCCGGCACACACATCCCGAGGCAGAATTTCACCCCCAGCTTTCAACAGCTTAAACAATTTATGCTGTGTTGGAGTAGCTGCCTGCACACACAGAGAGCCTGTGGTCTCTTTACAGAAATGCAGTTTGTTAGATTCTTCTCATTTGGATTTTAAATAGGCGTGCAAATCCAACTAGTACCGCACTACTTCAAAAGTATTTTGAAAACCACAGCTGAGATACGTTTCCAGCAGTAGCCCAGTGGAACGCTATGAATTTGGGAAACGTGCACATCTTTCTGTGTCACGAACCTTCACTTTTTAAAGTGCAGTTGTGCCAAGAAATTTGCAGGTCCGGAGGGCACAGCGGAGGAAGCAGGCTGCGGGACAAACCCAACCGAGGATGGGTTACCAGTTACCAGAGCACAGAACCGCCGTCTCACCCCCAACACAAGGGCGGTTGTGTTTCTGCAGAGCCGGTCTCTCCCGCCCAGGGATGGCGGGTGGCATTCCCGCGCATCCCAGGCTCGCAGCACCCAGCACCTGCCCCGCGGCCGAGCGGGAGCCCACGGGGAGGGACGTGCCGGTGCCCAAGGGCAGCCGGCGCCCGAGGACAGCCCGTCCCGGCTTCACGCTTCCCTGCAGCCCGACCCCGGGCACCGCAGCATCTCCCCGGCTCCTTCGCCCATCACTTCTTGCCTGGCCGCTGCCCCGACCCTCAGGCTCGACGGTCTGGTTCGGGTTGTACCCGCTATTTCAGGAAAGAAAATTCCCTCTAGTGGTATAAACCAGCAGGACAAAGCTCTGCTTTGATCCGTGCGGGCCCAGGCCCTGGCACTGAGGGCTATACTTTCAGGAAAGACTTTCTCATAAGAGAAGTATTGTATTTCATAGAACCACTGATTACCGGCTCTTGCCATTGAGTGCAGCAGTCCTATTTACGGCTGTAAAAGCGATGATGCCTCTCGTATTCACGGGATAGCGCAGTCTTTCAGTACAATAGTTCTAGGGTTAATTCAATCAGCAGTATTTAAATCATGCCTGATGAAATATTAATTCTGGAGAACAACTGCATGCTGATTTACTCTGAGCTACTAACATTGACAGAAGGTGATCTTCCCAGCTCTCTTGTACTACAGTTTCTTTACAGTACACAGCTTAATAAAGACCCAGAAATCAGACACCCACAAAACCTCCTGTATGTCCAGACTGTGACTCTCTCAGTTATCTTCAGAGACCTCTGCAAAACGCCAGCCTAACATTGTAAGTCCCGTCTAGAAATCTGCCACTCTCCCATTTCCGATCATTTCAAATCTGGCTCGATAAAAGCCATCTGAGACAAAGGACATGAATACCGATGACAAGTTTTGCATCCAAATTATGTCTCAATCAGTCAATTTTACAGAGAGCACGAGCCTCTCGTCCAGCTTCAGGCTTCTCCAAGGACACCGCAGAGTCCGGGCGGTCCTGCTCCTCCGTACCTCCCCTCCCAAGAGCCTCAGGGGAACTCCTGCTCCACATCTCTGCTGCCTGGCGAGGCAGAGAAGCCCTTGCGATCGTGCTCACCCCGTTCAGGCAGAGGCTCGTGTTTCCCTCCTGGCTGCCCTGACCAGCGTGGGTCACGATGCTCGACCCCAGCACCACGACGCCTGAACCACAGCTCCCACCCCTCCTGAAGAAGCTTGGCCGTGCTGCTGACGTGCTGCGGTCTTGTGCCGTTTTCAGAGATGACGGACCCTCGAGAGGAGTCCAGCGCGTCTCCACAGCAGAAGGACGTGTCGTCTGAACGCCAGAGGCGTAGAAGCCCCCTGAGGGTTGCAGCCTTGCGGCGCGGGGACCTCCTAACCCTGCTTCGCCCCGCGCCCAACCTCAGCTAACTGCACATGGCAAGAAATCGCAGGAAACCACTGGAGAGCACAGCTCCGAAAGGACCAGCACCCTGTACGCCAACACCCACCCCAGCAGAACCAGTCTGATACTTAGTTATTTTTAAAAGGCCAACGTCAACTTAAACCGATGTTATGCCAGACAAACATAATGTCCTGACATTACGGGACATTACAGCTGCACTTGCCATAGGGAGAAAGCGATGGAGACCAGGATTTCCTTGCCATGACCCATGGGCATTCGCATCCCATTAACACCCTAAATTGTGTTAGGACTCCCAATGCCGATAGTTTTCTTGGGGATTGCATACCAAGCAGCACCAGCGTCTGCCTCCACGCGTGGAAAGGGCATGGAGACAGGAGGGGCTGGGTGGAAGCGGCTGATGGATCTGGAAGGAGCGGTTTCGGTGCGTGCTGCCGGCACAGGGCTGAGCCACACTGCTGCTCTGCCCAGGCATCCCGCAGCAAAAAGGGAGGACGTTCCCCATGCCCGTCCGGGGTCCTCACACCTGCATCACCAGCAGTATCCCGTTTCCTACGGGCCCGATCCATCCCTCTCCCACCCTCCATAGAAGGACAGCCACCGATTCCCACTCTCTGGGAGACCCACAACCTGCTTCTTCTACCCTGTTTTCCTTATTGCCCTCCTGCAGTTTTATGGTGCTCGATCCTTTTATAATTGGATGTTTCTGCGTACCCCACCGCTTCTCTACATTAAAGCGGGACAGCCCACAGCTGTCGGAACTGCTGGATTTAGGTGTGTTTGCAATTAGACAACAGCTTTACTAATCAAAAGCAGGAGAGCGCCAGTTGTAGACTGCTTCTCCCTCCCCCCTTCCCTCTCTGGGAGTTCTCATCTAGGCATTGATAAATTAAACTAGGCATCTCCTTTGACTAAGATGGATGGCAAGCTTAAATGATATCCACTGAACAAATGGCTGATTTGTGTATTCTTCCATTCAGGATTAGGCTAATAAGATGTTCATTTATGGATCTATTACTCAGTCATTTAAATGCTTGAAATAAGAGGACCAGGCAAATTCCACCATCCAGGGATTGATTTCCATCTTTTTAGGCCATGTTTTAGTGGAGGGTTTGCTAAGATAATTTAGTGGGACATATCAAAACATTCATTAACCTGACACAGTACTTTAAAACACATTAGAAAAACTCGGGGTGTTTGAAGTCTCCAGGTTTAAGGCAGCTGTGTTCCTCTTCACCCTGCTTTGCTTTTTTTTGCAGTTGCTGAAAGGATGCACGGTCAGGTTGTTTTAGACTGAGAAGTGAAAAGGGAAACTGAAGCCCAAGTCACAGCCTGAGCACGCCGTGGTGGGTCCCTCTGCCCACTGGGGCGTTTGGGGAACCACGAGCTACAGCAGCGTGGTCCTGGGCTGTCCCCGGGCAGAGCAGGTCACCCCAAGGTAGCTCCTGATTGCTGTAAGACTGTAATGCACAATTCCAGTATCATTTCAGGGGCAAGTCTGCATCTGCTCCAGCGATGGAGAACACAAGGTCATCCACATTTGATTTTTATGGAGGCATTAGCTTCTTTGTGCCTCTCTCATCCACAGAAGGGAAATGGTTTGTACATACCCTGCTCACAGCTGCTCGGCCAGCGCTTGGCTCAGTTGTCCACCCGAACAAGTGCCACAGCAGGGAGAGGCAGGCTTACCGACCCGGGGCTGCGGTGCTCGGCAGCTAGCTCCCCTCAGGTCCCTCATTCAGAGACTTTTGGGGACAACAGAAAATTACACAGCAGATCTCTGTTTAGACTGAATATTTGCAGTCGCTAATTATCTACACCCAGTACATGGAGGCTTTGTGCCCTGATAAACAAACTGGTACTCCAGCATCTGTGAGGACAGCCTGCTGTGCTAGCAGTTAATTCGGGGATGGGGGCAGGCTTTCTGCTGGAAGAAAAATAAAAAGCATCAGCTGTTGGCTTCTGCTAAATTAAACCAGGAAATAACTAAAGACACTAGTATTTAAGCTGCCATCATTAGGATCCAGCATTAACAGGCATTTCTGCATGAGCCAGCTTTTTGCTGCTCTCCTTCCTGCAGGACTTCTCCCAGCCATATGGCCCACACCAGAAGCACTGCTCACGCGGTCTGACCCATCTCCCGGGCTCGCAGCAGTACTTGGTGTCACGCTGCTCCTCGGACGCCACGATTTGAGGCATGGAGCCGCGCTTGGGGAGTGACAGGTTGGTTCACGAGCAGGAGGGCAGAGATGACCTGAACTCACACTGCTGCTGAGCAGTTTTTTAGCTGATACTTCAGGATGGAGATTGCTGGTACTTAAAAGAATATATTGGTGCATAGCCAAGCAGGGAGAGCCACTCACTAGGCAGGAGGGAGGTCTCTTGCATGTTATGTGTCTCAATTAGAGCAAGGGATCACACAAGGGTAGAAGATGCAGACTTCAGGTTGATAGGAGCTCACAGGCTGAAATACCTGGAAAGGGCAGAGCGGTGGATGTGCACTGGGAAGAAGCAGGAACTGGCAGCAGCGGACACACTGCTCTCTCTTTCCCAGCCCCATACCCGTGTTTCTAACACACTGATGAGGTGCTCGCGCACCTTTCAGAGCTGAGGTTAATGGCTTTTCCCCAATGCTGCCGCAAGTTGACAGAAGCCTCCTGACTTCAACACACTTCACACCAGTCACTCAACGAATAGCTCATTACCCAAGATTTTGATAATGCTGCTGAGCATTAGAGGCAGGAACACAATTATCCTCCAACAGGTATTTACCCAGCACTTTTGTCCTCTTGCCTAACTTTGAAGCATAATGAGCTCTAAAGGAGCACTTTCCTGTTTAAGACCGTTGGTACGTTCTGGAGACAGAAAACAGGAGGGCATAGAAGAGTTCTTAATTTATACTTCATCTACCGGGTCTTAGTTAATTTAACAGGTCCCTACATTCATACAACAAATTAACCCTCCAGAAAACTGAGCCGGTGCCAGGACATAACTCTTTCATTTAATATACCCGCTGTGTAATGAAAGCGTATCTCTTTATATGTGCTGCCTTGTACTTCACATTAACAGAAATTCTTATGCATATTAGTGCTCTCTTTCCTCTAAGTAATGTGTCATTTCAAGCAGACAGTTAAGAAGAAAATACACACGTAGCCTCAAGAAGTACGCTTTCATCTAGTGAAACGCTTTCTTTCCTGCCTGCTAAGGATAACAGGAGTGATCAGATTTAGCACCGGGTCAGCCGGAGAGAGCAGCAGTGCACCACTCCCAGCACAGAGGAAAGCTGCTGGCAGCAGGCAGTGCAAGCATTTGCAACACCGTTTGCCTCTGCTCCCAGCTCCTCCGGCTCAGCGTTCCTGCGGCAGGGCCCAAACAAACCCACGGGCTCCGCGGGGCTGAATCAGACAGGCGAGCAGGACACGGGTGAGCCTCCCTCGCTAGCCGGGGCAGCGTCCCGCGGAGCCCGGCCGTGCTCCTCTCCCCAGGGCACACACCACGCGAAGCAGAGAGCACCAGCACCCGCGCAGCATCGGGTCCAGAGCGACCTCGGCGGGGGCAAGGCAGGTGCGGGCAGGTGCCGTCCCGCTGCCGGGCAGGCTGGAGCTTCACCCCGCGCCATCCGAGTCTCAGGGCAGAGACGGGATCGCTGACGGGCGACTCGACCGCCGGCTCCGGAGGGCAGAGCGGCACGCAGCACGCATCCGTGCCAGCGGCTCGCCCGCCACGGCGCCCGGACTCTGTGGGCAGGCCCCTGCTCCTGGTAGTCGAGGCGTCCGTCCATCCGTCCGTCCGTCCATCCACCCACCAGCCCTCTGTACCCCAACTGTGGCTCCCAGGCTGGCAGGGACACCCCCCGGCGCGCACCTCCCGGGGCAGCGGCTGCTCCACAACGCAGCCCTGTGAAAAACCATTCCCATGCTGGTCTTAATCTTTTCGATTCCACCCGCTTTCAGAAATCAGTGCAGACCACTGAGCTGTGACCAAGTAAAAAGGTCCGCCCTACATTAATTCTTCTCTTTTGCATAATGCATTTAGGAGTGTATCTATTTTTTATTGCAGAATAATATGCCTGGTTTATGTACTGGCATCTTTTTGATGTACTGAGATACAAGATTCATCACAGGGAAAGCCAAATAAATAAATACCACCATGGTCCTGTTTCACAGCCACAATTATAATCTTTTCCAGGTACTACTTACTTCATTATCTGAGTGAACAGTTTTATCTTACCCACAAGGCAGACCTTCTGCATTCACAGTTGGGCAGATATAACCTTGGTTATTCAACTCAGTCTAAATTGTACTCTAATATTCCTCTTAACTGCTGCCCTTAAACAGTTTCCTCCTATAGTTGTTAATCACATTAAAAGGTATCGGACATATAATTTCCTTTAATTATGTGAAAATATTGGTTTGCTTCCTTTCTTTGGAGCATTATGTACAGACCAGCAATGATTAATGCCAAGAGTTTCAGAATGTAGTCAGAGAAAACTCATAACTGTTGATTTACGCCTTAATTGGAAGACACCTGTTTTTTTTTTCCCTTTTGATTTTTTACTCCGAGTCCAAAATTATTCTGCATGTGTCATCATTACATTAATCAATACATGTTTTGTCTTCCACAAATCTGCCTAATTGCTTTTCACATTTAGACAACCCTGGAGTCATTTGCTAATGAACATCGTCACACACTAATGTGGCATAGAGGATTTACATGTGGCACTTTAAGCAGATTTAGAAGGAGAAGGGAAAGACATCAAGCTCATCATTACGGGTGCTGGAGCCTTCCTGAGCCGTTGGCGTACAGTTGTTGTATCACAGCCTGGAAATTGAAGACTGGCTCCGCTCCCCATCAGCGTGGTGCTAATTGCACCGCGTGGAAGCTGCTGCCTACCCCTCTTCAGCCGGAGCACGCTCATGTTTGGCACGGACGAGAGTTTCCCCGTGGAGGTCCAGCGCTCGGGGCTGTGCACATGCCTGCTGCCGTCCCCAGGAGGGGGAACACGCAGGTAACGGCCTGGCACTTCCATGCAATAGGATGGTTTATGCTCAGGTCGCCTCTAACCCTCTCCTACAAAGAGCGTTGCCACTTCCCACGTGCCCGCACCAAGCCCTGCTCTTGAAGTGAGCGTTTGGACACCCAGCAATGTCCCTGGACCCTGGCTTGGCTGGGAGCCATGGGTCCAGGGTAAACGCTACCCATCTCCTGCTCATCTGCAGCCTCCGCATTTGGAGACACAAATGTTTTCAGCTGGGGCTTTATTGATATTTAACCCGGCAAGCCCTGCTCTGAGAGAAGAGCCGGGGAGTGGTGGCGCACAGAGCCGAAGTACCAGATGTCCTGGAAATGGCTGCCAGCAACTGAGGAAAAGCTGGTGCTGTGCAGGTGGGATCTGCTCCCCCGGCTCCATCGACGGCAAGGGGAAGCATACGTGTTTCCTTGGGATCTGAGCCCAAAATGAGGGCGGCTCAGCGCCACACCACAGGAGGACAACAAGGGGCTGTGCCGTGGAGAGCAGCAAGGGGGGAAACATCACCTCCGTCATGGGACAGCAGGCTTGTCCGGGAGGGGACACAGCACGCACCCGTCTCATCCCGGGGCTGGCTCTGAAAAGAAGTCAAGGCAAGATAAAGAGCCGCCCATTGCAATCATCACACCCGCACTGCAAGTGGCTCCTGCCAGGCACAGCCGAGGTCTGTTCATCACACCGCGAGCCCCCAGCGAGTTATCCTCCAGCCCGCACGTCTACCAGGGCAGGGGGCAGAAGGGACAAAGCTCTACTCCCACTGACTCAACCTTTTTTGAGAGAAGATGAAAGCTGAGAATAGTTAATCTCTCTCTGACTCTGGGCTTCTGTTCTCATATTGTCACAGCACATTTAAAACTCTGCCAATCCTCAAGAATTTGCAAATATTCCACATCTTTCCTTCACACCAGCAGGTCCCTCCGAGATCACTCCAACACTTGTCAACCTCTACTAATATTTGGTACAAAATATACAGTATAAAAGATTTCAGACCAAAAACCCATCGCTTCTGTTGGAAACTGAAATGCTTTCAGACTCCAAGCAGGGCACTCACTCTTCCCAAATTCATGTGTAGCTGATAAGCTGAATTCAGGAGACCTCTGCCTGAGAAAATACCACAGGCTCCAAGCCAGGGGCTCGTTCAAACCCACACGCAAGAAGGGTGACAGAAGAAGCTGGAGAAATGCAACAAATAACTGAGACTCTCTAATGAATTCCTCTAATTTCCCCATGTTGCCTTCCTTACCACCCTGCAGCAAAGGTTAAAGAGGGAGGACAAACCCAAGTGCTGTCCCCAGGGCAGCCCAGGCTCTCACAGCTGCCTTGCTGTGAGCCCTCTGGCAACCCAGATCATGTTTTCTGGGATAAACATGATGGGCAAACCCCAAATTTGTAAAGTGGTGGGAAAAAAAGAAAACAAAGTGGTGGTTCAAAAATAAATAATCTTAAATACAGTGCTGAGATTTTCTGCACCCCATACATAAACGTGTGCTTGGGTTTTCCTACTATGGCTCCAGCGTCCTTATTTTTTGGAGGCCACAAATGATACCGAGCCTTATATGATACTGCAGTAGGAAATGCCTGAAAGGACAAATTAAGAGAAAGAGTGTTTGTGACAGTGATAAAGGGAAAGTTTAAGGCTTGTATTTAGATAAATTGGCTGGAAAATTTGATCCACACCGTCTTTCAAATACGATTATACAAACATAATTTGCATAAATATTATAATTAAAATTCTGCCTATGGCATAATAAAAAAGGGAAAATAGTATTAAATGATCAAGGCATTTGAATGTTTGAAATATCACTGTGTGATGTTTCATGCTATCCATTAAATAAGTAATTTATTGCAAAACCTATCAAAGCAAAAGGAAATTAAGTCAGATAAGGCTGGCTTTTTATTTTGCAGGGCATTTTTGCAGAGGATATCGTTACTTTCAGAGCACATTTGATTTTTCCGAGGTACTAACTCAGAGTAATTATAATACTGGATCTGCTTTAGAGCTGCGACACTCCGGGTGCAGTAACCGCAGCGCATGCTGATTAGCAGCTCATGATAATGGGGGACGGCAATCGCCGTTCTTGGGCGGGAGCCCCATCCCGGAGCGCGTGTCCCCGCTCAGCGCCACCTCCTGCCACCTGGAACAGCCGCACGGAGCCCAGCGCAGCCTCGGGCGTTACCGGCGGGCAGCGCGGGCACGGGCTCGCAGCTGAGCTTGGTCATCGGTCATTGGCGGAGGACAGGGTCCCTCTCGCCCCTAAACTCCCCCTCAGGACCAAAGCTGGTGGAACTACGCCGGTATACACCATCCCCGGCTATGACCCCTTTTACATCACGACCGGCTTTCTGCAGCTGTGAAAGACCACGAAAAGGACCAGGCCCTGGAGCCAGGTCTGACTATTTTTAGTTCCTCCAAAGCCCTTCAGTCATCCCTGACGCTTACAGAGCAATTTGTCTTATTCATTTCTCCACTACCTTTTGATTTGCCCTAGCCCTGCACGGCACCCTTCCCTTTTTCGGGTGACACATCCTCCTCTCATCGCACAGCCCGCCGGGTCCCTGCCACGGAGCAGCGAGAGAGAGGTGCTGTGAGGGGATGAGCCGTCCTTTACCTGGGCAGAACTCTTCCAGCCCTCGCGGAGAGAAGAGGTTTCTCACCAGCCGTATCATGCCTGGCATCTACGCCAAGGGCATGGCGTGTGAATGACTGGTGACGTCTGCGGCCAGGAGAAAAGCAGGGCCGGCCAGAGCGGAGCCTTTCACCGGTGAGTCTCCGGAGAGGAGCTCGTGGGACCTGCTGGGATCTCGGAAGTATTTCCACAGGGACAGCTCTTCCCCAGGTCCCTGTGGCAGCACAGCCCCTTGCCTGGGCACCTCTCTGCCTTCTGGGGCAAACCTTGGAGCACCAACTGCATTAACGACGGCTTTAGCTAAGTGAAGACGGCAGCATCTCCCCAGCCTCACTGCGACTGGTTTCTGTATTCCTCTAATGTTCTCCCGGGACTCGACAATCGTACCCAGGAAGCTGCCAGATACCCTTGGTGTTTTAGCAAGTTCCTTCTAAATCTAGCCAGCCTGTGGTAACCACTTTGCAATTTAAAATCAAATACCTGAAACAGTATGTGTGATTAGAATGCATAAAAGCAAAAGTGAAGGCGTATCAACAGCTTCAGAGCCAAGATCCTCTCCAGCAGGATCATATTTAAATCAATAGGAGAAGGTAAGTTAAATTAATAGTTGTAAATGTGGACAGAGACAATGCCGCTCTCCTCCCCGCTCAGCTCAGACTCCTCTGATTACTGCTTTGTCTGGGGAAGATGCCAGGCTGCACCGCAGGGGCAAGTTCTCAGCCACTGGGCACCTGAGAAGATACAGAGGGAAACTGATTGCACAGGTCTCCCTGGGGATTTTCTGGAAACTCCTAGAAACTCTTGGCTGGGGGCAGGGGGAGGGGGGCAGGTGGAGGGGGAAGAATGATTTGGTAGCTGTATGGTCTTCAAATTTGGAAGAATAGCAAAGTAGCCGATATTCCAGATTTCCAGAATGATGTCTGTCTTTCAAGAGAGATCAGTAACAATGAAAGGCAGGAACATGCCTTTGAGAGGTGTCTCTCTCCATCTGCAGCCCTTCTGCACAGGGCTCCTCCTGCACAGGCTCTCCCGTCAGCTGCCCCAGGCTGGCTCAGGAGTGGGATGCTCAGGATCAGGAGGATCTCCATTCCACACTGGGCACAGATGGACATCCCAAAGGCTGTGGGATTAGCAGGATCAGATGGCTTTCGATGAAAGTGGGGAAATGGCACACTTCCATTGAAACAAAGATGGCCCTATGCCACTGGGAGTTATCTTTTTGAGCAAGCTATTCTTCCTTGTGCTTTGGTTAAAGAAAGAGAAAGACAGAAAATCTCAGAGGAACGGGGAGAGGCAGCGTCTGCAGGAAACCAGCATGAAACGGCATCCCATCCCAGAGGGCTGGCCCAGCCCGGCTGCAACATGCATGGTGTGCAGACCCGGGGTGAGCTCATGCAAGGTGCCAGCACCCTTTCTTGCCAGATGTTTCTTCATGCTGGAGCAGTGTTATTTTTCAAGTGCCTTTTTCAGGCAGGCTCTTCCACCCTGCCTTACACTAACACATTTTTACACAAACAACAGATTGTACTGCTGTTAAGCTTTTCTGGATTTGGAAGAAACAGTAATAGGCTGCCGCATCTCTCTCTGCTGTCGCTGTTTTCTTCTGCCCACGTTGACTCCCACAGCCCCTGGCTACCTGCAGTTTTCTTATCCGTGCTCCCCCTCACCTCCCTGGGCACAAACCTCCCTTCGCCCTTGGGAGGGACCACTGCGGCAGCATCTTCACACTGTCACGCTCTGCACTGCAGGTTCTTGTTACAAGAGGTTAACGAGTGATGGGCAGGCTGTGTCAGCTCGTCTGTGTGACAGACATGGGTCTGATGTGATCTAAGCCACGACTTTGATCACAAGCAAGAAGCATTAAAAATGGTTCTCAGCATCACATCAAGCTGGTGGACTATATAGCAACTGATGAGCAGTGTATGTCGCCGGACGAGCATGTATTTCTTGTTTACTCCCCATCTGTTCCCAGAACATGACAGAAATTGGGCAATGTCAGTGAGGAACATCCTCTTAGAAAAACCGTCTGTGCTGCAGTGTTGGAGAGAGCAAGGCTTCGAGCACAGCCCGGGTAAGCAGACGGTCCTTTGCCACAGCAGCCGACCTGTCCCACTGTGCTGTGACCTCCACGGGTGCCTGTTCGGGCACGCTCCTGATTACACCTCTCTCTTCCCACGGGCATCCCCTGTAACACAGCTCAAATGGTCTCCAAAAATAACAGGAGCACCCTGACCCCCGTGCTGGCTTCTGCCCAGGCTCTGCCAACACCAGCGGCAGCAGCGCAGAGGGTTGGACTCTCGCTGCCCTCGGTTGCTCCCTCCAAGTCCCCTCTCCAAGGAGGGCGTCATCTGAAATAGGTCTGAGATCAAAGATGTGATAGAAAAGGCAATGGAAAAGGACTACAAGACAATGAAGTTTGTGGTTTCAGCACAAGAACAGGATTAAAGAATTGTGGGTCCAGATCTGGCCCTGTTATCGATGACCTGCACAAGAGACGAGGCTCAGGGAGAGGCAGCGTCCCTTCTCAGAGCCACAGACGCAGCTGGGAAAACTGGACAAGCTTTCAAGAACCTGAGACCTTTGCACCAAAAGCATTCTCCGGTTTGATGCCTCAGAGTTCTTCCTTGCTGCTGGCAGCTGGGGAGGGGACGGGTGGTGCTGGGTGCCTTCTGCCCGCACAGAGAGCAGCCCCGGCTGTAAGTGCAGGCTGGTGCCAGCCCCCGGCAACACCAGTCCCTTCGGCACAGGCGATGAAAGCCGCCACTCTGCCTCCCTGGGCACGGCCGCCGTGGTGCAGACACCGGCACCCATCCTCGGCGCGGCTGCAGCGAGCAGGGTCCGGACCCCCGCGCCTGGCTCAGCCCCGCACGCTCGCAGCCACCTCATGGCTTCTGCCAGGGAGAAGGGGGACCCGTGCTCACGGCATGAACTCACCGCTCAGAGAGAGCAAGTCATGCTGTTTATTTATTCAGCCTGCTGCCTCAACCTCACGGAGACCGAAGGATGAAAGGGCAAGTAGGAAATGCACTTGGGAACGTGCTGGGAAACAACCTTACTTATCAGCCACTGTTTTGTCCCTGCCACCGCAAAGATCTCTAAGTAAACTGGAAAGAAAAATAAGATAATAAAGGAAAGAAAACTTAAGAACAGTTTACTGAAGCATCTAGACTAAACTGCTGCAAGGTATGCTGACCCTTTGATAAAGCAGTTCCTATAAATCCTCTGCCTTTTCCACCTTCAGGCCTACGAACAATGCAGTCTCGCTCCTAATGTCGCTTCCACTGCTGAAAATTTGTGACATCAATAAAATCCTGGTTTGTCAGTACAAATGGAATTTTAAATTGAATTCTTATCAAATTAGCCTTTCATCAAGGTCATGCAATATTGTGTGAATAACCTTTTCAGAAGCTGTGTACATGGCTGCTGCCGGAGGTGAAAACGAGACAAATTCTAATGAGATTACTCAGCTGGAGCACTCAATAACATGCTATGGAGTAGACGGGGTGACATTAGGTTTAGCGATAATTTAAGTAAATGGATATACCGATGCTCGAAGCACAATGCTTTACCCCCCCCCCCCACTTGACTACGAACACATGCACTTGCAGCACCTATCTCACAGTTATTCTGCAGCCAGAGAGCACTGTCACATCTCCAGCAAGCCAGATCCAAATAACATATTTTCTGGAGGGAACCGGGATGAATTGTAAATGTATCCCCTCTGCTGGCTCCCTGTTGCAATAAAATTTGTCTTAATTTCAGGCAGATAGTGTTTTGCAACATTAGCAGCTGGAGGGATTTTCCATCAGCCTTGTACCTAATTACCAAACTTGTCGGAAAAAACTGCATTTCAGCATTATCAGCTCAGTGCTGCCAGGAGCTGAGCGCTAGCTCAAAGGGGTCTAAGATGCACGCGTACGCTTTGAAGCAACGGCACAGCCTCGCTCGCTAATCGCGGGCTTGACTCTAAGCAGAGCCCCAGGATCTGTGTAGGGCACCACACACGGCATCGCCGCAGCCCCTGGGGTCGAGCAGACCCCCAGGACAGGGGAAACGCCGCCCCCGGCCCCACCAGCACCCGCCGCGCCAGCCCCAGGAGACGGGCTGTCGGGAAGTGCTGGTCCGCAGGAGCCATCTGAGGAATCTGTTCTTGCCACAATGGAATAATCCTAATAAACAAGTGTGAGCTGTTGCTGCTATCCTTTTGGATAACATCTTCTTGCAATCAAATACATACATGAAATTACATGATCGAGAATCAAAATATACAGCTGTCTAAAGACTCCTTCCCAAATAACAAAATAGACACATATTTGACAACTGCAAAGAATATTTCAGCAAACATAATAGAGAAGATAATGATAATTAGGCTAGTATTTTATGCCATAACGCTCTTGAATGCCTACAAAAATACAATATTTTCAGCAAAAGATAATTGAAAAGATTATTTGGCTTATCTAAAATAAGTTTTTCCAAGCCTCAGCACATCTGTTATAAGAATTCATGCAGACATATGGTGTAGTGCTGTAGGCTCAACATACTGTTTATCACTTTGAGAAAGAGGTGGATAATAACACGGAGGTTTTTGTTCATGACAGGGTCCCTTTGGCAGGAAATGGACATAATCACTTTTTATCAGACCCATGGAAAAGTGGAACCGATGGAACAAGTCCAGGAAAACAGCAGCCAGCAAAGTTACAGGCACTGGATGCCCAAGGGCCATAGGAGACAGCCCATGCCAGCAGCAAGCATGGGGTGCGCAGGAGGGTTCAGCTCCGCAAATTGGGGTATTTGCTCACGCAGGTACAAGTTGATGTAAAGATCGAGCTCTGACATTTCACTGCAAACCCTCACAATTTGTTCTTTGTTGCTAAGTTACATGTTTATCTGGCTCCTGAGCGGATGCCTCCAACACAGCACATAAGGGCATTTTTTGCAGTCAGATACAGACTTCTGTATTCGCTTTCAGTGACTACTCCAGCTGAGCATTTGTTTTTAGTACGTGTTCATGCTATTAAGATTGGCAGATTGAACCTTTGCAGGAAAGACAGGTCTAACTGAAAGCTACTTTCTGTCTGCAGCAGGTGTTTGCGTAGGGAAAATCCAGGCTCGGTCACAATGGCACAACTGATGCCGAGTGAGCCCGTGGTACCCAAGGGCTGTGGATACAGCTGAGGAAAAGCCAACATTTCTGAGACTATCCTGAGATTTCAAAATTGAGCATTTCAAATCAGAACAAAATCTGAAGGTCTACAAATTCCCTGTCTTTATCTTTCCCAAATGCTCCAGCTCCAGGCAGACCGAGCAACACCTTTTTCTTTCAACCGGGTCTGTACCATGCTATGGTGTTTACACTGGTGGTCCCTCCAGCTGACAAGGGAAGGGGAGAAACATCATCACGTCTTGTTTTGGGGTCCCTTGGTTCTCTCTCTCATCTGGATGTGTCCTACCACCCCAGCTGTATCAGCTGCACTCACCTCACCCAGTCTCCTGTGGCCACAGTCAAGTCTCCTCCTGGTGAACACCCTTGGCTTTCAGGGAGCTACTATGCTTCATTTAAAGCTGCTTTATGATGCAGGGGGTATTTTAAGCCTCAGCATTTCTAAAAATATTTACCCCCATTCAACCAGTAATTGCGGCTGACTGAGTAGAATCTGGAAAACAAAAGGGTTTTACACTGGCCCTCGGTAGGTTTAATCTTCGGTATTGCTGTAAGAGACAGCTGTTTACAAACCAGAAGGGCTGTTAATATTCCCTTTATAAGGCATCTGAACATAGCCCACACAAAGTCAAAATGTCCAGTACCGCAACTCTTCTTCACATGCAAAGTGAAGCAGCTTCTTATTATTCAAATGCAGAAGCCTAGAGCTGGTCCTCAGCAGAATTTCACCCAGAAGTTGCTCTGCTGGTAGTAATTGGACTTCTGGCATAAACCAGGTTTATCCAGTATGCTGAAGGGCCCGTCGTTTGTGTTCAATATTCAAAATACACTAAGCACAATGTTTGTGAAAAGTGTCAAATGCAATAATATATTCTTGTGTTTAACTTCAGGCTACCCCTTCGCCAACCACACTGAAAAGTGTTAGAATTGGACAAGATTTCCCAGGAGTAAAAGAAATCCATGTTCACATGCTTATAAAGGCTGACAGGTGAACAAACGCTTCTACAGGGCAACTGCAGATGCTCTAAGTGACATTTTAAATTCTTAAGATTTTTCCATTTGCAAATAAAAGTTGCCTTGCAAAATGACAAGCGAACCAAGCAGACTTCCCAGAAACTGGCAATTTCTATTATCCTTTAATTGTTTTATTTTCTATAAGAGAAAAGAACGATCAGTGGTCAGGGCTAAAAAGCCTGCTCAGAAATGGATTTTTGCATCTATCCCTTTTTAATCATTTATGGAAGAAGAGTAATAGGCCAGATACAGCACTAATTTTTATTGTAAACTACTCTGGGAACATATTTTGCTCAGAGCCATTAGCAGAGAAAGCAGATTAACTGGAAAAGCTAATGGTATAGTGCAGTATAAATATTTACATAAATGTTTGACTAAATCCTTTATTAACAGGTCAAATTTTCTCCACATTTTTCACCTTTTGTTATGAGATTTTTAATGGGTTGGTGCCTTTCCAGGCTTTAAAAACTCCTCAAGGGAGGAGGAGATAGCCCCCCAAGGATCCCAGCTCTCATTGCTGTGCTATTTCCATCACGTTGGCATTTACGAAGAAGAAGTATGCCTAAATTCCTGTGCCTCTGAACGGGACGGCGATGCCTCAGAGAGGAAAGAGCATCCAAGGGGACCCTCAGGCATAGCAGCCCCCGCGGCTCCGTCGCCGTCCCTGCACGTCCCTGGCCCCCACGGCGGGTCCTGCCCCAGCAGCCCCGCGCCGGCTGCAGCGAGCGGGGCAGGACGCCGGTGCTGCCGCCGACCCCGGTCGCAGCGTCAGATCAGACGGCGGGCGCTGGGAGCCAGGGAGTCTCTTACAAGAACAATTAGTCTTCTCTTCCAGCAGCGCAAACGTTACCCGTTCCCTCCCTCCTCCCTTTCGTTTCTCATTTTTCCCCCCACATAATTCTGAGGTTAATAATGATCATTAAACACACCGAAGATCAATACCTTCCAAAAATCTCTGAAAACATGTGTTTTAGTTCAAGAAACTGGAGGTTGCTCTGGGGTCCTATTATAGTTTTACAGCCTTGAATTTATTGGAGAGGATTTCAAGTCAAACTATGCACTCAGACATCAGAGAAGGAAGGTCTGGGCAAACTCAATACATCAACTGTATTATCAAGTGGATCTAGCATTCTGCTCAGAAGCAGGCTTAAAAAAATGTGTTTTAGACGCATCAATTTTCCATTTCATCCATCCAGTAAAAAAAGAGAAGATTATGGGAAATCGTCACCTCGGGTCACTTACGAATTTCCCATTTAACACAGCTTTCATTAACACTGCAGACTCTCCTGGTGTCATGACTAATCCAGCTAAACCCACCAGCCACGCCTGCTCCTAAATTAATCCCGCAAGGACGAGGACCGGGCGCTGCCAGACCCATGGCGAGAGCTGGGCCAGCCCCCTGAGCCACTAGCCCCCCCCAGCCCTGCAGGCAGCCCCTGCTATGCCCACCCATCCCACAGATGGGGTCCCCTTTGTTTCTTTGTAGGGGTTTCCTGGTGTGGTCAGCTGGCCTTTGGAATATTACTCTTTATATGCATATAAATGTATACATACAGACAGACGCTTCTCTCCCCCACCCATCACATCAAAGACCGATCTGAGTTACGAGCACTGGGACCAACTATTTGTTACTCCATGTTGGTGCATTTCACTGCTGCTCCTTAAGAAAAATCTCAGATTATTATTTGTAAGAAAGGGATTTCTGAGCCACTGTGCCCACACCACTGCGAGTGTGTAATCCATGTTTAGTGAAAAAAACTCTGTGTTTCTGCTCATTGAAGGTACAAACCTCTGCCAGCATCCCACAACCGATGTGGCAGTCCTGCTCAAGCATGAAGTGGTCTGACAAGCTTCCAAGGGCAATACCACAAAATGAAGAAAGAAAGTGGCTGGCAGAACAAAACAAGGGCACAAAAAAATGTCCTGAGTCCCTTCAAAAGGAGGGTTTTTTCTTTTTTTTTTTTTTTTTTTAAACAAGTCTTAAATTACTCTAGGAAGCAGAACGCATCCCACGTTCCACAGGAGGAAAAGAAGTTCAGTAAATCTCAGCAGTCCCTGCCGACATGACCTAGGGAAGGGTTTTTCTGTTCTACCTGTTGCAGCACACCCACCCCCAAACAGCAGCACACGATGTCTGGACCCTGCCAGGCAGCACCTCCGCTGCCGGGCCAGGCCACGGCCACCGTCACCAGCAGACAAGGATTCGGCTCCCGCGCAGCCGAGGCCACCGCAGCTCCTGAGCACTGTTTTATCTGATGCTTGAGCAGCTGGTGCTGCTGCCAGAGCAGGCACCAGACACCCAAAAGGGACAGGAGTGTGTCACCCCTACGTGAAGAAACAGCGCAGTGAAAATAAGAGGAAACGGTAAAAGCCCTCTAGCACCCACCACCACCGCTCTGCCAGTCAGAATCGCACAGACTGCAGAGCCTCCGAGCCTTCGCCCCGCCACGGAGCTCCGTTTCGCAGCCCGCCTCGCCAGGTAAGCACAAGGGGCATTTTTCAGGTCACTCATTTTTGTTGTGTTTCGTCACACATTCAACATTTCAACCAATCGCTCGTTTTGTGTGTATGCGTCATGAAAAAGAAGTTTGAATTTTTTTTTTTAAATCATGAAACTATTATAACAAGCTATAATGAATCTTGTAATTCTAATCTTAATTTTACAATTTACCCATTCTTACATCCTATAAAGGAAAAAAATTCCCTAGATTGTTCCTTGCTGGATAATCATTAATTCCGCCTGATGCTAAAAGAGATCTCTGATATTTCATTAATGCTGGGATGATAATAGGTTAGAACTCAAACTCATTTGAAGGTCAGTAAGATGATGACTAGTGTCTGAGATCTGTTTTATCTCCATCAGGGGATTTTTCCCATCCATAGTACCAATTTGCTAAGCTAATATAACAAAGTCTATCTCTCTGATTAACTAAATCACAGCTGGTCATAATGCATACATTTTTGATGGGAACCTTAATGTCTACAAATCAATCAAGCATACACGAACAAGATTGGTAAGTCACATAGATTTCGCTCCCCAGAAGATGGGCAAGCTAAACCCCTAAATATTAATTTTGTAAAAGAAAAAAAGTTAAGCATAAACTATGAAGTGTGAAGTATGGCAAAGTATATCTGCAGAAAGGCAAGACAGCTGGTTTTTGTCTTGAAGAATGGGAGTGAGGTGAACAGCGCAACTTGGACAGGAAGAGATCTGTCGGAGAACATCCTTATCAGCGTCATTAGCGATGTTTAACTGGCAGCTCATGGCCAAGGAAGACGTACAATTGCTTCCGCCCTCTCCCGTTGCTCTAACCTAGCCTCAGACGGTAGAAGGTGCTGGTTTTCCACTGACAGCAGGGGAATGATGCTAATTTACCCCAGCTACAGCTCTTACCCTGCAAATGCTGAAAAAACCTATCTCATGGTTCTCCAGTCGTGCAGATAATTTCGCTCTTAATTAAACAAATGCCACAATGACAGCTGGGAATTAGCAGCTGTAGTTTGACCAAGTAAGTATGATACCTCCTTTAATTAAAAAGAAAACCCTCTAAATTTCCCTAATGAAATTTCCACCCTGATAAGATGGAACAGCTATGAATTCACAAAGCAAGAAATAACTGAGAAGCACAGCAATTCAGTCAATATAATTTTCTTGCAGGAAAATACTTAAACTAACAAGAAAAGAAAAAAGCTCCAGAAGCTGCAAAAAGGCAACTTTCCAATTGGTTTTCAGCTTGACTTTGTAGAGCATTATTCCTAAGTAATAACTAGAAAAACATATAGCATCCAAATTACATACAGGAGCATGACACTAGAGATATTGAACTTAGATTTAACTGTGATAGCTTTAAGTATGTTACACAATATATTTTATTTCATAAGGAGGCAGGGATCTGCAAAAGAGGATATGAAGCAGCCAGAGATTCAAATCTTTGGCTTTTTTTTTTAATATCTTCTCTTTTGCCAGCCTCAGAGCTACCCAACATACCAAAGTTATTTACATAATATTACACACCAGACTTTCTCTCTTGATAGATAAAATATGTAACTCTATTTAAAGATGGAGAATCTCTCTGGATTTTTTCTAAATAACACCAGATATGTAAAGAGATTCCCACTGGAAAAAAATTTCCTCTTACTCTTTTAACTCTTAATGTTACCCTACTGGACCCAGCCATTAAAACGCTTTTCATGTTGGGTAAGGGAGCATCGAGGGGTCCACATCCACTTCTACAGCAGGATCCACCCTCTGTGGCCGTGGGACAGAGACAAAACTGGAGCATCACATACCTGCCACAGCATGCCACAACGATCATACATGCACTGAACACAGACAGAAGTGTCTTGTCCAGCTTTTTCCCTTGCAAAATAATAATGCGATCAGACACGCTGCAACTATTAGCAAGTGATTCAGAAGAACTACAGGAGCAGAAACCATTAGGAGCTCATGCAAAGAGTAGCCAAAGAAAGCAATTATTTCAGAGTCGAGGTTGCTGCCATCTGAAACAGGGGTTTTCTCAATCTTTCCTAGTCTTTGTGGAAATTACCATTTGCCTCCAGACAATGATTTCACGACAAATTTGGAAGAGGATATGCACTATCTTTGATGTCTTGTGGACTCTGGGTTTTGCCACAGGGAATAAATACATGAAAAGTGGAAAATAGGTCAGGTTACTAAGGACAAGTATAAAAACATAAGACAAACGTATGAGGACAAACCCACAAACACCAGGAAACCAGGGGAGATAAATTAACAGTAGAAATTCAGGCTAACCCAATCTTTCCATCGTACCATTACCAAGAGAAAGCCCGGGTGGCTGAAATTTTACCTGCAAAAAGGGGACAACTGCTCTGGCTTGAAAAGGGGCAGCAGAGATGGGGTCTTGTGTGCCCGCAGGTCGCCTGGGCTTGCTGAGCTTCTCCCTGCGCTACCAAGAAACCCATCCAAGGCCACCCCAGAGCCACGCTCGCAGCGGCTGGGCAAGAAGTCGGGAAGAAGATGCCAGCCTGGCCGTGGGCTGATCCCAAGTGGGTACCAGGAAGGAGGAAATGATGTATTTTATTAGAAAAGGTTTTTTGCAAAAACCAGACTCTGCTGAAAATCATCTGTAACAGATGACAACCTTTGTTTTATTTCAGAGCAATGTATATTCAATGGCAATTATTTTGTTTTTAGCAGTAGCACAACCACCTAACATTTCTTCAGCATAACAATGTTTATTAGCCTGTATTTGCCTAGACAAAAAGCCAGTGGATCAGATACTCAGCTGGTACAAACTGATTTAGTTCCATGAACTTTGATTAAGCACCACAAATCACTGCAAAAGCAATGAATACAATGGAAAAACTCCCAGCTCTTGTTGGTGTGGCAGATAACCTGATGTGACAAACACAGGACAGTGACTGTCAATAGTATATTGACTTTACAGGTGTTTCCAAGAACAGGGACTAAGAAGTTTCCAAAAGCAGGGACATATGGTCCTCTCTGTCTATTGCATATGACTACATGCTAATAGTACCTGGGTTGTGCCAGGAAGAATAACTCTCTTTTGTAATAGTATATTACTCGCCAGTCCAGGAGGTATTTCTGTGCGTTTGCAGTGTGGACATCCTCAGTGCCCCATTTTGCCTCAGGTCTGCATTGTGACTTCCCACACTAATCCAGCTCCCCAAGCCTCTGCTGTAAGGCACAGCGCATGTTCCTGTCCTCTTTAAAAAGCACTTGGAGATCTAGAGTAGCAAGTGCTGTTTGATAACAGAATTGCCTTTTGATCATCAAAGCATATGTTAAAAAAAGGTCAACAGCATTACTGCATGGGCAAAATCAGAACTCCCCAATGCTTGGCATCCTGGCTCTAGCATATAATCCTCCACCTTTTTGTCTTCTCACCAAAGGAAAGGGTAGAAAAAGAGACCCTGCAATCAAGCCTGCTCCGCTGCAGAAAAGGTCAGCCTTCCCCACTGCTGTGGTCTGAAAGGTTCTGGCTGGTGCCCCCCCCATGCCCTACCTTTGTACTGAAAGGAGGGCAGTCCCATTAACAGGAATATCTTTTTTCCTAAAGCAAACCATTCTGGCACCTGTCTTTTCCAACAAATGACAAGGTTTGCACTGCAATAACAAATACCAGGGTGGTGGACTGGGTTGCACTTGGCTGACTGTGATTTGTTGGTAAATAATAAATCAGCTAAGCATTTTTCAGGGATGCATAGATTTAGCTATGAGCGTAAGAGGAGGCGGACTCCCTGAAAGGCCATTTGCAACAGCCTGTTTTCTCCAGAATTTCCTAGCTCAACACAAGCAACGGCTCACTGGGGAAAGTGGGGCCCCTTCCCTGCTCCAGCAATGGGTGCAGTGCCAACCACCTGCCACAGAGCATTCCCAGAACTGATATCATTGTTCAGCTGGGATTTGATAAAACGGAGTTTTTATCCTAATCCCATCTCCTTTTTCTTTTCTCTTTCTTTTGTTTATTCGTTTTTTTGTTTCAGCTGTTTGTTGCTTCAAAATGACCTACTTTTCCCCACGGAGGAGCTGTGGTTGTGCTCGCCTCTAATGTTATTTTCCTCCCTCCCTCACGTCTGAGTTGACTAAACCCAGGACCACGGGCTCTCTCAGGGCTTAGCTTTTATGTTATTTACTTATGCTGTGATTGGTACAATGGGGCTGTGAGACCTGATGAGACTCTTCCAATTTTACTGAGGCAAAAAATTACTAATATTAGTAACCCAAGTTGTTCAGAGAAGCAATACTTGTTAGCAATGTGATTTCGGCCATGGTACCCAGCACTCTCCCATCCCTGTGTGCCAGCTCCCCTCCTGGTACAACTTGAAGGTGAAACTCCCCCTGTGCCTGCACCTGAGCCCGTGCCATTCCCCATCGTTCTTGGTGAACGATTTGAATACAAAGGTGGAGGCCAAGGGCTGGCTGCGAGCTGGGCTCTGCACTGGCACACCTCGGCTGCCCCACCTGCGGACTCAGCTCCTCGCTCCCGAGGCTGCCGGCTCCGCATCCCAGGATCCGGCAGGGCACAGGCTCTGGTGAGGCACCGGCACGGTAGCGCCCGGCTCGCCGCCCGCGTGGGTGAGAGCACTTCATCCCCAGCGTCCCTGCAGCCTGGCACCGGGCACCTGCAGCCGACAGAGCGATCTGCTGCCACGCTCCCTCTCGGTTTTCTCTAGCTGGGGCAGAGGAAAGAGTTCTTCCTCCTGAAGCACACGGCAGTGTCAGCAGTGCCCAGAACCCAACAGTTTCAGCTTGGCCGGGGGCTGAACCTAGAAGTTTCTGGGCAGCGATGCTGATGCGAGCGCAACAGGAGACGTGCCCCACGCCAAGCTGTGCTCGTGCGCTGCCATCAGCTGGCCCTGAAGTCCTGGGGCAGCTCTGTGGCACGGAGCAAACTTCACTATCGTATTTATTACACTTTGGTGTATTTCTGCATTGTTCTCAGTGGCGTATACAGAATCAAAGTGATGTATTATTTATGAGAAATAATTATTAATTAATATCAGTAAATACTTACGCATGCATAAAAAGAGAACAGCAACAGATAATGGCCAATGAGTGGTGGTAGCGTATGTCCTTGCACTTGGGGAACTTGGCAAACGGTATAAATACATCAACCAGACATACAAATATACTCTCTCTATGGGGCCCAAACATAGTATCAAGTGTAAACACTCAGTGTTAATATCAGCTACATGACAACATTTTTTTAAAACCACAGCAAAATAAAGCCTAGTGATTCAGAGGGCTGCTGAGGCAAACAGGATTTTAAACCACCTCTTACACATAACAGGGATGGGGCTTAGAGGATGCTGCTGAATGAACACCAGAGAAACATCCTCTGGAGCGGGACTGTCCGTCAGTCCGGCCACATTCGCCCACAGAAAGGGTGCGGGGCACCGCTGGACCACTGCTCTCAGGGTAAGTTTTGGCCAGTGTTTGCAAGAGGTCTGCAGTGCAATTCCTTATGTGCTTTCACCTGCTGTTACCTTCCTATGGAAAATATTGACTTGGGTATAACCTCTCGGTCTTTGTTTGCCACAATTCAAAATTATATAAACAGCTGGACATTCATCCGCAGCCCCAGAGGAGCTGCCTCTCGCACAGATCAGCCTCTAACCACCACTGCCTGATTACTGAGGACTGGTGCAAGCTCAGGCTGGTTCAGAGCACCCTCTTTGCACAATGCGGTGCCCCGGTTTGGGCTGGATGGCACCCAGAACAACCCTCCTAAACCTTGCCGAGGCCTCTGATCATTAATGGTAACAGCAACATGACACTCGCTCCTGCACAAGGTGCGCGGAGGGGAAGGAGGTGATGCACTGCTTGGGTACCCAAGCCTGCACCGGGACTGTGGGGACAGATTTTCCCCACAAGTCACCTATCTTCTTGTGAAATCACACCCGAATATTAGCAAAGCTCTCCTCTAATCTCCAAACCAGGTGATAAGCTGCAGTCACAAGGTGATACTCAGCCGGTATCATCCCAGACCCAGGCTGCAACCTGCACTGGAGTAATCCAATCCATTGATGGGACTTTTTCTTGATAATTGCTGAAGAGCTCTGTTAAACTTGCACAGCACAGCAGCAAGATAAAATGCCACGGGGAACAAGGAACAGTAGATTAAAATTTTGTCCACCTATTAAAAAAAAAAAATCAACCAGCTAAATGAGTCCAGCCCTTTTGAACTGAGTTATGAACAATGAAATTTTCAGTCTCTTTACCAGCATGGAAAAAAAATTTCTGAGGTTCAGGCAATCCAAACTTTGACCTCCACAACTGCCTGCTGCTCGTAAGCACAACTGGCCATGACTTCCTAGGGAGCAGTTGGTCTGCTGCCCTCTTGTCCAGCCAGAGCAGCAGAACCACCGAACAGCCCCAGCAGCTGGAGCACTGCTCTGGGTCCCGGTCCCCTCCCCAGTCGGACCCCCAGCACTCCTCTCCCAGCCCCACTGCCACGGCCCTCCCATCATCCACATGAAGGGAGATGACAGCTCACAAACAGCACGGCAGCCCCTCCACCTGCCAGAGGCATATGTGCCGTCTCCTATCAAACTCCCGGGTGGAGTGATACAAAAATTGCTTTTGAACAATTTCAGATTTGTTCTCGGTGGGGAATGCAGCAGTTTCAGTACTTGTCCGACAAGGGCAGCTGATGCTGCTGCTGGGGAGAGCGGGTGTTAAGTCACCCATCCCAAAACACTGCAACAAGACCTGGCACAGCACAAGAGAGGTGTACGGGATGGCACGGCCATCCCAGCATCTGGAGTTGCTGCCACCATGTAAACAGCAGTAAGAAAAAATTGTATTTAGTAAATTCCTAGAATACCATTAATAGTTCCAGAAATAATGATGGCATCCACAGTCACTAATTAAATTCACTAACCAGGCTGGGCCAGGAGGAATGTTTATAGGCCAACGCATGCAGACCCACGTGTGTTGGTATCTGCTGAAACAACATCTTCCATATTCTTTCAAAGCAAACGAACGGTGATCCACCTCAGAGAAGCACCTTTACTCGTTATGGCTATTATTTAAAACTATATTCAAGCATTGCTTTCCCCTTTCCTGTCCTTGCTCTCAAACTAACGTTCAAGTGAATATTTGGGACATACTGCAGGGCACCAGCCCCCCCTCCACACTGCTGGTGATAACCTTGTTAGTTTACGTTTTGCACTTTCAACTCGCCAAATCTCCAACTTTAAGGTTCTCTTCGTCACAATAAGCAATACCTTTTTTAACTCTACAAATTCTCTGTCCTTGAATACCTTTCTGTTACTTGCTTCTGCAAACCATCTGTGTATTCTGGAGAAGGCAGTAATCTGAACCTACTGACCACTTCTCCCACTGCCTCCCATGACCGGCTCCTCACCTCACAAATAAGCATGGACACAAGAAAGAAGCCATCTCTATGCTGTTCGTATTTCCTCCAAGCGCATCACTTCTTAGGCTATCAAAATAAAAAAGATACCTTATCATCAAGTGAAAACATTGAGAAAGGTGCATGGGAAACAACGTGCAACAGTTTTTTTTATGCAATGTCGTGTTGATTCCCTGTCACAAGACATTTACTAAAGGAAGGGTGGATAACCAACCAAGTTGAGAATACTTAGAAAAGCTGGAAGTCAAAGAGAAATTAAGGCTCACAACCGCAGTAGGAACTGTTGATAATCAGTATGTGCCACCATATGTTTTAATAATTTCAGATTTCTCACATGTCTCTAGGGAACCTCAGAGGGGTTTTCATGCTCTTCACTCAGTTTTCAAACTTACGGCTGTTCTCATCAATAAAAGATTTGGTTTACTCACTGTGGCAACCGTATAATGAAAAACAGGTGCAGCTATGTAATATTTCTCTTTAATTACTATTTGTGGAGAGAAAAAGAAGAATTAATTATTCTGCATTGTTAGAACAGGATGAACCACCTACTAATTACAATCTTGATTTTAATTCAGGTGATGTTGTACAACATTCTATTAGTCCAAGTAAATATTAACACTAGTTTTAATCATTTTTTGTCTTCCTCCCTGCATGAAACATCTACCTGATGGGGATAGACACACCCAGGTTACAGAGTTATGGCTTTTTCCTCTCAAACACCTAGTCCAGAGACATAAAACATTTGTTTTTTCCTTAGAATGAAAGAAGAGTTGTCTTTTTCCCTGGCCCAAGCTATTTTCTCTAGCATCAAGTTTGTTTTTATGACTTATGGGTGAATAGTGTGAATTCAAGGAAAACCTAGTCTTCCATTGTATATTCATACCATCCTTCAAAGTCAACCCACTCAAGAATTCACAAACATTTCTTTATATTAAATGCCTGTATGTATGAATGGATATGTCTGTTAAATGTTAGCCTTCCCAACAAGCTTCCTGACGGTCAATTTTTAATTCCTGGCAGGGGTCTGATGTCCAAATCTTACCAAAAAAGAAGAAACACACAGAAATCCCTACCCACAAAGGAGTTGTGTTAGCACTTACTGAATGCAAGTTTGTGATGAGATGTGCAGAAGGCTCCAGCATTACTAAATTATGCATGGTTGTGCATTCAGCAGATCCTTTGCTTTATTTGCAAGAGTTTCACTTGCCAGAGCACTCCAGGGAAGAAGGGGAGGCTCTTGTCAAAACAAATACAGTCAAAGAGAAAGGCTTTCACCAATTAACTGATAAAGTTTCTTTATTCTTTTCTTTTTCCTCTTTCTCCCTCTTCCCCCACCCCCTTTTAAGCAGCTCTCTGGCATTGTGGGGCAACGAGCAGCAGGCTCAGTTTGCCGATAGCGATGACATTTTCGCTGGGAAATTCAGGGCTGTATCTCTCCTCCTCCTCCCTCCAGTTTGGCAGCTGGCACTGACAGCGTGCAAATTACACTTACACGCGTGCATCCGCAGTGCCACCGCTGCCAAGCGCTTGGCACAGAGAGGAGCCCGAGTGAGCTGCCTTTCCAGCGCTGAGCCCGTGAAGCCAGCCACCACTGCTTGTTATCCGAGAGCTGAAGGTTACTCCCCACCGCACCGTGGCAGCTGGGACAGGGGGTCAGCGGCGCTGGCGGGGGTCCAGGACTCACCAAGCATCACCGTAAGGCGATGGCCATGCAGGGCTGCGCCCACCTCGACACCACGCACACCGCAACCTGCACCGAAACCTGGTGCCAGCACTAAAAGAGGCAAGCTACAGCTGATCACCATCATGAAAAGCAATGTTCTTCTGCTGGAAAATGATGTCTTGCTGGAAACAAAACTCTGTGCCTGGGCTAGTGCTGATTAAAAAGAAATGTGTTTTTGAACAAAACCCTACAAACACAGTACCTTGAATCTGTCAAATTTTTCTGACTGTATTGGAGAGGAGACTTGGAAGGGGCTGGCTTTCAAACAGTTTCTGATTTTGAAGTTAATTGTGCTGTTAGTTATCATTCAAATCATTAGAGAACACAGGATGGTACAAAATAGTACTATGTGCTGTACGGATATCAATATTCATTTAAAATAAAATATAAAGAAGCACTGATTTAGTTGAACAGAATGATTTTACCACAGCAAAACAAAATAATTTAAAAACATTAATAGCCCAGTAAATTGGGGGTGGGGTGGGTGGGGTGGTGGTTTTGTTCCAAACTGGAACAAAATTTCAAGGCTGCTAAACCCCCGCAAAACCAACTGTTTAAGCTGTTTGTTTAAACATTTTTTCAAAAGTTAATTGAATTCCTGGTCACGTCCTAAAATTACTATCAATCAATCCAGTCACTCCAGCATATTCATCAGCTATATGGGATACTAATCCAGGCTGTTCAAGGAAATAACTAGCTGTTAAAAATCATTTGGAAACCCCTCTACAGTCCTTATACCAATCTTCCTAATTATTAAAAATAGAGTCATAACCTGGCTGCCTCTTTCTGACATCATTAGACTTGAAGGAGCAAAAAAAAAATATCTATTCGATCAACTCAGAAGCGCTGCAGAGGGCAGTTAGAAAACAAAGCTTTATCTTCCTTTTCTTTCTCCAAACCAGCACCAAAATGCAGGGACAGACCTGGCTGTGCCCCCCAGCCCAGCATGATTCCTTGCAGCAACACCCGCACCCGCTCCTGCAGCCTTGGTGCTGGGCACCGGCCACCTCTGGGAGCCAGCATGGGCCAGAAACAGGCATGGGGGCTTTCGCACGCTCTCTTGAAAGCGAGGAGCTGCAGGGAGCGAAGGGACAGGCAGCCCTGGCAGGCAGTGTGAGCAGCGGGGTTTCCACGCCAGCCCCGAGCAGCGGCATCACCGCGGGATGCCCTCGCCTGCGGCACGGCCGACCGCAGTGCCCCAGAGCTCTGCAGGTGATGAAGCCCACAGCCAGCCCGGCTCCAGCCCAGGGGGTCTATTAAGACTTTAGAAGGGAGTAAAATGTCAGGCCACTGCTTGGGCATTTTTGATGCCTACAGAATAAAAAAAAAATCCCAGACCTGGGGTAGATGGGAATACACAGACCTCCTCAAGACGCTGCCAGACAGATGCAGGCTGAAGTCATGCACAACTGGAGAGCTTTCCTTTGGTAAAGTGAGGCACGCTTGTGAAGAATGGTTCACGCACAGTGCTCTCCTCCTGACACCTCCCTGTGAACCAGACTGCCTGCGGAGACTGGCCTTGGGTGGCAGGAAACCAAGTCTCAGCTCCCAGCTCTGCCCAATACAGGCAGAAAAGCCAAGTCTCCCCAGTTTTCACTTCTCCATCTATTAAAATTCCTGTTTCACAGCTGCTCTGCCTCCCTTCAAACCACAATCACTTCAAAGCAGGGGCTGTCCTTACAAGCTGTGTGTTCCCTGTTATCTTGGTCAGGGATGATCCTATTGCCCCAGGTTCACACCTCCAGCAGGATTCATAGGTTTTCTCTCCCAGTTCCATGTTCCAATCCCAATTCTTGGGCGACTCTATGTGACTTGCTGCACTAGATCTCCTCCCATCACACAGGTATCAGGACCCCAGTTTCTCAGCAGCTATCAGCAGTTTGTAATGCCTTGCTTTATTGATCAGAACTTGATGAACCTTAAATGGATGTTCCTGGGGTTCCGTGCCCTCCCCAAGGCTACCAGGCCTCCAAGTTCATCTCACATTGAACCCAGCAACTCACTTACCAGCCCTGAAGGTCCTTCCTCAAAGCTGTATTCCTGCCTGTCAGCCAAGTTTCCTGACTCAGATCCTTAGGATCCCCTCCGTCCCAGCCCACAGGGCAGGCAACCTCTGACAGAGACCGAGCTGATTTGGATCCACTACAGCTGTCCTCTCCCCATCTGGCAGATGCAGTTCATTATGGCTGACTAAGATAAATGCCCATATTTGTGGAAGTCTCCCAAGCACGGTACCCACGGCAGCGCCAACCAGATAAGATGCTTGTACACAATGCATTACAGCGTGTCCTGTCGGCTCTGCCAGCCCCTCGCTGGCGATTCAGAAGACTGAGCTGAAAACAATTAAAAATGTAATGGCATGGCTCTCTTACCTGGGAATTGACCCAGAAAGGAGATTAGAATAAGGGTATGGGAAAAAGCATGAGGCAGTTTACAGCTCCAGTGTTCTCCATCTGAACTCAGCGTGCAAGGAATAGGTGATGAGCCTCAGCTTTGCTCCTACCACCGTAAAGCACCAGTAAGTCGCCAAAGCCAACAGCAGAATACCACTCAGGTGCAGGGTCAGCCCTCCCCACCTCCAGTTTTTTCATTTGCTCTCACCAGTGGAAATTACTTTTCTGTCAGTAGTAGCAGCAGAGGAGTCATGCCTGGCCTCAGCCCCACAGTTCTGGTGAGTTAGTTTAAACTACACATGGGGATGGCGTCTACCCCACGTTGGGCAAATTCCAGTTTGCATTGACAACCTTCCTCCTCCTCCAACACCTCCCTGCAGGATAAATGGGAGATAGAAAGCATGGCTCTTATTTACAGGACAGGCACTTTAAGGTGCTCTGCCGTAAGTCTGATACGTGGACATTTTAGGAACTCTTTGCCCCTCTTTTCAGTGGATCAGAATGATGTAAAAAGCCTTTGTTACACACTAGAGTTCAGTCTAGTGTTCTCATGCACATGCTGGATATTTATATTGTAGGTAACAACATTCGTCCCAAACCACGTAGGATATCCACTCATCCACACAACACAATATATGAAATAAACATAGGTGCTCCCACACACACTGTCTTGATAGTTTTGGTGGTACTGGATGATGACATCAAATGTAGACTTCTATGGAATATAGCTGTCAGTCATACTGAGAAGCCAACAAATTGATGCCTGAATGCAATTAGTGACATATTTTGCATTACCAACACGATACTCTATTTTTGTGTTGCTGTTTTGACACCCATATCTTGTAGAAGAATGCCCAGTCATAAAACTAACCTTTTAATCCCTCAATAACAGCATTTTATAATGCTCTCCCAGCTACCTCCTTAGAGTAGTCAAGTGATATTACAGCATATGCTTATGTAGCATTGTATCATTGCCTGGACCCTAGAGATATACTTATGACTCCATGGATATTCAGCAGGTGACCCCAGTTAAGAAACTACTCCTTTTCTGTATTTACCCATCCCACCATATCAAGTTTGGGGCATGAAACAGGGTGAGAAAGCAGAAGAAATGGACTTGGGCCGTCCCTGCGTGAACTCAGCAAGATGACATGTCTTTCCCTCACTCCAAAGAGTTGGTCTCTGGTATTCTGGTCATTCTGCTGGGATTTCAGAAGTGTCTGTTATGTTCAGTCACCTTTTCTATGGCCTCATGTTTTAGCCTGGTTTTGTTTGGGTTTTTTTAAACCTTTAATATTGTTGCTTTGGCTTACGGACATTTATTAGTGTCTTTTTTTTTTGCCCATGTGCCTATTTTTCTCTAGCAGTTTTGTATGATGCTATTTTACTTCTCCAGAAAATATTAGCTAGATCTTATCCTCCCCCCACCCCCCTCAGTTCAGCTCTTTAATGTCTGTCCTGTCCTTTGTCACCAGACAAGGCAACAGCTTTCTTAAAAGAAAAAAAAAAAAAAAAAATCAGTAGCAAGGGCATTCAACAAAGTTTCATTTCATAACAAGATATATGAAACCCTTTGACAGAAACATGTGGGGGGGTTGGTTTTTTGTTTTGACAAACATACACACTCCCCCACTCCACACTCATGGAAGCAGCTAACCCATAGTGACCAGTCCCACTGGCCTTGCACGCTCCACCATGACTATGCTTGAAAGGAGTGACCTGACTTTGGATTCAAAGTTAGCTAATCCTGCACAATGCAGCTGTGTGGAAACAGGTGGAAAAGGGGCAAGTCATCAGCTATTTCTTTGCCATTACTTCTTTCCTTTGCCTCAATTCCCAATACAGATTTTTATGTACAAGGAACTCTAAGAAATGCCAATAAAGTAGGGAAAAACCCAAGTGCTCACTGATGGTTTGAAGCACAGTACAGATTAATTGCAGCTCTCCAGTGCTGGAAACTCTAACCTATGAATACATAATCATCATAGATAACTGCTGAACAAAACAGCTGTTCAGGCACCCCATTACATATATTTATAGTGGTGGCAATCCAGAAAAAAAGATACCGCTTTACAGAGAGAGTTAAAAAGTGATGCAATTTGCAACACACACACACACATTAAACAACCATAAAGCTCCCCCACTGCATTGGCACAGTATTGTAATATATGTTGGCATTATGTCAGGAAAAGCAGTTTCCTAGATTCAGCCACATTAATGTTCATCCTAATGAACTCTCTGGAGGAACTGTCATAAATGACAGAATATCATAAAAGAGCTTCGCTTCCAATAAAGGCCAGAGATAGCATACACTATGATTATATTCAAGGGACAAGCTCTGATCTGTGATGTTTCAAGGCAAGGCAGTGATATTTCTGGTTTATCAGTTATTCATTGGGTTAAGCTTGTTCCTTTCATCTCTGCAGTAGCATTTGAAGTAGGATTCATGGAAAAGAACTTTAAAGATGTCCTCTAAAGTTATTAGAGATAATAATTGACATAGTTCTTTTGGCTGACAATAAAGTCAATGGCTAAAATTATTCAAGCTTTTAAAATCAGATAATAAACTAAGTTTCTTTCTACTGGAAGAAATCAGCCCATTTGGTTGCAAAGATCTTCTTAATAAATTCAGCTTGATTAACTCCAGTCTAGTTATAGAAGGTTATTCAGTGTTGTGTAGTTTATTTTTGGTGGGTTTTTTGTGTTGTTGTTGTTTTTTTTTTAATTGTATAGACACTAGGGAAAAGGAAGAGCAATGGGACCACATTGTCATCTGTGGGCAGCTGGCATACCTGCTTTGAATTCAGTTAGGCTTTCTTAAACAGTTAAAACAAAGAAGATGGGAAAGGTTGTCACCCCTCTGGTTTCCTCCAGCAGCAAATTCTTGGACTGTTAAGTATTTTGTGGGACCTCATGCCGAAGGCATGCCAGAAGTAGTCTGAGGCACCCAGGTATCGCCCTGCGGCTCGGCACAGGCTGTGGGCATCTGCCCACAGCAGTGACACGCCTGGCCGAGGAGAGTGGTGTGGCCCTGCTCCGAGGGGTTTTAGGATATCCCTCTGACAAGAACCACAGCTGCTTTCCCCAGTGGGGATACAGGGCCTTTGCGGTGGCATATGGCCCTGCCAGCATAGCTAGATCTCCTGGAAGAGAAATTATAGGTAATTCAGAAAACCTGGAAATCATGCTGGATTTCAAGGAAACCACACTGGAAAGCTTCAATGCACACCAAGTCTAAGCTGGATAAAAACATCCACCAAGTCACTGCACTTTTGCATGTCCCTAATCAGCTTGATCAGGCACGTCCCAAGTGCCAGCAGTTTATCTGTGCAGGAAGTCCAAGCTGTACTTTACTGACCCATGGGTTGTGCTGAATAAGACTGAAAAAAGATACCTTGCTTTCTGAAGAGTACAATACCAAGGAATGACAAACCTCTGGGAAAACCAGCATTTCACAGCTCTGTGAGAGTGACTGCTGGACTAATTACACCCACAGAGTATGACAGCAGTCCAGACTTACCCTGACATTGAATATTTCTCTCTGTTCAGTTGCTACTTTTATGCCACTCACAGAAATTCGCTCACAAGAAAGCATTTACCCTACAAAACATGTATACCTCTCAGGAGCAGTGACCATTCCTAAGTGACTGGTCTGCAAAGCAACTCCAACCTGGTGACACAAGAATTTGCTCTCTTCCAGCATACCTTTCTTAAGTATTAGCACAGCAATTGTGCCTTAGATGCTTACAATCAAATTACAGCTCTTACTACCATCCTTTTCGCGGTAACGTCCAACAGGACTTAATTCAGCAAGCAACTAGTAAACATAACAGAAATCACCAATAGCTCACAGACTACTTCCTACTTCATTTTGGGAATGTAGGTATATGCCTTCTCACTCATAATGAATGTTATCTGAGGACAGCTGCATTTTCTGTATTGGTTGCTCCTCACGTGGATCTCTCCCCTTCTCCTGTTTTGCTTCATTCCTTTTTCAGCGCCTTCCTCCCTAATTTCTGCTCCTTTCACTATTTTCTGCCTCCTTCCCCCCTCCACCTCCACCTCCCCAGCTGATAACAAATAGGAGTGCATGGGATTTCAAGACACGCTATCACACTATGAACAACTCTGTAATTAGTCCAAACCAGTTCCATAATTTCTTTTTGAAAAGAGCGATTTTATATAAATTGCAACTGAAGTCTAGTTTCCAGAGAAACAGATATTCAAGTTTAGGATCCAAATTCCAGCCCCCATGCTGCAGCCCTCTTCTCCCTTGGTGCAGGATATAAGCCAACATAAGAGAGCACAGGAAAAAGCAGCCTGATGCAGAATAACTTCATCATTTCCATGGCCAGCAAGGGACAAGACACCAGATGTGCTGTGCTTCACACACACCAAAGCTAATAATAGTCCTCTGGAACCAGCACATACTGGGATCAATTAAATCCATCTTTGCCTCCTCTCTGACCAGCACTGTGCCAGCAGTACAGGCAGAGCAAGGTGCAGTTCCCACCTTCCTTCCTGGGCTCTACCACAGCTTTTCAGGAAAACAAACACTGCTGCATTTTTGCAGTCCCTCTCCTTGCTCTTTGTTTCTTTGCTTTCTCCTCTAGCCCCTACAAAGGGGTGGCCAATATGAACTAATATAGCCTCCTGTGAGATTAAAGCAATTTAGCAAGCAGAAGATGTCCTCATTTAATAATCTCACCATCTCCATCATCCTGACAACATGTCTTCAGCAAGCCACTGAAGTCTAAAATTTAATGGAGATAGGAAGGCCTATCACAGTCACCAGTGAGCCAGTTCCACAGCTTACCTGTTGGCTGCAATCAGGCATCAAGAAATTCCTCTGCTGCAGATCTAAAAAAATAAAAGGAAAGAAAAATCAATCACCATCATCCAGATGTGAGAAAATGCCCAGTGCTCCAGACATGCTGGGTAATTCATCACTTCCTCATAACATATATCAGTCCCTTGCTCCTAATCAAAAATAAAACCACCAAGAATTGAACATATGGAAGGCAGTCCTGCCTCTGTGGAGCACTTCCAACCCCTTCCCCCCCCAAAACCCCCTAACAGTAACTATTAGAAAGCAGCCCACCCCAGGAGTCAAGTACATTTCAGTCTTTAAAAGACTATAAACTGGGATGATGACATAGTCATTAAAGCAGGTTTTCTCCTGGGGTTAAAAGCAAGGAAGCTCTGAAGACAGCCTGGGGCTGAGTCTTTTAGGAGTCTTCAGAAGAGCTTTAAATCCTGCCAGGCAGCGCCCCCCCCCCCCCCCATGAAACAGAGCCCCTTCATCAATAAGAAGCCCATTTTCAGTTGCAGTTACCCAGATCTCTCACATAGACCTAGCCAGCTCCAGAAACCCAGGACACATAAGGAGGAAGGCTGAGGGAAAGTCACCTCCCCGCATTTTATTCACCTCCTAATCCACCGCCCTCCTGGAGTGACTCACGTAAGGCAATTACCCTGTTGACCCTGACAGTCGTAAACGGTGATGGAGCCCACCTGAGCTTTGACTTGGCCTCCAGAGGTGCCTCCCAATTTCTCTGCTACAGAAGGAGCCTAAGTCACCAGCAGGAGTAGCTGGCTGCCTTCTGGGGACTGAAGAGAGGTGGGAAGAAACCCCCTGGAAGATGTATAGGCAGTAGGACTCAGCTCCACAGGAGGATACACGTTAGATCCCAAACCACATCAGTTGCATGTGTGCTGCACTGCAGGTTAATTAAATCAACACATTGGCACCTGTAATTGAAAAGCAGAGTTGGGTGTGGCATCTCCAATTTTGAAAAGCAGGCTTTCCTTTTTTTAGGCTCCCTAAACAGCAGAAATACAAATGCAGGCAAAGAAAACATAAAACACTGCCTTGCTTTCCTCATGGTTTGTTTCTGAAAAATAAACTGATGATTCCTTTAAAAAATGGTCCTGAATCCATGTATTTCTAGCTTTTACTCACTGCTTGAACAAATGCCATGCTCCCAGAATACCCTCCCATCTGCTAAATGCCTGCAGAAATTTTGGTTTGCTCTTCATTTACCATCTTAATGAATTGCCCTGAAGCTTACCTTTCACTTCTCACCTTTTACTTGTTTATCAACTCTTTCTTGCCACATTTGCTAATTATTGCAGACATTTTTGTTTAAGGAAGATTTGCTCCTTTCCTGCCAATCTTCTCTTTCTACTTGACCCTGCAGTAAAGTTGCTTATCAAAGTAAACACAATCTGCCTGGTTTGCATATGTAGGAACAAAGACAGTAAGTGGGAAACAAATGGGCAATGTTACAGTACATGGTGTTTCTGCTCTGCAAGTTCTCCACCTCTACCTCACTAGAAGGAGCGGGCATTTAGAGGAGAACAAAAAGTATAGCCCATCCTTCATCAGCTGCCCCATGTCGCACATAAGTAATGATTCATACGGGGGACACCATTATGTAAAGAAGCAGAGGTGGAATATGAGCACTGTTTATGTAAAGCAGCAGATGGTGGAATTACATAATCTGAAATGTTATATATGTGTATATATATCTCAGTTTCACTGAGACTATAGAAAATTACATCTCAGGGACAATGCCTATTGCTAGTTTTGGTGTGGGTCTACGAACTGTTTGGTAAGTTGAACATATTTTTGGCTGCTATGTCTCAAGAACAAAAAATTTAGGTGCAGATTTCTGTCTCAAACCTTATCCCAGCAGAAACAAAAAGGAAATAATATATGCTAAAACTCATCAGAGAGAAACTAAAGAAATTATCATCACTTTGTTTCATAAAGTGTTTGTGAGATTAGTATTCTGCAGCCACAGCTATAACCATAACGCTCCACAGGGATTTTCCCAGGAAGGATACTTTAGGCCAGCGTCACCCAGGTCCGGAGGCGGCAGAGGAGCCTTTGCTGCAGCAGAATGCGCTACATTTCCTGCACTTGCACCAGGCGTATGCCGAAGCTTTGCTCTCCTGCTGTCACGTCCCGTCCCGTCGCCTTTCCAAGGGTTCATGTCCGCGTGAGCTAACCGGTGCTGTAACCTGCTGGCCCGGCGGGAGACGGCATCGGCTGGCAGCAAATGTGGCAGCACTCGGGAGCCGTGGTTAATTCCCCACCGCTGGAGGAGATGGCAGAATTACAGCAGAAAGAGGCCCCAGAGTACCTCAAGGTAATTCTTTTCAGCAGCTCCCGTGCTCTTAAAAGGTCTCCGTAGTGCTAGAGCTACAAAGCATGCGAGAGCAAAACTTCCCAGCACTGACTTTGCTATTGTAATAAAAGTCTGTAACACGCTTGGTTAAGTCTAAATGCCACTCAAAGGAATTAATGTGAAGAAACGCTTTGTCCGACCTTCCTTTTGGAGCACTTCAGGCTTTCAAAGCAGCACAGAAAGAGTACAGTCGTTCCTGCCCCTCCTCTAAGAGGAGGAACTAAGAGGAGAAATTCTGCCTGGCCTGGATGCAAACAGTTATTCACAACATATAAATAAAACTTGCTCAGGAAGTGATCTTGAAGGCACTTAGGATAATCCTAGTTATAAGTACCAAACTGGGTGCTGAATGTGTGCCAGACTGGGCTTTAAAATAGCATTTAATTTGTAAGTGTATAGCATGTTTTGATGAGTAACTGTCTGGGGTCAGATGTAAGCAGTCACTGCCGAGTTCAGCTCCCATGAAAGCAGCAATATAAATAGCCAAATCTGTAAAAGAACATGAAATACCAGGTATGTGCTGCATGCTGAAATCCCTTGAAAATCTGGCCAAATCTGATGGATGCTGACGATGCTCTGAAAACCTAGTATGGAAAAGCACTGCTGGAAACCCGCTACTTGGGTAAGTACCCAAGACCTGTCGGTTATTGCCCCTGACCGAGATACACGTTGTTTGAAACCTGCTGCTGCACATCCTTAGCTGTACTGCGCTGGTGCCAGCAGGCTGAGGCACCACAGGAGACCCCAAGCTCTGCAGGAGGGCTCCGCCGGGCACCGCTGTGGACACTGCTGTGGGCGTCCTTTGTCACACTCTGCCAGCACAAAGGAGCGATAAAAGACTGTGCGGATCCCAGGTGTCTGTGCTGGAATGACGGTGGTACACAGGGCACCCAGCTGGAGGTAACTGCCTTCACCTCTACAGGAGAAAGAAAAATTCTGACCCACATTTTCAGGAAAAACGGCATACTTCAATGCCAGTGTTTGACCTGTCCCCCAAAACAGAGCAAGCTGAGTATATCCACCAAAGTCATACGCATTATAAAGCTTGTAATAGCTGAAGATTTGCTGAAAAGCTGGACCACGTTACTCAAAAGCCACAGTCCCAGGAGCTCCCTGGCCCTCAGTAGCAAGAGCCGCAAGCCTGCTGAAACCTGTTTCTTTCACATCATCCTAAGATTCATTTGCGCAAAAATACCAGTGAGGTGTGACGCAGAGCTGGCCGCTCCCCGTCCCCAGGAGGGCATCACCCTGGGCTAACCGCGCCGTCCGGAGACTCCTCGCTCCTGCTCAGACGCTGCCGCGCAAGCACCTTGCTGACTCTGCGCTCAGTCCACCCATCCGCGACCGCGGTCACGCCGTTATCCTACTAATTAGCTCTTTGTGTTACTAGTAACCCGGCACCTTTGCAACGGGCTGTGTCCCCACGACACCAGGCGCGGTGCAGGTGCGCGGCACCGTCCCCCTGCGCAGCGTGGCTCCGGGGAGGAGAAAGCCCCGACTGCAGAAGAGTGGATCAGCGTCTTTCTTCACATTGCCAATGCCACCAGAAACGGGATTCCCGCTTGCTCTCTGTTTCAGCACAGGAACCATTCCTACCACGTATCTTTTGATCATAACTAGTCATTTTGAAAGAGGAGAATACGGACATCATCTCTGGAAGCTGGTATTATGCTTGAAAATGGCTGTTGGCCTTTATAAGCAGAAAGAAACAAGAGCAGGCTTTGAGTGCACATTAATCTGAAATGTAATTTTCATCCTCTGCCTAGGACTCACGTGGGATTTATGCTATTAAATATTAAATACCAAGACCTTTATGCAATGAAGCAGCTTGACTGAATAAAATTGTATCAAACAATGAAATCACAAGCTTTGCAGATATTAACCATATAATAGGTTCCAGTAAATATTGCAATATGAGGACCCAGAGGAGAAGTGTCTTTCAGTCAGGGACTCACCTGGAGAACTCCTGGCGCAGGGACGAGCAGGTAACTGCACGCCCAGCGTGCGCTGACGTCTACCGCTCGTTCTTACAGCTACACTGCGCTGACATCTACCGCTCTTTAGGCAGGCAAGCCCTTCACATAAAATAAGGTGTTTCTGAAGTTCAGTTCATTTTCCAATTTGTGTAAAGTCCAACAGCAAATTACAATTTCTTTTTTTTCTTTTTTTTTCTTACATTGCACTCCAGGGAATTATTTTGAATATTCTGCGTGAGAATGGTGATTACTTTGTCAAGACTGGCTGTCGGAGTGACATGGTGCTGATTTCATTCCATGTCTGGATGGGAATACAAGCACTTCTTGAGTGATTACCAAAACTGACTTCTAATTAACACTGGTGCCACTAAACCTCAATTCTCCAGGGCTTGCAAATAAACAAGCACAATAGAGCCCCAATAGGGACAAGATAAATGTGCTATACTAAATAAAAATTCACAAATTTTATTATGTTTATAATCTTTGGGAGGGAAGAGGAAATGCTTTCCAAGGCTCAGTGGCTTGACTTCAAGGAATTCAGTTTTCCTTCTCCTTGGTCTTAGTCCTGGCCCTCAGCTTCTCCAAACCTAAGCGTTTCCAAATTCAGATTGCAGAGGACTATACAGCAGAACACCACCAAATTAAAAAAAGCAGGGGAGGGGGGCAGATGACCTCACTTTTATCCATTTATGATGCCATTCTAAAGTTGATTTTGCCATGTTCAAGAATAATTTAAATAACAGATGTAAATGCTAATTTTGATACATTTAAAATATTTTATATGCTTTTTGAAGGAAACAATTTTCTTATGTAATTTCTATTTCAGTAAAAACTTCCAGTTTTGATAAACGTCAAAAACTGCTTTTGAAAGCACTCTGTTAGGAAAATTATTATTACTATTATTATTTTACATAAAGAAGACCTTAAGCGTAAGCAACTTAAATTCGACTGCACTCCAGCACCATAGATGGAAAGATGTTACTTTGATGAAAGGCCTTGACAGTTACAAGCATTTTGGCTGCTGCGCCATAAAATTAATAGTATTGACATTTCATTTCATGCAAAGCAGCATTCAATCACTTCTGCCAGTCATGTGTCAGCTTGCCTTCAATGTGATGCCAGCACCACTTCTGTAAGTGCTTAGCTCCCTTCCAGGAAATTCACCCAGCTCCACTTCCATGTCTGATGTAGAGGAGTATTTGGTTATTTCCTATGCGAGACTACTAATTTCTTTCTGGTGTTGTGACAGCAGCACCAGCACTCTGGGATGCCTTGCTCTCCTGCTGTAAAGCCCCTTCCCCTGTTGTCTGGCCTTTCTGGAACTGTCACAACATCCAACTTCCCGTACTTTCAGCTGGCAAGGAAACAGGAAAAGACCGCTCTGGAGTGCGGCATGGGAATTGCCTTTTTCAAAACAATCTCAGATAACTAGGTAGTGAAAATAATCTTTCTGACATTAGTTCATGCTCTCCAGTTGATGGGAAGGACAGAGCTGATAAAAATAAGATTCTTCAATCTTAAATGTTCATTCTTAATACTATGATACACTTTTTCACTTGAAGTTTCCCAAATTTAATGAATATTCAGTAATGTGTTTCACCCTTAGCTCCTCTCAGGATTTAAAACAATGGAATATAATGGTTTATCCTACTTCACAGCCTGACTGATACCCAAACGTAATACCAGTTAACTCACCTCTACAGCTGTGGAAGATCCAGGGACTAGTAATGCTGATGAAAATAACTTCACTGATTTCAATGGACCGAATCTGATCTATTAGCCTTGATTTCAGAAAACCTGCTTGAATGTAGTCTGGAATACGGTTCAGCATAAGCACAGATTAAGTACCTACTCAACACAAGGCACTTCTCATTACATCTGAAGTTCATGTGTTTAAATATTTTCCTAACCCAAAATGTTCAAGTCTCCTGTTACAAGAGTGCTATTTATCAGCAAGTTTCCAAAGCACAAGCTGGGAGCAGGTAAAAGCACCTTGCTATTAGAGCAGAAGGGGCCAGTCCCATTTTCGACCAATTCACTGGGGTTTTCTTAGTGGAGAGAGGAGAGAGGTTTGGGAAAGCTGTTTTGTGAATACACTCATCTTACAAAAATAGAACAAGAAGAAAAAAAACTCTTTCCCAAGTTCTCGAAATGGACTCAATGTTCAGAGAAAAGTTTTTAGAACGGAAGACTAATGTGATGAAAAGTAATTGGAAACCTGTTAGAAGTACTTTAAAAAGATTGTCTTTGGGGAAAACATCCATTTAAGATGAAATAAAGAAGCATAAGAGCTTGGAGGCTAAGTAACCTTCCATAAAGCGCACAGCTTGCTTCTGAAGCCCAGGTAGCGAGCCGTTCAGGCTGAGCACCCTGCACTTCTCTGGCCGTGCCTGTGCAGCAGAGCAGCGCTCCTCTCCTCCAGCGCCAGCTTGGCCATGTCCTCACATGGCCAAAATACTCCGTCCATCCCAGCTATGGTGAAAAAATCCCACAGAGAAGCCCAGGCAGCAGGAAAACAGGTAACATGTAACGATGTAAACACAGACATTTGTATAATTTCTGTTAGAACGAGTGACTGAAGGAATTTCTGTGGTACCATTTGCGGTTCCAAGTTTAACCTATGCCACAAGAATGAGATATCAAAACATTAATATTTCCCACGTGCTGTGGAAGAACGCTGTGTACCTTTGAAATTAGCTGTCTCCACCACTTCTGTTGCATCTGCTTATAGCCCAGCAACCTGCAAAAGAGACAGCTAGCCAAAGTAGCAATAAAAATAATTTACAAGGTCAAAGGAGTGCATCGTGCTTTCGGCATTAAAAGTCTCAGCTTTGCTCTAAGCTGCGTTGATAATCGGCACCAGAGACAGCAGGGAGTGCTTTACATCAGGGTGTTACGCTGCTCTGTGTCCATATGGCTCAGCGATATTTTGCTCGTTTTTATTTCACGGTTGGAGAGATTGGAGTTTTCCTTGAAGAGCTGGCAGGCAGAGCAGACAAAATTCCCACAGGATTTTCCTGTTCTGGCAGCTCACTGCAAGGAGAAGTGTCCCTCAAGGGCTCTCATGGATAAGAGCACTCTGGAGCAGCAGTGACGTGCCAGGACACAGAGCTATCGTCCAGGAGTTTGAGGACAACTCCTCGAAGAAGTGCTGGAGCAGCGGGAAGGGAATCTTGCCGGAAAGCCAGCCCTGGGAATCAGAGCTGAGCAAAACGTCACCTGCAGGCTCAGCCGTCAAGTTCGGCTGTGCCCCTCCCTGCAGAACAGCACCCAAGCCAGCGCCGACAGCGAGAAGGGACGATCCTGTGCCTCAAACAGAAGGGAAGGTCCCTTCGAATGCCAGGAGGGAAGTGCCATCAGGCCTCTGGCAAAGGTGACTATAACACACATCGTTTCCCAGATTAGATTATTTATTATCGGCTCCCTCCGGTTACTTTATGATCACAATTTCTAAAACTGGGTTTAAAAAAAAAAAAAGTTAAAAAAAGGCAAAAAAGCAGGCTGAGAGATTTTGAAAGCCTGGGATTCCCCTGGGCGCTGAGCCACCCTTAGAGCATGACCCAGATCACAGGCATCAAGCCCTTGAAAAGCCATTCCTTACAGCCTGATCCACAGCACAGCAGCATCAACCGAAAGGCTCCCACTGGTAACGGCTGGCGACGCGATGCATGTATGACTTGGAAAGGGAAGTATTAATATCCTCAACTGAGCTGTAAGGAGACACTCTGCTTAGGCTTAGGGGACCCCAAGGCACAACGACGATGGGGAAAAGCACAAGTCCCCCGCAACTGTTGTATTCTGTTCAAATGTATAATTATGCCCTTCTTCAGCAACTGTGTTTAATAGTCACTGTTTGAGGAGGAAGGGGGTTATTTTACAAGTGTTTTTAAGAGAAGTTAAAAGTGAAAAACATTTGATTGCTTAGTACAAATGACTTCTGCGTCCTTCTATCCCCATGTTTCACTGTCTGCAGTTTCTAAAATGAAACTTTAAAGCAATTGTCTGAAATGAATAATAAAACAACATTTTAAAGGCAATAAAATAGCTTGAAACAGATTAGAATGAAATTCAGAATTCATATATATTTACAAAGGAGCACTTGGAGGAGACTAATCCAGGCAGGCTCAATTAGTGAGAAGGCAGGAGAGCCGGGTTTGTGGCAGTCCTGAGAGCAGGTCCCTGTGCAGAGCCACAGACGGGGTCCCCAGGAAAGCAGCGGCCCCATGGGCACCTCGTCCCGCCGCCCAGGAGGATCCCGCTGTGGAGCCTCGCCAGCTTGGGCGAGATCCCCTTCCCCGAGGGGGGACGCAAGGGGTAAAAGAGGTAGCACCCTCCTCCCCTCCCATGCCAGCTCATTTTGCAGTAATTTCATTCAGGGTTTTTATGGCTGAAATGACTTGTTCTTTCAATTGAGTTGCATAAGGCCTTTGCTTTTTAATACAACCGTGAACAAATACCTAAAACTTTGGTGACACCGCATTACACGGATACCTCTGTTAGAGAAAACTATGAGATCAAAGCAATTTCCTCCTTGGTGGACGGATAGTGTTAGCTGTCTTTCATGCAAGTCACTTATGCCAATCACCATTTTGGTCTTGCTTTAATATGATTAGTGAGCAGAGGCAGCAATGACTGAGCAATTCCACAAGTAGCTGCAGCAAAGCGGCTGCAGGTTAAATGGTGCACACAGAGACTTTGCATTTCGTGCGGTCATTGTATGTGAGGAGAATTGTTTGCTACACCTTGCAAAGGATTGAACATGTTTTCCCCTCGTCTATATTCCCTACAGAGACTTTAAAAATTGCCAGCAGGCTGGAAGGTGGCAGGTGCCATGGGAGGTGATTTCACGAGGCCACAGGACTGGGACCGGAGAGCTGGGACAACCCCACTGCGGGACATGACATAACCACCCGCTTCTCAGCAGCTCTGGTTTGCTGTACAGACAAATGCCGGGTTGCCTTAGACAGCCCACCAGACCCCGCAGTGCCACGGTCCATCCACCAGCGATCGTGCCATCAGGGGAGGTGGGGCTGACAGACAGACAGACAGACAAACCGCTCTGGGCCAGGACGTGCCTGCACCTCCCCAGAGTGTAACCCCAGGAGTGATCGCTGCACCCGGTCCAGCCCAGGGGTGAAACATGGGAGTCCTCATCCAGATCATCACCTCTGCAAATGACGAACCAAAGTCCCGTTCTGCTGACGTTTACAAGGGTCTCGGGAGACAAGAACAAGTACTGAAATCACAGCATCTTTTCCCTCAAAACTACAGCTGGGCCCCAGACTTGCTACTTTTCCCTCCAGTTCCCCTATTTCTGATACCTCTGCACACACATCCTTCACACAGTGGTTATACAGAAAAATAATTTTTTTGAGTTGTTTGCCTTGTCCTCAGTGAAAGGGAGTTGTTGGGCAGACAAAGGGGCTTGGAAAGCTCTGGAAGACCTTATGTCTCCAAAGACACGTGCATGTGTTGGTGAGGTTCAGCTTGACACTCGCCTCTCCTCCTGGGGCTGCCCCAGAGGGAGGGAATGACATGTTCGGAACATGCACGGCCTCCTGGTGCAGAAGTCACTGGGTGACCATCGCCATCACTCTGCCTTGGCATCTTGTTCTAATAATACTTCCAAAAGCGCACAAACCTCTTGGTTTTAAGAGAAGCCAGCAAAGCAAGTGTGGCCTGGGAAGCATTAGGATACATAGAAAAGACGTACAAGTAAATATCACCACATAAATAATGACAGCCTGATGCTATGGCTACTATTTTTCTACCGATATTTTGATGTTTTCACTTACAGTCATTATAAATGACTTATTCCTGTCCCTAAACACCAATCAGAGCTACCATTAGTGATATTCTGACCACAGGCAGGTGCAGTAAAATTGATCAAAATGTTGACACTTAAAGATACAAGCAAATGAACATGATAAACTGCCAAGAACTATGAGCAAGAAACACAATGTTCTTTCTTTGTAAAATAGCACCTGGCAGGGATGGTTATTCTGACTTTGTTTTTGTGTAGACAATAGCTTTTCAAATTACCCAGGAAAACCATTTGGCCTCTCACAGCAGAATGGGTCAGCAAAATGGCACTTGTGCCCTTGAAAACAAGGTGTCCCTGCGCTGCAGCCTGCTCGGGGCTGGGCTCTCCTGCAGGGAGACACAGTGGGCTGTATCGTCAGTTGTCCCACCCTCGTACAAACTGGAAATGAATAAATGCATGTGCAACTCCTAGTAAAAACCTCTACACATTTCCCTCCTGCCCATTTATATTTCAGTTTTAATTGAACTGAGTAGTATATGTCAACAAGATTGTTGTATTGCCTGGTTTGTATGAAAGAGCTGATAGGTATTTCCAAGTTAATTTCCCAATCATTAACTCAGAGTTTGTAAAATAACCATTCCCTTCCTGTGCTTTTTTCCTTATAGCAGCCGTGGGTTCCTCAGACCCCTGTCCAGCTGTAGGCACTCCTTCCCAATGCTCCTACTCCCTGGATGAGGTCAAGCAACCAGACAAGGCACTGCCTTAATGGAGACAGCAGCCAGGGGCAGATGCCTCAGAGGTTGGTGTAACCACCACCCCCCAGTCACAGCCTGGTCGGACTGGGACGCGTGCAGAAGCCGTGTCCCCTCTTCTCCATCAGGAACACCTGAAGGACTGTTAGCAACAGTTGCTACCCGCCTTCACCTTAGTGGAGGATAATTAGTTTTCCTTCCCTTCTAGCTTTTGTATTACAACATCCACTCCAGCCAAATAAAATACTTATGGTATTTTAAGCTTCTGCTACTTTAAAAAAAAACATTGGGTCCTGAAGCCAGTGAAGGCTGTTTCCCAAATACAGAAGACAAGAGAGATGCACTGCGTTAAAATGAGCAGGATTTCAGAATGTGTGTCTTTACCTTGGTAATGCTGAAAACCCCACGGCTCAGTCTCACTTGCAAGCTTTCCAAAGCCCCAACACCACCAGAGGGGAGCAAGCGGACATGGGATGGGGCTGACCACCCGAGAGCGTCGGCTGCAACAGGGACACAGCCCCGGGCCTCGGGAGCACTGCCGTGGCCAGCACCGACGGCGGGGACACCAGGGACACCTCCCCTCCCACCCCACCTCACCTGCCTTTTCTGCTGAGACACCAAAGTTTGTGGGGAAGCGGCTTGGCTTACCTTGATTGAGAGCATGATGCCCGGGATCGCAGAGGCAATGGTCTTCCGGTCCTTTCTTTGTTTTATAGAAAGCTTCCACTCCTCAAGGCAGCCTTAGGTTTGCAACACGTTGCACTGAAGATAATGAGGAAGATGTTGTTGCTGAGTAACATTTTTCTTGGCAAACCGGTGTGGCAAATTCCCTGGAAAAGTGAAAAATTCTAATGGGCAGTGCGAAATAATGGATTGCACCAAGAGAAGTAGTTTGACAGCAACTGCTTGATTTGAATTCAAAGAGAGAAAAAAAAATGGCTGGGCCTAAACAAGACTGTTGACCATGAAGTAGACTTTGCTGTAACTGAAGTGAAAAGGCTAATTCATCAAGCTATAATGAGAATCTCATTGTCATTCATCTTTTATGTGAACATTTGCAGGCAAGAGTCTGGATGTCAGGGGAAAGCCCTGTAATTAATTTATCTCTGTTGTGTAAAAGGTAACAGATCTGAACGATGGGTTCTGTCCCAGCACAGCTGCCTCAGATAAAAATCAAACAGATTATTTAGGTCTCATTTCTACTTTCCTTCAAAGGAAAAATAAATAGCTACAGAAAAATCAGAACGATGAAAAATACATAGTTTGGAAGAAGGAAAGAAGCAGAAGCCTACCTCCAAGAAATCACATCAGCAAGAACGACTGAAACCCTCAGGGGAGAGGGGGGAAAAAAAAAAAGTATAATTTATTTGCAACGGGAGAATTTTATCATTTAGCCTAAGGTATCAAGTTAGGATTAAGACCGAATAACAGAAGCAGTGATCAAAGTAATTTGCCATGGATAATTTGCCCTCAACATATTCAGAAGACAATGTCAAGGCTTCCTACAAAGTCCTGGCTTACTCTCTGCTCCGATTGCTTTAATCAAGGTCCTTTATTTTTTCGAACGCACAAGAGGCACTGGAGGACCTGACACCCATTGAAATTTCAGCAAAATTTGTGTGCTTAAGAGCGATTTCTGCCTTTTGACCTAGCTCCCTCCTACGGCTCCAGCGGCTTTGGTTTGCAGCGCGAAGGTAAGGGCTCGTGCCGAAACCACTTGTGCAGCGCTCACAGCACTGCCACGCTCTCTGTGCTCACAAGGGTGAGAGACCCGCGGTGTGCCCCAGAGTTCAGGGAGCCCTCCAGACCTCTCATTGCTGAGAGCAGACGCCCGGTTTTTGAGGAGGCACGCCTGTGTGCATCCCAAGGTAGAGAGCTGAGGGGCTGAAGGAGTCCACTGCACGTACCGAGCGCTCAGGTGAGAGGGACCTCAGTACCAGCACCCACTGCAGCACGCAGCGCCTTCTGCCAGCCACCGGTCCCACACAATTACCCGGCTGCAGGCTGTGGGTTGGGTGGGTTTTATGGTTGGTTTTGGGTTCGAGGTTTGTGGTTTTTTGTTTGGTGTTTTTTGGGAGTATTTGGCAGTATTTCGGGCTGCTGTGGGATCAAAACCATGCAGACACCTTTACAAAATGTGGTGGAGTGTAGAACTACATTATATAGTTACAATTAAAATTATTTCCTGTGGCAGACAAACTAGATGGGTCAGTTTTAAGTGTGGATGCCACACTGAGGAATGCAATACTGATACAGATGCCCAGGCAATGGTGTTCTCCTGTAAGAAAAAGATTAACAAAGTTACAGTTAACAAAGACTGTATGGTGGGCTCCATATATCCTACATCAGTGAAATGGAAGAGCCTTTTGGAGAACTGTTGTTAAGAAATGTCAACAACGATCTCAGAAAAGCCAGAAGATGCAGAAGGAAGAAAAAAGCCTACTTTCTGGTAAAGGTTGGTGAAGTCTCTGTTGTGTTGTTTTTGTACGGGCCTCCTCAACTCCTACAGACACTCAAGGTCTGATTTGCGATAGCTCTGCCAGTGCTGGGGAGGAAGAAACCCCTCACCCGTGCAGATCAGTGCAGACTGGAAGACAGGGTTAACAGAGACTTGCCTTTCTCACTGTCCAAGCATAAATTTACCATCTCCCCCGACTGTCAGCTCAGTTTTTGAAGGCAACAGCTCGTTTAGCTCCACTAAGCACCATGTTCAAAACTTTCACTTGCTGTAGCACTCCCTCCTCTCATGCATTTCTGATTAATTTCTCCTTTCACCTTTGAAAAAGCAGAACAAGGGTAGCTGGGTATCTAACTCCAAGCTCCTTTGAAACCCCAGACTAACGGTTTATCTAGCAAGAATTTTGTCCATACGCTAAGAAAAACTCAGCAATACAAAGCACAGTGCCGCTTCCCCACTGCAAAGCCGAGAAGGCAGCCAGTTTCCCTTCCTAGTGGTGTGCAAGCTCTGCAAGGGCAGATGGCTCCGCTGAAATCCTGGCGCTGGGGCTGCACCGCTCCAGCACCCGGTCACATGCATTTTCTGAAGCGGCAGAGTCTAAAATGTCAAGTTTTCCTGAGTTGCAAATTACTTCAACTCGGAGCGTGGAGGTGACTTTGCTGAGGGCTCTGTCTCTGCATGCCCAGCGTGGTTCAGCAGTGTGCAATACAGCTGGGGCAGTATCCTGAACAGGAGTGGAGGTGACTGGAGCATATTGGTGCTGTTACATCTGTGCAAACAGAGACTTCTCAACCTGCTGTTTAGCTACACTTAGCAGCACAAAGCAGAAGTCAAATGTACCCATTATTGTTATTATTTATCAGGCACCATTTCATCATGTTTATTCACCAAGGCTTTACTTGAAGATAAAGCAGCCCTAGCAAACGAGACCCTGAAGACCCAGTTCTCAGCAGGGCTCGAGAGCTGCACAGCACGTGGGGGCATGCCTGCGCTGCAGGCAGACGTTTTCTCTAGAAGCGGGGCTGGGAATCCCAAGGGTTTACGTGTCGCCCCATCCCACAGGGCAACACAAGGCTGTTTCTTAAAGCAGTGCACTGTGGCTTAAGGAAACTCATCACCGCTTACCTGGGGCTCACCACAGACCGAGTACTGCAGCTCACTTTATCATCATTTATCATTGCAAGACAAACGCAGCAATCGGAGGATTAACAACAATCACATTAAGCTCAGTGAGTTAAACTGCTCACCCGGCAGGACGGTAAGCTTTTTATTTCAGATAACACCAGATACTCTCCTGCAAGTGGAGGTATGATATGTTCAGCACTGGTGATGAAGCAGGAGTGGCGGGCTGGTGTCTGCAGAGTTACTCCTCTTTTACACGGAGAAGGATCCATCCATCTGCCTAAACAACTGTGCAACACACAGATTCTTCAACACCCCTCCAGGCCTAGTGAGTCCATTCTTCCCCCAGCTATTGAGCAGGACGTGCATGCTACAGCAACCCTGTTCTGTATTCCAGCCCTGCGTAAGCCGAATTTGCCTCAAGGGTATCATCTTGCTGCAGCTGAAGTCAACAGAAAATTTTTCATTGACTTCAGTGCTCCTGGACTATGCCTTGAAAGAAAACTGTCCAAATAAAGTGAAACAAAAACAAACAAACAAAAATAAAAGGATACTTCCTAGAGTAAGTGGATTTAATGCCTCTTCCTGCTTTAATTTGAAATTCAGAATTTTAAGACATTAAAATGAATTTTTTTTTTACATCAAATAAATTTCTGCAAGCTTTTGTCACTTCTTTAGACCGGATCTTATAAACAGGATTAGGATTTGCAATTAAGTACTGGCACTCAGCCGAGATCAGGTACCACGGCAACTAACCACCTGAGGGTGACAGTGGACTCGGAGTGACTACTCAAGACTTCATGCCTGCGTTATAAAACACCTACCGCCTGTTTAAGGAAAAATACAGATTAGACCTAGTAAATGAGACCTGTAATCTCCAGTTGTGGCAGAGCCATGGAGACACTAAATCAGAGCAGAACAGGGTAACCTCTGGGGAGCTAAGAGGTAATTAAGCAGAGCGTACGACGATTGCTTGGAGAGAGAACATCCCCGAGAACAGTCTATGGGAAAAAGGCCTCTGGGTTCTCACTCGATCGTAGGTTTGCACATACTGTGGAACCTCCTTTCTGATTTAGGAAACAATACAGAGCACCTCTGCCAACATCCGTGCTGTGACCGCATGGTGTGAACAGGCTAGCAACACTCAGAAAAAAATCACGTGAGACCTGCTGATGATTAGCACAAAACAATCCGCTTTAAACTGATAGCTGCCCATAAAGCTAATCAACTACATGATGGTACAAGAGACAGAAGAGTTCAATGTGATTTCATTTGTTTGCAGTGGCAATAAATCTGAGTGAAAATTGCCAAGCACCTGCTGATTTCCACATCCAGGCAGGGTCAAGGTTCCCAAGAAATGACTAAATGATGACCATTTAATAGTAATTCTCCAGGAGCACCAGAAGATTCAGAAGAGTGACAGAGACTTGCCTGAACTGCCTTTCATACAACTAAATGCCACAGAGACAGTTCTTGCCCTTAGGCAACTTTGGATGCAGGAATGTACTTGTACGGGGTCTGGGTCCAGCTCAACATGTGTATTTCGTGGCGAGCATGGGAAGGTAGCCCTGCTGTTAGAAGGCTTCCCATTCTGCAGTACCAAAACTCAGGTGGATAAACAAGCAAGTGAGTAGAAAGACAAGGGAGCAGGACAGCTGGGTCTGCATAAATTAGTAGTCACAGCGGATGATGCATCGATATGTGAAAAGAAGAAAGAGCAGACTGGGTCGCTGTTTGCAGCCAATGCATTAGGTGAGCTAATTAAAGAGACAAGAAGGAAATTACAGTCAGTGGAAAATGAGGTAGCTGATGTCTGGAAAATGAAAAAACATCCTGCTGACCGTGACAGACCCGCCAGGCGTCTCTCCGTGGCCATCACCATGCTCTGCATAGGGATCACACGGGGCCAAAAGGCAGAACTGGTTTTCAGGAGGAGGAAGGCACAGCAAGGCAGAGACAGAAAAGGCAGAGAAACTCTGATGAGCCCTGAAAAACAAAAACAGGAGCTATTTGGGTATGTTCCTAGAGTTGGGGATCTTATTTCTTTTCTACTTCACATCATCATGCAACTCTTCAGATTAAAACAACCAGAGCGCTAGCCAATACGCTGATACAATCCATGAAGATGTAGGTCTCTAGTGTTTTGGTTCCCCCCCCCCCCCACCCCTCCATTTGCTGGTGCGTTTGGAAGTCAGCCTGTAAGGATGTTCTTGCCAGCTGGGAAATCCCAGAGGACATGTTCCTTCCTCTGTTCTGCTGGCAACCACGAGGAAAAATTATAATGAATGACCTCTTTTTTCCTTCTGCACCAGCTGGCTCCGATACCCTTTCCCAACCTCCACTTGCATCATCTACCAAAACAGAATCTCATTTCCTCAATAAACAGACTTCTTTGGGCTTCTCAAGATAATGCTTAATGAAAAAAAACAGTACAATGGAAATACTTTGCATGGGCTTCCCTCTTTTAAATGCACTTACTTCTCTTACTTAAAGAGCTATTGAAATAAGTAATTTTCCTCTCTTCTGTTAATCCCAGCTCTCTGCACATCAAGACGCATCCTTCTAAACTGGCCACACTGAAATCCAATGGATAACCTTCAAATGGCAGAAATGGAGCTCTCTAGGATTTCTCTGACAAAATAGTTTGCCAGAAGAAACACACTGAATTGGTCATCTTCAAAAGCCTGCAGAAAAAAAAAAGAAGGAAAATCAGATTTTTTTTTCTTTAACTATTTCTTCTTGATTCTTTATTTCAACAGAATTTTAACAGAGGGGAACGTGGCCCTTTCTGCCAGTGATGGGACGATGAGCGCTGTGGTTGTGGAGCGGCTCCGGTGCTGAGCACTGTGCTGGACCCAACCAAGCAGCGCCCGCTGCTTGAGGAACGGCACCTTACGGCTACCAAGACCGTAGCCCAAAACCCAGGGTTCACAAAAACAGAAGTCTGCCCCTTTGCCGGGAGCATCAGTGGCTGCGAGTGCTTAAACCGCAGCACTCATGAGAGGCGACATGAGCGTGGTAGTAGCTGAACATTTCTGACATGAAAACTGCCTGAACTGAGAAATCTGTTTGACCTTTTGAGACTCAGACTCTTACCGACTCACATTTCAAGCAGAAAAACCTTACAGACGTCACCCATATAGCAGAATGAACTTCACAGGTTATATTTACTTCATTTTTCTTTATGACGATTACCTTTTGAATACCTAGTGGCAGGAGATTTGAATAGCCACACAGCCAACAAACAGCTCTGCTATAAATCTTGCCTGCGAGCCCTCTGCAGTAGTGCTGCCCACAATTAGCATCTGCCACAGAGAAGGAGAGGTGTGGGTCTTGGGCAGGAGAGCTTAGGACTGGAGAAAAGGCAGAAAGGGAACATTTAAAAAAGGAAAATCTTGGCTTTTAGCTGAGCCAAGAGGATGGTTCTGCAGAAACTGGTACTTGACTGACATCCCCCCCTTTTAATATTTCCCTTTTCACATTAAGTTTTCTCCATTTTCAGTTGTTCTGTTTCGAGTCCAGTTTGCTCTGTGGGGATGATAGGTTACTTAGCAACTGAAATTAAAGTTCGATTATTGTATTAATATTGATGCTATCATTGCATGAATCATGATTCCAGTAGGAGGAATAATTTCAGTTTCTTTAAAATATTGATTTTGGAAAGATGCCAAAGTGCAGGCATATGGGGCTGAATTCCTGCTGTCACAGCAGCTCAAGGATGAGCATTACTGGCCATGCTAGGGCAGGATAGAAATCCAGAAAAGCAGAGGAAGATTCTGGGCTAGCATTTTATTGGAGCTACCCTCAGCTCGGTGCACAAATTCAGAACAGCACAAAAACGTTTTCACATTTGAAGGAGTTGATGTTCTCGTGTACAGGAATATTTGACGACAGAGACCTATCAAGCTGTCACTTGCATATATCACTATAACTCACTGGATAAATGGGCTCACCTTTCAATCTTATGAATGTTTTCAAAGATAAATTTAGGAAATTAAGTCCCAGTTTTCTCTTTTTCCACCTTTTTCTTCCTTTGCTAAAGCCTGTCACACATTTCAGTTAAAATGTTTCAAATCATCTTCTCCACTTTCACAACAATTTCACAAAGTAGTTCATTTAACTAAAAAATAAAATAAAAAACCCTCACCAACCAAACTCATTTTGTATCAGCTTTTCATTGCCACTAAGTGTGCTCAACTCCTTCTTGGAGCTTTCTGGGCTTCATTGAGACCAATCTGGAAACACAAGCTCCCAGCACGTATCAGGCAATGAAAATGTGATTTTTCTGTTACTGCAGAACCTCAGCCCAGGCTAACAAGCTGAAGTAGCCCATGTCAGGCAAGTAACAGTAGTGACAGCGCCTGGCCAGAACTGCTGAATTCAAAATCTGAAGTCAAAGACAAGGAAATCTGTCTGTTTTCACATATTCATCTCTCAACAGGGCTCTACACATTATCCGTCTTCTGCCTGAGACAGACAGCAATTCAGGGTGTACCCAAGCACATCCTCTACTTAAAAACATGCAAGAAACTATAATGGAGTTGCATCTTTTTTCAAAGCTCAAATGCCTGTAGCTGGGCACGTACTAATATTAATACCCTTCCTGAACATTAACCACAGCAGTGGCCTTTCGATATCTTGCAGTTCTTCCCCTGTAAAAGCAATTAAAAATATACGGTAGCTCTTATGAAAGACCCCTGTGACACACGTCTGCTAGAGATGACAGCGTGTGCCTTCAAAACTTTGGGGGCATGGCGGTATTCAGAGTTACAAAGATGACATACCCAGTACCACTGAATGTCAAAAGACAACCAAAAGGTGTCTGTGCCCTCTTTGCACTGAGAATGACTGGCTTTTGTCTTGGATTGCAACTAAATGTGTCTGCTGCCATGCTGGTTTAGCAGCATGGAGATCCTGCTTCCTAGAAGATGGATGCAAAACTTCACTTGTACTAAACCAAACCCACTCCAGCTTTACATTTAAATGTGAAGAACACTCCCAAGTGAAGTCAGGTGGGTCCACAGTGGCTCAGTACAGTCAGCAGCTGGGATATCTGTCCCCTTCCACATTTAGTGAATTCCCTTAGGAAAATATTCCTGACCCCATGCCCAGCTCCTGCAGCATCTTCACTTCTCGGTTCCCACCTAGCTAGCTAGTATTCGTACATTTTTGACAAGCAAGCCATTAGTTCTTGTACAGTACATACCATTAAACCTCGAGGTGGCCTCCCTTCTTTCTCATACACTTCCCAGACAGCCCCCCCATTACATTGGAGGCATACTGGTAATACATAATTTTCAAAAATTTTTCCTAAACTTGCAGCTTTATATCCTACATCTTTCAATTTTTCTTACTTGCTTGTGTCCTCCAAGTTATGCTTCTTTAGGACTGTCATCCCACATGCATATTTTTAATGTAATAGGTGCTCTAATGGGTTTCTTCTCAAAAAGCTGTCTCACCCTTTGCAAGGGAAATTAACATCCTCTTCCCTGTTTAGAGTTGGTACTAACAGCTTTTTTTTAAACTTAAATTATGCAACAGAGTTTTCATTTTTTTCCCTTTGCAGAATAATTCTGTATGTCCTCAACTAAAAACTGTGCCTCAACACTTGCTCCTCAAAGAGGCATAGCAGTTTGGATGAGTCCATCTCATCTGGAGGCCAACTCAACCACACCACATAGGCAGCTGGGGAGATTTCCAAGCCTATAAACATGAGTGTTGGAAACCTTACCTGGAATTTCTAGAATAAGGTCAGAAATAGAAAGTAGTCATGAATGTAGAGTTCTGTTAAGACTCACAATACTTGCCACATAAAGCACAAAAAATGGGTTATATAAATAACATTCTGTGAAAATGTCTGTAACGGTTGTGCTTTGACATGTCTTTAAGATCATAAACTTCACTCTTTCTAATGTTTTTGGTAAGACTTGTAATGAGAAAAGACAATTCTGAAGTCCTGACATTAATAAGTCTATTGTAAAAAGGTCACCTTCCCCTAAGAATGTTTTATTATCAGTGGAGCAGAATAGCTCTGAATATGTAATGACTTTTATCTGATGATTGCCCTGTATTCTTTTCTAAAGAAAGAAGGCTTCAGATGTTGATAATTTACATATAAGCGTTGAAGTGTTTGGCAGCAGAAAAACAAACTGGTTCAGAGAAATTAATTATAAAGCAGCTATAGAAGAGGCATGAAAATTAACTTCTGATCTTCATATGTCTCTAAGAGGTACTAAAAAGCACCACAGGACTGACTGTCCTCCAGGACGCTACTGTACATCACTTAGCTGAAGCAAAACACATGCAGTGGAGATTCACTTTCTGCATAAATCCTTGTAAAGACTGATTCTCATTTGCATTTGGTTTTTCCACTTCAGTGTAGAAACTCCACCACTCGCATTTAGTGGTGCATAAAGGATTAGGAGGTGCACAGAGAGGTTATATATTAATGTTAGTGACAACAGGAACTCAGATTAACAATCAAGACCAACAACTGTATGCAAAACCAGAGCTACCTGAAGGTCGCTGTCCCCAGTAGCTCACAGACCAGGAGAGACAAATGGGAACCATGCAGTCAGGGTCAAATCAACCGCGCGTGGGACAAGTGAACCCATCAAACCACTTCAAGAGCTGCTAGCACAGCACTGCGGGGTTTGCATCTCTGGGGGACAGAACCAGTTCCACACGGAACTGAAGCAACTCTGCAATTCAGAAATGTTCCTCCTGTCAGTCTCTCATGGCAGAGAGGCAATCCCCTGAAAACAATGCATGTTTTGCACTGATTTCAAATTAGAAGGTTTCCCCAGGAGTACTACATGTTCATAAACAGCTATGCCAAAGCTTGTTTGTTGTTTTGAGTCATTAAATTACATTGCACTTAATTACTCCCAATCTACCACCAGTGAAGGTTTTCCAACAAAAGCTGCCTCTGTTAAGAAACCATTTTTATATACTAATGATATTATCTCAAGAATGCTTTTCAAAGAACATTTAAACAACATCATGCTCCATTTGCCAGGGGGACACACAGTGGAAAGTAAGTATATTTTTAAAATCATTTTTTCAAGAAAAGATGTTTTTCTAAGAGCGCTATCTAGGACAAAGGCTTTGTCTTACTGGGAAGGCCATTTATCTGGGGACCAATTAGCCACTGAATTTCATCAGTGAGACAACGCTGTGCCAATTCATCTGTATTTCAAAGGAAATGCTATGGATATATTAATAGAGGTTGGTATTTTGCTGCAAACTGATGGCTCCTGACTTCACATTAAAAGCCATTTCATGATTCTGCATGGGGACAGGAATACAGGTATAGTTGGATTTGGGAGGGTTTGCTTCATTTCATCCTAGCACTTGGAAATAACCAATGTACAATTAGCGGTACCAGCTTAATAACTCCCCTGTACATTCTGTTTATCCCAGGAATATGCATTTCCAAGCTGGCTCAAAGATTAAGAGCCCAGCAATGCAATTCTTTGCTCGGAGAAGTTATGGCATCTCCAAAAATCAGGTCCTTCAGGAAAGTTAATGCAAGCATCCAGAAAGAAATAGGTTTAACCGGCCTGGTGTAAGGAGAAGGGTATGCTTTGGATGACCATGGGTTTTTGGCAGTATGCCACCTCTCATAACAGCATCAACTTCTTTTCACATGCCAGGGCATCAGAGAACGAACAGAAACACTTTTGAGGGATAAGTGAGAGACTGATAAAGGGGATGGAGAAGAATCAGGAGTGAGGGCAGAAGAGGCAGCAATGAAGATCATCCATTTTATCAAGAAGCTGGTGAGATTTGAACTGGAAACAGGACTTGGCTAAACAAGGAGAAGCAAGGACAAAGGCAATTTAGCCTGCAGTAAAAGTGTGAGGATATGTGACTCTCCTGCAGCTCTTTATGAGTCAGATTAGCTGAAGTTAAACTCTTGAGGTGCTTCCAAGCATGTCCTGTGTCATTTGCACCAATTACAGGGCTGCCGTCCAGTCTGCCCTCCAGTTTGGAGCTTAATGTGAAACAGGAGGAGCCTTAATATCTCTGTATCAGGAAATGGGTATTTAAACTAATTTTTCCAAATCCTAATTGCATCCTTATTCTTCCTAATACTGAGCTAATAAATGAGGCATTTCAGATTTCACCCTGGCATTTCGGCACACCATAAAAAAAAATACACAACAGATTAAGCAATCATTAGATATATTGTTCTTTCTCAGCCAATGCAACTCAAATGCCACATTTCACAGATGGGTTTAGCAATTGATGTTCTGTGCAGGCAAGAGCAGCAGGGTGGGCTGATTAAACCAGAGTAACAACATAATTTTGGGCCGCTTCTTCTGTTTTATTGGAATAAGTTTGAGTTGGTTTGTGCTTTCTCCTTTCTGTCACCCATGCATCTTTTCAGATGGAAGAAATCCTGTTACAGCAACTGCAGACCCAGAACAGAGTTAACTCATGAGTGAAGCGGTGACATTTAAGGCCATGAGCATCGGGGTGTTTGTGTTGAACTATGCTCCCTCATGTCTCCATTACAGAATGAACCACTGACAGATGAAAATACTTATGGTTTCCATAAAGCTTGCTTCATTTTTCATCCTGTCGTGGATGAAACACTTTCTTAATGTCTTTTACATCAAAGAAATAATTTCCTTGTGTGGTATCATCCAATCTGCTTTCCATTCCCAATCTCTGTTCCTTCAGAAAGCTGAACACTAATTGGTATTCAGTGAATGAATTGTCATTACTTTTATTAATTATATCACATTGTTCAACACCCAAGATAAGGGAATTACTGTTCTCTATACCAGAGATGCCATTCCTGTCAGGCAAGAGAGGCCGAGAGGAATAGGTAAACAAGTCCAGAAGTAATGCTTCACCAGTGAAAGATGCCTTTTATCAGCACTTCTGAGCTCTGAACTCTGCTTACAGCCCTGGCAATAAAATAACACATTCCTACCAGTGGAAGTAAGCCACCTCCCCAGGCACCACTCCTGTCCTGACATTTCCCCATTGCGTGTAAGTACACACACTTATCACTGCAACGTCAGCATACACAGCATTGCTTCCCTGTCTCTGAAGTCACCACTGAGTTTTAAAAATTCACAGATAGGAGTTCACAAAGCTAAAGTTAATCTGTACGTTGGTGTCTGATTCAGGAAAGCAAGAATGGGCTGCTTCGGCTCATACGCGGGTAGAATTTATTCAAACCCAACTAGGAATAGATAAAGGTTTTGTTCAGAAGCTGCTAAGAAGATACAGAAACCAGAATATATCCAAAAAAAGATTCAGTGTCAAAGGGACAGAAAGGACCTGCAGCATGTCTGGAAGAGCGGGAGATGCCGTCCAGCCCTGCTGAGGCTGTGGCATGCCACGGGGGGCCAGGGCTGAGGGTGGGCATCCGTCCCACTCGCTCCGGAGGGGTCCTGGCACCGGCAGCAGACTGCTGGTGGTCAGCAGCAAACATCCACTGCCACATGCATGCACCGGAGGGAAGCTCATTTTATTACGGTGAGTTAGAGAGCACTACGAGCATGCACAGCTTCAGCAGCTTTTCTGAAGCATGCTGCAGAGCTCAGAGTGGAACACAACAGCCTCAAATTCAAGTGTTTGTTCATGTGTTGGACAAACATTTTTTGTTTTTATAGCACCTGCCAGACACAGCACAAAACATCTCTTAATTTCCAGCTCTTCAGCATACAAAAATCAGCACGTCTTTTAATATCTACTGACCTCCAGAACAAAATCCCTCTTACCAATGATTTTGCATTGCAACAGCATACGACTCCTGCACAGCTTACCCTGGCTGTAATCTTCAGGCTACAGCTAGCGTAGCAAAAGCAACAAGACTTGGACAACACTTGGCGCTCTAAGTACTGCGATAATCAGAGCTTCTCCCTGCAAATCTGCAAACTCCAGCAGCTGCCATGGAGCGTGAGAAACCCCAGCATGCATCGGAACTAAATAAAAACTAATCAGTTGCGATGAGAGGAGGACAGTACTAATCACATTTCAATTCCCACTACCCATTTCTAAAGAACCAGTGCAAAATAGCCAATTCAGTGAAGCTGGATTTACCTCTACTCATTTCGTCCCCAAATATCAAGGATAGTATAACATAATACACATAACTGAAAACTGGTCTGGGACCTTCTCTGCAGCTACAGGAAAGAAGCGGGACAGAGATACCCATACCCTCACCTGGGCTGGAGGTGTGCATGTCGCAAGTGCTGGATTTGGGAAGGATGGCTAGCAGCAACACAACCTGAAGATTTAAGAAAACTGAAGGGGGGGAGGGGGAGCAGGGAGAGTGCATGAGCACTTGTAGGGTTGCTTTTGTCTTGGTGGTTCTTTTTTTCTGAAGAGGAATAGACTTGGAGAAGGACATATCTGCACAGCCCAATTCCCAATTGTGCATTTCAGTTTTGAGTCCAGAGATGAACAGGCTGCAGTGGTGTGAATTGTTGCAATAACATTAAAAATTCAGCAGAACTCATTATCCTAAATTTAATCGCTCCCTCTGAAATTCTGTCAGACTCATTATGTTGGTTCCCTTTTTGACATGGTTTAAGCTCCTCCAGAGAGCAGCTGTACAATAGCAATAATAATGATTAAATTGCTGTCTAAAGCTTCACTGGACATCAAAAATAAGTAGAATAAATTCACACTTACAGCCACTTTTTAAAGAAAATTATCATTGTACCAAAATGGTAGCACTTATGATACGTCCTTATGGAGTTAACTAAACACAAGCTCACAGAGAAAATGCATTATGAGCCTTACGAACACAGCCCGCTAAGGGGTCTGGATCACATCGTTGATGGGAGACTAGGCTACAGAGATGAGCAAAACTTCTATTTTGACAAATATAAACTATGTGAAAAAATGTTTCAAGAAAAGCTGAAGTATTCACAAATCCACACTAAAGGCAGGAAATATTTTTAGTCCAAGAGATGAAGATGGGAGTATTTTTTAAATAGTCATACAGCAAAGCAAGTGTACAAAGACTACCCCTTGTAACCATGGCCCACACCGTTTCAGAGCACTCAGCATCTCAAGTGCAGCATGCCGTTAAGTAAGAGTTTACTTTTAGTGCTCGGGAGTTACCTGGCTCCCCTCTCTCTCAGTGACCTTCTTCTGTGGGACCAGAAAGGCTGGAACCATCTTAATTATCTTTGTTTCTGCATTTCTTGGTCCTGGGGAGGAAGAAAATTGTGGGAACTGATACAGGCTGGGCAGACTGTTCCCAAGATGGATCTTCTCTGCTCTGTGAGACAACAGAGGGCTTTAGTGGAGAAAAGGAAGTGCCCAACTTTTTTTCAGGAAAGCAAAAAGTTAACATTTCATCCAAAAGCATTACAACCTCTAGCTTTGGAAACCTCCTGTCTCCTGCCATCGCCAGGCTCCCCCCTTGCGGTGCTGCGCGCCAGCTGGGCACTCTCTGCCCGCTGTCTGCCACGGCCATCCAGCTCCAAAACCCTGTTCTGCAGCAGGGGTGAACCACACGGGGCTGGTCAAGGAGAGACCTGCTGCTTCCATGAGGCTTTTAGGCACAGAGGGAGGCTTTTTGAGTCATTACAGGTTTCAGACTAGGGGTAGTGGAATTCATTCACATTTTTTGCAAGTCATATTTGACGAGGATTCTTGTATTTCTCAGAGGACTATACTGTCAGGCAATGCACAAATGTTATGCATTTAAACAGTCTGCTTTGCAATAACGTAACCATTCAAGTTGGCTTTATTACACTTCAACGTATTGTACATATTCAGCTTGATTTTCTTCTCACAGGGTTTCATAAATACAGAACCTAATTATTGCGTATCTTAATCCTATAGCCCAAGCACTGGCGGGAGCGGCCATCTCAGCAAAACTCCTCTGGTACAAGTATTTTCCCTGCACAACAGCACAAAAAGCATGGCTCTGCACAACGAAGGCAGAGCCTTCACCTGAATCCCAGACCCAACACGAAGGTGCAGCTTCCACCGCACAGCAGACTTCTCAGGCAGGTGAAGCCCATCAGCACCACCAGCTTCACCAGTAAAGGCCCCTCGGTGCCCAGTTCTCCTTTTATGTACGCATAGGTCTGCCTCCTCCCGTTCAGCATGTTGCTGTCCCTCGGGCCCCGCTGGCCCTCCTTGCCTTCGTCCCACGGATGGGAATTGCAGTTACCTTGTGCAGCAGGACCCCGGAGCTCTGCCCACGCACCACAGGGGGGCTCAGAGGCCCTGACCTGAGGGTCCCACGCCAGGGCTGGGGACACACAGAGGGTCCCGCTCCAGGGGCTGGCTGTCCCCAGCCAGCACTGCTCACTGTCACACCCCAAGTCCCTTTGGGAAACAGCATCTGCCACTACCCAAAGGTCTGACCACCTCCAAGTCCTAAGCTAGGTTTTCAGAGAACAAGGGGGTCCGTCCTCTCCCTGCCCCTCCTCTGCTGCTACTTCAGCCACAGCCAAGCCCAGCCTGCCCTCCCTTGTACATCGCATTTCGCCTCTCTGACTTGTAAGCAGACAACCAACAAATATCGGGTTGCACAAAACACCCTGCTGTGCCACCCACACTAATACTACTCCGTTGGGTACTGGGCTTCATTTTACCAATGATAACCCTGGACTTACTTCATCTTAGTATTAGGAAAAGAAAATGTCAGAGGAAATACTTACATTGATCATTAGCTGAACAATAGGACCTGATCTGTACAACTACTTTACCAGAATGCACTACGTCAGAAAGATCCTATAGATTGATGCATTATTGGATCAAGAGGAAATCAGACTCCAACTTGATGGATGCCATTACCTTGAGGGGTTCCTGAGGAGTTCCCCACATCTCCAGGCCAGAGGTATTGTGTGTGCATGAACAATAGCCAGCAGGAAGGACATAAAACAGGAGTTTTACAACAAGCTGTAACTGTTTTCCATGAGGTGCCCTGGTACCATCAGCCAGGAGCAGGAACACAGCCCCCCGCCCCAAGAGACCACGAGAATTTCCATGCAAAGCATCAGCAGGGAGATGTAGCTCACCTCTACCGCTGCTCCACCCTCCAGGAAAATGGATCACCACACGGGAGACTAAGGAATAACACAAAACAAGCCTCCCTGCCCCAGAGCAGGGGCGTCACAGCTGCTCCAGTGAGCTCAGTGCCTTCTGCACAGGATGCACCACCACCCCACGCTCCCACCAGCTACCCCACCACGGAGGAGCTAGGCACAGCCACCTCCAGCCTGTCCCTCCCAGGCTCCAGGTGCTCCCACTTCCACAACCAACGAGCTGGGAGAAGCCTCGGCAATGGGACTTTGGAGAGGATGCTTAAGCCCCAGCCTCTGCAGCAAATGCAATTACCTGGGAAGCCTCAGCAGAGCCTTTTCACGGTGCTTAAAACGCAACTCCGTTGAGGGCACCCAGGGTCCTGCTCCGGGTCAGGAGGGATGGGAGCACCCCAAAACCATCTGCATTTGTCAGCTGTATCAGTAGGCCTAAAAAAAAAAATTATTTCCTCCTTCAAAATTTCTGTAATTTCTGACCTTACACAGTTACTTCAAAAGTATCACCACACATAGACACCCACATTTAAGAACACACCTTAAAGCATATCTAAAGACAGTATCTCTTTCCAATAAAGGACCCCACTGAGATTAGTAAGATTTAATCATGTCCTATAGATTAAAACATGGGTCAGAGTTTTCTTGAAAACAAGTAATGTAAGCACATGCTTACTTTTTGGAGGGGAGAGGTTTAAATAGAGCTATATATAGGTGAATATCATCAATGAAATTTGTAATTAATTCCAGCAACTCATTAACTGTAGGAGTGAAATCACTGGAGCTTCACTAGCTTATGAGACCTACAGATATGTGTCCATTTACTTACTAAAGTATGTAAATCATGCCATGGTTCTACTATGTAGTATAATGACTCATGTAGAGACACTGTCCATCAGAGTTGCAAAGAACCAGAACAGCATTTTAACTGAAATTCCATTTCAGCGCCCAGGAGTTCAGTGGGACGTAAACAATATATAAAATTTGCGCTAATTTCTCCTTAACTTATCAATACTTCAACTGAGAATCAGTAAAACTGCCCTTCAGCTGCCCTGGTAAATCAAGGTTAAAAGCATAGAGAACCTGAGCTACGTCTGGTCCATGCAATGCACTTGGTCCTTTGAAGCATGCTGGGTATGTCCCAGCATGCATCACTAAATAAACCAAAACTGAACTTAAAAGTTACTTTGAATTATTATTAACAAGCACTGCACTATTTTAATTGGCCCCCTGACGAATACTGGCCTAAGAGCGAGGACAATAAATTGCCTTACCATGTGAAATTTCTGTTTTGAAACCAACAGTAAAAAAAGCCCCCCAAAAACCACAAAAAATACCAAAGTGCATAATATTCTCTCAGAGCACATGGGGAGAGCTGACAGTACCAGGTTTGTCAAGAGCTCTTCAGATGCCTGCCAGCTACACCGATGCTGAACTCAGGCAGCCCCCATAGCTCATGTAGTGAAATGAGGTCATTCATTATCTTCTATTTGAAAGGAAGAGCTTGATGAGCAAGGTGTAATTAATTCAAGTGTTTCTGAGAGCCCCAGTTTAGATGAAGATGTTCAGCTTCAAATTTCACCAAAAAAACCCAAACCAAAACAAAATAAAACAAAAAAGCTCCAATGCTGCCTAACTACTGTGCCACCAAACCAGTGATGTTTATTTTCTAGCCTGGGTGAGTAAAAGGGGGTTTATCCACGCCGGCAGTGGTTGCCTCTCCTCCTCAGGCATCCTGGCACTTGTGGAGCAGAGACTGAGCTCTGAGACAGCCCCAGGTGATCCACACTCTGCACGGAAATTGCACCCATTTCAGCTGAGCAAGTCTTGCAAGTAAGACAAAAAGGTTGTTTGCCAGGGTCGTCCTCAGGTGTAAAGGGACAGGGAGGAGAGGGAAGAGGAGCGTATTGGGGTGGCTTCCAGAATAGAGTGGGGTGAATCCAGGTCATGCATCCAGGCCATTGGTTTGGCAAAATGCGTTCTGCAATCTGTAGATAAAGAAAATTAGCAACAGAAGAAACTGAATCAGAATTATTAGGGACTAAGTTGCTGAAAGATGGGTGAACGCAGTGATACTGGGAGTCTGCTGTAGTCAGTAACAGTTGTACTGGAAGGCAGAGAGAGAGAGAAAGAAAGAGCCACTATGCTATTAAAGGAAAAAATGCTATTGGAAATTGTATCATTCCAGGAGATTTTAACATCTCTGATCTTTACTGCGAAAATGCTATCAGTAGTGGTACAGTCAAAATCCCTGGATGCAGTGGGTAGCTGGAACTGAATCAGGATGAAGAGATGCTATTCTCGAGTCAGTTTTTGAGATCACTAGGTTGGTTTTGACAAAGTTGAGTTTCAGGCTGAAAGAACTGTTTGACCAAAGACGACTTAACTATGTTTGGTTCAGTTTCCTGATTAGGTTAGAAAACAGAAAAAAAAGATCTTTTGCAACTTCGACCTGCAACATACTCTAATTCATATTTTTGCACCTGAATGAAAGCTCAGCTTTACCTATAAGCCACTAACACTCCGGTTAGGGATTGTTTGAGAATTTTGGCAGCTGTTTGAAATACATGGCCTCACTGAGGCAACTTTGTTGCATTGCGCTTAAGTTTATTTTAAACATTTGGTCTGTTTCTCCAGCAGAAACTGGCATTTGAGGGCATTCCCTGGTGCTGCACCAAGACCCAGACATTAACCAAACCCAATTTGTTTGCATGAAATAGTTTATACTGTACTGTGAGGTTTCCATGTGGATAGCTGTAATAACCCTCCCTTGCTGTTACTAGATCACTGCAGTTACACTTTGCTCAAGCGAAAATTGCTCACAGAAGTGCTCAGATCCATGTCAAATAGTACAAAGTGCAGGATAACATTTGCCCAAGCCTCATTTATAACTGTATTCCTCTTTGGTGTCCAGTTTAACAGCACTTGCAGCACCTGGCCTTAGGGTGGATCCGCATTCTGCTCTCCGTTCTTTGCTCACCCAACAAACTGCACTTCAGAAGAAATTGTTACTGAAGAAGATTGAAATTTACCCAGATCAAAGTTCACGGGCATTGCGTAAACAGAAATCCCAGCAGAACCTAGCTAATTGCTATTAGAGTATAAAAACTGTAGGAAAAGAAATGCTGAATTATTTACTCTCCTACTGTGGTCCACATAGTTGCAAATCTATGCTCTACTCAGCTGCCACTGCATTCCAGCACTACTAACCTAAATTTAAGCTCATGAGTTTGAGGTATCAGTGGAAGTGAATATCATCAAAATGTGTGATACTGTGATAATGGCATAATTCCATCAAAGGTGCTTAATCTATACCAAAACCCGCCATCTGCAAGGACATTTCTGTGTCAATGCCATGGATGATGAATCCGTCTGCACAGCGACGCAGCAATGACTCAACCTGTGCCACAACAATCCATATCTGTAGGGCAGCTCCTCATTAAGAGTCACAATATTATTTTGACAAATCAATATTACTAATTCTGATCTCTGTAAGATTTTGGGGTGTTTTTAATCTTACATGAGCCCAGTTCTGCACACTAGTTCTAGATCTTCCTCACATTTTTACTTCTGGAGCTCATCCGTTGAGTTGCAGAAGTACTGTCCTCTTTACCCATGTCAGTGTTTGAGAACAGGCACAGTACATGTGCCTCCTGTACAACAGGAAAACATCCATGGCGAGATCAAATACCCTGAGATGTAACAGTCCCTATTGCACTGCTATGTGCTGCCCAGCCTTGCCGATGGAGGTGAAGCCAGCTGACGCTTCTGTGTAGTCCAGAAAGGGTGTTCAGGTGGAAGGTGACTCTGGTCACAGACACAGATATAGTCTTACTTTTCATATGCAGATACATCAACACTTTCCTCCCTTACACCTTTTGCAATGCTGGTGCAGTTACTGCAGGGTTATATTTTCTATGCAGTTTCATTCCTGTGATGTGAGACAGAACTTGTGTCCCTCTGAACAGCCCTAAGAGGAGCTATCCTAGATCTGCCAGGTCAATCTGCGCCAGCTCTGCAACTCAGAATTAATCTAAAACGCAGAATATTTAGCAAAGACACAGGGAAAATGGGATCCATACTTTGAAGTCAACTGTGTGTCTAGACAGCACTGGTAACTGCCACACAGTAATAAGCTGGCAACCTCAAGTGGCCTCAGGAGTCAAAAAAAGCAGTAGTGATCAAGTATTTGAGCTCAAGACTAAAACAGTCCAGTTTTTGTATATCAGTAATTTTTGGAAACTATTATTACTTTAGCTTCTACAAAGGCTGTTTCTTTGCTGGAGGCAGAGTGAGAGCATCCTGCAGGAAAGCACCAGGCCACTGCAAGAACTGCACAATGGACAGGATACATGGCTAGCATGAACCAGCAAAGATCCACTCCAGCCAGTCAATGGAGTGGTGCTTGTTGACATCAGCAAATGAACTGGCTCCGTAATTGCAACAAGAACTGAACTTCACTTGGTTAATTTAAAATTGCACTGGGTTGTGTAATAGCTGTTGCCTTCTCTCCCTGACAACAGGGTCAAAACTTGTGTTGCAGCTACATAAAGGAACAGAACCATGAGTCATGTAAATATCCTCAGCCCAGTCAGCAGCACGAGCATGTTCAGTGCATTTTTCATTTTAAGGATAACACACATTCCCAATTAGTGCTTAAAACGAAGCTTGAGTCCTTGATTCATCAACTGAAACAAACTGGAGGACTTATGAGGAAAAAAAACCATCCTAGAATAACATAATGCCCAGGGTTAAAAGTGAGAAGGGAGAAAAGGATAAAGGAGAATAGGGCAGAATAATACAGCACAGTGCAACTATGGTCCCAGTGGAACTGCATCTGTTGATAAAGTTAAGAATATACATAAAGATGTTCAGGAGGGTAATGAAGACACAGGACAGTCATATCCCAGGAGCCTAACACATGTAAGGACAACAAGATTCATTTCTTAATAAGGGCTCCTTTTTATTTTGGATTAGGAAATGGTTCTGCATAAGTCATTTATACTTTCACTTCATATTAATTTTCAGGGGGAGACTTTTCAACTGCCTAATCTGCATCTTGCTGCTTTAAGATGATCCTGTTGTGCTTTCTTTTTCCCCATTTTAATTCTTTTTTTTAATCGCTGTGCCCCTTAAACACAGGGAACAAAATCCCCTGAGTTGTAAAATCCCCTGAATTCTGAAATAATTCTGTCTTAAAGAAAAGTACAAGGACGCTTGCATGTTTGTTCCAACCAGCACTGTTCTATTTAGAGTTTTAGTTAATGCCCACATTACTATGCTCAGCACTTCCATCTCACAACTAGATGTGGCTCTGGAGAGATGCCCACCAAGACGGGCCCAGCCTCAGGGGTCACCACACACGTGCTCATACCTCACCTCCGCAGAATCTCAGGTCAACCGCCTTTCCAAGCACTGACCACGCTAAGGGTTACTTGGCTCCCAAAGTGGCCAGAGCAGTGTGAAACACGGGCTCACCTTTTGTTCTGTTCCGTTCTGTTTGGAACAACATGTTGTTCCCCTACATGAGGCGCTAATCTCAGCTCCAGGGACTCCGCAGGGAATGGGGTGAGACATCGGGTGTCCACAAGCTGCTCCTCAGGGGTTCTCATCTGTGTTGGTACCAGCCTGCTGCCTCAGGGGCTCCAGGAGATGCCTGTGGTGACATCCTGTCCACATCTCCATGTCTCTTTTCATGGGGCAAATTATAGTTACAACTCATAGTCTCTTAACCTAATACCTGTTAAGTGCTTTGACTACATGTACCCCCATGCCTGCCCTGCAAATCATGCTCTAGAAATGACGAACTGCAAACTTCTGCTACCACTCTAAGTGGCCCTAGTCAGGATCAGAGTCCCAGGGAAATAACCAGCAGGCAAACAAGGCAGCTTTGATGGAGCAGAGCAAACAGGTGGAGTGACCTGCCCCGTGTCACAGGGCAGGCAGAGAAGGGAGATGCCTTCTGTGGCAACATTTCCACCTTTTGCACAGAACTGGTCCTACAGCCACCTTTCAAATGTGGAAGAAAACCTCACCCAGAGCTGAAAACTGTGTTTGTTCTCATGACCTCTCTATTGTGATCCCTTCTTTTAATTAGTGGTCTGATGGCAATAAAAATGCAGAAATGTTTTTGTCTACAAAGGAAGTTTTTGTGTGTTGCCATAGCTACTCTCAGGGTTATCACTGTCCATTGCATCATTTAAAATACTCAGGGTAGACCATAAATTTCTTGTCACAATGCCAGTATGTGCTATTCTATCTCTAGATGTATTCAGGCATGGTTTTGGTTTGTGTATTTATTTACAGCATACACTTGAGGGTATCTTTCCAGGCAGAGTGTGGGCTAAAAATAAACATATTCCACCTGGTCTCTTACACTGTAGAAGAGCTTCTAAATTTGGGGCAGCACATAGGGGAGACATTTATCTCTTTGCAGAGAGCCAGTAGAAGATCTCATTACACCTTTTAATCCATGTCATCCCTAAACGGAGGGTTTCAGGTATATACATGGCCTTAGGGAATCTTCCCATATCCCCATGCCTTGGAGAATGCTGCCTTGGAAAATCAAGCTTACAGGTCTCCAAACAATGCATTATTTTTTAGGATTAGTCCCAAGTTGCAGCCTTTTTTCTTTGTTAGGAGGGCTGTTTATAGTTGAAGGTAGCCAACCGCACATGGAGCAGTTCTTTCCAGCTCTTTTCCCTTGCAACGTGAGTTACTTATTTTGAGTTCCTGTTAGCTGTACAGGGGTCCAACCCAGAAGATGAGTTGTATGAAAGCATTTGCCAGATATAACTGGTGACTCAGGACTCTCATGTTACAGAGAGCATGCTATTTTTTGTATCATAGATCAGTCTAAATGTACACTGAAACCAAAGATTTCTTCATTTGTTGTGTGTTGATTCTTGTCTTAGAACTGAGTTTAGTTACCTCCATTCTTAGATGACAATTACCTTTTTTTCCCACTCCTTTTGAACAAAGACGTCTATTTACATCAAGCCATATTCAAGCAGTGCTTCTTCTCAAATACCTGGTTATAGGAGCTTAGTCTGAGGAGAGCCTATAACAAGGAGAAGCACTCACTGGATGCACTCAGTCAGAGACTCCTATGGGGATTCTGCAGAGCCCCTCTGGATGTATTGCACTTTGTGCTGGATCTAGGTTTTCCAGCATCACTGGAAGTCAATGCAGCACAAAAAAAGAGTCAAGTCCTCGTAAAGAAAGCAATAACTGAGCCGAATCAACCTCCAAGTAAGCTCCATCAGTGCTGTTGCCACCCCCTATTCATCAGGAACAATGAGTGCAGACATTGAGATTCCACGCTGGTTTTATAAACAGAGTGCTGCCTTTTTAGTATGTCACATTTAGGCAAGAGAACAGATTCTGGCTGTAAAAAGTACCCTTGGAACCTGCTTTTATAGTTCTTACTTGAAATATTTCTAAACAGTCCTCTCGTCACATGCATTTAAACAACTCCAGCCTCAAGAGTATAATAACTATAGCAAATACGCTGACTTTTCCAGAGCATAAATGCAAGTCTTACATGCAGGTCACAATTTAATGAGTTCACAGACAACAAAGCCCCCAAATGAAAGGGGAATCGATGCTAATTACAATGGGGAATCCCAGCATCTCTAGTGCATCTGTAGTGACACTCACCTGCAACCACCAACTTTTCACATACTGATTTTAAGGTTAGCATCAGGCACAGCACCTTGATGTGAAAGTGTCCTTCTGCCCTCAGATTTGCACTGACAGGGATCAAACAGTCAATAATTGGTATGGGGAAAACATCCCGTACTCCCCATGCATAACTGGAACAAAAGAAAACCCAGATTCATGAATATTTAGCAAGTTCTCACACTCTTATTCATGACAGATGTATTTTGGATTTAAAAGAATGTCAAAACCATTCACTGCAATTCCCTTGTGCAATCAGAGCAGTCCCTTTTCTATGAGCAGTTTTGTGGCTCCATCCCATACCTACTTCCCGAGGATTAGTTTGGGGTTGGAACTGTTCGGAGAGGAAAATGGTATCCATACAGACATCTTTTATTTGGAGACTTTTCAATTACATTTATCTTTGGTCTTTGAGGGTGTTTACGTCTGCTGTATATCTGCCACGAGTTCAAGTATTTCTTAGACACTGCTCCCATTATTTCTTTAAAAGAACTACCAAGACCAAAGAATCATATGCCACCAAAAATATCACCTAAGGAAGAAGAATATCAGTTTCTGTGACCAGAAGGTTACACCGCAGGACAAGCCCTGCTGGCATCCAGACCAGGCTGGCTACGGGGAAGAAACGTACACAGAGCTAGCACAAAGCCCTGCCCTGCACCACAGCTAAAAGTACGATTCACAAACACCTAAGGTTAGGCGTGCCCAGCTGGCTAACGCGGCGGGTCGGGAGCCTCTCCCCCACCCCGATGTCCAGGAGCCCCCGCTTTGCCAGCAGCAAGTGCCAAGGCATCACCCCCTGGGTCGGAGCAAGCCATGGGCACCCCCCCGCCTCCGGACGGGCGAGGGGAGCAGGAGGGAACCCCGGCTCGCTCCTGAGCCCCAGCCGTCCTCTGGCCTCCCAGGCTTCCCCGAGGGTCGAGGTACCCCTCTGCCCGCTCCTGCCCTGCTGCAGGGAAGGGTCTCGGGGCTGCCTCCCCTCCAAAGCTGGGTGGCTGCACCGCAAACGCCTCTTCCAGGGGGGAGCCCGCCTTTACTCATCCCTTGGGAATACAGGGCTGGAGCCGCCAGAGAAGCCATACAAGGGACAGAGAGGTATATAAAATGCTCCGTTAGTGAATTTAATGCCTAGTGATAAAATGTTTTATCCATTCTAGAGGACAATATTTAAACAGATGCTATTAGTGGTTGTATTTCAAAAGTCAATGGGGCTAAATAAATCTAACATTTACTTCTACTAAAAATGTTATGAGGCCAAGCTCTTTTTTTTCTTTAGGTGTTCAATTAAGCAAAAATACATAGATCTCCCGCAGAATTTAAGACTGCCATGAACAGGAAAGCTTTTTGGTTAAGCTTTCATCTCTTCACGTAAAGAACTAAATTGATGATTTTTAAATAATTTACATCCCAGAAGTAGTATTAAAAAGATGTCCCAAATGGAGCTAAAAGCATCGTAAATATAATTTCCTGTCAGATTATATGAAATACTCTGATGAATAAATAGTTCCTAAAAGGACACTAAGTGTGGACTTGGAAGTCCAGCTTTGAGTAGTGTGCCATTTGACTTCATTTTTGCTTGTCTTGAGCAAGCCCTCTGAGATACATACGTATGAGTGTGCACTTGTTTTTTTCTTTTTCTGATTTATTACATAGATGCTTATGTTTTGAAGAGCCTTATCCATCTGAGAAGCAAAGGGAAACTAGTCATCAACCCAGAATTCGGGGAAGGGTAGTGGAGCGAATCATGACTTTGTTCACAGACTGGATGAAGATCCTTTTGAGCACATCACCAGCTTGCCAATGAATGCAAATATCTTTTATTTTTCTTTCAGTGTGAGTGTGTGTGGGAGGGGGAGGAGACAGAGGAGGGAGTCAGTGTTATCTCTGCTGTTATAATGCTGAATTAAGACAACCACCTGCCCATCACCTACTTCCAAATCCTTTTTGCTTTTCAAAGATGACTGACATTTCACAGCCTCCTGTTGCCCATCTCGCTAAAATATTAATGCATCCAAAGGTTCAGATGGCTGCAACCATCCAGAACAGAGAATCAGAAATTAAAAGCAAACAGGCAGAAGAAAACCTGGTAACGAACACTTAGTTCTGAACTTGCTGTTAAAAGATGAGGTGAGCATGCATTCAGCTTGAGATGTGAGTGAACCTTTTTTGTTATTAATGCAATATTTATTAGCACCGACTCCTCTTCATGTGACTTCTGCCAGCTCTGTTTTCACACCATGTTCATCATAACAGCTTTTCAGTTTCTGTACCCCGCTGTCACAGTGCCCATATATTGCCCAGCTTGTGCAGCTAGCTTTCTTCCATGGCTCTTTGTGTGTCATATACTCTCATTGTGTAAACAGCCTGTTTGGCTGCATGTTTTTAATTGCTAGTCTAAAAATAAGATGGGCAATTTTCTTGTCTCATTCTTCTTAAACATTCTGAATATTTGGTTGGCTTGACTGAGGACATCAGCCATACATGACTAATACAGACTAAGATTTTTCTTTCCACACCCAACTGACCATGGTTAATATTGATGTGAACAAAAGGTAGCTACAAAGTGTGGACTATGAGCAGATGCCCTGAACGCCTGCTCTGGAAAAGATGTTAATTGGTGTGGAAATATGACTCAGTAATGGTGCCAAGGGTATAGAGACCTTCAATTCTTTTGCCCCATCCTGTAATATAAAACCAAGTGAGGGTACCTAAATGATGATAATGATTATGATTATTATAAAGAATAATAATCTCAGGGACGGGGGTGATGCTGCTTGGGACATAAGTAAAGACCACCTCTGCCTCAAGAATCATATCCCAGCCAGGTCTGCTGGAGAAGGACAGAGGGCAAGCACAGAAGAGGCTTGGGGACTTCAACAGGAGCTGAAGGGGACACAAGAAAACAGATGTGGATGAAGAAAGATACATTTGGCAGGTGGTCTACAAGGTGTTAATCACAGTTCCCAGCACAGGGGAAGAACAAGTGAGTACTCCTTCCTCCAGTCCAATTCCCACCAAAGCATTACAGCATGAGAAAGTATTTGCTGTAAGCATTTTTTTTTTACATATACAGCTGTGAAAATTAGGATAAATTCAGTAAAGAGATTGTGCTGGATGTCACTTTCCCTTGCCTCAGGAAATAATTCTGACAGATGTTTACAAATGTGTTAGTAGTGCTTTCTTCTGTAATGCAGCACTACCTTCTGAAAGAATATTGGTGTTGCTCAAATTATACCTGTTTTTAATTGTGTTATGGAACAGCATTCTTGTTTTATGCATTGGCATTTTTTTGATGCATAGAGACTTTTTATAGATTTGTTGTTTGTCACAGCGAAAGTCAAAAAAAAAAAAAAAAAAAAAGAAAAAAGAATGAAAGGAAACTACCAAGGAGATGTTTATTCTCCTACAATTTATTCTAGAAAATCTCTTTTCCCTCATCCCACTTCACCTTTTTTGAGAATTTCAGGCAGATTTCACAAGCAAACGCATTAGCAGGTTATCTCCTACAAGGGGAACAGGGCAAAGGAAAGGCAATAAACAGAAAATAGACTGTTGCCCAGTAACACTACAGAAACCGGATTCACCATGATTCAGCCAAACACCAGAGCACTAAGCCCAGCATTTCCAAAGGGAGGCCACCATCCTGCAGGACAGCTGGGACATGATGTACTTTCTCACATCTCATCCCTGAAATGGTCCCCAACATGCCAAGACAGCTCCAGGCACTTGAAACAGCTCACAGGTAGTCCTGAGCCATGATGGATTATCCTTCAGGACCTGCCTCGGTGCTCAGATTCAGAAGGCACCAAGACATCTGAAGTCAGCCTTATCTCCGGTTCCAGCAGTGGGCTGAACTCATGAAGCTAGGCATCCCCAGCTCCAGCACCAAATTGATCTTGGTGCCCAGCTTGTTGCATTTGCTATGACACTACAAATTTGGGACATGGCTCAGAGACGTGTTCTCTGTGCTGTTAGCCGTTTCTTCTTTTGCAGCTGTGTGTATTTCTAGGTGATGGGACAGCAGTGGTGAAATAAAAAGTGACAGTCCACGTCAAGTGTTGTTAAGACACTGTCATTTCAATTTTTAAACAGATGGAGTTGGCACAAATTGAATGCAGCTCTTCAGACACACTAACTGGCTTTAGCATGATTGGTGGAACTGACCTCTGAGCCCAGGACGTAGTACTGTCGTTTAAAACACAAAGGATGACCTAACGTTTCATACCACTGCCACTGCCAGTCAGTCAGTGATCTGGGCACTGCTGGAAAGGGCTTGTGCATCTGCGCTCAGGAGCCCTCTCAGATGCACAACACTGACACTGGAACTGCTGCTACTTGTACATCCTGACAAGGTGCATGGTATACAAGGAATGACCTTGGGCTCTTCCACCAGCCTCTTCAGACCACCAGCCACCCAGCATCGAATCTGCATGAAGAACCTGACGCGTCCCCATCCCTACGTGGGCTCACTCACTGTTGTTTGAGAGTCTACAGCAACAGGGACCAAGACAAAATTGTCTTAGTATCCCATACCATATGACTTCATGGCTAACACCTTCATCACCTGCAGCAACTCGCAGGTCATCAGGATGCTTACAACCTGCTTTGGCTCTCTTTGAATTTGGCCAAGACAATTAGATGTTATTCTGTTAGCGGCATAGAAAGATACCTCACTACTACTTTCTTCTGCCAGTAATGTGGCTGGCCTTCTCATCTGCTGCTCTGTGACATCCTGTTCTAAAGGCTGGACTGAAATTCAAAACAACAGCAACAGTGTTTGATGTTTTCAGAGGTAGGAAGAGTGCCATTCGGGCAGCCAAGGAACATTACAGCTTGTGGAACTATCATTAAAAGCTGAAAAACCTGCCTTGGCATGAAAATACCAAGCAGACCTTCTCGCTGCTTGATAGTATATATATATGTAATATATACCAGAATAATTGTGTGTACAATTTGGAAAGTTTCTAATTGCTAATCAAGGGATCAGGATAGAGTGATCATCTTCCTGGTATTTATTACCAGCATTGTAAAAGTAACTATGTGGAAGATGTCCTGATGCTATTGATGCTATACAAAAACTTTAGATTGGGTAGAAATTAATTACTAACAACAGTTCTGTACTGTGTCTTTGCGAATAATTGCAATGTGAGTGACATACAATGGCTGTTCAGCTTCCCACTAGATCAAAGCACTTGCATCATCTGTGACAGAGGTGCTACATGGGCAGGAATGTGAAGATTAAAGCCAAGCCAAGTGATCGTGCCTCTGGAGGTTTGCATGTAATTCTGCTGACCTCAGTCAATGATGCAGTGACTTACCCAGATGTGTCCTGCAGGGCTGAGATGGCTGTCCGTTAGGCTAAAGAGGAACAGAAGGCTGCCATTAGGTAAACAGCAGTAGTTTAGTTTCAGTGTCCAAGAGGGACATCCAGCAAACCATGATGAGAGCTGAGAACAGACACCGAACACTTCTATGGCACCAGTCCTACCTACCACACTAACTCATCCTTCCTCGAGAGGGTGAAATACATAACTCTTAGAAGAGGAAAACTATGCTCAGCGAAGAGTAGAGGTAAGACAAATGTAGACGTTATGGGAAGTGTTTGCAGTTTCCTTCCGCTGAGACTGAAATTCAGAAATGATAACAGATAAACCCTAAGGAGAGGAGGATGAAAGGGCTTCGCTCCCAGGCATGTGACACTACTCCCCTTTGTGGGACCAGATGCGAGGAAAGAGAGGGAGAAGAGAAGCAAAGCTGGAGCTGAAAGACTCTTTTTTTTTTTTTTTTTCTTTTTTTTAAGAAAGAACAAAATGAAAATGATCCTGAAAGAACAACTGTTCCTTTCAAAGCCATTGGTTTGGGAAGCTGGCTGTAAAAGGGTACATTTTTGAAATGTGGCTGCGGTTACCAAGCAACAGCTGAGCCCCTGCTCCACTGCCAGCAGCGCCTCCGAATTCGGGGAGGGAAGGAAGGACGGGGGGCCAACACCGCAGCTATACCCCCCCATGCTGGAAATGGCCCCAGGGGAGCCCGTGCAGCCGGGCAGTCCGGAGAGCAGGCACACCGTGCGGTGTGCGGAGCCGAGGATGCTCCGCAGGGAGCGGCCACAGCCCAGCCCCTGCTCCAGGAACAAACCACAGCTTTGAAAGTAATGAGGATGGAAAACCAACTGATGCATTGCACTTGACGGAGTCTGATGGAGGAACAGGGAGAAGAGGAAAATCTGAAATAAACCCAGTAACTGCAGCAGAAGAGATCTAGTTTTATGTGGGTGTAACCATGAGCATCATTTGATGTATATTACTAAAACTAAGGGAAACAGCAAACAAAACTTTAAATTAAAATTAACAGTTCTCACATGCGTTGGGCACACTGAAGTGTTTTGCAGGATTTTGTATGGCTCAGGGTTCTAACAGTGGAGAGAAGAAAATAAATCCTCCTGGGACCTAACGTTTCAAGGCTGGTTCTGTGAGCAGCCTGAAAACCCACAATCACAGCTTCGTCCAGAGCTCCACAGTGTTTTGTCCCAGTAACTCCAGACAAGGATATCATTACACTTATCTAATCCACAAGCTGTTTTGTTACCTCCATTACTGTTTTAAATAAGAAGTAGGCACAACGTGCTTAATTTAGGTTATCAGTTGAGCTGGCAAAAATCTAAGCTTCTATCCAAGCTGTACAAAGAGCTGAGGGGTTTTACTTTGACCCATTTGGTGCACAGAACTGGCTCCAAAACTTCACAGCCTCACACTGCCCCAAACATCTCCCTGGCAACATGCATCCCCAAATGCCCCAAGCTGTCTGGAGCTGAGGTCTGGGTTCAAATGTCTCAGCATGAAACATTAGCACAAAGACAGTGATTAAATGTCATAGGAGACAGCTGAGGACACCAATACCAAAAATGCCCATCTACATCTGCTCTCTTCATCATGTGAAAAATTAGGACTGGAGACATAAACCAATTGTCGACACAATTCAGCATCCTGACACTGATGCTGACTATTTGCACAGACTTTGTGAGCGCACAGGAAAATTGTTTTGTGGATAACTGAGAAAAGAAAGGTTTTGCTGTACTCCTCTATTTTATTCTGTTAACTATCACTAATGGGACTGTTGTTATTTCCTCACATAAATATATTTCACTCTCTTTGCGTGCCACCACACAACTGTGCAGTTTGTCTTGAAACTCTGAGCACTGCTGAACACATGCTTGTTCCAATCTTACAAGAGAAATGAACTTAGCACTTCCAGTTCACTATTTCTCTATCATTTGTCTTCCTACATTTCTCTGTGATGTTGCCCTTGTCCTTCCTTCATGATCCCTGACTCTTTGGATTCACCTCTGATGGTTTGCCATGTTTGTTGTTTGTGATGCACTTAAAAATGGAGGGAGGGGGCAGCTTTTGCCATAGAAAACCTAATAGGCCAACTCGATAGTGCTGCCAGACAATAACCTAATTCATGGGCACTGAAGACAGCAGACTAATTGCCATGACTCAACCATTTCTCCTCTCGAAGCTGGGAAAAGGTGGTGAGTGTTAACTGCAAGGCCAGCTTGCAAAGAGCACTGTACGGTATCTTGACTCTCATTTAAACTCCGAATCAGTGTGATCTTTGTTGTGCTGTGTGTTCAGGGCTCACTAGTCGTTGCTGTCGGTTCCTGATAATGAATGATTGAGCCAGCATGGGATAAACCCCCTGATCTAATGCTCTAACAACCTCACTTTTCTCTACAGAATCTGAAAGGGAGGCTACGAAGGTTTCTGAGAGGCGCTGGTGCTGCTATTTTATGAAATGGGCAGACATTGGAGACATTCAAATGTTTATGGCTCAGGTGACTCTCTATCTACAGCGGTTTATTATGGCCCACTAAAAATAAAGAACAAGACACTACTTGCACTTGTCAAAAGACCAAGCCTTCAAGCAGAAAACAAAAGCAGCCTTATTTGATTGAAGACTTTAGCTGGTGTTGCTTTGTGATTACCGCAGTGTAAGGTCTTATCATCCACATTACTCCTTCACACGGTCTAGCTGAGCAGCTCCAATAAAGCACCCCTTGAAATCCAGCTCTGGGTCTGAATGGGAGGAGGGGAGGCAACATCTCAAGAGCTTGGTGTGGTGCATGACCCACTGCATACTTAACTAGGACAGCAGTGACGCAAGGTGCTGGTGAAACTGCAGGTACACTGGCCTTTCTTCTCCTCAACAAACAGCTGCATTTAAAAGATAATACCAGTCAAGAACATCAAAAGGCACCACTCGGAAAAATACCAGTACTTTAAGCTAAATGTGTTGTCTGAGGTTGAAAAATACTCAAATAGGAAAGACAAAGATAGAAACCCGATTTGGCCAAGGACTGTCCATCTCCCTCGAGCTCAGCACAAAGGGATCCCACAGTTAGACACACAATACCAGGAAGGAATATACATTCAAGTTACATTTGAAGGCACTTGAATAGCAGGAAGCGCTCCACTTCACGTGGCATGATTGCAAACATGCTCTTTTCTTCTAGTCCGTGTACCTTCACAAACCTTAGTGTTTACGCACTCAAGACCAGGATGCTTCGCATTTTGCCACTGCTCCCTGGCTCCGTTCCTCGGGCCATGGCGGGACCAGTGGGCCAAGCACGGCCGGGGCCCAGACATGCACCACGGAGCAGCAGTGGGTCCTGCTGGGCTCGGGCACGGCCGGCACTGCTGGCCCTGGTGGAGAGACACCGCAGAACAAACGGGGGGGTTGCAGCTCATTGCACCCCCAGCTCCCTCGACGCATGGACACCCCGGTAGGTTAAAGTACTTCTACTGAGACAAAGGAAGGTGGACATCACGAACCAACAGAAACACGTGGGCAGAGCAGAGAGGACTACAGGAGATGTGATCAGAAGTGTTGAACAGAGTTTGAGGCCAAAAAGAATGAAGACCATTTAGTCTGGCTTCCTACAGAATACAGACCATTAAATGCCCAGTAACTTGCATCATAGCTGCATCCTGTGGTCGTGCTATACCAGAGATCATCTCTTATGAGTAAGGTTGTTACTCCCCAAATCATAATCAAATCACCTCAAAGATTACAGGTATATAAAACTGCTTCTGCACACATATTGAACTATGTTCAATACACTACCAACCAGAAGCGCTACTATGTTCTTTGGGTCTGAATCTTTGAGTGGTGCTTTTAGCAAATTACCTTTAGCAGCCACTTAAAAACAATTCCTTTGCATCACCATCATCTCTTAACGGTCAGGTCAAATGATACCCTCAATTTAGTGGCTGTTGCATGAAGTTGCAAACACAAAGACCAGCAGAGATCAGCAAAATGTTGATTTTTACTTCAAAACTAACAATAAATTCTACACCAGAACTCATATTCACGTGCCTATCTACTCTGCTCAGTGCCTGCAACGGATTCCCTTGAATCCTATCCTGTCCACTGACAATACCTAGCTGTCTTGTTCCTCGTCAACAGTACAGAAAAGCCATGTCGTCATCAGATTTTTGTTCCACCAGTTGCATTTCTTTTCCCAGGGACGCTAACCATACCACCAATACTTTCTTGTGCAGCAGTACATGCAATTGCCATCTGTGTAGTTGGCACTTCTTCAAAAAATATTGAAATATCTGTGGAACTTATAAGAGTGTAAATGGAACATGACAAAAACCGTAACACAACATAATGTACGCCTGAAGTAAGGGAACATCAACAAGTTCACAGTGTTTGAAATGGGGAAGAAAAAACACTGCACGAGTGCTACACAATACCCCTCTCCCACCAGTTAGCCTGTTCCCAAAATGTGCACATGGTAGGTGTTTTCCGCAAACCTTTTCCATTTTCAGCTGAATCAAACCAATCCCACATTTCTGTGCTAGTGCTAGGTGATGATTACTGAACCAGCAAGGAGCTGCACACAGCACAAAGAAGCACTGCAACTTTTTGTTTATTCTGAAGCTTCCTCTCACCATTTTATGTGATGCTATGTTAAAGGTGAGAAACAAAACCTTAATGACCTTTAGGCCAGCAACATCCTGACCAAAACTCATCATATTTACCTGTTCCTTTTTCACAGCATACTTCAGTCTTTAATAAACTGTAAGTTGAGCAATAGGAACAGCTAGTTACAGCAACCCTTATTTATGCTGAAAGTTTACCTTCACCTTTCAAATCCCTCCTGAGTTTGGAAATCATTTGGCTTTCCTTTATTACATCTCTTTTATTTTCAAATGTTATTTCACCTCCACTTAGACACTAGGAATGCGTTCCAGACCCTCATCTATGTTATCCTTCCTGTACATTTATCTTTTAAGGCTTTTTTCTTCAAGCACTTGTTACTGGGAACAGCATCTGTCCTTTCAGACCCCCAAAAAGTGCAGAGTGGTACCAGCTGCTTCCAAAACTAAGACCTACCTTAGCAGCAATGAGAGTAGAAAAGAGCTGGAGGCTCCAGACCCAGATGGGCTGATTTGTGCTGCACCTTCCAGCACCTCTTCCCACCATTTTGAACCACACTCCATCATTATCTGAATCAGATGCAACAGCGTAACACCCTGTGCTACAGCATCACTTGTTATAAAGCACACAGTATTGCTATACAGATTAGCACCATTTTAGCATCTGCCTTTATTTTCACAGCTAAAGCAAATTCTGAGAGATGTCTTAGGAACGTAAGATTCTTACCCGATCTGCACAATCTTCAACAAATGCTCTGTGCGTGGCATTTGACATATTGCTCTGAAATCATTGGGAGTTTTGCCAATAATTGTATCAGACCTGATAGTTTCCCCTACCTTATGCATAATATGGCATTTATTTTACGAAACCGGTCATTCTGAAAAAAGAATGACGTTGTTAACCACTGCACTGAACAGCTGTTTTGCTCAGTCATTTCATGAAATAACTGAAAATTGTAGGGAGGCATTACATGGAATGCCTAATCCCTGAATATTTAGGATTATTAAATAAAAAGGACAAGAAAACTATTTGCTACATTACATTCATTTATGAAACCAAACAGTCTTTTAGATGTTTCTTTTTGAAACCACACTAGCAAAAACTGTCACTTTCCTGAACTGATCCTTACTTTCACAATTGAGCCTATGCCCTGAAGTGACTGAAAGTTTGAGTCATTTAGCACAAGAACTGCTCCCACAACAGGATTCTAAAAGTAATGCCACTCATTTAGCAGTTTCTGTGCTGTATTTTGTGCAACAACCAAGCAGTACCATCAGGCACAGAAAGAAAGTGCTTAGGATTTTACTCAGATGCAGAGTGCCTCCAGCTGCCACTCATTCCATCAAATGACTGATTTTACAACATGACCATAATGCATACATGCTTTATTTTCCTAGTTTTGCCCCTTTTCTCTTAGTGTTATTAGATATCATTTTTCCATGTCTGCATTCTGCTCAGCTTTGTACCTAGTCTTCCTTTTCTTTACTCATTCTTACACTACTTTTGCCATATAAAACATAAGATCATCCTTTGAATTTACAATCTGATCCATTTCTCTCAATTTAGTAGGAGCTGCAGCGTGTACTTACATGGGTCTTCTCAAGGTACAACTTCTCTGTAGACAATGGGATGACACAGATGAGAAAATAGTGCAAGTAAAACAAGAACAATGTCCTGTAGGTCTGAGTCTGAAAACATGTGAAACAATCTCACACATCATTCTTCATAATCAACACCACTCATACCTCTTCCCATACAGCGCATCATATTTTTAACTTGTCCGTCCGAACAGCAGGTATTCTCAGCAGTCCCATTTGAGGGAGCAGAAGGTGGTGGCACAAGAGCTAATGCAGATAGATGCTGAAGGCCCATTATTCACAATCACCTTAAAGCTTTTCAGGTAGGCTTTTCAGTGCTCACCCTTTAGAGTGATGACTTTGCTTTGCCACACTCAAGACTGTGTTGGCACTTCAAAAAAGAACAGATATTTTTCTTTAAGGCATGTAAACCACAACTGTGAACAAGATATTAGAACAAGATATTAGAACAAACACCCCCTCCAGTCAGGCTGGATTAAAGAGAGGTGACCATCTCACAGCTTTGAGGCAGAGTGCCCATCTCAAGATCAACCTCTGCTCCTTGTGAGGGATGGAAAAATTCCCCAGGGAATGGGAGAAAAAATAGTATTATTAACCAGACAGGAAATTAGGGAGTGGAGAGATTATGGCCGGGACTATGAAGGGTATTTAGGCTTCCATCTGTCTTTGAAATCTGTAAAAGGCATCAGAAGTCTCCCTGTCAAGGCTTTTAGACACCCCACCTACCCCCCTATATCTTAAGATCACATGGTGAGCGTGTGGCAAAGTTAGGAACTGAGCGCAGATCCCTCAAGTCAGTGGCCACTGTCTTAGACAAAATGCCATGTTTCTCTCTTTCATCCATGTTTGAGAGTAGAATCTGGCATAACCAATAGCAGAAATGAGCCCCCCTCACTCAGCCACCTTGTCAAAACTCAAATGCTTTTCCTGGTTCAGAGGGTTTCAGAGTTATTCTTCTCCAGTCAGAGCTCTATTCCCAGCCCTAGAAAGTCCACTCTTACTTTTTATTGAAGCCATGCGAAGTAAAGTATTAGGCTAGATGCGCAGGTAGGGTAAGATTCTAAAAACAGTACTGCCTCTTAGGATTTAACTGAAATCCAGATCTTGGTGAATTGGTATCCTGCATATTCTTGGATTAGAAAAACCAAAGTGCTGTTGATGAGCATTTGCAAAAGACCTTCAGATTCCTACAATCACCCCTACTTTTCACATCACAGTTTCCATATAGAGCTCGATTATCTCAGCTGCCCTTCCATTTACCAAAAAATGCGGCATTTCACAGAAGCTTTCATTACATTTAACCTTCTGATTAGTCTTTTTTTTAACAGCGTCATGGTTTTTGTCATCCACCTCCACGTTCCCAGGTTCACCAGGCAGGGTCCTGCTCTCATTTACAGAGGCGCAGATCTGGAGTGGTTCCCATGGCCTTCATGGGAATCACTTCAGATTTACACCAGGGTACAGAAAAAGCAGAGTTTGGCCTCCTATTTTCTCAACTGGAACACTCTATTGATTATTACTTTTTCCATGTAATAGCATATTACTAACAAAACAGAGCTGACACGAGCACTGTGGAATGAAAGATAATTGCAATGCACCGAAAAAATGAAGTACCAGCACACCAAAGGGTAGAGGAGACCTCGCTGATTCAATAGGTATTTTGTACAAGATGCAAAGCGTACTTGCTAAAATGGCCTCCTCAAAGCTACTGTGGATTTAATCCCTATTTGTTACTCTTGGGTAAGAAGAGAGCAAACTTAATGTCAGTTGCCAGATAGTACTACTAGAGATTTGTTAATTTTCTAAATGCAGAACAAAAAACTCTTTTTTTTTTTTTTTAAAAAAAAGAGACTGTCCAATGTGATGCAGGTCTTACCAGTGCTGAGTATGGTGACAGGAAAGCACTTTACTATGGCATCTGATCTGGTGGCCTGCTAAAAATATGCATCGATTTAATTCAGCTGGCTTAATTAAGCCTTTGCAAACCTTATGTGGACAACATTACTTCAATTTATGAATGCCTTGTTCTGTTTACTGAAACTACGTTACAATTCCCCTCTTCGCAGAACTGAGATTTCACGGCTCCCCGTGATTATTAACATCACCCAGCCCAAAGGGTTTACTGACATCTTAACTAGTCTCACTAGCCAAGCTAAACTGAAATAATAAAGCAAGCTTTAAAAATGTCTTTTGCTTGCTTTAACTAAGTTAAATTAAACCAATGAAACTTTGTGTACAGAAGAACTCTAGATGCCTAGCCACACAGGGCACTCTGCCCAAGTGGAGCAGAGCACTGCGTGTGCTGCTGCTGCCTGTGCCCGCTCCGAGGGGCAAGGGCAGCCGTGCCCCGCAACAGCACACTCCCACAATTGCTATGTACACTGTGATGCAGCATCAGCAGGGGACACAGAGCACCTCCTACCCCCACCCTGAAATACTCCGCTGCAATAATTTCAGGACAGAGGAGTGTTGCCACCTCCCCTGGGATACAACCCTACCCTTCCTTTATTTTCCTTGCTGATCCCCCCAAAATGGTGCTGGTTCGAGTCTTGAACAGTGACATGACACTGCTGCTTGCAGCCCTTAACCTCCTTGGTCGGGTCACCTCGTGGCAGCAGGGTTCTTGCCCATGGCTGCAGCGAGTCTTGCAAGTCCCCAGGTGCTATTTCATACACAAAATCCTGGGAACAAGCTGGCATTCAAGAGGGCTCAGTGTAGCGGGGCTGGTGTTTTATAAAGCCTGGGAGTTTGTCTGGGCTTTGCCCGAATTCAGAAATCAAGGCAGAGCAGCTGCAAGACCCCCAAACGATAGTGGTTGTTTTCATGTCAAATCTCTGAAAACAGATCGTAAGTCAAAGCGATAGCGTGTCCCTGAGATACCTTCATCATACCAAGCAGGTCTCACCAACGCCTTCGGAAGCATGCCAGATGGTTGCAGACCCGAGCCGGCGCTCACCCTTACAGCAAAGGTCCCAAGTGGCCATTCCTGCCCGCACGCACCTTCAGAGACCTGCGCTGCCCGCACGGCCAGCGTGCCGGCTCGGGGAAGCAGTCCAGCGCAGCCTCGGCTCCCGCCGGCACCGGGTCATTGCTGGCAGAGTTCAGCCACCCCCTCGGTTCACACCTGGTAGCTCAGGTAAAGGGCTCCTTCGCTGCTGCGGGCGCTGGGGAGGGGAGCTTTGCCTTCATGGCTACAGCGCCAAACAATGCAACGCCACGGGTGCACGTGTCACGCTGCTGATACGCCGTAGTGCCAATCGGGAGTTTGGTACGTTTTCAGCATCGTTTTTCTTGCCGATAGTGCTGAACTTCATTTCCTGCCACTGCTTCACCTGGGCAGATTCCTGTAATTCTATTGATTTAGGCCCCAACCCAGCATAACATTTAAAAATGTCATTACATTAAACATTTGATTAATTTATTTTCAGTAAAATTAAATTAATTTCAGACTTTTGCAGCCTTAAAGCTGTACGCACACATAAAGGTTGGATGGGTTGCAATCTAACAGATGCACAACTTCTTGGGGTGAGAACACATCTCCAGACATCAGTATTTTAAAATTTGAACGTTATATTGCTAAGTCTCAGGGTTATTCCTTAATCAAAATTCACAAAATCACTGTACAACTGCAGCCCTATCAATACATTAGGTCCCCGAAAATATTTGTTAAGAGCAAAAGCATTTTAGCTGTTCATTTTCACATCTTACCAAGTCTGAAGGATCATCAGAATTACGTGAATGCTGTAACAGCTTGAAACTCTTTGTGTTTCCTTCCTGGATTTCTGTATATGAACACTATTGCAACTATTGCAAAATTGTTCATAGAAGGATCTTCTGCCAGCAACTGCAATTTTTTTCTCATAGATAAAGATAGGCATATCTTGTGGCTAAATGGATTTACAGTTATCATTATGATTTTATACTTTTAAATTCTATCACGAGCCCCAAAGTACATGCTCACAGCACTGCAGCGCGTAGCTGGACACGGCAAGGGGCACGAAAAGCAGGACGAGGCGACGGTGCTAGGAGGTGCACAGCTTGCCCATGGTCGCCAGGACCTCGGGCGCAGAGCTGGAAGCAGACCCCCATGTCCCAGCCGTCCCCCCTGGCACCAGTGCCTGCCTCACCTGCTCCCCTCACCCCTTGGAAACACACAGAGGACTGGCAATGCCACACGCGAAGGGGCCAGGCACAAAGCGCCGCGGTCGACGTTTGAAGAGGCACGGCCGGGTGCTGGGTGCCGACGGCATCAGCCTGGGCTCTTCTCCCACTGCGCAGTGCCCACACGGGCTCGCTGCTGAGGCGAGGGGGCTCTGCTGCCCACCTGGCTGAGGCTTCCTGACCGCCACCTGGCCAAAGCTGCTTGCAAAGAGGATTTCGGGGGGGGGGGGGGGGGGGGGCGGGGCAAGGATCTGGCCCTTGAAAGGCAGTGAGCAGAAATGCAAAGTCCTTCTTTTTGGTCTGCCATGACTGCAAATTATTTCCCATGTTCTGTAGCCAGAAACGTAAGTTCCTGCATTAGTTTGTTTTTAAAGCAAAACACAACAAGACAAAATGTCCTTCAAAAAAAGGAAAGAAAAAATAAACTGACAAACTCCAGTAGCCAGGCACAGCAAAGTTTGCGTAGGTAGGTCTAAGACAAGAAACACACATGTAACTAAAGCAATGCAAACACAGAGGTCGTAAAATTCATCCCTTGATGCTGGCACCAACTAAAGACTGAACCTTTCCAGCATCACTGCGCTACTTTTTGCAAGGTGGTGAACAAGTGAGATTAGTCTATGGCTCCCGTCTTTGTAGTCTATACCTCCTGTCTTTGCAGTCAATAGCTCCCATCTTTGGGTGCATTTTTAATCCAGGTCTGCTTCACAACTAGAGGATTTTGAAATTACCTAGCATGTCTGCAGAGGTCTGAAACAACCAGCCAAGTCCCTCTTCTCCTCAACTGTGCGGAGATGGGAAAGTCAAGTGTAATTTAAGTAGCGTTAGCATTGCATTGGCAGGTTCAGATCCCACTCACGGGGCATGCTATACGGAGAAAGAGCCATGCACTCAGCATCACTGAAACCCACGGGGCTGGTCAGAGCATGAAGTACTGTGCAGCACAGAGAAGGGAAACAGGATCAGTCCCCATGTGGCATCCAAGTTCTCTCTTTCCTCTCAGGTCCCAGAAAACCCCCACGTGCTGCTTTCTCACAGCCAGGCAGGCGTTCGGTCTGACATTACTGACCCGCACTCCTCAGCACAGGAGGTAAATGAGGGTCCCCATAACCACATCTAATTCTGGCTCCAAGAGACAAATGTCCACAGGTTTCATTTAAATACGCAAAGACTATGGGGTGCTCCAAAACCACATGCAGTTACAAGTGTGCAGCCTACTCCCATTTAAATGCAGATGCTTTAAGAGTAATTATAAATTGATCAATCTCCATGTGAACCAGTAGCAGAAAGCAGTCCGTGTGTGCAGTGAGGATAGCAGAGCAGAGCAGGCAGTCCTAAGGACACCAAGCAAACTGCCTTTCAGCTCTCACATTTATAAATAATTTACTCCTATCCACCTGTGCCCAGAATAACAATTTGCTGCCTGAAACCTCCGAGCTGGTGCTGGGAGGCTGCCGGGGACTCGCTTTCCCGGGACCCTCTAGACCTGTTGGGAAGGGGTCTGGGTCTCCAGAGGAGCGGCTCCAGAGGGATCTGCCCCTAGTGGGAAGAGGCACCGAGAAACAAACACAGGAGCATCCGTTCAGCTGATCGCATTAGGTCCTCACACTGCTGCTGCCGCCACTTAGATATCTGCCTATGCAGCCATCCGTGCGTTTAGACAAATACACGGACGGATAGAGCGTACGGGTAGGTCTGGAAACGTCTGTAGCTGCGGAAGGCTGCAGAGCTCTTCCGCGAAGCAGACGTAAAGGAGAGGCTCTGTTTCCCCCGAACAGGGGGTGCATTACGAAACACGAGTGTACCGGCTGTGGCTGAGGATTTTGGCAGCGCAGCGCCGAGGCTGCTTCGACCCTGCCTGTCGGCGCAGGAGGCCATGGAGCGTTTCTCTCCCGCCAGCCGCCGCACGGCGCAGGACGCCGGTGCCCCGGCCCGGTGAGCCGCAGGGACCCCGGCGAGGGACCCCGGCGAGGGACCCCGGCAGGCAGCGGTGAGCAGGGAGCATGTGCGGGGCTGCGCGGCGGCTGGATTACTTACTGATGGGAACAGCTGGAGGGAGCGGAGCGCCGCGCAGACACGGGCAGAGCGCGGAGGGGTGCCCGGCAGGATTACAGCCCTGCGCGCTGGAGGCGGGAGGCAGGAGAAGGATTAGCGGGTAAGGGCAGAGGGAGCAGGATTTACCGGCTTTTCAGATACGCATTACAGCTTTTTATAATATTTCACTGGATTGTCTAGGACTTTGCCTGGCTACAACACGACTTCCTTGACCGTAAAAGAAAGGTGAGTTTTCTCCTCTTTTTCGTATACAGTTGCGTTATCCGTGCCTGCAAGCTGTTTGTCAGCTGGCCTTGACACAAGTAATAACCAGACAACTTTTCGCAGAGGCTGAGGTATTAAAATTCATTGCAGTCTGAATGGCTGTTTGATTTATTAAATTTATCCGTGGCATCTAAGTACACGAGGCTTAGCTGCATTATTTATAAAGATTGCAGTTTGCTCTCGAGATGCCCTTCTCTGAGCATCCACGAAACATACTTGAAAAGTAGGCATGGATAATGCGAGTGTGTGTTTGTGTCACATAGCCTGGCGAGGCAGACTAGAACACTCGGCTTCTCTAAACAGTTTCTGAAGCATCATTGTGCTAAATAAATAGACTCTAACAATTTTTAGTAGGCAGACGTTGCGGAAATTTGGATATTGAGGGGTTTGTGAAAGACACTTTTTAAATACCTATGATTTAGTTACAGATCTGCATGTAATTTTAATTCCAGTAGGTTTCCTTGCACACAGGAAAAGATCTCATCTCTAGCTACTGTGGGCTGAGGCAAAAAACAATATATGGTACATTTTTTATGCCAGTGTCTTGCAAAACTTCAGCCTATAGCCACAGAATCATATTGGGTTTTTTGAAAATTGCAGATAAAGCATCATTTGCTGGATGCTTGAGTTCTTAATATCAAAGGCATGTACATTATGCATGAATGCTTTATTATTGATCAAAATACTTTCTAGGTTCAAGAATACTGTTTGCTGGCAGGTCTCAGTTTACCAGTGAATGGTAGCAGATTGTATGTTATCTTTTGAGTACACATCCCTCTATGTACAGAATGCATACACACATACATATATATGTCTGTGTATGTATACATATAAAATGTAGGTATGTATATGTCTGCATCTCTTCCATACTGGCATGGAATCAGTCCTCCTGATTACTACTTTATCACCGAGCTAGGTAAAAAGTATTGGATTAATGGAAGAAATACCATATCGCCATGGTGTGCTTTCTGTTACAAGCTGTCACTGGAACACTTTCCAAGTCAGCTCTCTGTCTCACAACACGCCTTCCTGGACCAGCTGCCTCCTGCAGGCTCTTCTGCATCCCTCACCATAGGCTACTGCGTTCACCAACAAAATTATAGCCTAGATTTACACCTACCTATGCTAGAAAATTGGTCTCAAAAAAGCAGAGGTTCTAGTGAAAGAGCTGCTGTGATCAAATTTGCACAAGTTAGTGCTGACTCTCCAGCCTCAGGCTGCAGCGCTGTTCTGTGACGTTGCCTTTCACTTCCAAAGCCGAATTATCTGTCAACTGTAAAACACCTTCCATATTGCATACAGTGGATATCATGCATATTTTTAACTTGTATATTTTCAACTTGATTTGACTAGTTTATGGACTATAGAGTTTTTCTCCATCTTTCTGCTATCTCTGCATAAAGATTTTTTCTGCTTTATTTATTTATTTATTTATTTATCACAGTTTTATCATTATTTAACAGTTTTAACACGGTATCAGCATCAAAAATAACTTTGCAATCTGATTACATATTGTAGCAAAAGCACTTGTAGCAAGCAATGGTACACTTGCTAGAAAGCCCTCTCAGGCTGCAACGTTTGCCACTACAGCATGTGGAGAAATTGTGGCACTTCTACCTCATTTCTAGTTTGTTGGCAGACCTTATGTTGTTCCTGAAGTAACACTCAAAGCAGCGTTGTGTCAGGAAAGAGTTGCTCATGAGGGGGCATGTGCGTAGAGTCAGCAGAGGTCCATCCTCTAGCAAGTAAAACTTTTTAAGTTGGAAGAAGTGCTTATTGCTTCTGAAAGCCCAGATAGTAAGGCCAGACCTTTTGGTAGGGCAGCTGACATGACACATCGGAGCTTCAGGGGTCAGGGCAGGCTGAAGGTCCCTTCACCTATGTCTCATTGTTCATCTCATTACTGAAAATCCCTAGATGATAAGCTTCATTTTGATGGGAAAGGGATGGAAGAGTTAGTTTCTAGAAATATTTAAAAGTCAAATTATTCTCTAGATCAAACAATTGGAGGTAAGTTGGGAAGAGATGGGGAAGAAATCCTTTTATTCTATTTAAATACAAACCCTCAGCAAGTTCTGCAGCAGCAGAACTGAATGACGTGGCGTGTTTCACATGGAGGGTGATGCAGGATGTGCACGAGCAAAGCACGGGCACTAACTCATCCTCAGCCTCGCGTGCCTGAGCTAGACATCCTGCCTTGGAACAAAGCAGAAAAGCAGCTTGAGTTTTCCACTGGCCCTGCAGGAAGGGCAGGGGTGAGAAAACTGGAGAAAAGCATAACTGGCGTGAGCTGCAGCGGCTGCTGGAGCTGCGTAGCACATCATTGTGCGAGGCTTGAGCCGCACCAGGGCTGTCTCTTGACCCTGCCTATGCAGGACAGCTCACGCACTGCTGGGACGGTGGCTGCGGCTGCTCCACGGCCTGCGATAAAAGCCTCATCTGCAGGGTTATCGGAAGAGCGTGGGGGGAATGCCTGCCCAGGGCCAGAGTTGGAGGGTGTTTCTGCCTCTCCACCTGAAGCCAAATGCTCTGGGAAGGCCAGGTTGTTGGATTCTGGATGGGTCTCGTTTGAGCATTGCATTGTAAATGCCAGAAAGGTCAATGATCAGGTTATACGCCATAGACCTTAGCTCACAGAAAAGTGCATGTTTAAGTTGGTGAAGAAAATGAGTATTATAGTTAACTCTTCATCGAAAATTTCCTCTCTTTTTGGTGAAAGAGTATCCTAGGAAAGGTGATGGAATTACAAAATCACCTCTTTTTCCTTCCTTTGCATGAATTCCTAAGTTACATTGTTAAGTTAGTGAGACGATTCCACATGACACTTTCTAAAGGAGACAGAAAAAGTAACGATGGACCTGAGCCAAAATCCATCAGCATCAACCTATATCTTGATCTGAGTGGATTTTGGCTTAAGACAGTAGAGTACCAGGATGTTTCTTCTAAGCTTTACTTTTAGCATGTGCTGCTTTCCACACAACTGTGATCCATGGTTTCATTTTCCTCTCTTTTCCCATGATTTGGAAACTGGGATAATGTGGAATTTCTCTGTTGATTCCACTCGAGGTATGAGGGGAGAGCTCAGACAGCTCACCTTTGTCGTCTTTTTTAGCCCCTTTCTCAAGAGACAGCTCTGGCCACGTATGAAAGTACAGCTGCGAGAACTTGCTGTCGGACACCTCGGGACCGACACTGGCAGATACTCGGGATTACTCAGGCTGCTTTTAGCTACAAGAATAAAAGGAACTGCAAATATTTGACAGGATCCCAACATCAAATTTGCAGCTTCTCAGGAGTTTTTCTTCCTACGTGCATTCACACAGTATGATGTTGGCCTTGACTTTCCAAACAGCCTCAAGAAAATGGCAGTGTGTATCCAAAAGAAAGGCTGTGAGCCAGAATCCTTCAGCTAGGTCCTAACTGACTACATTTGTCCTCAAAGAAAGCTGACAAAAGAAAGGAGAAATGTGGAAGAGGGATGGATTTTTCTAAAAATAGTGTTCATGAGTCCAATTCCCTTCAGTTTACAATAGAAAACATAGTCTTGCTTCCGTGCCAAGAACTCTGAATTTGCAAAATCCTGCTGGTCTTTAGACAAGATCAACTATTGATGAGCTGCAGCCGTCAATGCAGTATTGACCTAAGTTTCTGCACTGAGCAACCTACTAAGGGACAGCCCTCAACTGAGCAACTCTTCACCTGCAAGTCTGGGGCTGTTATTTAGTGTCTTCAGCCTTTGCTGGCTTTCATAGCATCATTGAAAATATTCAGTCTTCCCTTAAAAATTCTGTAACTACTCCTTTGGCTAGGAGACTAGAATTGCCAAGAACTTTACAATTTTTCTTCTATTTCTCTTCACAAATAAGTTAATGCAGCTGCCTACTGTGACATCTTCATCACACTTTGTGAGATCATTTTGGAAGCAAGGTCCTGACCTGCTTTTTCTATAGCAACTTTTTAATGGCAGTTATAAATCTGGTATTATATATGTAATGAAAGAAAAATAAGGATTAAAGGAAAACCAGTACTTAAAATTGGAAATGCCTCCGGTCTGGTGCTTAGTCCCGTCAGTGCACTCTGAGACGCAACGTGCTGAGTTCACAATCTGTGCTCTGGCATTTCTCAATGCTGTGCATAACCTCTCAGCATTGCAAAAACACCAAGGGAGGGGTACATTTCCAGAGTGGTCTGAAACGAGTAGCACATATGGACAACTCCCTTCTCTGCCTCCTTCCAAAAAGAGCTCCCTACAGTCATGTCAGTGGTGCAGGTGTTCCCCTACCTGTTAACCACATCGTTTTTATGAAATATTGATAGAGCTCTACAAAGATACATTATCCTTTACCAGGCACAGCGGCTGTTCCTAGCATCTGCAGCGAGTTCAACCAGGGGGCTCACATCCCCTCGAAAATGGCCAGCTGCCCGCTGACAGACAAGTTCAGAGGAGCTGGGTGCTACGTGGCTGCCAGAGCTCATTTCAGAGGATACCACTAAAGTCCCCTCAAGGATTGCTGCCTCTGCCACCCTGCTCTTCTGGGCAATGGCAAGACCCCACAGGAGCAGGCTCTGAGCAATGTGGCCTGCAGGAAAGTTGCAGAAAAGAAAAGCACCTTTTCTCTGGGTGCTGGTAGGACCATGCCTTATCCAAGCATTGCAGATCAGTGCAAAACCTTTGGGAGAGCATCTCTTACAGCTGGCACCCAGCACCACACACTCTGAAGCCTGACGGGACCTGAATAAACAAATAACCCATCTGCAACAGTGCTCAGGAGGATTCCCCAGCACTGGGACAGTAGTCTGGCTACCAGCCAGCAAATCCACTGGTGATCAAGTCATGCCAGATTTAGCGGGATCTTTCTCTTAAGATGTTGGCTTTCCCAGAGACAGTGAGAAGAATCGCAGCATTGCCTATTTTAGGAAATAGATCGGAACACATTCATATTTGGGGATTCTGGGATTTCAGGTAAGATGCATTTTTCAGCCCTGCATTCAGTCCTGCTGGTATATATAGAGGTCTTACATAAAAAACCCTCCAACTATTTTTTCTAATGACATTTCCAGACAAAAAATTTCAGGCACAAACAGCTAAAAATGCTGTTCAAACAATTGAATGGTTATCTGACTTCTGAACAGTTAAAAATTCACCTGTCACTAGTAAAGTGAATAAATTCATACTTTATAAAATAAGATCACTCAATGCTTTTCTGAACCCCATCAAATTCTTGCCCTCAATAACCAGATAATTATCCATTTTATAAACACACAGCCACCAGATGCACCACCTTTTTAGTGGTGCAAGAGATCCTTTCCTTGCTGAAGGCACAGCACCCAGCAGATCTTCTGTACTACCACACTCCTCCTCCAAAGCTGAACCTTGCCAGTGCTAATTATTTTCCTTTTTTTTTGTTGCAGTGTTAACCCTTTCATTGTTCTCTTCACCTGGAGGTCTTCTCTGCTGTTTAACAGTTCTCATTGCCCATCTCAAAGTCCTTTCAATTATCATTTTATGATTTTACTGACTAACTCAACTCTCAATTAATATGATCCTAAAACCCCTTTGGCTGTGAGCACTCATAAATAGGAACAGAAGACTGTACTTTTCTTCCATTTCACTTCATTCATTTTAAGTGAAATATGTATGAAAAAGACAAATGATACACTTTCTATTACCAGATACTAGTTCATATCCTCCTTACTCTTTCCTTTTTAATATCATCATCAAAAGTGATGCACTTCAATTCTTTTAGGCATACTTTGATGATATTGCAATATGCAGTTTATGGAAAAATCAAATGACATTTTTTTATGTCAGCAGCACTCTCTGCTATTTCCCCACTAAAAAGCAACATTTAATTTTTGAGTTGCACATTTGCAGCAGTTGCTGTGGGCGGAGAGTCTGCTTATTTATTTGGTTGGGTTTTTACTACAATGTACTGTCATGGCAACTGTACTGAGGGCAAATGCATCTGGAGGTAATTTATATATGTCATATTGACTGCAGTAAAATTGGCCTGTACCATTTAAACTTTTTGAACCACTGGGCAAGGGCAACGTTAGCCTTTTGAGACCCAGAAGCAGCTTCTCCTTAGTAAATAAATAAATAAATAAACTAGGTAGAGCAACAGGAGCAATGCCAAACGTTTCTTGGTGTTTGGATGCAGAGCTTGCTGCATACTTAAATTAGTCTGGTATCTTGGGCAGTTACCCTAGTTCTGCTGATGCATAGTAGGTTTTTCATCCTGCTAATGTGGGAGGCAGCGATCACGCCCTATGCAGGCATTGTTTGGGCAGGCGGTGGCCAGACCTGTCTCCCCTGGCACCAGGAGGCATTGCCGCGTACTGCCCAGACAAGTGGCAGATCCTCCTGTCACGGGGACGATGCAGCTTCCAGCTGCTCCACTTTACATCATTGCAAACATGGAGAAACTCAGCTGAAATCTGCTGAAAGGCTCAAGCCTACAGTGGCATTAAAAAGGACTAAATTGGGCCAGCGATGCAGTTTGAAGCGTAACATGCCTGACCTCCACTACATGGCTTCAATGGTCCTTCTCCAGCGGAGCTGCCACTCATCGCTGATTAGCAATGCCTAAAGGTTCCCGGCTGCTGCAGCACTGCCTTTCCAATGCAAATGACTTGGACGCACTTGAGAACTTTGGCTCAAAGCATGTCTTGATATTGTAACTTGATCACTTTGTGAGTAAACCAGAAGAGCTATGAAACCCTGAATTACAGTTGGGCAAAGATGATTGCAAGTCTGATAAATTTATCTAGCCTCCATCTTGCTGCTGGGGGGGGGGGGGGTTGGCGCAAATCTTGAACCTTTTGAATACCTATGTGATTGCAGCCATTATCATCTCACGGATGAGGCTTTGCAGCAGCATTTTATTAAGAAGGGCTGTTCCTTTGCATTATAGATGACAACTTGAACACTATACTGTCTGCTCAGACACCAGGCACCAAGGCATGCGGCTGCCTCCTCCGTTGGCCAAGCCTTACCTCAAAATACTGTATGCTGTAAGGAGCATGGTAATTTCCCAGTCAGAATCTCAAATGGCTAATAGACATACACATCTTTCTTTTAGATTAGACAGACTCTTTTGGGAATAGCTCAAGTTTCCAGTAGCCCTATGTTAGGAATAACTAGTGAATCAAATCATACCTATGCTGATAGACAGTATTTCTTCAGATAAATTAGCACAGTAACAATCTGCAGTTATCTAATTATGGCTAATTTCCTGTTCATCCGTCTAGGTACTTCTGACCCTTTTACTGTAATTCTTGAGCACTCACAACGTTGATCAGAGATTTTTAATAATTTAACTTTAAGGGTCAGCTCTTTAGCTGGTGTAAATCAATGCATTTTCTTTGGCTTTGGAGCTGATCAGAAGGGAGGTGGGTTAACTTTTACAGTGGAGAAAGTGGTTGTAATTTACTACAGCATGCTACAGACTTGTAGCCCTTTGCACCTGCTCGCTCTCCCGAGTTCTTGGAGAAAGTGTAAACACACAGAATATTTTTGGATATTATTCAGCCCTATACAATTGAGACCAGCATACGTGAACTTGAACAACAAAATTTTAAAAAAGCACCTAAATCAGATCCTCAAGACCACCCGACTTGTAGGATTAGAAGACACAGACTCCAGCCTTGTGCCAACCCCATTTAGCAATCGAGGCTGAAAGGTCACGCAAATGGAATTCAGGCTCAATTGACAAAAGATTCAGCTGAGCTTTAATATATTTTTGGCCTAGAAGTTTTGGAGCTTTGTTTTTGATTGCTGCTTAAAATAGAAAGAAGTTGAACAACTAAATGAACAAGGGAATGTGTGGAGACTTAATTGGTAGCATCCATTTAAGAAAGAAGCATAAGTGAATTTCCACAAAACTTTAAATCACATACTGAAACAAGAAATTCAGTGAACGGATGTTTCTTTGCCAGGACTGTGGATTTCAAGAGGGTGCCCCAATTGCAAGTTAAGCAAAAGCCATAATATTTTCTTTTCTGGAAAACACTGCATCTTTTCTCAACACTTGCCTGGCTCTACAGAGAAGTGATTGACTGGGAAAACAGGAACTTATGGGGAGATGCCAGCTTTTATTTGCTATGGGAGGTTAAAGGTTCCCTAGAGCACAAAGGAGCTTTTCTTGCCCAGACAATCCCATCATGGTATACATCAGCACAACTAAAGCCTGCAAAGCTCAGAAGCAGTCAAGAGATATCTGGTGAAACTTGAAATGAATTTTCTTCATTCACTAGTTTTTATCCATGGGCATCCACATGTCAATATTTGGCAATAGAAATCTACTAAAAAAATAGCAGGATCTCTGGTTTCTTTTAAAGCGACATGCACAGCAACTCACACAGCTCTGTGTGTCAGTACAGAATCCGCAAATACCCTTCTAGCATAAAGCCTGACTTTATTATGCTTCAAAGAGATTAATAATTATTATCTTATCTATTGTGAGTTGCAATTTCTTTTTTTTTCCCCACATACCCACACTGCTGTTTCCTTCTGATTCTGTATTTGTAGCTTAGCTACTGTTTAGCTGAAAGGAAGGAATTTGATAATACCTTCCTAAAAGATGCCTGGACTGTGGCTGCCTGTTCCAGCCAGTGACAAAGAATGGAGATGTCGGCTATTGACAAAAGAAAATAAAGAACTTTTTTCCCAAACATCCCAAGAGAAATAACCTTTCTTAACCTTATCATGAAGATATTTCTTGTGCATTCCAAGTTAAAAGAAAGAAAGAAAAAAAAAACCAAGTAAGGCTGAAGATCTGAAACTAGCTTCTGCTTAATCAATCATTCTCACTGGATTACAGTTTTTAAAGTGCGTAATTATAAACAACAGATGAGAGAAACGCTCAGCCAAAAAAAAAAAGGGGTGAGGGGTGGGTGGGGGAAAGTCACCCTGATGACAGGTATTTTCTATTTGGATGTGAACCAACCTTCCCCCTTGGTATTTCAGGTTTCAGCACCGGCTGTTAGGCAGCTCAGCAGAGCACGACAATGGCACCACGTGGGGTGCGTGCGGAGCCCCTCAACCAGCCCGGTGCCTGAGGCCGGTGGCAGTGCCGCGCCAGGCTGCTCTCTGTGCCGCAGCCATCCGGGAAGAAGGCTTTTCGTCGGGAGAAGGCACCGAAGTGATGGGCTGAACTTATGGGAGGAACCAGCGCCCGGCCAGACGGAGATTCAGGGGCCCGTCGGGAGGCGTGAAGGGCCCGGTTTCAGTAAGGGCATGGCCAAAGCTTTCTTCAGGCTACAGAAGATTCTCCGTCGGACCCAGTTTCTGCTCTTCTTCCTCACAGCAGCTTACCTGATGGCTGGCAGCCTCCTGCTGCTACAGCGGACCCGCTTGGTTATCCAGCAAGGTTCACGTGGGACCTCCGCTAATCAGGCCCTGCCAATGCCGGACGGGATGGCCAGGGTTGGGATCGTAGACCCCAGGACGCTGCAAAACTCCCGCCCCAGTCCCAGGCTGCTGGTGGGCATGGACGCGCTGCAGGAGCCGGCCCTGGACCAGCGGCACAGCCCACGGTGGCTCGTGTCCCGCAACTCAGAGCTCAGGCAGTTGAGAAGAAGGTGGTTTCACAGGTTCATCAGTGATCAGGAGCCCATGCAAACAGCTGGATTTAAAGGGATGAAGCACACTGCTGAGCACAAAGGTAAGGGATGTACCCCTGCCCTGTTTTCTGGCACGCACACAGACTACACCTCCTCCTAGGACCGTCCCAGGCAGAGACTGGTGAGCACGATAAAGTGTCCCTGCAGAAACACCTTCCTCCTGGCTCATCACCACTTTCAAACCAGTTCTTAACCGTATGCGCAGGCCAAAGTACGATCCTGATGTCCCTGGTCATGCTGAGCTGTAACTTCCTCCAAAAAAAAATTTTTATTGACTGAATGGAAGCCCAGACAGTGAAATATGCTTCCCTAATTTAAATTATTTTCTCTTCAAGTAGGCAGAGATGAACACTGTTTAATTGATTTTCTTTCTCCGAACAGGGAACACTTTAAAAGTGGGTTTTATTAAATTAACTATCCAAAACCACAGAACACCTTAAGTCTAGAAGTGCCTCCTTGCTGCTAACGCTTTCTAGCATATACTAAATTCTGCTATTGCAAACACATTCACTGCTCCTGACCTGCCCTCTGTGACCGTCTCTGCAAACACACTGTCCTTAGGGGGACAAGATGTGGGCCACACAACCCTCCTGAATCGGAGACAAACTCCATGTGTTTGGCGAGTTTGCTGAAAATTTGCAACAGGCCAGGGGGAACGCAAGGGGAATTCACACCGCTGCACAGGTGCAGTGCATCAGCGGCCAGAGCATAGGGTAGAAAACTGTACATCTTCCAATCCAAATGGAAAGCCATTCAGGTTTGACAGAAACGTGAGTTCACTTCACTGTCAGCCTGATTCTGCTGCCTGAAGTGCTGCTGATAAATACATGCATCGACTGCTTTGGTTTGTTCAGTAGGAAAGCTTTTAAGAAACTATTTCCAGAGCAAGCAAAGAAGCAAAACAGGAGTCTGTAGATGTTCGCATTTCCTGCATGGCTTTATACCCTTATGACCCCCCCCACAGAAAGCTGCATCATCCCGGGCAAGTTTGGGATGGCACCCCCTCGCTGGGCCCACGACACGCTCCGAGGAGGTGTACAAAGCCAGATGCCCATAGTGTTGGGCTGTTACACAGCCGAGCTGCTCGCTGTGCAGTGGGGAGCTGGAGCCCGAACTCCAAAGTTGCAGTCACCTCCAAAGGCTGAGCATCCCCAGAGAGCAGACAAGCCCCCTTGAGAAGCCCAACATAGAAAGCAACAGGATTCAAGCTAGGTGACTGACCATGCTCTCAAGGCTGCAGCATCAAATTATGAGTTTGCAGTCTTTGATCCATTGCCTTTTAGAAGAACTAGTTATTGTTGGACATGTTTCACTGATAATAAAAAAAAAATGGGATCTGGATGACTAGACACCACATTACTAAACTGCTCTTTAGTTTGTTGAATTAATTTACCAAAAGGGGTAAATTCTGCAAAAATCCCACAAAATGGATGCCCCCTTGTGACTCCTACTGAGTGAACTGTCAGAAATGGGAACAAGAAGGTGATAGTGATGGTGTATGGGAGATGACTCTCACTCTGTGAGTCAGGCAAACTAACCGCTGGAGCCACCTGAAGCACCAAGCTGGAGCTTCCAAGAGTGCTCCACAGGCACTTCGTAACATCCCATTGGTAGCAGGTTTTGGTGGCAGAGAAGAGAGGCTGCAAAGCGCAGATGTCTCCCAGAGAACCCCACTGCATTTCGTGACATGCCCCAAGCACATAGCCTGGGTGCTCAGAACTTAATGACAGCCCCTGGACTAGCATGAAACATGAGGTTGCAGCTACTCCATCCCGCGCACCAGTGACCAAGCCTGGTGCAGGGGAGCAGAAAGCTTTGGGGGGTGGCCCTGTCCCTATCCCTGTCCCTGCTGGGCAGGGCTGGACGCAGAGACCGCCAGCTCTTTGTGGGAGGAGGATGCACCTTCACCTTCAGCAAATAAGTCTTTTGCTGACTTTGGTCACCACCTACTTTAATAAGCTCTTCGTGGACAGTTGCAGAAAAGAATCACATGAACCCTCCAGGCTACCATTTTTGTACCTGTACCTCATAAAGCCAGTATTTAATATTCACAAAGTACTACTTTTTCACTTTTTTGCAAGCAGCAGACACCGTGGTCTCAGCTGCTCAGTAGAGGCTGACGATTTAACAAGGAGGAGCTCAGGCAGGGTGCTGCCTGGGCAGGCTTGCGGTTTCACGCCGGGAGATTTGAGGGGGCCGTGGAAGAGAGAAAGCAATACAATAAATTAGGGCACATTACATTCCGTTGCTCCAGATGCCCTGTGAGCAGTATTTCCATGCTGCATGTGCTCTGGCAGCATGGATAGTTTCGGTGGGTTCAATGAAGTAAACCTGGCTTGCTGAACTTGGTGAGTGCCCACGAGTCATTTGGCTTTGCCTCTTCCGCAGTCCCGACTGTGTGAAGACAGCATGCCTGGTTCTCCCTTCATGGCCTGTAGCTGCTTGGGCAGCTCTAGTCTCCCTTGCGTTTGGTGAATTCCCACCCACCCACCCCTGGTGAACAAAAGAACAGATAAAAAGTAGAGAAACATGGTGAGTCCTTATGAGCTACTCTAATACTAGGCAGAGCATGAACCTGTTCTTTAAAAACTTCAATTAAAACCAAAAAAATTAATTTTGAAAATTATCCATAAAGTTAGTTAAGGCTAGCACCCGTTATCAGCCATCAAGCTAGTGCCTTGCTCAGGTTCTAACTGCTGACTGAGAGGAGCCAGAAGGACTATTTATTGCTACATCCTACTGAATTATGTTGATTCAAATATGCATCATTTGAATATCTGACTGAACATGAAGTGACATTATTAATAACAGTATTGTTAACAAGCATTGGAATGCCTTTGGAAATTATCAATTAAAAATTTAACTACCTATGTTATCTTCCCCCCCCCTCACTTCTCCTAGTAAACTTACAGGCTTGTTATTTCATTATGGATCCCTTCCAAGATATAATTAACTCCTCCATGGTTATAATGCTTATTAAAGTTTCAGCGTTGCCCTGTGGTTCCCGCTCAGTAAAGTGGCACATTGCCTTACCACGGAGGCTGTGTTTGTGCATTCCTCATCAGTGCCATCCTAATAACGCCCATGCTTCCTGACGCGGCACGGCCGCTCTGCCCCAGCTCACGCACGGGGATTGCAAGCCAGCCCTCAGTGTGCTTCCCGGGGCAGACCCTTAACCCGAGACAAAAATGATGGCAACTGCTCCAGCATATTGTGAACACCTCCTGGCTCACTTTGCCTTGCTCTGTGTCCACCCAGGATCACATGGCCTTGGGTGAGAATTCAAGTCCTCATGTTTTTTTTTTCTCCACATAAAGCTATCTTGCCTGCTTATGTCGCAAGTGGCTCAGGGTAGGGACCACATCTTACCCTGCCAGGGAGACTGGCAAATACTACTAGTGCAACAAATGAAAACAGGAATTTGTTAGGTAAAAAATGAAAATTTTCTGTTACGAACGCTTCCAGCAGATGGGGTGTTTCATACCATTTCCCCTGGCCTGGTTACACCATTGCACAGGATGCAGAGGTGACAAGGACTGGATTGCTGACATGACGTTCCGCTCCAAGAGCGCAGAGTCTCTCTCTGACTCGTTCATAGGAGGATGTGAATGAGATATTGCTGCCGGGCTGGCAGCAGCGTGGGAAGGATGCAGGGAGGAGCGTGGATGCCGCCTGTGTTCGCTGGCCTGCCCGTGCCTCCCAACTCAGGCTCTTTGGCCCCACACGCTGAGTTTTCTGCTGCTACCGGTTTGAATCAAAGTACCCAAATCAAGTCTCCACTAAAATGCAGAACATCCTTATTGCAGGTGTGTGACTCCCATCTCATTAACAGCGTGCTGTGGGTGTATATTCACAGCTTGTGAATTTTCTAATTGCACGTTTGCAAATTACCAATGTGCAGGTCTTTGAATCTACTGTTGTGTTTGTAATATTTAAATGTTTGATTTATTATTCTTAGCTCCAAAATCTCTGTTAGAGTGGCTCAAACTTTCTTTTTCTTGTGGATTATTTTATGGTTAATACAATGCTTTTTAGTTTCATTTTTCCTCATATATTCTTTCCCTGTGTTATCACCTCAATACTGCTACTTCTAAAATCAAATTTCCTTTTTTCCTTCATATTTTAATGATAAAATGTACTTAAATACACACAACTGCTGTATAATAGTGGGACTCCACATCATCCTTCCAATCATATATTAAAAAATGGGCTGGATTTTTATAGTCTTCTGTTCATGACAACAAAAAAGAGGCTCAACATAGGATGCAGTCTAAGAAAAATATTTATCTTTCATATGCTAAGTAAAGCAAGGCAGATTTTAAGAGATTCGTTTGCACCGGAGAGAAAGAGAGAGTTCAATGCGATAGCTAGACAGTGTTGCCTAGTTAAGACTGAAGTTATCTTTCCATTATAGCTTTAATATAACTCTATGTACCCAAAGAGAATTGATTTTCTTAATATTTCTCTTGCACCATCTCATTATCAACTAGAGATTTGCAAGAAAACCTGGGAGAAATCCAACGAGATTTCTCAAAGTTTATATCATTTTGAAGACTACCTTCTCCTTTACTTTAGAAACTCGCCATGCTTTGTCACCGAAGGGAGGGAGTCAAGCAGGCGGCAGCCGCCTGCGGGAACCATGGCTCCGGGGTGGTCGCAGACTCTGGGTCTGCAAAGGTAGGCCTGCTTAAAGTAATGTGGGTAAGGGAAAAGTCTCATTTCCCTTCTGTTCATTTCCATTTAACATTTGAGTTTACCCCTTCAATAGCACCTACAAAGGTTCGGTACCAGCAGACAGGTCTGTAGAGCAAGCTGAACCCCAGACAGGTTGTGACTTGATCAAATGCAACCCTGCTTGCAACATACGGCACTCGATCACAGCTGGATTTTTTTTTTCCCTCTCCCCCATCTCCATCCCATGCATGTTGCCTAACTCTGGTCTTGCATGCACACAGGCACCTACATGGGATGCTTCAGTGATGATTCAAGGGAAAGGACACTGAAGGGAGCTGTGTTTTATGACTTAAGAAAAATGACAGTATCCCACTGTCAGGAAGCTTGTGCTGAGAGGTAAGCGCTATTTTTTCACTGCTAGTTTTCTCTTTTCTAACAATAAGTGGAACTGAATTTGAAATGGGAAAAGCATGCATATGTTAAATATATAGCATCTGTGAAAACTGTGATTATCTCATACCTTCAGGCATGGCATAGCTCTCCTACCTTGCTTAAAGTAGACTGTTTCACTGCTGCCTATTCTCTTTATTATACCATGGCTACTTACAATATATTTTCTGTTGTCCTGGTCAAAAATTACTGTTTTGTTAGATAGTCTTTGTTAGGTATTTGTTAGATATTGCCCTCTAGCCCAAATCTTTGATCTAAAATATTTTAAAAACTATGAAGAAACTACCGCTCCCAGAAACAGGAGAGAACAAGACAACCAGGTGCGTGGTAAGGAGCAGGGCTGTTCCCAGCGCAGCCCGCAGAGCTGCCAGTCATCAGGGAACAGGCAGGCGCAGCTCCTGCCACTGCTCTGCCTGCCCTGTCAGCCGAGGCAGGGTGCAGGCTGGGGATGATCATTAGTACCTGGGGCAGGACTATATGAAAATATTTATGAAAAACATTTCCCATTGCTCCCAAGCGCACCAGAAAGCAGAAGAAACAATGAAATTTAGAGCTATTCCTGTGAATTTTGCTTCCCTTGGTCCATAGGGCAACGCAGTGTACGTGGAGCCCATCGCTTCAGGGGTGCCCGCACTGCAGCTTAACCCCATCTTGCTGGCTCTCAGACCCCCCTGTTGCAGCCCAGTCCCCTGCAGCCACACAAAGATACTCCAGATGGAGCTGTCCCTTGGGTGAAGGGAACGGTACTCTCCCCTCAGATGGACAGACCATCAGGCCTCGTCAGACGGTTTTTGGAGGACACGGAGCCAGGCCCTGGCTCGGTGCAGCCAGCAGAGGGGTCAGCGGTGGGCCTGGCCGAAGGGACCCTCACGCAGCCTGCGTGGGCATGGCGCGTGCTCGTCTTTGGCATGAGAGGCCCAAGGGAGCGCTTCGCCCTGCAAAGGGGACCCGAGGGACCGCGCACCGCGACCGCAGGCTGCCACCTCCATCCAAGCACCGACTCCTGTGCCACAAGCCCACCCAGACCGGACAGTTGTTTCAGGCGGCGTAGGAGGCACTGGCAGCCTGTAGCGGCCGCTCCTGGAGCCGGCGCGGTGGCGGGAAGCAAGCCATGACTTGGGCATCTCGGGAGAGGCAGCGAGCCCTGGGCCTGCTGTTCGAGCGGTGGCCTCACCTGGGTTTGAGCATTTGAAAATTGCCTAACTGGATCCAAAATGCTCCACTTTAAATGCCAGTTAACAGAACCTCTGAAAGGGGCTTTTCTTCTCTGTCACTCTAAACTGCCCTTAAACATTTCTGATCAAAACCTGAAGGGGTAGCTCTGGGCAGGGGCAGCGTCACCCCCAGCAGCGACGCTGTCACGTCCGTGGCACCAGGTGGGCGAAGGCCCGGCTGCGCTCCCGCGGGAACGGCACAAGCACGACCATGCAGCCGGAGACCCGGCCGTCGCTCAGACACCTGCATCGGGAGGCAAAGCCCACCTCGCTCTCCCGAGGACTGCCCCGGGCCCGGGCGGCCCACGCCGGGCAGAATCTGACCACCACCGCTCCCCACCGTCACCTGCGGCACGAGGTGGCTGCCCGCGCTGGTCCCCGGGGCTGGCTGTGCCTCTGGAGCAGGGCAGCAGAAGCGTACGCCGCACACAGGGACAGGCTCCTGCCTTCATTAGGTATAAACTCGGGAGTAGACGGGGTGCCTGTAGCGACAGTGCCTGGTTTTGTTCCCCGCAGGGCTTACACCTATGCGGGCCTGGCGTATGGAGCAGAGTGCTACTGCGGGAACAAGCTGCCAGCCACCGCCTCGAAGCCCGAAGAGTGCAACAGCGAGTGCAAGGGGGAAAAGGGCTCCGTCTGCGGAGGGGTGAACCGGCTCTCTGTCTACAGGGTGGAGGAGCTGCGGGCAGGAGCGAGAAGACGTAAGTGGGTGTGCGACTGGAGAGAGGAGGCTGCTCTCCCCAGAAACGACGCTCGCCCCACGGGGAGAGACGCCACAGCTGGGTTGAGCGCATGGGCTGTCCCTGCAGCTCGTCTCGCTCCGTTTGTCACCAGAGTTTGAAAGAGCAAAGGACAAAGGTGCCCATGGGGCGCGGTGTCCATTTGCTGCTGGTCTGGTCCCTGGCTCCCTCCCCGAAATAGCAGCGCTGCTCACCACCCCGGAGCAGCGAGACATGCCTGGCGCGGCTGCCTCAGGGCTGCCACGTAGGAAGTTAGTGTCACCAGGGAAAAAACAAAATACAGTGCAGAGTGACTGCAACAGCAGCAGAATTTCAGCTGAAAAACTACTCCATATTCCATCCACTGCAGAGGGACAAACCCACACGTGTGTAAGAAACAACCCTGGAAGTGGGTGCCTTTTAATGGAAGGGTAGGAAAGCACTCATATCAATGCCACCCTAAGCTCAGAAATTATCCTAAATGAAGTAAGTGCTACATGACTGCAGGAGGAGAATAAGTAGAGGCCCGAGAGAGGGGCACACTACTCTCCTTCCTAAGAGACAGAAGTGAGACCACAGTTTTGCTCTTCCAAGGACTTCTGTTCTAGTGGCGGTTGGGATTTTTGTTTCATTGTCAGATGACAACACTTATTCTACTTGTCATTCAATCAGCTACCATGGGAGATACAACAGATAAACCTTTGGGCCAACACAAAGCACATAAAATACCTAAACAGCTGAGCAGTCTTTACTTTTGGCAAGCTCACAAGACCTTACGGATGTTATTTGCTGAGAAGAAGCACCAAGACCTTAGGTTGTGCCAGTACTGATGGTACTTCATTTATTCTTAAAGACAAGTCAAGGTTTGTACAATAATCCACCCAGCTACATATAAATTATATATCAAAGGTACATAGACTTAAATTGCTAGTGTCAGGCTGACAGGCACGTTGGCAGGTTTCCCAGGACATGCATCACTGTTTAAATCTTCAGCATAAAATATATATACGTATTTCACAGGAAAAGGCGGCATTTATTTTTTTCTTAAGTATTAATGAATTAGTCATCAAATTAGTCTAGCCTGGAGCTAGATTTGTATTTTGTTTGCCCTTAGTAATACCTGATATTAGACTGTTTGAAGAATCCCACTGACACAAGCTAGCTGAGGGGCCAACAGAAGCATTAATCACGATGAATAAGTATATTGGAAAGTAACTCTGAAACTGTAACGGCATCCATGATTTACACTACGCAATGTAGAGAACAGACCTCGCACAAGGCTTCTACTTATGCAGAGCAGATCCAGCGGCATCTCCATTAAACCCTCCCAGACATGGGGTTTGCCGGCTCCCCTCTCTGTCCCTGGCCGCCCCCTTCCCACCCTGGTTCCCTGGGCAACACGAGCTGCACAACTCCTGCACCACAGGACTCGAGCCCCCACATCACATTAAACGCAATGAAGCCCAAAGTCTGCGGCTATTGCAGTCTGGGAATCGCTGTGGCGATTCAGCCATCCTTCCCCACAAAGCAGGCAGATGACGTAAATACAGCACATTTCCAGTGTGATCTGTGGGTTCTCTGCAAACCATGCTCCCTCCCAAGTGCCAGTGTGGGCAGTTCAAGCTTTCTTCCTGACCTGCTCAGGCAACTCTAAACATGTCCATAAACATTTTGTTTCAGGAATTAAATCTTGGTGTGAGATTTAGTAGGAAGTCTTTCAAGAGCATCCCGAGAAGCCACAAAACTTGTGTTCCTTCATTCTTTGGTGCTGTGCTTGCAGCAATCTGGTCCCAGGGAGACTCCTGTTTCCCCTCAACTTGCATCAAGTTATTTTATTTTCACATCTCCCAGGTGATCCCAAAGATACAGCATTGCTTCTAGTAACTGGTTTGAACTGTTATTAGAACAATATTTAAGCAGCTTCTCCTTAGATTGCTCTTGGCTCATGCTGGGGAATCTGGGCCCTTGTGCCAGGAAATTCACACAGAACCAAATTTTTCCTTCAAAACTGCACTGCATCTCTCCTGTCATCCAACACATTTCCCACATCAGTTCTGGTGAGTATTGCTTAAGGTAGCCAGTGAGTGCAGACCCAAATTTATTCCCAAATCTACCTTTCTCCCTACTGAGTCACGCTAGGCAAATTCTGTCAATAAAGAGTTAGTACAGAGTGGTGAAGTTTTCCACCATTGTAAAGCCCACAAAATCACAAGAATTACAGAAGTGTCATACAACATGCAGAATTTTTTCTTTTCTAACCAGCCACACAATGTTATTTTCTTCATTACCATTAGTTCATCTGTGCAAATGCAGGGCCTCACCCAGGGTAGTGAGTTTCCATGGCGGCTCTGGGTTTTCATTTGGTTCTGTCAAGGGACATTTCTCTCTTAAGCATGAGGGAAAATTGTATTGCTGCTTGTAACAAGTATTTGAGCCAAATCCTGACTTCAATCACAGTGATGCAAAAAATGGAGCAATTCTGCCAAGCTCTGTGGCATGTATACAGGAGCAGGTGAGATCAGACTCTGATGCTAAAGACTTGAAGAAAGCTGTTCTCCCTGAACAGCTTACAAAAGCCTAGTTTAGATTTCGAAGGCTGCAGCAAACTCCCTAGGCCTGAAAAGAAAGCGGGTGGGAAGAGGAGAGGGATAGCTCAGCAACTGAGCAGATGTGCAGGAAGGTGGGTCCCTGTGGGGGCTTTCAGGACTCATTTAAATTCCTTTCCTTTTCTGGTGCAGATCATGGGAAGCTTTGTAGATTTTTATTGGGGCTTTTAAGTCTTTCAAGGGAAAGCATGTCTTCAAAAGAAAACTGGGACTTGCAAACAATAGCAATGCCCTCCACTGGTGGAATTTAATCTAAACTCTGCTGCAGCCCTACTTTCAGTGGTTTGTACAAAGCTAAAGGCATGTGCTCCTTTCAATTCCACAGGATTTGCAACACATTTTTCTAGTGTATATCATGGTTTCTCTTATTTCTACAGCATTTGGAATATAAAATTTATTTTATTATTTTTAGCTTCTGAACCTAATATTGTTCTTTGTGAAAGAGGCAGGATACTACGGACATTGTTTTCTCAAGAGAAACCTATTTCATATCCCTGCAGGGAGGAATGTTATCTATCGAGGATGTTTTAGAGCTCCAGAAAATTTAACAGACACCTTTCCAGCCTCTTTGATACAGCCCAATTTGACGGTGGAGATGTGCTCTGAATTTTGCTCCAAGAAAGTAAGAACAGTTCTCATTTCACATCCTTTCTTTTTTGTTATTTTAAATTTTATTCTACTAAGGGAATAGCAGACATTAGTGCCTTAGAGCTTTGAATTTGTAAATGAATTTCTAAAGGACAAAACTCAGAGTAAATACCCAGTGATGCATCTGGTCCAACCGCTCTCTTGAGTGGGGATGGCGGGAGGGAAGCCATCAGAGTGATGCCACTAAATATGATGCACAGAAAGGCTGTTCTAAGTGACAAGTATCAACCATGAGGAAACCAATACCATTTCCATGTCACATTCAAACCAAACCCAGAGCCAGATCTGACCCCAGGAGAGGTCTTGGTGGCTGCTGCTCATGGGGAGACATGCTGCTGGAGGGTGGATGTGGGCTGGCAGCACCTGAAATGTGGCTCCAGTGCCCTCTGAGGAACTGGTCCCTGGCTCAGCTCTCAGGAGCTATGCACGGTGCATGGGCAGGGCAGGGCAGGGAGAAGCAATCCTCAGTGCCCTCCACTTTGTGCCCTGTGTTCTCCCCTCCAAGGTGGTCCTTTTGGTCTCAGGCTCCTTGACGGTGCAGCAGCAGGCACTGCCATAGCGAACAAGAAGATTTAATGCTGAGGTGTCTACACACAATTTTTGCACCAGTGTGTAACTGCGTTGGCTAGGAACTTGATACAATCTTAAATATAAAAAAAAAAAAAATTAGCAGATAAGCACAGCGAAAGCAGGTGGACATTCCTGATACTTTTATATAAACGTGTCTTTCCACATCAGAAGAATTGATACCACTTTCACTATAACCTATGTAATTTAAATCAAATTTATTTTAATTTAAAATTGAATCATTGTAGAACTTTATGCCGATATATAAGACCACAAGAAAGCAACAAATAAGGTCAGTTGTATGCTTATTGGCTTTTGGACAGAAGGTGAGAAGGAGGAACATGCTAACATCTGCTGTCCTTGTGCACACTCTTGGCCTGAAGCATCACCTTTGCTCATCCTCCACACTACCACAGAGTAAGACCATGGCTGTAAGAACTGAAGGAGTTTGACTTTGACGGACTTGGGTGTCCTTATGGGAGGAAACATTTGGCCCAGGGCACCCTCTGCTTTAGCAGCTGTTGCTGTGGTTGGTTCCCTTCCCTTCCTCCCCACTCCAATGGGGCCTATTTTCTTTGTACAGAGGAGGGTTCACTGTGTGGTCAGATTTAGCCTGCAGCCACATTCAGCCTCATGCACAAAACCGAACATTCAATTACTTTGCCTTCTAGCATCACAAAATTGATTAAAACTATTAAGGCATGAACAACAAATCTTCTTAATTACTAGGTAGAGTGGGAAAGCTTTTCCCAGTCAACATACCCTCTATACCAGCTCATCAGTGTTTTAAGAATGCATCATGGAATTAACTCTGTGCAGCGAATTGCAGTGAATCACCCATATACCCTGTATATATTACCTTACAAGCATGCATACAAACACACTCTCGCAACCTCCGTGCATATAAATGTTCGGTAAAGTAGGACTTCATGAGCAATTCTTTCCAAGCTCTGCCATTAATCTATTATTTAATGGTAGAAAAAAAATCTTGCTCTTTCTATGTCAATTTACCCCCACGTAACATCATTTTATTAATATTTACTGATGAAGTGCAACTAATTATTGCTTCTCTATGTGGGAGAATGGTACGAAATATCTGGAGAAGTTGTTTTCAGATGTGCTCAAACATAAGGTCAATATTTTTAAGCACAGTCATGCCATTCTGGTTTTGGGAGATTACTTTTCTAAATAAGTGGGTTTTCAGAAGTACCATTCCTTCAAGTTTTTCTGGCCACGCAGCCAAAAAGTGGAAGCATCTGAAATTACTGGTGACTGAGAAGGAGAGGAAAAAGACCACAACCAAAATGTGCCACGTTACCATGACATTCAAACAGGGTTGAATAGAGGAGAGCAGCAGGATGGAGAAAACTGTCCATCTCTGCAGAACAGCTAGTGGCTTTCCAGAGTTAGAGTCAATGCATATTGACTTGATGAAGCTTGTGTGAAAAAGCCATCATCAAACCACATATTCTAAAGGATTATCTAAACAGACTCCTTCTGCACAGAGAGGGCTGCAGAAATTATAACATTAAGAGGAAAAGGGACTGAAGGAAGGTGAAGAAAAGGTTTGGTACCTCTCATTTATTCCCTCCCTAAAACAGGGCAGGTAACAACCTGCTTATCTCCCCCTGCCTCCTTTAGCTTTGCTAGGCGCCATGCTACCCTTTCTAAAGTGACTATTGGAGAGTATTTGCCTGCAAGAAAGACTAGCAATGTCTCCCTCCACTTAAGCAGCAGCAATTACATATCCAGAAGTCAAACTGTTACACATCAATTTGTGCTTTAACTCTAGATACCAAAACAAGTCCTATTATGACACTACAAACATTTGTCCTGACTTCAGTTCCTTTCCTTTCAAAATAAGATGGACAACTTCCTAGCTGACAGCAACATACTTAGCCCTCCTGAAATCAGGAAGGCACCGTCATTTTAGTCCAGTCTGTTATACTGAAAGGAATTATCCCACCAATTTCTATGTATCCTGAAAAAGCTAGTGGGCTTTTAAATGGAACTAGTTGGATGCTTAAACACATTAATAAGTCTTTTGCTCTTTGGGACTTAGAAGAAAAGCAAATTGAGGCATACCATACTTATTTGTTAGCTTTGCAAATTGCTTTCTGCAGCTGGAATGGTAGCTCCAGCCCTTGGAAGCATTTGAGATATGAATTTGAGGTTACAACTTCAGATGAAACCTGCTAAATACCCTTAATTATCAATTTCCTTCTTAATTAACAGAGTGATAACATTGCTTAATAGCAACCCATTATCACCCCATACACAGATCCATGAATGTGTTTCTGTGCTAGGTCCCTTGGCCAGAAGCCATAATTTTCATATATGCTCTTTCCTAAGCCAACCTGCATACTAAATGAGCCATCACCATTTGAATTTATATTTTTAAATAAACAGTCCTTTTATGACTCAGCTGCTGTATACAGTTATATATGATGATACAAATAAAATCTGGAAGAACACTAAGTCTTGAGGAGAGAACCCCAGTATCTCAACACATCCAAAAGCCATGTCAGCAAGTTTGCACACTTGAACATTACCAACTCTAAGGTGCTTTTTCTTTTCTTTATAAAGCAATATACAGAATACAGCAATGTTCTAATTTCAGAAACAGACCTACTATTTTGGATTCCAGATGTAGCTACATGCCATTATTTACCCATATACAAAAGACTCCTGGGATTTTGACCCAAATCCCATTGTAGAATTCATACAGAGTGTTTCTATAGCTTCATTTAGGTTTGGTTTTTTTAAACACAATTAAAACAAAGATAAGTAGGCTAGAACCTCAACTGGCACAGATAATCACAGCCTTGCTGACTTTACTGCAGCAGTGAGAGGAGTATTTCAAATCAGGGTCACATCGGGTATAACAGTGCACTGAGGAACTGGCCCCTGGTCTCCACAGATCACAGTGTAAAACAAGTCAGAATTTTTATGCAACGGTGTACTGGCTTTATGGTATTTATTCTTTGCTCTTAACATATCCAGTTCAATGAAAACTTGAAGACTGACTTCTGGGTTTGTTGCAAAATGAACATGCCCATTTTTAAATAAACCAAACCCACCATTTTTACTTGGGAGAGAAATTTCCTTCCATGATTAGCCCCCCATCTCTTATTCTTTTTGGTAGATTGAGAGAAAAATTTTAACTGTGTCAGATAGGAGAGTTAGTATAGAAAGTTGGAAAAGAAAGGAATTTAGAGTAGAACCAGACAAGTGGATTTTTAATCTATTCGTAATTCTTAATTTGGATACAATCTAATAAAAAACAATCAGCGACTGAATCATCACATCATCTGTGTTGCTATTGGAGAATGATTGCTTTCCTTACAGCACTTAAGCTACCTGTTGAGGCTTCAATTCACAAGTTCTTAGGTAAATGGTCCCACTGACATTCCCTTTCACTGAGTTACAGCTTGCAGGATGGACACCTGAGCCTGTCAACACATGCTCTAAACCTCAATCCAGAAAAATGCTTATTCACAGACCCGCAGGCTTCTCTGGCAATAGACTTGTGTTTAACTGAAGGGAAGCATCACAGATTTGTGTGCACTGAGCTTGGGGATTAGTCCTGCGCTTAAAAGTTACATGGTTGCTTAAAGCCATAACCACAGCTTGGGGCATACATAAATCCACAGATGAGCAAAGTGGATGGCTTGTAGTTTTGATTAAATACTGATGGGAAGTCAAGATTGAATACGTTACTTTGCAATCGCTTTGGCCCTGCATCAGGTAGACAGACAGACCGAATAATCAGCCAGCTGATTACAGTGCTTTGCACTGACCTGACGCTGCAGATCCTAGTGTGATTCCCAGAACTAGTCATGCTTCTTTCAACGTCTGTGCTGCCATCACTGAAGCTTTGAAACTTTCACTCGTGAAGCCCACTTGCTGACCGAGCAGCAGGAAGGCTGCACAGGCGAGGCACAGCCCGACTGCCCTGCCTCCAGAATGGCCGGGCACCCTGCACCACCGTTACCCTGAACTGCATGCAGAGTGCCTGCAGAACAACACCATATCGACCAGGGCTTCTGCAGACACAGAAGTATGGAGAATCATTGGCTTAGGTCTCTTCCAAAAACCTCCAGCCTTCCAGAAAAGTCAATTGCTTGCAGGTGCCACTTGGCATGAGGTACAAGGTACATTTTTATTCTAGGCTGTGTTTGAGGGCTGGAATACTTATTAATTTCTCAAACAGAGAAACACTGCTTCACTGTAAAGGGAAAATTTCTGTTTGCAGGCAGAAACAGAACTATTTTGCCCTTGGATCCAATCTGCAAATAGTTTTTGACAGTGTCATATCTCATTCGCTAAGCAAATGTTGGCTGTTTGGGCACAGATGGCACATGTGTTGTATTTGACTCCTTATCAGAGGATGAACACGTGGGGAAGAGCAAGAGATAAGCTGCTCAGCAGTCCTGTCACGTGTTCCCAGACTCCAAAAGACTTTTAAAAGGCAAAAAGTGTTGATATGGAATAGGTGGAATCGAACACTCTGCACTCAAATAACCCCTGAACTTCCTTCAGCCATTCTTCGGCTGTGCTGAGCCTGTCTCTGCACACCCATGCACTCCCATGCTGCTGAGCAAGCCGTCCGGGGACTTCGGAAATCCAAGGAGACAAACTGAATTTTAGGGCCAGTTTCAGCAAAGTACTAAGTGTGCTTTTCCTGTTGAGCACATAAGCAACTGCTAGTTTCTTCAGCAAATAGTTAGCACACCTTTCCCTCAAACTTCTCTTAGTTCTCATCATTACTAGCCCAGCTGCTCTGACACCACACAGCAATGCTGCTTTGCAGCCTGTTGCCTGTTTTGGGTAAGACTGGTACACCAAAACCTGAATTACTTTTCATCAAATCCACTGAAAAGAAATTTCTCAGAGCCAAAAATTTTCCTTGGGAATTATTTCCTTGCAATGAACACTACCTATAACTTTCTTGTGGTTGCACGTTTCACACTCTGCTGAGATACCTGTCATTTGCAGCGGTCAGTCTGGATTTTGTATGAGGTTTCTCTATCTAGAAGCAAGGTAACATAAAACAAGTGTCCATGCCTGAAGACAGAGCCCAGGCACCAGGTGAGCTAACCCTGCATGCACGAGCAGGCAGAGCTGTGTGTGCCCTTAGCTCACTCATGCACCATGCACTCCAGCACCATGTACAGCTGCACTCAGCTCTGCCTCTTCTGGTGCAGCCTCATGTTCACCATCAGCACAGCCCCTCTGAATAGATGTGCCAAAAATTACTTGGTATCGTATTTCTATATAGTTTTTCCAAAAATACACACAGTAGCTCTCAAACCCTGTATCAGCCCCTCTATGCACATTCATTTTTTGCAAACTGTGAAGAAGTCAGACTAAGATGCATACTTTTTTTATGGCTTGACTTTTTTCTTTCTATTTTTAAACATGATTGCAGCAGTTAGTGGGTTTAAATTTCCTTCTTTGCTTAAATTCCTTAAGTTTAAGGGCAAGTTTCCGCCACACAAACTCTGGTTAGATCAACTCAGTACGGCAAACCTTTTAACAGCCAACTCCTCAGTTCAGGGGAATCTAAGTGGAAGTTTAGAAGACGATCCAATTCAAAATGCTCATTTTGGGGGTAAATAAGAACAACCTTTCCCACACTGATGTTTTGCAGGTGGAGTTACACACTAGATGCTGCAGGAATATTATAAAATTATTTTTATGAATAATTAAAAAAAAAGAATATTGTGAATTTTCAAGCTTTACAAGGCTTGTGTCTGAAAACCACTTTTTAAGAAATTGCCATATGAAAGTAGTAGGCTAAGAAGCATGAGCTTTACAATGATATATCACAAACACTGCTTTGATCTTGACAGTGGCCTTGCGAAGATTTATTTTTCTTTGTATAGCAGCAGCATTCCCCGCAGGCTGTTGATGTCATGGCATTTACGCACTGATCTATTTTCTCTCTCGTTCGTAGGAGTTTCCCTTGGCAGTCATCCGAGGGCGGGAGTGCTACTGCGGCTACCCCACTGGGCGCTTCTCGCTGCGCGACGGCGCAGATAGGCTGCTCTGCAGCGGGATGCACAACACCAGCAGTGCTGCTGAGGGAAAATACTGCCTGGTCTATCAGACACCGGTGCAAGGTATGAGCTCCAGCCTTGCTGTGCCAGGGCCAGACCCACCACTGCTGGGAATAGCCCCTGCGCTCCTTCTGCAGCGGGCAAAAGTGATCTAGTTTACAGCAGTCTTATCACAATACAGGCAGGAATTTAGGAAACACCCTTTATCTAAATCCCTCCTTGCAATCGCACTCATAAATATGCATCTTTCTATTCTCTCATTAAGCAACACAGCCTCCCCCCACCCTGGAAGACTATAATTATTTTGCAGATGGAGAGAACAAGGCAGAGCCTGGGAAGGCATACTCCAAGCCATGCAGCACCCTGGGCAGCTAGGGACAAGGACCCCATACTCTGGTTCCACTCCTGCTCATTAAATGCACACCCAGCCCCCATGCCACATAGCTACTGAGACAGCTCTGCAGGCTAATTTTGCTCTACCCATCTTCCTCTAAAATATTCACCTGCATACATGTTTCAAAGCCCGAAAATAAAGCAGAGAGTAAGGCTCCAATCCAGTAAGTCATTTAGGTGGCACTGGCAACTTTATCCATGCAATGATTTGCACTGAGTTCAGTGAAACTTCTCACAAGCTTAAAATTAAATTAATTGCTTTTCTGGATTGGTGCCGGGCTTTTTTTAACCCAACACCCTTTTTTTTCCCCTCCATCTCCCAGTTCAGAGGTAGGCTGCAGACACCAGCACATGAAAAGATCATGCAAGAGGAACACTTGCTTTCATGAAATTGGTAGTACTTCCCACATCTGTGTAGACCAGTAGTAGCAGAAGACAGCCTCCTGTGGATTGTGCTGGCACTTTCTAGCCATGGCTTCATCTAGAGGCTGCTTTGAAGAATGAAGAGAGTAATTTCTAATTTATTTCCTGGCTTCTTGTTGAATCATCACAGAGGGTCAAGACTGGTTCTCATCTTATCCTTGCTTTTATTGGCACGCTAAGAAATAAGGTTAGGATTTACAAAAGCATGTATGGAAACCAGGTGTCTAGCCCCCATGGGAGATCAACGCGATGCAGGTTCATCACTGCCTTGGGCCCTTCAGAGAAGAATGACAGCATAGAGGTTTAACTGAACACCAGCTCCTTTCAGTAAGAGGGCTTTCTCCTGCATTATAAAACTCTCAATTTCCAGGTGTAATGGCACATTCAGGGTTTCATTGAAGAGCCAACCTGCCAGGCAAATAGCCGTTAACAAACAGGCATCAGGGGGCTTTTATCACAACTTGCTTGCAAGTACAATGGTTTGCCGCAGCTCTATCAAAAAAGCATTGCCATACAAAACCAGCAAAAACCTCTTCCGAGGATAATCTCTTTGGCCTCTTATGGCTGAATTAATTTTGGGAAGCAGCTGACTCACAACCGGACTCAAATTGATATCCTATATTCATAAGAGAGAAGAAAGAAGCAATAAACCCTGTAATCAAGAGCTATCAGTGGAATTATTAAAAAGCCACAATGCTAACAATGAAATATCTTCTGTACTCGCAGACACCCGCTGTACGGACAGGAAATTCTTAACCACCAAATCCAAAGTGTTCGTTGCTCTGTCGAGCTTTCCTGGGGCTGGGAATACGTGGGCTCGCCATTTGATAGAGCATGCCACAGGATACTACACAGGAAGCTATTACTTCGATGGAGCCCTCTACAACAAAGGTACTGTATCCAGAGGGATGGGACACACAAAGCCCTTCCAAGGCACGAAGCTTTACTTAACTCGCTCCAGCATCCTTCTGCTTGGAGCCAGCAAAGGCTGTCACTGTCAGCACGTTTGGTAAAATTTAAACACATGCCTAGAATGAGCAGTCTCACGTGGTGCAGACAGCAGCAGGGACTGCTCCAGCAACACACTGAGCCTGACAGGCAGCTACTTTCATAGACAACAGCCAGGCTCTCGATTTGCAAAATTTGCATGTCACCTGCACTGGTGCTGCTGTGCACATGCATGTGTACCGCTCCCATCTAAAAGACTGGTCCAGAAGACCAGCTGACTAAAAAAAAGTTGACTAAACCCTGAGGGTAAGACTCTTCAGTAGCACATGAAATGCAAGGGTTGAATTTTTAAGCATTACTGATTACTCTGGGAGGACAATAACCTGAGGGGCATGTTATTTAGAAGCACCAAGCATTGGCCCTGTGAAAAACAGCCCTTTTGCAGCAAGGTACCAACGAAGTCCTCCCCAGTGGAGGAAAGCCTGGCTCCCAGCACACGCCCTGCTCAGCAGCTGGGGCTCCAGCCAGGGACAGGGTCCTCCTTACAGCAGGCGTAGAGAAGCACACAGGAAGATGGTTCCCAGACAAATAAAGTCATTAAGCCTTGCAGGTCAGTGGCAGGCCAAGAATAAATTTCAGCCCTGGTCCCAGGTCCTGGGCGATCCGTTTAATTGACTGGTACTTTCACAAGTTTTACACCACTGTAGGGAATGATTTAGAGTGCATGAAAGGGCACAGACATATAATCAAGTGAAAAAGCCAACAGTCCTGTTTTGTAAAACAGGTTTTAAAGGAGAAAAAGACCACTGGAGAAGTAGAAGGACCATCTGTGTGAAAACACATGAAAGTGGCAAGACGGAGATTGAAATGTTCGACTCGGCAATCCTGTTGATAAGGAACCCATACAAATCACTGATGGCGGAGTTCAACAGGAAATATGCTGGGCACCTGGGGTATGCCACTGACCGCAACTGGAAGAGCAAAGGTAACACACGGTCCCGGCATGGGCTGGGGGTACCCGCTGCCACTTTGGACAGAATTTGAAACCCATCTTCTCGGCATGCTGGGAAGGGGGGAATGCACTGGGACCTGAGCAAACAAATGCAGTGGGACTTGAGTCCCACCACAGCCAAGATCAGTCCCAAAAGCACTCAGACCTGCACTCTGGGAGTGGTTGTGGTCTTGCCGTATATCTACCACCATGGAGAGGAGGGTAGCACTGCACCAATGCTGTGGCCACAGGCATACAGCAACACTACTGCCATCGTACTGTTTGGCAGAGGAAACATGTCCAGGTACAACACCCCTGTGTACAGCCCATTTGCCAAGCTATGTGATGTGAAGAAAATTTGCCCCTGCAGCATGTAATAACTGTGAGAAATCTAATTTAAGATTTGGAGGATTCAATGGAGCAAGACATTTCCTGAAGGAAATTTTACAGCACTGCACAGGTGCTACTGCACTGCAGATAAATAAGGATAATAGCAATAAGGGGACTTGAGATTCAGTGTTCCTTGAACACATGAAAAGACTTCAGAATATGCCAGTCAAATGCATGAAGCGTGGCAGGCAAGCTGGATGGTGTGACTACAATTTCCCCACTGAATACACTGCTGCATCCAGACTCTGCAGCAGAGAAGAGATTCAGCTTGCATTTCTCCTCGTGCATATTTTAAGCGTTACAGCTGTGGCTTGGCAAACCACACAGCATAGGGCTGGGGGAGGCTGGGGGGACGTGTCCTCTGTCACAGCATATTTCTTTCCCAAGTTCATGTATCACCTTTCATCAGTCACAACTCAAGATCTATTCATCAAAAAACCAGACAAAATGTCCTTAGAAAAGAGAAGAAGTCTGGAGGGAATGGCTTTCCTGTAATGCAAACTACAAATTGTTACATTTCAGCCACAAATGTTCTTTGTCCAGCCCAAAAGCTTTAGCTAGGACTATCTTGACCCTTGGAAAATTAAATTATCACAGACAGCAAACAGAGATTGAGGTGTCATTAATGCCGAAGGCAAAGATGGGAAAATAATTCAGTAAATTTTGTCCCAGTGATCCTGGTAGGTGACCCTAAATCCCTCCCATGTGCCAAGAACAGAAGAATCTTCCCCTTTAATCCTATTTCCTTATCCAGTCTCCCCATAAGCAGGCTGGTAAGCATGCAGAAAAATATGTTATTCGGCAGATTTGGAAATCAAGAACACCTTGGGCCTCAGCCAAGATCAGTGCCTTGATGCTGCATTTACATAATAAAAAGTTAATATATCATTATATAATTATTATATATTATTTGTTTACATAGATGTTAAAAAATAAACCTGTCTCCTTCTCAGTCTACATCTGAAACGGAGGTAAAAGGGTAGTAAAACCACAGAAGTAAAAGAATCTGCTTGAAGTTACATGGCAAAGCATTTGCTTAATCCACCTTCCAAGCAGGACCCACTGCCTTTCCTGCTCATACCCCTTCACCATCTTTCAGTCAAACTCTTCCCCGGGGCATTTCGTCCTCCCCCAGCCCCTGTGCGGAACCGCCTGCCCAGCACACACACCGCTAACATACACAGGGGGCTCAGCTCCTACGAACAAGGCACAGTAAAGACGCAAAGTTGCAGCTCTGCCCACCTGGCCACTGCCATGCCCTCTCCAGCCCCTGGGGCTTCCTAGGCAGCTCCATGGCCATCCCAGCCCTCTGCGCAGTCCAGGTGACTGGGGGCAGCAGGGTTAAGCATGATCTGTCTCCATGCCAGAAGCTGCAAAGCCGAGCTGCCGTACCTCAGCAGCCGGCCATGCTGCACTTCTCCAGCACACACCCATCCAGCAACATCAGACCATGCCCAGCAACACCAGCCTGGTTGCACAAGATAACATTTGGAAAACTGTTGAAATGCAGCATGACTAACATTGTCTCGTTTTCCCGGTTTTCTGGTCATCTAGAGTGGCCCGACTTCGTGAACAGCTATGCCTCCTGGTGGGCCTCCCATGTCCTGGACTGGCTGAAGTACGGGAAGCGCCTGCTCGTTGTCCACTACGAGGACCTGAAGCAGAGCCTCATCCCCAAGCTGAAGGAAATGGTGGAGTTTCTGAATATGACCGTGACAGAGGACCGACTGCTCTGCGTCGAGAACAACAGGGATGGGAATTTCAAGCGGTCTGGTGCTAAGCAAAAGGATTTTGAGCCATTCACCCAGGAAATGAAAGATCTTATCAACAGATACATCTTGACGGTGGATGAAGCCCTGAGGGGGAGAAACTTCACAGGGCTGCCCAGAGAGTATGTGCCAAGATGATAGCCTGGTAGCACTCTGCTGTGTTTAAAAATAAAAGTATTTTTTTCTTAAAAAAAAAAAAAAAAAAAAAAAGCAACCAAAAAAAAAAACCCCCACCAAAACCAGAGCTTTATAGCAGTTAAAGCAAAGATACTTGTGGAGTCTGCTGAGCAGTGCAAATTCGCTCCACTCTTGGGTGTTCTTCAGGGCACTAAGTGCTCCAGAAGGCAAGCAATGAAGGATGGAAATTGGGTTATAAACCAAGGCAAAAAGCTATTAGTGTCTACCTGTGCGTGCCCCTCCCTGCACAAGCGGCTCAGAACTTCACAGTGGAGCACTCCTGCTTCTGCAGCAGGCATCCTGCCTTCTCACCGCCGTTGCCATCACAGACCTGCCAGGGGCTGCTTGGGTTTTCACAGCAACTGTGTTGGAAATGGACGTACACAAAGGGGGAGGAAAAAAAAAAAAAGATTCTAACACTGATCAGCAGTTTTCATCTGAGCATTTAAAAAAATCAGTTGCTTTCTTCTTAGTATAGCCCACTAGCTTCCTTCTCCCAGGTTTGCTGGTCAGGTCACCTGCCACAGCAGAGTCAGAGGTGCAGGGGGAGAAAAGCACCAGAGGGCAAGGGTGCCCTGGATGCTAGGCAGAGAGGTGCTTCAGGACGAACCCCAGGCTTCCCTGCAGGAACGGCATGGCCTGCGGCCACATGAGCTCTGCAGGGAGGTGGGTGGCCCCAGCATCCCCCCTGCAGCAATACGCACAGCTGGGGACCAGTAGGAGAAAACAGAAAATCAGCACGGCCAGAGGTGGAAATCCCTGGGTATCACCAGTCCCAAACAGACCCAAGACCTGGCCCCAGGGGCATGGGGAGGCCCCAGAGGGCTGGGAGAGTAGGGGCTGTGGCTCATGCTGGGGGCTCAGCACAGGTTTCTGTGCCTCCATCCCTGCACCTGGAGAGTCACAGTGTGTCTGGGGAGACAGCAGGGCCAAATCTCAGCACGCTCCATGCGCTTGGTGCTAGAAGTGGCCATGGCCGGGCAGCACTGACATAAGCCCGCACCACCCAGGGAGTAGGGGCAAAGAGGATGAGCCCCAGCCCTGCCGGCCCCAGCACGGGCAGGATCCCATCTCCCCTTCCATCCCTGGAGGAAGACGGAGGCAGTCCAACCTGAGAAATGTTAAAGCTACTTATTGCTGCTCTCTGGGGCCACCCCCAGCAGTGATGCACGTTTTATTTCTAACTCACTGCAGTTCCCTGCGGTTTGTTTCATCCTGTGCTGGGCCTCGTGTGCGGCGCCGAGGGAGCACGGTGCAGGGGCAGCCAGCCTTGTGGTCCTGCCCGCGGGCAGGAGCCACCGGCAGAGCAGCTCAGAGATGGTTAAACCGCACAGCCGAAGGGGTTGCCCTGCTGCGAGATGCTTTTGTTCATGTGAAATAAAGGATTCCCTAAAACCTTGAGTGAAAATACTAATTTTAATAAAACAAGAAATTTATATAAAGGGAGCTGGACTTCCTCTGCGTGTGTATCATTGGTGCTTTAAAAAAATACAGGACATGGAGCACACTTGGCCCCAGTCTCTTCCCATTTGCGCTCCACACGCAGCTCATCTGTGTGCTCAGGACCACCTGGCTGGCGTGGGCATTGCTGCGGGGGCTCTCATGCCCCCATCTCCAATCCCCAGTTCCTCCCCCGGCAGCGAAGACCCCAGGGGCCGCAGGGAAGCAGAGTGGGATTGCGGTTGACTGAACTGGTTCACAAGGAAAGCTGAAATCTTTTGCTTACGCAAGTGGCACAGCTTGGAGAAAAGCAACCGAGTTAGGATGCTGCTAGTCCAGACAAAGGCAAGTGGGAAGAATTTTAAAAAGGTGCTTGCTTTAAATAGCAAAAATGGTCATATTTCTAAAACAATACACACACAGCGCTGTACACTGTCTTCAAATCGGCAAGTCCTGATTTCAGCGACCTGGAGCCTGCCCTGCCCTCGCACTCGGCTGCTGTTTGCACATGCTTGCGGGGTCGCGGGTGGGCGTCAGGGCGCAGCGTGCACAAGGCCGTGTGCCACAGACCTGCGGTGCCTGCGTGGGGCACAGCCCTCCCCGGGACGCCACGTGGCCCCCACGCAGGAGCACGGCTCACAGACACGCATCCCACAGGAGCACGGCTTCCCGGCATCCTGGGCTGGGGATCAGGGGTGCCAATACAGCCACTGGAGTGCCTGCTGGGGAGAAGCCAAACACCCAGGCTTGTTCTGCCTGGGACTGCTACACTGCTGTGTGCATCAGTCTGTTTTTAATATTCTTTCCACAGGTGCCCTACTAGCCTCAAAAACAAATAATATTGAGCTAGACAGATGTAGCAAACACCACAGATAGTATATAAACACATAGGTACAGAAACATATGCATAAAGTGGATAAATTAGGATGCTACAAAACATCATAATCTTTACTGTGACTTAGTAAGAGCAGATTCTTTTTCAAATTAGGGATTAAAACACTTCAAATGTCCATTTGGGCACCAGTTGCTGTTGATGGATGTGGGTGACGTCCTGCAGAATTTGAGCCCAGCCTATGCAAGGTGCACACGTACTTCACAGAAAGAAGCTGCTCTCGACCTCACTGAATCACATGCATGAGACCACAGACAGGAATTTGGGTCCACCAAAAAACATTAAGATTATGAGAATGACATTTTATTATATTGCTTTTCTAGCCTGGTAAAGTTTTATAGGACCATTTAAAAAAAATTTTGATAATTTCAAACCTGTAAATGGTGACAGTAAGGACAGTTTGCGAACTCTCAAGAAGGCTATTTAATTATGTGCATGTCCTGTAATGAAGGCCCTAGGTGGCTAAAATTAGAACTGGCAAAAATTATGAATATTCATTAGCTCTGTGCATGCCAAAAATCAGCTCATTTAAAAATGAAATTGTAGCTAAGCAATTCTTAATAGATGAGGTACAGGGACTGCATCTTTTTATATATTTTATATAAAATATATACACACACACTTTATGTACATTACACATATATATGTATACACACATATATATGTATCAGCTTGTTAAATGTTTTGCAAGGGTTCATTTAAGACCATAGGAATAGACAAGGACTTCTTGGGCCATTGCACACAATCCCTGCTACTGCCTGTATCACCGCATGCAAGTTATTCACACAAATACATTGACTTCCATCTTAAAAACAGTTACAGTATTTTTACCCCTTACTCTCCTAGGAAGAAGGTTGCACAATCTTCTTCTAACGGTTAGGAACCATCTCCAAACCGACTGCGTAAACAGACACAGCTCATGATGCCCTTCCCCCCTTTTTTTTTTTTTTTTTTTTTTTTTGCAGCATTGTCTTTTAGCTTAAGTAGCCCTTCTTATTTGCCTCCAGATGTGCTCACAGACATTGATCATAACCTCTCTCAAGCTCCATCCTGCAAAGGCAAATAATCTGTGTTGCTTTAGCCTTATATCCTAAGTCAGCAATCCAATGGCATTTGGGAAGACAAAGCTCTCTGCCACAGCTGACCTAAGCACTGCAGTAGGTTTGCACAGCAGACACTGATGCCGGCATGCTGCACTGCACCGTAAGAATTTTGCATAAATATTATACCCATTCATGGAATATGAAAGTATGCGTTTCCTACAAAAACAGCATGCAAGTTTCACTTATGTCACCACTGGGTGCACGCACGCTGGTCAAACGCACAAAAGAAGGAAGAGTGAACCACCATGTGCAGCTAGTGCTGTCCAGGTCAGAGAGGAGAGCTTTTGTCTGCTCTCCGCTCCTGGAAGGCCACCTTCCTCTGACCACAAAGGACTTCTGGTAGATTATGACCCACAGAACTTGACTCAAGTAGCTACATTTGTCCCATTTCCCCCAGAACTTGGTTTAGAGATTGCTCATCCTTCCCACTCTCCATGGGGTTATCTCTAAATAGAGAATATCTCAAAGTAACATAACATTTTGGACCCTCATACATTGCAAGCTGTCCAGGTCAATCTCTGTGTATCTGGGCAGGTGAACCAATGGTCAGAATCCAAAACCTGCCACCAGGATTGAGAGGACAAAAGGCTCTGAAGAAGCATATTGTTATATCCAATACAGATTTTGGGCCAAATTTTACTGGAAATCCTCTGCTTCATGCCAGGTCAGGGAGTGACACTAGCAATAAATCTACTAAAATCAGCCAAATTAAGTTGCATTGGGACTGTCACGCAGTAGAAGCCTATTGGTGAACGTTAGATTTTATCAAATTATTTCTCCCCCTGCATCCATTTTAACGAAACATAGGGGCAGATGAAGAAAACTACTAAAAAAACCCCAAGCAATTTACCTGCAAGGCAGGTTTTCCTACACTCAACAAGCTATATATTTATCACACTGAGCTTTAATTAACCAGGATGTTTTAGTCAAAAACCAAAAAGCTATCATGCCATTAAAAGCCATGTTGATGTTCACTCCACGTACATTTTCCTTCTTATTTTGTATTCAATAGTAGCATATTAGAAATAGAAACATGCATGCAATTCCCTCAAGCTTTCAGTTTTCTTCAGGAAGTTAAGGCTACGATGAGTCATAAGCAGGCAAATAGAACAAAACAAGAGAGATGCTGCATTTGAAAAAGGAGAAGAGTTTAACACTTGAATTTTTCAAAGTGAACAATTGTCACAATAAACAAGTTGGAATCAAGATTCTCCATTAAACTGCAGCTACATTTTGTCCTGCTGCACATCTGGATTCAGGTTACCCTAACTGCTTTCCTGTTTGATCCCAACCACTCTCCTGTTGACTCAAGAGCTCAGAGCCAACCTCCAGCCACACCACCAAGTTCTACAGGCTTTTCTCTTAAATAAAGAAGTTGCTCATGCTTTGCATTTCTCCTGACCTTCCAGAATAGCCACTGCCAGAACCTACAGGGAAAAACATTTGCAGACACCCTCCCCACCACTCTGCAACCCATGCAAGGTTCATTGTGTCAGTGAGCAACATTCCCCAGGTGTTCCAATACCAAAAAGCCTGGTCGCTCAAGCTAACATCCCCAAAGATGACAGGCAGTAATGATGCAGGTGGACACATTCCCTACAAACCAGGCCAGACACAAAACTGCTGTATGCACGTAAGCTTACTACAGACACACACTTTAATGGCACAAAACGGAAAACAAGTTTTGCCAGACTTGGCTTGAAGACAGGAACAGTGAGCCCCTCTCCCCCTGTCAAAGCTGAGGTCCTGGAAAACTTTTACATGCAGGTAGGAGACAATCTCTCCACAGAGAGAGACCGGGTCGGTATCTCAATTAGAGATCTACTTACTCCTCAAGTGCACTTGCACTCTTCTATAGAGGGGGAGAAGGGGGAAAAAAAAAAAAAAAGAAAAAAAAAAGAAGGAAAAAGGTAAACCTTACTAGGAACAGAGGACATAATAGGAGAGAAAATGGTTTTGCGTCCTGGAAACAAACGGCAAAACAAAGCCTTTAAAGCAATACTAAAAAAGCATGAACGTCATCACCAGCCTTCATATGCAATTCAGCCATTCTGCACTACTTTATTAATTTTCCATTAAACTCATTTCTACTAAAACCTATTATTCACTGCTAAGACCAAGCTACTCCTCTACTACAGCAACATTAACCTCCATAAAATAATTAAAGGATGGATTATCAGCATGAGACCTTATGTGTCACCTCTCTGGAACCTAATGTGTCTTTCAATGGCCTAGAATATAATGAGATGTTCAAATATAGAAAGTTGAGTTACTGCTTTTCTCAGTTGTGACATTTACTCAGCCAGAAAGATCCAACTTCTCAACTGCATTACTTATAATTTACTTTTGACCCTGGGTAGTTGAGAGCAATCTTTAAGGAAGCTATCCCTTTGAATCTCCTTTTTATATTAGCATTTAATTACTCTAACAAATTTCCAGATGTACAAATTATAATGGACTGTAAATCAGCTCTTCCCCTTTGAACCTCAACATCTCACAGGAAGGCATTTTTTAGCCGCCTTCATACTCAGACCAGCAAACATATCTATCTCTCAGCATTTGTTCTTGCTCCTTACAGCATCCATTTATCCTCAATTAATGGTTCTCAGGTCGTAAGTTTTTCCTATTGCAGTATTCAGCCTACCACCCGAACAATGTGCTCCAGTTCCAATCTGCAGGCCTCTGAAGTGGCACCATAATGCTATTTTTCTTACAAATACAGCAACTCACATGCGTCCAAGAAAATGCAAGAAACATATCAGAAAGTATATAATTTCTACACATGGGGCATGGTCATCATTAATGGATACATATTTTGACCAAGCTATCTGTAAGAGCAGCAAAGAGAAGAATGGCTGCTCTTGGTCACATGAAACAGTGTCAAGCACTCCCATAAATGAAACAGAATTAAAGTGCATTATTAAAATGAAATGTTTTATGCAATACTTAAGATGGTGCGATAGGCCCAAACATTTTTAAATGAAATCAATTCTAATTAATGCTATCTCATTTCATCAAGCCGGTCTCTCCCCCCACCCCTTTACTGCAGAGCTGTGCCTCTCCCCTATTTTTGGAGCCTGCTCATCCTCCTCCCTGCCCAGAGGAGGGTGGTCCGCAGCCACCAATTTACCTCCTGCCTCCTGCCCACCCTGGGGACACCAGGCGGGATTTTTCTGAGGTTCAAGGCTCACCAAAGCCTTGGCTAGAGCTCCTTCAGGTCCTGCCCCAGTGCAGTGAATAACATCTGGCTGCCCACCTGGTTATTGCTGCTGCCTTTCAGCAGTGCCAAACATAAAGCACTGAGGTTTGCAGACAGGAGATGCTCAGTAATTGCAAGCTCTTACAACTGTTGAAAAGGAGAATAATTTTCTCATGTGGACCATAGTAGAGAGATCTTTCAAGGTCAGTTCTGCATCAGTGGGGCAGGTCAGAAGAAATACTGCGTAGCTGGAGCATTTCCTGTAGATATGCATTGACTGGATTACAAGCAATTATCATAAAACCACTGCAGAGGTAGAACAAACGATCAGAGCCTTTGGTTTTTTTAAGATATGTCTAAAGTCTGCATTAACCTATAATGCTTCTAAAATAAAGCACTTAGCACTGCCTTAGCAAAATTATACAGCTCATTTCGTAGAAGAAAATTCATGTCACAATGGATAAAAAAATACAGATAGGGAAATGATTTAAAGGAAACACCTTGCTAATGACAAGAACATTTCTTTGACGAGTAGGGTTATAAAGGAGCACTCTGAAGTAAAACTGCATCCTTCATGAAGCATCAAATATGCTGGAAAATAAACCAAATCTTCCATGCTGACTTACCCTATTAAAATGATGTTCTGGAAAATTGTCAAATGCATGCAAGTACGTGCACGTGTGACCGAACGGGCAGCCGGTCCCATGTCCTTTGTGGAGGGACCAGGAGGCTTGTCCCTGCCTCAAGTTCCCTGGAGCCACCATGCCACCTTGGGGTGCACAGGGCTGGGACCCCCAGCCGGCACCAGGGAGGGCACAGCTCAGGCAGCGCCGCATGGAGCACCCACCGCTGCAGAGGACAGGGGGACAGCTGTGTTCTAGCCACCATGCTCTGATGGAGTATTTTTTGTTAAAAGACTGTGCAGAACATTTGTTTTCTTAGAAACCGTATTTCTTTTGCAGTCACTCATTTAAATGGATTCCACTGTGCCTGTTTTATGCCTCTCTTCATTCCAGCAGAGACTAAATTAAGCTTTGAAGTTTAGTGAGAAATCCCAATGGCATAAGACTTCAATGCTATTTCCTGAATCCTGGGGAATTAAAGAAAGGGGGAGAGCAAGAGAAAAGAAACCACTCTTCTTTTATTGTTTTCTACAGCTTGATCCTGAAATGACTGACTTTGAAAATAACCTTAGCGCCTAACTTTATGCATTATTCATATATACTAAAACATGTAAATATAGTTTTCAAAGGTTAAAATAAAACTCCTTTCCTATACAGGTTATAATTATTTAATGTTTTGACACACCAACTTACATCATTAATATTAAACAGCAGATTGGGGGAAAAAGTGACCCAAGATGAGCATGTACTTTTCTCCTCAGTATGGAACATCTACTCATTGCTCAGAAAACTGGCAGACTACAAATGTGCATAAGGTTTTCCAAAAAGGAGGGAAGGATTAAGCATTTTAATTTTGCATAAAACCGTGTAGCTGCCAGTTTGCCATTGACTAAGTATGTAGCCTGTCAAAATGTCTATTTGCAAGGATTGTCCTGGCATAGTAATAGTCTTAGGGGATTAAGGAGGAATATTATTTCAGTTTTCAGGAATAATAATGACAATTTAGTCCCAATCAGAAGATAAATTAAGGGTTTGTATTCAGTTGCTACAACAATAAATAGGATGCACCTGGAGCGTTACCTAGTATACACCAGCCTGGACTAATTTAAACCTGTGTATACCACAGGAAAACCTGGAGATGCTGTGAAGTTTACACAAAATACTTGTCTCAAGGAGCAGATCAGCTGATGGAGTAGTATTTTTTAATTATTATTGGGTCTTATCTTAAAAGACCCACACTTTTTGGGTCTTTTTTTCCCTTCCCCCCTAGAAAACTCTTCTCGTGCAAGTAATCCTAGTCCAGCTCACCCCATGGCCCCAGCACAGTGCGAGGAGGGGCAGGACGACCAAGGGGATGCTCCCTGGCCATGCACCCGCTTGGTGCCAGACCGGAGGGAGGGAACAGCAGGGACTGACAGGGCTGGTGGGACGTCAGCCTGTCCACACACCCACAGGGGGCTCACGGCTCCGCAGACCAGCAGCACAGAAGCCCAAAGCCACGGCCTGTTGCCCCTGCGCACCAATCTGCTTTCCAGGGCCGTTGGGAGCAGTCACGCAGAGCACAGTGATGCTGCACTACTGCTGTAAGTCACACCGCTGGCGGGTATCCTGACAGCACGCTGACGAACGGCTTCTGCACGGCAAGCAACGCAGCCAAGGGCACAGTCCTTATTACTTGAAATGCCACGTCTCACTGGATAGGGTGTTGGAAATTGTGCTCCAGCAGTGGTGGCTGGAGGCACAGGAACCAGGTTAGCATCCCCACCCTTTGCAGCAAGCATAGTAACTGACAGAGCAGCAATGTACTTTATTTATTTGAGACAGATTATGCTACAAGCAGAGAGATGTGGCAAGCACAAACACTTCCTGCATATAAAGGACCTTCTCCAAGAAAGGGACAGTCTTAATTATTCACTTACTTTAATGGCTGTTGGATCACACTGACTTCTCTGGATTGTGAGAAGTCTTAAAAGCTAGGACCTTATTCTCTGTCTGCTCATGCTTGCATAAACCAGAATAACTGCAGGAGAAGTCAGCTGACTAACCTGAATAAAGACAGCAGAAGAGGTCTCACCTTTTCACAGGCCCTCTCAAAGGAGCATGTCATTTATTGATCCTTTCGAGGCCATTGTGCTCCTCTGAGACTAGAGAAGAGTGAGCCAGCACTCTCTGCAGAACACCAACAAGCTCAGGCAAACGACGGGAGACCCACTCTGCTTCCTGGAGACTGTACAAAGTCTAGCGAGTTTTAAATCAGGGAATTAGAACTTTTACAGTGCTACTCACATCATATTTTGAATCCACTCAGGGCATTATGTATATTGTTCCTGAAAAAAAAATATGGATTGTAGACAGACCATTACATTACTTGTTTTATAGCGCATTTGCTATGAGAAGGTCAACCTGGTATAAATTAGAAAAAACCCTCTTTCCTATTCAAAGTACTGGGAAAGTTAAAAGATGAAATTCACTTTCTAACCAAATGGCAGCACCAGCCCTTTCATTTTCCAGTCCGCTAAGGTCAATTTCAAATGTTTAAATTGAGCTGTATTAGTTCAGAAGGCCAATAAAGATCCATTTGCAAGACTGAGTTTCTCCCATAGCATCAGGATCCTCAGTACAAGAGATCCTCTCCCACAGCACCTCAGCTGCAAGAGATATTTCAACAACAGCTCAAATTATCCATGTCTATTGCTTTAGGGAAGAGAAGGAGAAGCACCATCACAAGTGGAGTTTAGTCTGCACAACACTTCAAATTTGCAAGTAAAACATCTCCTGAAAGGAAGGGGCAGAAGATGTATGAGGTAATTGCACATCTACTTTCCTATCCCAGCCTCGATATTTGAGCGAGATGTACAGGACTTGCCTTGCCACGTTACTCTTCCAGAGTAGCCTCTGTCTATCGCTTTTACCTTGAGGCTCCAAGAGTATGTTTTTCCTGCGCTGCAGGATTTGAGCCTCACAGCACCCTCCTGTATCACCGAGCCCATCACAGCGGATCAGCACCAACGTGTACAGTATCAGGCAGGTTTGCTGCACACACTCATATGATGACCAGGACAGGCCACCGTACCCTACATGGATTTACTTAATGCAGTGTTAGCTCCTCTCCCTTCAGCCCCTCATGGTTAAGCCAGAGGTCCTCCCTGCAGTAACTCACGCAGCAGCAAAAAAACCTTGGAGCATTAGCAGTGTTACATGCACAGGAGGAAGAGGAGGTTTCTGTGAAGGTACTCACTTGCAATCACCTCAACTAGAAGAGTTTACTTGAGATCACATTAAAATTAAGAATGACTAATTTTCAAGTTCCTGTATGAAATTTAATGGGCATTTTCTAACCTGTTTTGTCTATAGCAACTTGGTTCTCACCTGGCTGTCTCCAACACACGTACAAGAAAAGCATGCAAAAGAGACAGCAGCAGTTTGCTATTAAAACCTTCATGGTCTGCAAGAGAGAATACGTATGAAAGTGCTGAATGTGAGAGTCCATGTTTTCTGCTACACACAAGCAAGCCAGAAGAAAGAGAGAGGAACAAATAATGACAGGCTGCGCAACTTGCTGAGTCCCTGAAGACCCTGGCATGGATGTGGATGGAGCAATTCCCAATGCTAAATAGCTATACAGTGGGGAAAAAGTCATCAAAATTTCATGGAAACTAAAATAAATTGCATTCTCAAATGTGACTGTAACAAACAAAGCAAAAAAAAGAAAAACTCATCAGGGTAAATCAGTCCTCTTCATACCTTGAGATACCAACTAAAAATTCCTGTAAACCCAAAATAACTCTGCAAATTCCATGCTCTTTGGGGAACGTCAAAGATATCATTTCACCCACCACTGTTATGATTAAATTTCCTTATTGAAGCATGAAACAGGCCTGAGCTTTCAGCATGCATTCCTTTCTTCTAATGTTCATTCAGAAAGGAGAGACAAGAACTTCTGCCTTTGACAACTCTTTACCAGCTGTTAACAGGATTAATCCTAATTGCCAGGGACAGAAATCCTGTTAGGCTATCCAGTCTAGCAGTTTGATAGCACAGGATATTCCCCTGGGGTTCTAGGTTATTATCTAGTGCTTTGTTTATCTGTCTCTGAGCTTTGTGTTGATGCCCGTAACTAGTACCTGAGCACCTCTCAAGTTAATTACATTGCTAAGAAAGATCAATAAATTTCATGGACTCTTCAGTTCTCCAGTTCAGGTCACTTAAGCTCACTGGGGACCGGTGAGGTACCAAATATTAGGTGCTGACAAGAACATCCTGCATCCTCTTCCTGCTCCGTCGAAAACTGCTTATGGAAAAAGGCCATGTTCAAAGTGTCCCAAATTAAGAAAATAGACTTGGAAAAAAAAAAAATTTGCAACTGCCAAAGCAGCATTCATTGTAAAAGATTTGTTTTAGTTCAAAGTACATTAGCTTTACAATTTCGGTTTATGGATGGTTGTTTTTTAAGCAACTGAAGGTGAAGCAACATCTTTTCCAGGCCTATTTTCTTCCTCACACTAATTATATTCATGCACACACAAATTGTCCTTTCATCTCTCATTTAAGGAGGTAGCAATATGAGAGAGTAAAGAGGGTAAATAAATTCAAATCTCAAATTTCTTCTGGGACAAGAAACAAAATCTTCTGCTCATATCTACAGCAGCGTTAAAATTAAGTTCTGAGCTTTTTTTAAACATAGAGGTTTATTACAAATGCTTATACAACCTCTATCTACTCTCCATGTACAATAGGCTTAACAAAATTACTTTCAATGTACTTTCTGCATTATTTGACCAAGGATTATTAAAGATGTTTTAGTTGCTATTGCTGTAAATATATAGCCAGTCATAATTAGAACAGAAGATGCGAACCACACACTGATGTTCTCTGGAGTTGCATGAGAAAGATTCTTGGTTTACAGGATAACCATAACCTGGTATCAGCTCACTTCTTTCAAGTTAGAAAAGCTAAAATCACACCCTGCAAGATATATGCTAAGTGTAAATATAGCCAAGATGGAAATTGCTAAAGCATTAGCATATATGCAAAATACCTTTAATCAGAACCATGCAGAGTAGAACTTCCAAAACAACTTGTTTCCACAGCATTTTTATGAAAACTGATATTGCTATTTGTACTCAACTAACTTCCAAAAATAAAAACAGGCCTGCATCAACAGTGTTGAGAAATAAAAGTTATATAGTATCAGAACATAAAATTCTGGTCAATCCTGCCAATTTTATCTGTACTAGGAGCACAATAAAACTTAAAAAAAAAAGGCAGAATGAAAAATGAGAATGGCTTTTATTTAACTAATCTAAGAATTAATTAAAATAAAGATTTGCTGTCAGCTGTGAGCATCAACAAACGAACACAACATTATTCTAATAATGGCTTATTACATTATTTTTCTGCTAGAATGCAATATTGATTGGAAATCCTTGGGATGGAACAAATTGAATATTTGAGTAAATTTAACGACTGTTTACTTACAAATGCAGACACTTATTGTTTAATTTGAAATGAGTCTATAGGCAAGATCTAGATGATGGCAAAGAGGGCCCAGCACAACCACAGGTCTAAGTGGCTAGACCTGTGATTAGTTAATCCTGGGCACTTTTCCACTGTGCAAAGGTGTGACTTGGTCCGGCCTGTCCCCAAACACACCACCTGAACCCATGTTCTAGAGTGGTGTTTTAGTCAATTACTCAGCCCCGCAGAGCCAAGTATGCTGAAAAGTAGTGCTGGCATCCAGGGCACAGCATCACCTCCCCAGGGTACCCGGCCCTCGCCACGCTCCTTGCTGGGATCCCCCCTGGGGGGCTCACCCCGAGGCTCCTTCCGTTCTGCAGTGCCCAGGCAGCCGAGCACAGAGACCAAAGCAGACCCAGACCTTGCTGTTTGCTTGCAACACTACCTCTAGTGTCACGTACTTAACGAGCGGTTCACAAACATCTTGCTACGCACAAATGCCGATCCACCAAGAACTGTCATGATGCCAAGCTGATATCAAAGAAACATACAGAAATAATGACAATATCCAGAGAGATTAGTTACCCTCCATTTGTGGCTACTGAATCCACTGCACCTTGGACTTAAATTTCTGGATTCCACAGCTACAACTTAATCGGTACTGAGGTCTCAGCGCTATAAGCTTTTGACTATCCTAATTCAACAAAACACTTTTCAACCAGCTTGCTGAAAAAAAAAAAAACAAAAAACACTCACAGCAAAAGAAAAAATTCCACTTCTTAGCGTGCAACATGACACATTTCAGTCCTGACCCTGGAGAACTGTCCTTTGCCACAACAGCACGATTTGGTCTACATGTCCGCTTTGATCAGTATTACTAACAGCACAGAATAGCCTTCCTGCTTCTAGTGGGGGGCTGCCTCCAGGTCTTAAAACAGTCAGTGCGCATATTTAAATTAGAAACAATAGCACACACATGCTCTATAAATAATTTTCAATGTGTCAGCAACACGCAGAAAGCTCAGGAGGCAGCTAAAGCCTCTGATAGTGCCCATGTTCAAATCGTTCCTGCTTTCTTAGGTTTTAATTTCTGTATTATTTATGCCGATTTAAAATTTACTAATATTACCAAGCCTGATTGCAGACTTTTAATTTAAAACAAATACCTGCAAGGTAGAAGGGGATGGAAATTAATAGAACACCACCACAAAATACCAAATTAGCTTATTCTACATGAGCAACACATAAAATACACATTTTGTTTCAAACACACCACAAAGACCTTAAGACTGGCTTCTTTTCAACCCAAAGCGAACAACAAAAAAAGACTTTCTCCTGATTTCAACCTAGCTGTTAAATCTGGACACCACAGCAGCACCAGAGCCCCGCTCTGAACCACTGCCCCGTTGCGCTGCACGGGCAGCACGAGGACGGTCTCCGCACCAGCTGCTGCCACCGAGGCTGGAAGGGCTGGCCAGGACAGGCAGAGGGGCAGCAGGTCAGCACCAGCAGCGGTCTCTGCCTGCTGGCTCCCTCCACGCTATCAGGTCTCGGTTTGTAGACGATAACACGGCAAAGAGGAAATTTGAGGAAAGGTGTTGAGAAGAGACAGTGGAAGGATGCCACAGCATCCACTTCCAAGCCATGGAAGAAAACAAACACAATCACATCCACAAAGCTTACATTCCCTTTTGTAGCTGCAGTAGCCAGGTTTACAAACAGCAGGTCTGTTGTATTACTGAGTATTTGGCCTTATAAGAACTCACGAAAAAAGAGCAAGCAGGTTTTTAGTAGTAATTTGTCTCAACGCAGGCTTTAAACCCTCAATTTATCTCTGTTGTTACCAACAGTTAGCTTAATCTGTTGCTCTGTCTCTTTCTTACTGCTAAGAATCCCAGAAGGATAAGGAACTGATATACATAAAGAAGTAAACTCCAATTAATGCAGGCTCTTGCTAATTTTTCCAACACATAACTAAAACATTTTCACTCACTATTTTCTCATTGCTGAGCCTCTAGAGAAAATGCTTCTACATATTTATTTTTTCTGCAAGTTGGTATTTATCACCCACCACGGCTGCGTCAATGCCATGAAGGTTTGCAAGCAACGCCTCTATCTTCCACCTTCCCAGAAGTAAATATTTCAATTAAAATGAGAAGCAATTTAAATATTAGCATGAGGTTTCCAAACAGATTTAAATAATGCCCCAGCTGCATGGTGCCTTAATTCTTGTTTGGTTCATAATTTTAAAGGAGAACATACAACATTAACCAAACAAATACATTTCATGTTCTTTCAACACACTATTAACAGGACTAACACCAAAACACACATAAAAAGCAGGGATTTTTCTGTGGAAGCAACATCTGTGGCATGTTTAAGCAGAGCTATTACATGCGTTCTTATGTAAAGACAGGACACGCCAATAATGCCAGAGCAGGTCCCAGGGAAGGGGTGCGCAGGAGGGGCTGCCAGGGACCCAGCTCCAAGGGACCCCTCTGCTTCCCCAGTACCAGCAACACTGAGCTCATCAACGCTGTTAGCAAGAACCAGTATCCTACCAACCCAGTGGCTAGCGTCAACGGCCAAGAAATCATCTGACACAGCATGTGCAGTAACAGCTGTCCCACAAGACAGCTGAATTTCTAAGGACTAATTATTTTTTAACAAAACCATTGAAAGGTTTGTTATGCTGCCCTAGTGAATCTGAGCCTTCACTCTGGCTGAAAGCTTTCCCAGAGCTGAGCACCAAAGAAATGAAAAAGTTTTATTTACGGAGCCAAGCAGAGACCTGACAAACCCTCAAGAGCCACCAGTCCTTCTGCAGTGTTCCTCTGCATTTCCCACTTCCTCAGGAGTTTCCTTCACCAGAGTGCCCACTCTCTGTCTCAGTCCAGGCCAGCAGAGCCTCAGGGCACAGCAAAAACACTGATGCAAGCCCCTGCTCGCAGAGGGGCAGAAACCAGCAGGTGCTACGGCAGCATTCCCACACCACAGCAGTCCACCAACAGCAGTGAAACGACCCACTGAGCCGCACGTGGGGTTCCTGCTCCTCAGCCAGTCCCACCATTATCCTCCACCCCACCAACGCTGCCGCCCTCACAGCACCTGAGGGCCAGCCCAGCCCCTTGGCAGCAGGACAGAGTTAGCACCTTGTTTAGGAGAAGACGACCTGCCTTAGCTGTGAAGACCACTGGTCTTATTCTCACCTCTGAAAAACAGCTGGTGTACCAGCAGACAGGTGAAGCATTTCTAAAGTGAATAAGTTGGTTAGTTCTGACAGGGAAGAGAAAGGGAAATACTCCCTCCCTATAATGACTGATTAAAGGCAGGAGCGGGAACTTTTTGGCACAGTATTACTAAGAATAACTCTTGTTGGTACTGTGCTTTGTTAAGGCTGTGTGGCCCTTTTTGGAAGGATCTAACACCAAGCTTGGTCCTGGTCCTGAGAGCCCCAGGACTGAAGGTAAACCCGTGGCTACAGCAAGCTCCCCCAAACAAAGCACAGCAACCCAGTCTGTTAGCATTTCAGCAGAAAACCAAACCACAGTCTCTCATGGTGGTCGTAGCTCAAGCACTTGTATTGCTCTATTTTGTTTTCTCAATCTATCTCCGTAGCCGTGACGTGTCCTGCCAAGGGCCAAGGAGAGATGCTCTGGGACATGCGCTGACACCCACGGGACAGGGCACATACGGGGTGCCGGCAGGGAAGGGAGCCGCGGGGTGAGCCGGAGCTGTGGGGAGGGGTCTGCCGGGGGAAGAGAGGGAGGAATGGCTCTGTGCCAGTGTAGGAGCTCGCACGCAGTGAAAATCACCATGACCATGCTGACCTGGGGACTGAACCCAAAATACAACTTCCAGTTTCAGCCTGTTTTTAACAGCAATGTAAACAAAATAGAGCCCAGCCTCAGGAAAGAAAACATACCGATCTAGTTAATTAGGCCAAGCAGAGCTTTCTCGTATTGCCTCATTTTCTTCCAAATTAAAAACAGCCTTCTGAATTTTTTTGTCACTGAACAATGTTTTCTTTCTAAGAAGTCAGTCTAGAAATAACTGCACTGCTATCTGACAAGCTTAAAGATAAGGGACCGTTCAGCCTCTTTCCGGCATTGGTACATGCTTTGCATTTCTCCTTTGTGCTACTAATTCATTAATCCCCTATATCTGCGCTCCATTCAGATTTCTTCCCTCCTGTTTTCCACATAAAGTAGTGCTTTGTATCTTCCGAGTGTCTGTTTATTGACTAAAATAAAGAAAACAAGACTGTAGAAAAAAGGCCATGCTTGTCCTCTTCAGCTTCAAAAATAATCATGTTTCTTTTTATCTTGAAACCATAATTCACCGCATAGTTGAGAAAGCTGCTTTAAAGAAACTGTATTTCTCCTTTGTGAAATCTTTATTCTTATACCTCTTAATTTTTATGTCGATGTGAAATGTACAAATTATTCTCTGCATCAGTTAGCAGTTTTAGGACAATTTGTTATTTTCTTTTGGTAAGAATTGGGACCAAAGCCTGTGCAGGCGCTCGCTGCAGGAAGGGCTGTCACCACTGCTGCCGCAGGTGGCTGCCAGCATGGGCTGTACCTGGGAGGGGGGGGTTCTGTCATGATAAAAATCAGGAGCTTTTTACCTCCTTCACTTTCCTGCTAAGTATCAACACAGAAGCCCATGGACTGTTCACAGTGTGCAAGTTACACGCACATGTAAACCTTTGCAGGATGCTTTTCATTACCGAAGTGCCCATTATTGCCTCTCTATACAGTGCTTAGACTTGGGGTAGTACTGTCAGGAGCCATCCTGTCAACACCTGAATTAAATAACTTTTAACAAAAGCCATAAATGGTTTTTTAAAGTCATGAGCATGTCTCCAGCAATCGATAAAACAAGCTTCTTGTAACCATGGAAAGACTCCAAACACAGGAGATGATCAGGCTGGATTCACTACAAGTCAGGTACAGGCACTTTGAGCATCCTGTGGTCTGCAAATAGGCTTTGGGAAGAAGCCAGAAAGCTTACAAAAGGATGACTCCATTAGTCCAAAGGCAACACGAAGGTGCTGTATACTCCATATTCACCAAGGTACGTGAAAGGGTGCAGCCAACAACCGTTAAAGGGTAAACAGGGCATTTGGAAATACATTTGAAGAATACTCCTGAGAAAAACGTCTCCAGCTTGAGAGCTGCACCGAGACATTAACGAAACTAAACTAACCTAACAGCCATTAAGATGCAACGTCAAAGAAGCATCAACACAGCCTGACCTTCCTGGGACCGAAAATAGTCTCTTTGGTTTCCTCTGAATTTGATTTTAAACTAAAAGCCCGTTGTTAGCTCCCCTTCAGCTTCTATAGGCTTTTTGTTCTCCAGATTCTGCATCTGGCAATTTTAAACTTTACTTGGCTTTCACCTTACATCCTAGTGCAGTTTTCACAATGAATCCTAACAGCAACTTCTGCAAAGGAACAGTTTGATACAGAAGCTGAAAGACTGCAGAACCTGGCCTGGAGTCTCGCCCCGCAAGTCTATGGGAAAGAGGGACAAAACCTTCCTCAGGATGCTATGCTCTTAAAGGATACCACAGAGGCTGGGATCACTGGCTCCAACCCGCCTCCCCCTGGCTTGTGAACACCTGCCTAGCAGCAAGATGCTGCAGGACAAGACCAGGAGCAACCAGGGCTGCTGGGATTCTGCAAAGCAGGAGAAATTTGCCAGACAGCTTGGCACAGCAGAGCTGAGATTCACCAAGCTGGCAGAGGTTTAGAAAGCCAGCCCCTTAACTTCGTAATCAATGAAATAAGGGCAGTCTTTTCATGTACAAAGTAAGGTTTTACAAACAGCCCTGACTGCTCTGTGGATGGCTGGATGCTCCTCCCCACACAGTCCCTGGGACTGTGGGGGCCATCACTGCTCCCTTCCTGCCCACTTCAGCCCTCTTCCCAGCAGTGCCGCCAGGAGCTCAGTTCCTACCAGGCGAGCACCCACGAAGGGCACCACACAGGATAGGTGACCAGGGGTAACAGAGAGGCGTTGCTCCCCCGCGTTGCCTTCAAGGATGGCAAACCCTAGGAGCTCCAATCCCTGCACAGAGCAGAGGACTGACTGCTGCTCCCAAACCGGGGGGTGAGGGCATGGGGCCACCGCGGCAGCTGTTGGGGTGCACCCCACGCTGTCCACAACCACCCTCACCTGCTGCGGCTCTGCCTGCAGCTCTCCTTCAGGAAAGTCGTGCCGAATTGCTGGTGACAGTCACCATAATTGTCAGAGACAAGCAAGCTTTGAGGCAGAAGTGCTCAGCAAGCATTTTACTCCCAGCCCCAGTCAGGCAGGAAGAGAGAGGCGAGCGGTGAAGGGGAATCCCATCCCGTGCAACGTATCATTGCTTTGGCAGCACTTTGGTTTCACTGCAAGGAGAGCTGTCGTCTCTGTGAGACACAGGGGATCCCTGAAGGAGCAGACAGCATTAGGTCTTAATCAAAAGTCTCCGCAGGCCAAAAAGACTTTTTTTTTTTTTTTAAACCTGTCTCTCAGAGTGAATCTCACAAACCATGGTACAGTGTCACCTACTAGGGAAGCAACTTACACAGCAACTTTCTTAACCTTTGAAATGGGACTGCTTGTTTTGGGTTTCCATCCTTTTAGTGTACTTTTACGTTATGGGCTTTATAGCAAAAGGAAGCGAACAGGAAGGGGGAAGGAAGCAGCAATGCTGCTGCTGAGAACATCTCCTTAGAAAGCAGTAGTCTCCCTTGTAGTGCAGGGAGGCCTGTTACCCACACACATTCATACCCACCACTAAAGGTGCTGTTAAAGACAAAACTACATTTGTTATGGCAAAGATCAGGCATGTTAAAAGATAAAACTTCTGCTCCCCTTCTGTTGGGAAGATGAGTAAGTCTGCACCACAGAGCCCTCAAAGACCCCTTTCCCCAGAAACTCTTCCTGTCATCCAAGCTACTGAATCCAAACTTCAAAAGGGACAGCAGGGCAACCTTTCAATTTGGGAGAAGACTAAAAAAATGGGTATTTAAATCATCAGCAAATGGTGCTCCAAGAAACCAGATTTTAAAGAAAAAGCATGCCGCTAAGTTTAGAGAGCTTTCGTTGCTTTCAAGACCAGATAAAAAGCATCTCATTCTCTGCTCTCACCCCCACTGAATACACCTGAGTTTTGCCATAAAGTTATATGGCTCAGGAGTCAGTCATCCTGCTGTTCTAGTGCTGTCAAGGACCATTTCTTGAGCTGGTAAAAGTTAGCATCATTCTGTCGACTTCAAACAGATTTCTTTTGGTTTATCAACTGCTGAGGATCATCTCCTTCAGCCATTTCAGGGTAATAAAAAGGTTGTTTAAAAAACCCATTACAACTGATAAACAGTCCATGCAAGGAAACATTAAAAAAGATTTCTAAGTGCAAGTTGTAAGTCTGAAGAGATGCCTCAATGATATTTTTATATTGCTATTTGTGCAATAAAACAGACAAGGGAGTCATGAAGTGACTTGGTTTTGGATACACAAAAGGGCAAATAGAGGGGAAGTACTGCACTGAAGCAGTGTAGATTTCAGAAGATTTTCATGATAATGAGAATGGCAAGAGAAACGCAGTATCACAGTCATTATAGTCACTACCTCTTCCAAGAGGGTCAAGCAGAAAGAAGTGGAGGACCTACATGTTGGCCCTATGCGGAACAGAAATGAGAATTAAAAAGGTTGTTAACTTAAATTATTATATACACCAGATGTCATACATAACAACATTACAGAGGAACATAAACCAAATATTCATGGAAATGACACGTGTTCATGTACTTTGTCCAATACCCCATCCAAACCCACCAGAGCAGTTAGACCCAAATACCAGTCACTGATCAGAGGGACAGGTGGTAATTTTCATTTTGCAAAGATTAGCGTATTGGCAACGCCAAGGTTCAAGGACACTCTCTTCCTTGAGCTTCAGAAAAATATGCAGAATCAGTAACATGCTAGACGATTTTTTCTCCTTATGGCTTTGCACCATGCAATACCCAAGTGTCACGACCCGTACTGGACAGACCAGGGAGAAGCTGTGGCGAGTTAGGAATTCTCTCGCGCTAAATTAAGGTGAAGTGATGCCAAACGATCAGCTGAACGTTTTCTTCACGGCAGAAGCAGCCTGAACCCGGGAGGTGTAACAGCAGGCGGCGGGGTCTCTCACAACAGGAATTGCCACGAAACTGCCTCAGTGAGCCCGTAACCCGCAGAAACCACGGACATCACCTCAGGGAAGGAGCAGATCCCTCCCGCGGGGTCAGGGGGCTCCGAGCGGACCCCCTCGCTTTCCAGGCTCCTCCTCAGAGAGGAGCCCGGGGGCGGCTGGATCCGCTCCTCGTCCCAGCCCCGGTCAGCGGTTTGTGTCTAAAGGGACGAGGCACGGGGATTACGGAAAAGAAGAGAAAAATGTCACCGGCCCTGGCTCCAGCGTCGGTCACCCCAGCCGAAGGGTCCAGCTCCGTCGGGCGCACGCCTGGGGCTTCCTTCCCCGCCCTTTTATCGCCTCCTCGCCCCGCCTTCGGGCGGGCACTCGGGCTCATTAGGCTAATGAGGCGCCACGCGCAGCCTGTGCTTTCAGAACCTTCGGGAAAGGGGTCGGTGCGCTTTCCCCCTGCAGACGCCACCCAGGCACGGTGAGCGGCCCCGCCCCGCCTGTCAGACGAGCGAGCTGCGCATGCGCCGGCCCGGCCAGCCCCGGGCCCGGGCTGAGCGGCGGCGGCCCGGCCAGGGTTCCTCGCCGTGCTCAGCTTGCCCCACCGCAACGTTTGAGACGTTAACTCTTTCCGTCTCTCACACCGAGCGACTGCAAAGCAAACAGTCCGCGTCCCGTGAGCCGAGTTTTGCATTAATTCAAAAGCTCCCCACGCTTCTGTTAAGGTTCTCCATGGGTTTGTCAAGGGGTTGTGCGGCATCGGCCCACCGTGTTCCTCCGCGCTGGATGAACACAGTCCCGACTTTCTGCTGGCAGACCTGGGCCGGGTCTGTCTGGACCAAGACTTCTATAGCACAGGCACCCACCTTTCAGCCTCAGCAGCTGCACACCCTTTACGGTCAGTCGAGAGCAGTGGGCACCATCGCTGCACGATTCCTTTGGTGCACGTTACACATCTACTTTAAGATAGCACTTATACTTCTCCAAACTTTGTGTTTTGAAGTGACATTTTCAGAGTAAATACTTGCTGTTCCCATTCAGTTTCTAAGTTTATACCAACAAACTGCCTGAACTACTTGCCCCTTCTGGTCTGCGGTCAGAAGTCACCAAGTCAGAAACGGGCAGCAGTGATAGGAGAACATCGCTGAAAACATCTGGCTTTGTTCTTTTATGAATCCATTGTCACACAATAAGGTCCTCGCAAGTGCTTAGCATTTGGTCTCGGAAGTGCCAGCTCTCCCCAAGGCGCAGCGCGTATCTGCACCACGTAACACAGCTCTGCATTACAGACACCAGCTTGATTGGCACCAGCCTCATCAGTAGACACTGTACCGTTAGCCTCATATTGGAGCAGGGTTGTCAAAAGGTTGGCAAAAACAGGGCTGCAGTTTTACATGGAAAAGCCTCAAATGATAAAACCAAGGTCTATGAATATCCACAGGCTTCTATCTCTGTTGGGAGTAATAGTATAACAACTGCCAAAACAACTCCCAGACTTCAGGAAGAAGAATTTGTAACCACCTTGAAGAAGCAAGTATCAATAATTCTGCTGTTTTAATATTCAGCACAGACAAGGTCACCCTCATATTTGTATTTTGGCCAGTCGCAGTGACGGGAGTGAGAAGGTCTTGGCACCTGAAACCATGAAACAGCTCAGCATCATCGGCTTAACAGAGACAAGTTGGGCTTTCACAAGCGACAAAAACCTCACCAAACCCCACCGAAGGAAGTAACCAAATATTGCAATGCTTTGGGCTGAGTGTGACCCCAGAGGATCTCTGAGTGACGGAGGCAGGAGAGGTAGCATCTGTTAAAAAGCTCCATAGACCCGGGGGTGTCAGCACCCCCCAGGGCAGCTCAGGCTGGCCAAGGTGATCCCAGGACATGCAAATTCAAAGGCTATCAAGAGATCTTACAGTCCTGAGGCAAACAATATGCTCTGCTGGACTCGGCCAAACACAATGTTCAAGGCCAAATTGCCAGTCAATCTAGATCAGCCACGGATTTGGCAGAAGCACATGGATTTCTGGGAACCTCCTTCTACAGACAGTGCCAGAGAGGCCAAGAACATTGTCACTAAGCCACAGACCCGTTTTGGCCAGACAAAGCCAGTTTGAGCAGCACAGACGGGTGTCCCACGTGCTCTCCAGGCAGGGCTCCCTTCCTGTCCTGTCGCTCCTATGTTCCGTCCAAGCGCGCCATGTTATTCCCCGTCACGGCAGCTCTCCTGAGCCTTACTGCTAATCCCGCACCTTGCATTTGACATCGTCGAGGCGGCGGGAGTCATCCGCATCCCCGTCACCCCCCCGTGGGGCCCAGCAGACCCCCTCCCACCGCCCGCAGACCCCCTCTCAGATCGAGCCCCCGGCTCCAACGGCCGGGCTGAGGCACCAGCCGCGGGTTCCCTCCTCGGCAGCTGCCTCGGGGCCGTCCTGCTGGCAACGAGGGTGCGCTATTTCAGGAAAAAACCTGGAAAATAACGGGCGACCTAAATAAACTAGAGTGCAAGCGACTCCCACTTAAGAAAAGAAAAAAACGCCTTCCCTGTACTTATTAAATCAGAAATGAGTGGGCAGTCGATGGCAGTGGCTGAGGAGACCTGGGCAGGGCCGGGAGCTCCTGCAGCCGAGCCCCCCCCCCCCCCCCGCCTGTAAAAGAACCCCCGGCAGCCCTCGCCTCACCGCCCAGCTCTGCTTTTCCGTGCAGGCAGCTGTGAGGCCGCAGTAAGAAGTCCGAGGGCGATCAAGAGAGACTTTGGGGCTTTGGGAAGACCGGTGAAGGGATCAGGAGCACGCTCGGCTTTCTCCTCTAGCCTTCCAGCTGCAGGGAATGAGGAGGGGAGAAACGGGAAAAGCCAGCAGATCAATACCTGGCTCTGGACTGATGTCACCAGCAGAACTTTGGGGTTTTTTTGATCACAGGTCGGTCTACATGACACCAGGCCTGCTGGTGCCAGATGGGGTACACCTTTCTCAAAGGGGGAGAAGGATCTTTGCGCAGGAGTTAGCAGGGCTCATCGAAAGAGCTTTAAACCAGATTTGCAGGAGGAGAGGGGTAAAACCAGGCTTGCTAGAGATAAGGCTGGGGGTGGCATGCCAATGTTGGAGGGACAGCGTGCTAGCGAGGTCCTTCAGTCTACTCCATGATGCGCCAAGTACACTGGAGCACGTTTGAAATATCTTTATACTAATGTGTGCAGCATGGTGAAACAGTGGCACAGGCTGCCCAAAGAGATGGTAGGTACCCCATCCCCAGAAATATTCACGGCCAGGTTGGACTAGGTCAGCAACCTGATGGAGTTGAAGATGTCCCTGCTCTTTGCAGGGGGGGTGGACTAGATGACCTTTAAAGGTCCCTTCCAACCCAAACCATTCTGATTCTATGAGGCATAAACAAGAAGAGCAAGAAGCTTTGGCCCAGTCCCCAGAGCTATGACATCACTGGCACAAGCAAAATCTGGTGGGATGAGTCCTGTGGCTGGCACATTGTGATGGACCGTTATAGGCTCTTCAGGAAGAATAGGCAGGGCAGGGGAGGCTGGGGGGGGCACTGGAGATAAGGGAGGGGTTGGATGGTACGGCACTCGCTGTTGGTGTTAACACAGTTGAGAGCCTCTGGGTAAGGATGAAGGGGGACTCAATTCTTAGGGGTCCATTCCAACTCAAAATATGCTCTGAAGTGTATATAGATACATACATACGCTGAAATAATACGAAGATTGTGGCACTGAATGACAACCCCAAGCGAAGGCAGATTTGTTCTTTGGTGCCACTGAAGAGAGATTTTATGAAGCAAAAAGCTAGCATTAAATAAGCTCTATAAATTGAAAGGTACAGAAAATTGTTGTGCAGTTACTTAAATTCAAGCTTTGCATTTTACTTTGTGGCCCATTCTTCCAGCCACATGAGGTCTTCCCAGAAATAAGATCCATCTTTTAAAATGAAAACAAACCTTTTTTTTTTTCTTAAACTGCTCTCAGAAACCTTCCAAATGAAACCCAGCTATATCCAGTACTGCAGACTGACAAAGCCTAAAATAATAACTCCCAGAGAAACAAACCACTTCTGTTCATCAGAAGAGTATGTTTACTTCACAATGCAATTATGACAATTTGAATGTTGGTATTAGCTGTTTGCCTGTGCATTTGTCATCAATAAAACAGATACAAATATATTGTTAAAACTCTATTAGACTTATAAAACTCTAATAGAGTTACAAGTAAAAAGAGCAGCCTGTTTTCCCAGAGAAAAATAAAAAATTAAAATCTAAAACACTGAGATCCTGTAAAAAACAGTTAATACCATGTGCTGTCACAGCAGGAGTGACTTCTGTGATTCACTGGTAAGAGGACTAACATCTCCAGAATTCACCTGGATGCTACACAAACTCCCACAGCAGGTGATCAATGCCAGCTCCAAGCTGTTGCCTCGTATTTAACAGTTCAGTTTTTCTTTAACATACACATATATAATCCTGTACAGTTATTACAAGCATTTAATTAGAATGTTGAAGGCTAGAGAAGCCACATTTGCCCTTAAGACCAAGGCTTGCTTTTGACTACTCTGCCTCTCCTGCACAGCTGACTTTCTGCCAGAGACTCAGCAATCAGCTCCCCATTCCTCCAAGACAGCGTTTCTGCCCAGGAAACGGTCCCTTCAGGCCACAAATGACTGCAGATGGATTTTGCCGAGACATTAGTATCTAAAGAACCAATCTTTATATAGTACACCAATAAAAAAAAAAAAAATCATATCTTAAACTAAAAGCACCACGCATATAGAAGTGGATTCCCTGATACCTTGCCAAAGTGCAACGCATGGGTTAAAACACTAATTTCAACATCAGCATTTTGCACACACTTGAACTGGCGCCAGCAGCCGCACAAGGTTGCAGCCAGCCAACTCCTGCAGCAAGGCCATTGCTTTGGAGGGACTGCAGCAGGAGGGGGGCAAGTGGGGAACATGGACCTTGCATCTTGTAGAGGGATGGACACAAGTGCTGGAGATTGACACGGGGCCATGAAGCCTTGGGTGCCAGAGGGGAAGCCACAGCTCTCATGTCTGCACATCTTGCCTGCAGGCCAAGGGACAAAGCCACCACTCAGGGCTGCGTGGTCTGGAAACATCCTTGACCCCAGGTCAAAGGGAGACTGTGGCCAGTGAGCCATGGCCAGTGAGCCACAGGAGGATACGAGGGTCACTTTGCCACACCCTTAAAACCCAAAGCTGATTTAAATTTTTGGTCTTGGCATACACTAGAAACATAACATTGGTCTCCATCTTCAAGGCATATTATAATCATGACCCAAAGCACCCCTAAGACTTTCTGAACTTCTCAACAGTCACACACTTCCAGGTCAATACCAAGGTCCCACAGAAAGTAATTTTTATTTTTACCTTGCAAGTGTCTTCAGGAGGTTTGCCCAAGTCTCAGCATGCTCCTGAAGTATGTAAACAGCACAGGAGTACTCACCACTCTGCCATGAAATGCAAGCCATGCAGCATTCCCAGGCTTGTCATCACTGGTTCATTTTAACTGCAGTAATAAACCACACAATGAATATTAATCTCTCTGCATAAGCACTGCCACTCTGAAGAATGCTAGTAATTATTACTAGTGACATAATGCTATATTGCTGGAGAAAGAAAACAGCTGAACTCACCTTCCTCACCAGTCAACACCCAACTCATGTCTAAGCCCCTACCCACTTACATACTAGACACCCTGCACTGATTGAAAAGTGGGGTTGAGTGCTTTTTTCATTGTTACTAAGTTACAATTATAATTTTCCAACTGGCAACAATCCTTGCATTTCAACCTTCATCAACAAGCATGTGGTTTTGTGCATGTGTGTATGTGTAAAAGGGAGAAAGAAACCTCTGACAAATAACTAAATCATTTTCTTCATTTATTAGTTTATTGCTTCATCCTTATACTTCTCCATTCCCAGATGAACCTAGGAACCTGCAAAATTTCAGCAACATTTGCAAAAAACTAAAACTCTTCCTTTGAACACTGTTTTCAAAGTTTTTCCAGGAACACTCTGGTTACCAGATTTTCAGTGTGCATCTAACTTAAACCATGAGATTTAGTTATGTCTTCATCTCTTACTGAAGAGGATTATGTATAGCATCCAACAAAAGCACTAGCAATCACAGCTGCAGAGGGCAGGAGCTGGTGAATCCTAACTGAAGCCCCAGTTACCTGCTGGCACCGAGCTAACCACAATGATGGTTGGGCAGTGCTGCCAAGCATCTGCTGCAGCAGCAACCACTGTGTTGCCCTCCAGCCATCCATCTTCCCACACCTGCCAGCAACCAGCATCCCCCTCCCAGCCCAGAATTGGAGCCTGCACCCTCTCTTCTGCCACTCCAGCACAAAGTCAGGCCACAGCACCTTGACCCATTAGTCATGTACAGTAGCCATTGTATAAATCAACTCAGACATTCAGTGGAAATACAGTTATGATGTGAGCTGGCCTCCACTAAAAATTATTTACTTGCCTTGGGTAAAAAAACAGAGTAGTATTTTTAAGTTTGTTTCAATTTTGTTTCAGCTACAACAGATTTATCAACAGTTTTGCATTTTCTAAGACTCCAGAGTTCTTGCATTATTCAGAGGCAATCAATTCTGTAATCGTTCTTTACAATGAATAGGTAGCATACAAGATTGCCCTTAACAGCGAAAAAACAGTATACATACAACAGCTGATGTACCAGTAGAGCATGTGCCCCATTAGGGCCATGGAGTACTTGCAGTCACTAGAGATGCAGCCAAGTAGGCTTACAGATATTACAGACATAATGAATATAGGGTATCAGATCAGTTTAAGGCAAGAGAAGAATTAGCAAACATAATAGGGAATCACATCAGAGTTAATAGCCCCTGGGGAAACCTCTTTCCAAATAGCTCCTAGTAGGAGACAAGACTGGTGAGAAAAGGGGCAAATAACCAAGACTATCTTGGGTGAAATGATTTTAAGGAGGGGCTTTGGGAACACCAAGCTAGCTTCTTTATGGACTGGTTTCTATTCTCACATTTCCTAAGGTGAGAAGAAAGCAGGGAAAAGCTTTCCCTGGGTGCTCCTCAAGGGTGGCTTCTCCAGAAGGAGACACGTCTGCTGGTGTTTCTCTCCAGTCCTGTGTGGTGTGCAGTTATTTCCCCTCCTTTTCACAAGTCCCACAAGTTAAAATTATTGCTAGGAAGCATATGTAAATAAAAACCAGATTTAGCTGTTAGGGTCTGAAGAATTGCAGAGCCAGACTAGAAGTCCTCCAGGTCCCAGCATGGGGCTTTGAGCCATTCCTCTGTCTTGGAGGAGGCATGATCCAAGAGTCACATCTTTTTCAGGGTGCTCTGCAATGCGCCTCCCACACTCCAGCTGTTACAATACAGATGCTGTAGTTATAGGCGGTGTTCAATCTGATTGTGAAAGAGAAACACATGAATAAATGTTCCACGTGCCATATTTAACAAGAATTTAATTGTTAGGTTTTTTACAAATTATAAATGTAGTCTTCAAAACCCCTATGCTATATATAATTGATGCAACTGATGAAAGGCAAACAATGTAAATAATTTTTTACTATTTAAAAGTCTACTTCACTTTTCATTTTTACAAGAGGATGAGAAAATTCACTTCATAGGAAAAAATGGCTTGATACTGATATATAGTAAAATCCAAATTGAATTTTTACATACACACAAAGAGCACGCTAGAAGAAAAATACATAGATCAGAAACAGCAATGAATAAAGAAGAATACACTTATTGGGCCACATGGATCTCTTGTAATCACTTTAGCCTTCTTGTAGACATGGCAAGAGTAATTTTCACCTGGTGAATTTGGTTTGTTGTCTGTGACAGAAGAAATCCGAGGGAAGCAAGGAAGAGGAAATTACTCTTAGGAAACAGAACTAGCAAGGATTTTCTGGATCCCTCATTTGTTCATCGGGCCACAGTTCTTTGTCCTTTAATTCACCTTCGTATTGTGCTGGCATTAGAGTTGTGGGACGAAAGGGTGGACTCTGTCCCAAAACCCCCTGAGCCAGAAGAGGTTGCTCTGCCCGGTGCATCTCAGGACCTCCTGAGGTACCACCAGTTAATGGACAGCAGTGGCCATTTCGCCAGGATGTGTCAGTCAGCCAGTGGAGATTCGAGCATAAGTGTTTTTCTGCATTAGTCTGCAGAATAGCCAGGAAAATCCCTCAAAGGGTTTTGGCATGTTTGCTTGTAATCTGGAGCACCCACAGAAGTGATGCCTGGGGAGGAGCAGGGGCTCAGCCAGTCACCATCCCCAGGGGACGCAAGCTCAGCCCTTCACACCCCAAGAGCCACATCCTGATGGCTCATTTACAGAGGCAACCTGGATCACCCTGACTGCAAGAAGGGGCCTTAAAGAAGACAGAAGCGACATTTGCAAACTCCCAAACATCCCACTGTGTTTCCAGAACAGCCAAAGGCAACTGCAGTATAAATAAGAACAAAATCTTTGAGGTAAAGAGCAAGAGAAGTTATTTTACCCAAAACAATGAAACTCCTCTTAAGTTCCATCCTCTCTCAGGTCTGTAAATTACAATAATTGGAAGTGGGAAAAAGGTCAAAGCTATTAGATAATTTATTTCAGTGAGTAACAACTTCTGACTTCTTGCAGCCCGATAAAAAGAAGAAAAAAAGAACAATTCTTACATTGCCCTCCATAGGTGTAATTCCTGTGCATGTTCTCCATTAGCATTTCACATCACTACAACTCTCAGCTTACCTCCCTCAATGAAAAATAACATATTTTTGCTTTGGCAGAGAAGACACAGAGCTGTTGTCCAGCAATCAGTCTGAAATCTTGTGTGCCCTGTAAAGATGTACATACCACAGGGACGCTCAATAAGGTAAAGTAGCAGCGACCTTTTTAAAAGGAGTCAGGAATGCTACCAGTACTGGAAAAACAACCCAGTATCTATCATTTTACTCCTTATTGAAAATATTTTGCCTTCCCCTTCTTCCATACAATTAAATTTACTATGGTGAATTGGCATGCAAAATTGCCCACTTCATACACATTGTTGTTAAATTACTCTATAATTAGTACTAGCATATTGTACTTATAGCATTTACTATGCTTGATGGTTCCATCAACATAACCTTATTGTGATCTATAGCAGTAAGGATAACAATTAAAATGGTATTACTCACTTTTAAAGAGCCACTGACAAGTTCTACCCACATTTACAAGCATAGTTTCAATCATGTTTAGCCACATCCATAAACTCTATTAATAATTTCCATACACCTTTTTGCACTGTTTTCCCTATGTATGGAGAGGAACAGCAAAAGCCTTCCCACCCTTTTGGGCAGGACTGGGAGGCAGAGAGTCCAGGGCCATGATGGGGTACCTGCCTCCCATGGAGCAAAGACCGGAGGCTGTCAGGAGCCCAGGAAAACTTCTGCCAACAGTTTCATCAGTGCTGGCAATCTCCTATATAACTCGGTAGGATTTGGGATCCTAAGTCCTTTAGGCCCTTCTGCAAGTCCTGGTTTATTGCCCAGGAGGGATGCACCAACCATACTTGCCCAGGCGGGGAACAAGTGGGACCCTGCAGAGCTCAAGGGCAAACACCTCCCAGTCGTGCACCCGCGCAGATGGGGTGGCTGTGGTGGGAGTGGGGAGAGCCTTGCTGGAGGCCATGATGAACAGCACCCCAAAGCTCTTGGCATTTGGGAGGGGAACAGCCTGCTGCTATGCCACCCTCCTCTGTGTGGCCAAGGACAACTACAGGGACCTGAAAACCAAGGGCAAACACCAACTGCAGTGGTTTTTTTCTTTTTTTCTTTAAAGAAAACACACAGACTGTGCCCTGTTTGCCAGTTTGCAAGCTTAATTTGAAAACCAAGGATTTGAAGGGAGCCATCATGCTTGGTAAACCTGTCAGCATTCAAAGCCCATCCCATCAAAATCCACCATAAAATAATTGTAATATTAGCATTTCCCAAGCTATTGGAAGCAGCAGCACAGAACATGCTTGTGCAATGGTGAACAGCTGGCAAGTATGAGCTTTTATGTTGTGCCTGGCCAGATTTATATGTCAGGAGGGTGGAATAAATGACAGGTTCTGATGAGTGATAAAAACATGGGTTAAGGTTCGCAGAAACATTTCTCCCTGGCATTCCTGCACTTCCAATGAAGTTAAGGGTGGTGTTGAAACTTTTCAGGGAGACTGAAGCCTCCTTTGGCCAGAACGGAAACTAGGAGAGATGCCTTAAGAGGTCACTGGGATGACCACACTGTGCAACAAACAATTTGGACCAGAGCACAGGCCAGAGGTACAGAGCTCCAAGTGTTGACAGCAACTACCACAACCAAAGAGGGATTTATCCACTAGGGTCAAGCTTCTAAATAAACTATTTTATGGTCTTTGTTGTCTAAAACAAGGTGCAACTTCAGATCCCTTGGCTTTTGGGTGCCCAGCTGGAGACAGTGTACCAGGGATTGCTTGGTACTGATCCACCTCTCAGTTCCCAATGTCATCAGAAGTTAGGTGCCCCCTGTGACCCAAGAAACCAGAAGTAATTCCTCTGGCTGGAATTACATCCAGTCACATGGACCTATTCCCTGTGCACCATCTTAGAGCCAGGGCCAAGATTTAGCCCTTGGTTAGAAAGAATATTTATACATCTACTTCATACAAGCTGAGTGCGGGACCCGCCATAAATAGGTAGCTTAACACTAAAATTACTTTTAGAAATGAAGTCTTCCATTTTTCATATGGAAAAGGAAATCCATTTGAATACTAATAGCATTCTCTTTCCCTTATAAGCAGTGTTTCAGATTTGTAGTCTGGTACAGAAGAACAGGGTGAGGAGGAGGGGTAGAAGTGACCTCAATTCTGACAGTCACATAATTTTGCAGTTCAAAAGTTATTGGAACGTTTCAGAGCATAATGCCCAACAATTTGCATTCCAGATACCTTCCATAGAAACTGAAGGATTGCTAAAGGTTGCATATCTCTGCTTTAATGCTTGTGCCCTTTTCTCAAATTAGCGATACTGTCAAGCTCTGATGAGATCATATCTTTGACACAGAGTAAAATTATGGTAACATTCATGTGTGATCTTATCCAGTACAACTCCTATTTTCATGGGATTAGAAAAGGAAAGAAAGTCCCATTAAACTATATTAAAGAAGGTGATATTCACCCTGCAGCTATAGGAATATATTTGAGCACTACATATCACATCCTGTGAAAAGAAGGTAGAAAATGAAAATTCAAAAGCAGCAACAAGGATCTAAGCAATCGTGTAATACAATCCCAGCTACAATTTAGTGCTGATTGTAATTCTAGGTTTCTAGACAGAAGTGAAAGAAACCAGATGAAGTTTGTGGGACTGTTACCACACGTATAATTTAAAAGGGTGCCTATAGCAGCTGAGGATCCGGCCTTATTTGTGAAAGGCAGGGTTTGAACAGCATATTTTGCCTATAATTTGGCAATGTCCAGAACACATTCAAACATCCTCCCACTTCCGTAAGGGGAAGAATGATTAACAACAAAAGGAGACCCACGCTCTGCACTGATGGTAAATCTCTCTCTCCGGGGAGAATGGAGTGGTACATGGCTCCTGCACCTCAGCACACCAGAGCAGCAGGTCAGGCAAGCCCCCAGTGCAGCAGCCCCCCCAGCTCTCCTGGGGGGCTCTTGCGTCCCCAACACAGGGCACGGCTGAAGGAGCGGCTGCCAGCAGGCAAGTGGCAGCTCAAGGCCAGGCAGAGCCACATACCCCAGCTGGACAAAACTGGGATGAGCCCAAAGCGTACGTCCTAGCCATGTTATGGGCTGGGAGAGGAGGCACTGACCACATGCGCGCCCCAGGACAGTCACAGTGCCATCAGCAGAGGACCGTGGTCACAAGCATATCGCGAGGGATGCCCCCAGCAGCATTGTGTGCCAATATCAGGGTACACAAATACCAAGAGAGACTCTCATGCTCATTCCCAAGGTACCTGCTCACTTTAACAGCACTATAGAAGTGAAGACAGCGTGATAGAGACAGTGCTGTGAACGGGATTCGTCATCAGCATTGTATTTCAGGTTCAGACAGCCCTGAGGAGGGCAAAAAGCATCAAGACAAAAGAACAGGAGTTCCTCAAGGGTTTCAGACTAGATTTGAACGAAGGACTAGGGCATACACATTTTCCTGAACATCTCTGCTAACAGGGAATACCAGGCCCTTCTTAGGTGTCTGAAAAATAAAACCAAGTTGAGCCCTGCCATAACCCCGTTCTTCACTCTTGAAGTCTCGTCCCAATCTTGTGAGAGTGCCAGGGTGTGGTGACACAACAGCCCTGGGGTGTGTTACATTTAGGAGCACCCCAGGCTGCTACCACAGGGCTCGTGGTCAGTGCAATAACCCATGGGTACTTACCCATCCCAGCCATGGAGCCAAAACCACATGGGAGTCATTCAACCACTGCCTTCCCTGGGCTAATGCAACTTCTACACACGAAGCTCAGCAGTTCAAGGGGCTTTGTCAGCTTGGGCATGCCTTCAGCCCATATTCATTAAGCCCAAGACCACCTATTTAAATGCTATTGGAAACCAGTACCTATCTGCAGCATTGCCTTGCACTTCAGCGAGGCTTTTCCCAACTCCCACTGCCACAGTAAACACAGCACCCTGCAGGCCTCCTGGGGGCTACTGCCACATGCAGGGCTTAATGAAGCTGCTCTGCTGCCTAATGAGGCCACAGATGTAGGGCTCGGATCAGCTGAGGAGGAATAAAAGTACACAAGGATCATACCACAGCTGAAGCATGGCATGTTAGACAGAGGCACTTAAGTGCAATAAAACAGGCTGGGTTTTGTTCGGTCACCCATCCTCAGCCTAGAGCCATACTGAGTTTCAAACACTCTGAATTAATGTATGGGAAGACATACACATGATCTATGCCCTTCACAGCACAGTTATTACACGTCTACCTTCCCCATCCCATTAATTTGGTTGCTTTCATGACAACAGTCCAGCCCATATAAAAATAATGGGATTCCTCAGGACTCACACACTCCTCCCAGCACACCTTCCAGCTGAGCAAACAGCAGAGGTCCCAAAAGCTTCTACAACTCTGTGCAACTGGTAAGAGACTGGGAAACCACCTACAGGCTGGTGGGAAGCCATGGCGTAATACAACCAGCACTTACTACTGTTTATCTGGACCTACTGGGTCAGCACCCACTCACACAAGAGCACACCCTTACTAGCAACTTTGCCTCCTGTTTCAGGCACTACAAATCCACAGTAAATAAAAAGCAGGATGATATCCGAGCCAGAAGACCTTCAAGAGTACATAACTGTAATCACTGAAAGCATGAAAACAGAGGTGACCTACCAAGCTGATCCTAGCCTTGAAAGGGAAGATGCCAGGCCAGACCCCACTCCAGCTCTCAAGCTTTTCACAGCTCTGCAAATCAGCAGAGGTTGGCTCCTGCTGGTTTTTATAACAGCCAGGTGCTGATCAGGCCAATCATTGATCTCTAATAGGCCTGAGATCCCTCTTTAAATGGCAATGCAGCTAAAAAAAAAAAAAAAGTATTGTTTTTAATCCTAGTTTCTGTAAAATAGGGCTGAATTTTTTTTTTATCTACTTCTGTGCCTGTTTTGAAGATTTGTCAACAAATGTCTACACATAGTTTTGAGAAACTCAAATGAAAGACCAGCAAATACGAATTTACTATGAAGTGGCCCAGAACGCAGCTAGGCCTGATCAACAAGCCTAAAGCCTATTGAAAGTCTTTGAGTGCCTGCAGACAGCAGGAAAGCTAAGAAAAAAATTCTTATTTGATACTGTGGGGCAAATTTCCTCACAATTTGTGTAGGCAAATTCAGAGCGTAAGCGCTTGGAGTAAATGCTGTAGGTTCTTCCTGAGAAAGTTTCTCTTATCATAAACTGAACCACTTTGGTGACTTCCCCCAACACAAAAACCTAGCTCCAGAAAACTTCTGTGTCCGAAAGAGAAGGAGATGGGGAAGCTCGAGGGTGTTTCTTATGAATGATCCTCTGTAATGGGGACTGGCCTGAGTGACCAGGGCAAGGCCAGCGTTTCAATTTCAGTGTTCGGCAGGCAGTGTGGTGCCACCAAAACCAAGCGAGCTCTGCCAGGTCACACCAGCTGAGATCTGGCTGCTGCTGTCTGCTCAGGAGTTGGATAAGCAACCCCTGCAGAGCAGCTGAGGTTTAGCTGTCTGATGGGAACTCAGTGCCTGCTCCCCTGCTCCTCTGGAAATCCCCAGCCATGGTGAGTGCTGGAGAGCGAAAACGTTTGAGTGATGGAAAGCTTTCCTCAACACCTCCCAGTGAAACCCACTTGCCATTCAGAATTTTTGCAGTCAGAAAGCATGCAATTTCCCACTTCTTGTGCATAAAACCGGGAGGCAGGCTTTCCCAATCCCCTGCATCTTTGCTATTAGCCTGCTGTTTTCACACAGACCCTCGACACGCCAAATGATTCAGGCTGTGCATTCCCCATGCCCAGATCTTAACTGCCACACAGTAATTGCAGGGTTGGACATGAAAACATTACTCAGCTCACCATGACTGATGCCTCTAGACGTATGGAGAAAATGCAAGCCAAGTACCCTCAGCTTGCCCACACAGACATGCAGATGGTTTTGATAAACAAGGTGATCTTGTCTCTGAAGAACCTCAGTGTTGGCTAAGGTTAGCTGGTGGCCAGGGGTGCTCAGAAGAATTCTGGTGGCTTGGGCAGAGTCCGTGATCAGCTTTGCTGAAAAATATACTCTGACATCTGCATAAGAATAGCTGGGAAGGCAAAAAACGAGCAAATGTGAAATGTAATTTGAACATACGCACACAAAAGGAAAGACAGCAGTTATATATCCTTATTTCAAACCCCTTCCAAAAACTGTGGGTGAGAAATTCATGTTCTTCTTATGCGAGCCCATGGAAAAGGAGAAGAGAAAGTTTAAAAAAAAGAAAATGAATGATTACACAGAAAAGCAGAAAAATTTTAGAGAGGAAAATGTAGTCACAATATCCAAGGTTTTCAAACCTCCGACTGAGCAGGTGTTAACCTTACTGTGTACAGCCAGCACAAGGTGGGGCTTGCTTTTCTTAGTCCTTTATAAACCTAAAATGGCTCATTTTTAATGCCTGAGGTGAAATTAATTACCATTTCTGAAAAATCAAGGTAGTGTACACAGACACACACACATGCCATGGGCATACGAGACTTGATCAAAACTTCTGGAAAACTTGGGACAAAAAAATAACCCCATGCATTTTGGGGAGGAAAAGAGAAGGAACCCTCCGGGGTTTCCCCCATCTGTCAACATGCTCTGTTTGAACATTGACAGGAGAAAGCATCCTCTGTCCTTCCATCCATTCATCCAGAGTTGGAACATGTCAGTGTATAGGCTTTGCAAGCCTGGAGAATAGAACCTTTTGGTTTATTTTAAATAGGCTTTTGCCTTGGAAACATTTGCAATTTCCTTGCATTTTTTTTTTTTTTTTTTACCTTGATGTGCTGGTGCCTTTCCTTGTTAATAATCTGCACAAAGTACCTGTGTAATCAGTCTATGTTGTGATTTCCATCTCTCTTGGGTGCATTTAATCACTGGAGAAAAACCAAGATCATAATGAAAATGCTGCAAATCAAAGTTTTTAGTTAGATATCAATATATCAGTGGTATTTTGATAGACCTTATTCCAAGTATTCAAGTACATGCTCAATATCATGCATGCTCCTTCCATAGCAATTAAATATTGTCTCAGGCAGAGTGGCAAAAAGAGAACTGAATTAAAGTTAGTTAAGAGAACAGATGTTGTTATTTGTTCAAGAGGAGCTTAGCGGGAACTTGGCTTCCTGAGAAATTGGTCCTTCCTTACACAAACGCATCATATTTCCTTCCCCCTTACGCTACGTGCTCACCCCCTAAAGCTGATTTCGCTGATACTGCTCACACGCCGAGAGCTGCACATATGCTTTAGTAACACACAGAAGGGGAGTCTAACTCACAAGCAGAAATATTACTGCATGATTAAGGACTCTATACAATTGGAAAAATCCTATGTTCAGACACATGAGCATCCTGAAGCATCAGTTTTGATTTGGTGGCTGGGAGAGGGGCAGGCAAAAAATGGAGAGAAACCAAACCCTCACTGAATATGACGAGAAATATATGGTTGTGTATGACTGCACTTAGCCAGCCTAAAGAAGCCTCTTTTTGCTGGCACCCATAACATGCCAGACCATCCTTGTTCTCACTAAACCAAAGCTCCCTAACGCCTGTTGTGCCACACCACTAAGAGCCTGCATTCCGCTAACGACAGCCCTGAGTAATGAGGCAGCCCCGCAGGGTGGTTGTGGCCTCCCTCTCCTTGCAGTTGAGAGGCTGAGAAGGGCAAGGCACGGCCAGGAAAATATTAGAAGCATGTATGCCCCACTGGGGGTTAGGAAATAAAGGTTAGGGTTTGATTTATTCCATTAATACAGAGTAGTTTCCAGAGTTTCACAGTGTGCACAGTGCCAGGTGGGTTTCGACAGGTAGGCCTTCAGCTGTGATAAGTTTGCAGGCAGTGGAAAACAGAACAAACTCATAACTCAAACAAACCTAAATATTAAATTACAACTCCACTTAATGCTACCTCAGAAAAATGGATGGATGCAGGGAAGGAGTTTTCCACAGCATAGATGTCCCACTGGCAAAGCTGGGCTGGCCTGATGCTGCAGGAGGGGGGTGTGAGCCTCCTGACTCCCAAAATCCTGGACTTTGACAGCTCCAAGTTTTTGCGGGGCCGTGAATGGAGATGAACTCGCCTCCTCGCCTGTCCTCACCGAACGTCCCACCACCATGGCAAACAGGGGTTTGGGACCCCGCTGGCATCTCGTCTCGCGGGGGGGCCAGTGCGGCACAGACCCTCTCGGGACTCGGAGCAGCTGAAGACTTTGCGTGAGGTACAGGGTTAAATCCTTCTCCTCTGCGGCAGCACGACCAAGGGGCCCCAGGAGTGGCCAAGTACATCCCATATGCCTCTGCTGCTGTCCTTCCATCTCTTTTTTCCCCAAACACTGGATTCTGTTAGATATACATCTTGATGAGGCCCTGATTCAGCAAACTCTGTAAGTCAGGCACACAAACTATCCTGACGGCCAAAGTTAAAGCCGGGCTCATCTTGCTGGGGATGGGGACAGATTTACTCTTAGGGCACCAGTAAGGGGAGGACCGGGCCCCTTGTCACGGGGTGTTAAATGGGCTCAATAAAAGTGGAGCCATTAGCCCGTATATTTGCTGTGCTCAACGTCAGCCCTCATTGATCCCTGGCTGCTCGCAAGGTTGGAATTTTACATATTCAATTATCAGGGGAGAACATTTAAACAAAAGCCGGAAATAGAGTAAGGGCAAGAAAATTGCTGATATATCAAACCAGGGCGGTTCTGAAAGCCACTCACTATATATATTCCAAGATGTTTACTATGCATTTATACAGATAGCACTTAAATATGAAAAGTTGCACTCCATTTAGAAAACAGCCACCAAAACTTTCTAAGTTTCATAACCTGTCTTGCTGAGAAAAAGATATATACATCTTCAGTCTGGAAGAAGACAGACCAGGTGAGAGCCATATCTAGACAGTGAAGCAATATTTTTCCTTCATTACTTACTACTGCAAATGTGTGCCCTTTCCTGGAGGGAGGGCAGGATAATTTAAGCCTTATCATTTCACTGCTCACCTATATTATCAGAAATTATCTTGCCCAGTATTAAGGACTGAAGATTTCTTTCCAAACCGGTGGGCGAAATATTTTAAACACGCACATTTAAAAATGGGAAGAAAGGAAGACAGAAAAAAACTGGGTATGCATTGCTGTAAGAAGTAACTGCAAGGAGAATCACAAACAGCCTCTTTTTTCCTCTGGATAGCCAGCCCTGAAGCAATAAAGAGGAGAAACACTTCCATTAATTTCCGCTTGGACAGATCAATACCATGACACCAACCAAACCAGATCCTTTTCTCTCCTTTTCCACTACAGGGCTGGGCAAAGCTCCCGTCACTGGAAACGAAGCCACGCACCATGCTCCAGCCCCCTTGTGTGGTCCCAGCCCTCCTTCAGAGAAGAGAGGTCACTGCTCTCAGGAGGACATGGCAGCCGTCCCCATCACGACAACGTCCTGATGCAGAAGTGCTGTGCTGGTTGTGCCATGCAGTGCTGCTGCCCTTCACGCAGGGTGCTCTTCTCTGTCTCTCATTTACATTTGCTTTGCTTCATTCTTAGCTCACCACTTTGGAGTTTTGCTCTTTCTGAGACAGTGCAGGAATGTAAAATAAATAAAAAGGCCATTGAAGTCTAAGTAAGGAACAGTTACGCTCCCATTCTGCAACCCTGCTGGCACAATGGGAGGGACACACAGGAGCAGTAACTGTTCCAATACCTCCCCAGGAGAAGGAAGCATGTATTCCACTTCTGTGGGAAGAAATGGAGGGGTGCCTTTCTGTAACAGGAGTCCCTTTGGCCCTGGTCATTCAAAAGATTGCTGGGTTTTTTTGTCAGAACACAGAAAAAAATCTTCCCTTTTTGAACTTATCACCTACAAATTGTAATTTTGCTCATTCTGCACAGAAAATTATATTTGTGTGCTGAACGTGGCTTGCAGTCATTTGACATATTAAGCTCTGTCTCACTTCAGCTGGTCATGGAAGCCTTCCACAGCCGAGGCAGAGACACTTGCACATGTCCAGCTCTTTGTCTTGCTTATTACATTAATTGAAATTGATGTGGTGGAAGTTGCGGGAGGTGAATTCATCACACTGTGTATGAAGGCTGCTGCTCAAATGGGAACTGATCTACTTTCAAAATGTCTTGCTTTAATGTGTCTAGTGATATTTTGTTAAAGAAAGAGACATCTAGTATTTAATGCTCTTCATCTTTCAAAAGTGAGCAAATACTTGTAATTAAATTAATTATGATAATCATGCAGGTGTCTCATGTGTGCTGTAAGTTGGGTTTTGATTTCCAAGACATTGCCTCCTGAAAGGAAATAGTTTATTCCTTTGTTCTGCACTGCTTTTGATTGGAAGGACAGTGAATAATTAATTACAGCGATATTACAGACTCGTAAATTACTACAAGAAAATGACAGGTTCTCCCTGTGGCCCCCTCCCCTGTGAATGGGCTGTTCCTCCTGGAAGAATGGGACAGGCTCTGGCAAACCCCCCAGGCAGGTGGCTCTCTGCAGGAATGGTTTCATCAGGAAAGTGATCTTAAATCATGCGAGAAATGCCAAGCAGTTCTCAGTACACCTTTACCTCGGGGGTGGGAACTGCAATTTCCATTTCAAAAGCATTTCCACAATTTTAAAGCAGGTTCTTCCAATTAAGAAGAAAACATTACATTTTCCTTTGAATTTAAATTAGACAAATCCAGGCCATTCTTAACAGCTAAGTCTTACTGAGCAGTAGAAACCACATGTCCATCTTCTGTTAAAGTGTCCCGTGCACATCAGTGAAAGGAAAGGAATAAGAACTCTCTCCAGTCACCTCTCTCAATGCACGCACTTCATGGATTTCTGCCAACAGGACACTGCCTGTTGGTATTTCTTTCATGAGAATTTTGGCTAAACCAGGATGGCTGCTTGAGGTCCCAACCAGGCAGAGTTGGATAAACTGCAAGAGTGGATAAAATACAAAGGAACACACACCAGGATTATGTGCAGGTATTCCCAGAAATAAGAGCAGAAAAGTCAGCACTGAACCTATTTCCCTCTGGAACCTGTTCCACCCTGAGTGCCAGTGCATCCCGGTTGCCCAGGAAGAGGAGGGGCATTGGAAAACAGGTTTACAATGCTGCAAATGTTCCCAAAGAGTTTCTGCCTCCTTCTCCTAAAAAAGTTGCAGCTCAAAGTTGAATCAATAGCTCAAAGAAGTGGGAGAAACAATAAAATGGACCTTCAATTAAAACAGCCCAAATCCGACACAATTACTGAGCAGTGAAAGAAAATAAATGGCCTTTAATTGATGCTGCAATTGCACAGTGTCCTCACATTGCTCAGTTTTAATTTCTGAATTAAGAAGTCTCTCTTCTTAATAGTCACTCATGGCAACTAACTGTTGCCTTCTGCTAGTCCCATAAGGTGCTCAACAGCCAAATTATCACTTCTTTATTCTTCAGTAATAGCTGGACTCTTTCAAACAAAGACCTCAGTTCAGGGGAAGCTCATGAAGAAGTTTAACGGTACATTAAATGATGCTGAATTACACAGGAATTTGCATGGATTTGCATTTTACATTTATATTAATGCCAGATGAGTTCATTATGATTCATCTAACAATAATGAATGCTAAAGGAATAAGTAATGATCATGATATTACAACTGTGCCATGAGCCTGTCTCTGCAATTTCAGTCTCTCTCGTATTTTCTACAAAAGCAGAGAATTGGTTACTATCACTGGCAATGTGACATTGCTCTCCTGTTACCATCCTGACTCAGGTCTAACTTTTATGAGACTTTCATGGGTTTTCTGTGAACATGTGCTTAAAATGTGCTTAACTTGCTTAACGTGAACAAGTTTTTCTGTGCTTAAAAGTCTTTGCCAATTATCATCTTTCCAGGATTCAAAATAGCAGAAAAATCACTTGTGGTCCTTTTTCATTTGTTGATTTTGCTGTCTTTCCCCTTTCTCTCAGTGGATTGCTAGTGAGCGGCTCACACAAGCCCAGCCAGCACATGAGCATGTTCCTCTTCTCTCATCTGAGGTCTTAGATCTGTCCTAAGTGTCAACAGAACTGGCCAACAGATGCAGATAGATTTGGAGAGGAGATGAGGACTTGTCTCTGTCAACCACAAGCCTGCCCTGTCTCCTGCCATTCTTCACCTTTTCTCCCTGGATCTGAGCGAGCTGCTGGGTGCTCCTAACACCCACTGGCAGCGCCCACAGCTCCTGCCAGTCCGGCTGCTGCTCCTGAACACCCACCCAACCTGGGAGTGGACAGAGCCAGTGGCCTGCATGCAAAGTGTCTTAGCACTGCTACAGAATATGGTTAAAAAGTCACAGGAGAAAGAGCTCCTGCTGTTTGTTAAAGTCTATACGTTTTTAGAGCTCGCTCTTCCTACCCATGTTACAGTCTGTAGAATGGCACTGACTTGGTCCCTCCAAGTTTACTATCAGAAGAGTAAACGGTCTTGCTCTTTGAACCTCACGCAATGGACTTCCGTGAGGTGGAGAAAATAGGTAGGAAGAAGATGACCAACCACTGAACATAAGGATAATTGAGGATATAGAAAGAGTGACTGAGGCATAGAGCAGACTAAAAACTGAAATGTGAGTTTTTGTAAAAAAATTCTGACTTTTTTTTTTAATAGCAAAATCCAAAAGTTGATACTATGGAGATGTAAATGATGAGTATGTATGGAATCAAACCAGACAATTTTTTTTCCCGATTCACATTAGTGAAGTCCTCTGCTATTGATTGTCTTTCTTAGAATGTAAATAGGTCTTCTGACAGTACAGGTGTGACTTTAAAGGATGTGGCCTAAAATTTGCCTTAGGTAGGAATATAGTTTGAAAAAATATCAGAAAAAAAATCCCATCCTCATAATTCCTGTAACAGTGATTCTGTTTCACATCTTTTGCTACATTATTGTGCTTTCCTAATACTGCTTTAAACCCCTTTGGCAGGAACAGCTAATAACAGGTTGGAAAAATTAATATGTATGTTAGATGGAAACATTCTATTGTTTCCATGGATATCTGCAAAATCCCTTCTGTAATATGTCTTCCTGCAAAATGTTTAATCAGCAGCAAAAAAGCCAAATACCTGTAAAGTGGAGAACAAGCTTTAAAAACCCTATTAGACCCCTCAGGACATTTCTCTGGCTCCCGCAATGATGTGTACCTGGCATGTGACAGCCACGCTGCCCCTTGGTTTTTTTGGGTTTCTTGTTTGTTTTGTAGCATCCAAGGCTGCCTTGTCTTGGAGTGAACTTGGGGAGATTAGATTATTTTCCTTGCTGCTGGCCCTTCAGAGATGCTTATGGTTGAGTGGGTTTCCAAGCTGACATCGCCTTGGGTTCCATCAGGCTGGCTGTGTTGGTGTGTCACTGCTGGTGGAGGCTGGGGAGAGGAGAAGCCTCGTGCGGTTTTTCCCCGGGTCAGTACCCAAGAGGAGAGGCTATAGTGTCTATCTTCTTCCGCAAGACCTTTAACAGTCCAAGGCAAAGGCTCTTTCTCCAACATTCCTGCTCTGACTTTTCCATGGAATATTTTATAAAAATTTCTACAGGGGAAAAAGGAAATTTTAAATAGATTTCATCTTGTGTTGAAGAGCATTCGCCTCTTCCCCAACACCTTTTCTTGCTTCAGAAATCTTGCACTGCTATCATTTCACTGAGAACCCACCTTCAGCTTCAGTTATTAGTGATTTAACAAGGACCGTTTTAATTATAACAGCTGTTGGTTTAATTACCAAAGGATTTATAATTAGACCCCCTGCACAATCCTGCTGCTAAACCAGAGGCTCAGAAACCCTCCTGACATGGGTCGAGCTCATGGGGCAGTCTGTCCGTCCATCTGGTGCCCCAGCAAGCAGCCACCCTTTGCCTCAATCTTTCGGGAAAAGGAAGTGGAATGAGTGAAAGCAGCTAGGATCACAGATGCAACTGATCACTACATCATGAGCACAGAAACATTCCTCATGCTAATAAATATTAGGTGCATTGGTTTGTTGGTAACAATAAATAACTGTGCAAACTTCTCGTGTGCTTATTTCATAGCTCTTATTACTGTTTCAAGGAAATTTATCTCACAACCCTCTTTCAAGCAATCAACTCAAGAAGTTGTTTTGAAAGCTTCTAGCGATATCAGGAAAGGATACTCTTCCCACACCTTTTAATTAGAATAGGGAAAAAAGGACAGTTTTAGACAGATCTGTATGCTTTTACAGCAAACCTTGCTGTGCAGTTGGTACCATACAGTCAAGACAGTCTCCTTGGTTTTGAGGTCCTTTCTGAGCTCCTCAGGAAATTTAGACATTTCAACATCCACTTGCTGGAATGGAAATTTAACATTTTGGAAATTCTCTCCAGAGTTAGAAATGCTGAAAAGCTGGACATCAGAAATGTTAAAGGTAGAACCTTTCAGGAGACACTGGAACGGTGACTTCAGGGAAGTTTTAATTTCAGTTAAAAAAATAAACCGTCAGAAGGCAAAGAACATTTAAAATGGCAGGCAGTTGTATTTGCCAGGGACAGTCAGCCCAAGGCAGAAGGCCCTATTTGGTGGGGCAGGAGTGGTAGAGCAGAAACACTCATTGCTCTTGATGAATTAAAAGACACTTGAAGAGGAGAGGGAAGGTTTTGTTATCCTGTAATTTCAATTAGACACTGTGCTGCCCTTCCTCTTTCACAGACCATGGTGCTATGCGCCTTTAACAGAGCTGCCTTTTCTTTCCAGAGGGGCCTTATACTTGGAGGCAATGAGAGATCAGTTCTTGCAAAAAGCAGGTACAAAGCAATGCATCAGACAGCCCTGCCCAGGGCACACGGCACCATGTCACCAGCTTTGCAGGCTCTGATCTGTGCTGTCCCTTTGCTTTCCTGCACAGATCTCTCTTCTGCCACATCTCCCCATATTTGCAAAACACTGTGAGATTGGTGGAAAGGAATTGTAAGAGATAAGTATTCTCCAAGAGGAAAACTGCCTATTCAGTTACAGTTATCTCAATTAAATTATGTCCTAGAGTGAGTGCTCAGTTATTCTGACAGTGGTGAATTTCAAAATTAATTTCATTTCCTTTTGCTGGGCAATATTTTCTCTTGGGCTGGCAGGTGTTCTGAACTGGATGCTCTCTTCCCCTGGCTGTTATTTCCCTTCTGCTTGTGCATCACTAACGCGAGCACAGAGTACCCAGAGAAGGGGAGAGTCTCCTGACTGCCCATCACCTGCAACGGGCGAGCTGGAGGTAGCGGGGGCTGTCCTGCGCAGTGCTGCTGACTACAGCCCTGCGCCTGACAGCCCCAGCACCGGCAGGCAGCATCCGCTCCCCTTCCACACGCAACAGGTTTGAAAGCCCCACTGCAGAGGACTGGGCTCAAACCTCTCTGTGTGCACCCCTTGGCTGCGTATCAGCACAGGCTCCATCGTCTGTTTTAGCTGAGCACGGTGAGTAGCACTTGACAGGTTATTGACTTGCAGTGATACACTTTATTAAAAATCAGGGGGGACCGAAGCTCTTAGCTCCTTATTAGAGTGCAGACTTGTTAGGAAAATTTAGTGATATGAAAACTATTACAATATCCAGCAGAAACAGTCCTTCTGAGACATTCAGAATAGCAAAAGGTTAAATTAAAACCTCCCTGCTGCAGCATAATCAGGAGATGGCCAGGCACAGTCTCCATGTTACCATGCTGTGCATGCTTAAATTAGAACAGCGAAGCGGATTTTATATATATATAGCATGAAGATATTATAATACATAGACATGCTTCCCCTCTCCAAATGGCCTTCTTTTCCACTTTTGAGTCTGAAACTGTTAGAGCTTGATTCAAAGCTCACTGAAGAAAACGTGCTTTTCGTATGAGAAAATGGCCTTCAGATGGCCCTGCAGTGCTCAACTCTGAAAGCTGGCAAAATGCTGGTTAATGCCTAGTGATGAAGAGAAAAGAAAAAGCCCTCACAGACATGTCTATTTAGTTACAGACCACAGGGACCATTCATGGCATGGATATGACACCATCAACCGATGCAACGAACAAAGTCTTTGAGAACTGGACAAGGTCCAACCTTGAACCATCTCTGGGGGACACCTTCAATGCCTAATAACTGTAAGCACAGCTTGGTATGACAGACAGCATCTACAGCAACAGATGCCAAAAACATGACCCAGGGAGATGAGCAGGGCTGTATGGCTGCTGTGTGTCCAAAGCAAAGACCACAGTGAGTCTCCTCCAGGGATAATCATGCCTTCCCTCTCTTCACCGCAGAGCCACCGGCCTCCGCAGCCCATGGGTGTGGATCAGGGTCAGTGCCAGCATCTGCACTGAATGCGCATCACAGTGCACACGCAGATTTCATGGACCCAACACACAAACTGGACCCAGAAAATGTACATAGTCATATACTAATTGTACAGAGCATTTTCTACCTGCTATTCTATATCAGCATTGAGCCAGCTGGGCGATCTCAGCACCACAAGCAAGCGCAGCTGAGCCTCAATGGTGGGTAGTGACAGGGACAACTTTCTCACAGTCTGCAGAGCACAAACTCTTCTGAGACTTCAGCCCGCGGCGCAGCTCAGTCTAAAGATTTGTCTAACCCCAGCATGGGAGCTGAACAGTGTCAATAAACAATTAGCATGCTCCCAACCAAGCAATTAAATCAATGGCAAGTGGGGAATTCCAGCAGACAATGCAATTACTGTATTAACTACAAAAATTGCTACACGTAACTACTACAAGGAAGAATCACCAACTAAGAAAAAGCTGGGCTGGGGCCGTTTGCTTCAACACTTGCCTCTGCAGTGGAACAGGATCCTTCAGTGGGAGCTAGGGTGTGTTTGATTCAAAGTGAAGATAACAGTTATTATTACAAAAATTTACTGACAAAAGGGAAGAATGTTTTTCAACAGCGGTGCCATGATCTGTGTTTGAAGGAGCTCACAAACTGTTTGGCCACTTCAGGAAGAGGATAAGGCACTAGTGGAAGGGACCGAGCAGTAGGTGCTTTACTTACAGCACAATTAGCTTCTGAGCTGAAGGGCAGCAACATAGGTTGTCCTCGGCAGACAGCAGGAGCTCTGCAGCTCAGCAGCCGATCTGACCGCAGGACGCTCAGCGCTGCAGAGCAGCCAAACCCCAGCACGAACACTTGGGGAAAAGCGAGCTCTCCTCAAGCTGGATCAGCACCCTGACACTTCCTATGTGTGTCTCATGCTTAATTACGAGTCACATTGCACATCCTGCTTGAACTGCTCAGAAGAGCTGCTTAGCTTGGAAAATTCAGAATCCATCCGCTCATTATGCAAGATAAAATAACTCTCACTTCAACGGGAGCTGACATGGAGCCTAGAGAAAGAGCAGATCTGTGAAACAGGGGCTGTTTGATCCATGCTTTGCTAGCTGTTATATCAGCTCCTCTCAGGAGATGAGAAGGAATATTAGCCAGGAAATTACTTTCCGGTTAGTTCAAGCTGTGTTTTGCAATGCTGATTGAGGTGGAAGGTGACAGAAACAATTGCTAAATATCAATAATATTATGCACACAATTAAAATGCAGCCAAGAGTCTTTTAATACAAAACAAAATGAGGTTGTGAGCCTGTGCAGAGATTCAGTGATGTTGCTAGGTTAAATCTTCAACTCAGTGGAATATTTGAAAATGTAATTTTGCCTCCTCCTCCAAATCCCTTTTAATATTCACAATTGGCCTCTTTGTTAGAGATTTCCAGCTCTGAAAAGTTGTTTGAGCTGAGTAGCTAAGGATTATCTCTAATAAAGCACTGTTATTCAGGACAAATCTCTATAGACATGTTTACTAAATAACTCTGATATTTTACAGAATAAATTACATCAATTACAACCACAACAGCAACAAATATAGGTGGTGAAACGTTTCGGTCATGGCCATCATAAAGAAAAAAAAAAATCAACATGGAATCTTCTTTTGGCATAAACACTCAAAGTCCCAGACAGGCTTTTGTCATTTCAGAGTTCGTGAAAGAAAAGAGACAGACCAGCAAATAAAGCAGAGCAAGGAAGAAGGCAGGGTGTCCCCACCTGTCCGTGCCCTGCGCAGGGACCATTCGAGGCAGGGACGTGGTCAAGCCCTGCAGCCCCACGCGGGGCCAGGCAGGAGACGGGGCAGGAGATGCACGGGGGCTGCCCCGCAGCCACGACCGCTTGCTGCCAGCAGGACTGCGCTGCTGGTGGAGGCGACGAGCGGCGTTTTGCAGACAGCCGTGCACGGTCCTAGCTGAGCGCTTTCCTCGCTCCTCGGTCCCACCATTGCACTGTGGCTTACAGGGCCACTTTCAGCAGAGAGAGGTCCTGGCTGCCCCAAGCCAGCCTCCACCGAGGGACCAGAGGAGCTTCTGAGGGCACAAGTGAGGCCAGAGAAAAACCCACCCTCGCCCACAAGCATCGCTGAGAACAGGACCCTTCTGTTCTCTTGCCGATCTTCTATCCCCAGGCTTCGCAGGCACCAGCGGCCGGGAGCAAATAGCGCTGCGCTGCGTGTCCCTGGTGAGGGAGCAGCACAGCCCTCAGGCCATGCCATTGCCGGGCACAGCTCCACCCGGCAGGTTAACTTTAGGCCAGGAGACGTGGTAAGGGAGAGAGTTTTCCCCGCGGGGATATTTGTTCACTAGATCTGTTCCTTCTTCTGTCATCCATCTCGTAGTTGACTTTGAGCAAAGTCATTTTCCCTCTCTGTGCACCTGTTTTTCTGCGGGTACCAATCCCTGACTGCTTTGTAAGGCACTTAGAGCTACAGCTGAGAATATCTGGGCTTGCTCCTCCTGCCTGGTAGCGAGTTTACAGCAGAGACTGCTGCGTATGCCTCGGACAACCAAGGGTTGAATCGGAGGGACTTGCTAGGCTCTCCAAATGTTTTCTAACATTGAGATGCTTAGTTTCTAGTGACAAGCTTGGAAGCCTGACATTTAACTCTTTTTGAAAACCATGGCTTGTGCTTGCTCTTGCAATAGGATAAGGAGAAACCTTTGTTTTGGCCACGTCCTTCTGACATTTTCAGTGACAAAAATAAATTTGATCTGCACAAGCTGTGAAGGAACGGGAAAGATGTTATTTCCAAAACATGCGTGGTGCTATCGGATATGATAAAAGACTGAATGAGTCAGTAAATGTAGCAGTTTAGTAGCTTAAAAAAAAATAAATCAATAATCATGCAGCAAGATCTACAGTATTGGAACAGAAAAATGTAACTGAAAGCCTGCCTGTCTGGGAAAGTTAACCCTTGCCTTTACCAGTCCTTTGCCTGGGAAGCGGCAGGGCAGTTCTTCAGTGAGTCACGTTCATCCCGGGGGGTGGAGATCAGCCGATCCCCAGGCTGACAAATGCAAGTATTAAAGAGGAAGCAGAGTAAAATTCCTCCCCCAAATGCACGAGAATTTTAGTGGCTCTCACCAGCTGCTGGCTTCAGCCACCATCCTGACTGTAGTGGTGACAACCAGCACGGCAAACAAGGGAGAAGAGTTGTCCCTAAGACGAAATCTCACCTTAGTATCAGGCACGTGAGTGAGATTCATTTCTCCTCATCACCCTTAAACACAAGAAGAATCCAGAAGAAAGGTCAAAGGAACACATTTTAGGGCAACATCACCTGTTTTTCAAATTTATCACATCATCACAGACATGATGGGAACTTTCATATGTGTAGAAGACTGAGTAAACTCTTACAAGTTATCTAAATCTACGTGCTAATCCTTCGGAAGGAACTTATCTCACCAAGCTATGCATAAATTAATGTATTTGCCTCATTTTAATTACCTGGGCTCCCTTCATACTCAACAGAAAAAAAGAGTGAGACACCATTCACAGAACTAATCATTCTGCCTATTTTAGACACGTTTTTTCTGATTAGATTTGATTCTTGTTTGACCCATCTCTGATTTTAATCATGTGAAAATGCTAGGAAGAATGCCATACTAATAAAGGATTTTTTAATTCTTTTTACAGACAAGGAGTGGAGTCCCGTTTCTGATCTCAGTGCTATGCACACAAGGTTCATTGATGCTATTTGTATATAGAAGCATTTGGTCTTCGGGCTTCTCCTGTGATTGCATAATTCTTCCCCTGCTGATCGACATGCCCGAAGGGAAAACAAAAAGCTCCACAAATTGCAGGCTTCCAAGCTGCCAGAGAGATGGCTTAGAAAATTAGTTCTTCTTCAAAAAGGAAAGAAAAAAAATTGTTCCTGCTTGGGAGGGAAAAAAGAAAATCCAAAAATTTTTACTAACTCAGTAAAAAAAAACGCAAAACAATAATAAAGAGATTTACACGTGCACTTAACTTTGAGTACATAAATAAGGGAATACTCTCACAGCAAAGGAGACATGTAGCATTTTGCTGGCCGGAGGTCTAAGTCCAGCTGCCCCCGAGGGCAGAGACGACCCAGCTGCGTTAGAGAGAGAGTAGCCAGGAAAAGTGGGGTCCTGACCCCCATCACAGCACAGAGTCACTACTGAGTGACTCAGCACACTCGCCCACTAGGAAATAAGGCTGTGAAAAGCATGAGGATTATTTAAATTATCTGCTTTGAGATTTACAAAGTAATTTCCGCCAGTTGCAAGTCAGGCACACGCCAGCTTCCTCCGACTCCCGCTGCAGGGGCTGGGGGGGTGTGGGGGGGTCTCCTCCTCCCCCGACCCCTGGGTCTTCCCCTCGGAGGTGCCGCACGCTGGATGCCTGCAGAGGCTCCTGCACTGCCGAGCAACTCCTCAGAGCTGCTTTGATGGCCAGCAGGGGAGAAGGTGCAGCCACGCTTCGCGCCACCCCATCGGGTTACATCAGCCCCCAACAACGGCTGCTTGAGTTGGGACAATGCTGCTGGTCTGACTGGATGTGGCTGGGCCTGATAAGACAAGTTTGGTAGAAGGAGAACAAATTCCACGTTCCCCTCCACAAGCTGAAGTGACACAAAAAAGAAAAGAAAGGAAAAGGCTCGCTGAGGGTCTGCTGCGCAGGACTCGGGGCCTCCTGCGCCTCTCAGCCCCTTGATTGCGGGAGAGGCAGCGCTAACTCAGCCTGCCGTGGGATGAATAATTCATAGCTAATACTTCATTAGGAAACAGGTCTTCTAATCCACCCTACGGACTGCCAGTGAACAGGGTCGCGACTTTCCTCATGGCAGTTTCCCACAGTTACTCACCACGTAAGGCCGGCATGTGGCTCCGGTGCCTCTGCAGAGCGCAGGGGCATCGCCCTGGCCCCTCATCCCGGGAGCTGCCCCCGCCGCGGTCCCAGCTCCCCTGGCTCAGGGCCACCCCGGCAGGGCTCGTGGCCACGAGACCACGCAGCACGGCCCCAAGGGTGTGGGAGGACACGACTGGGCATCGCTCCGCTCCAGGGAGGCTCCTTCCCCTCCTGTCCCTCCGCCTGCTGTACTCCTGTCCTCAGACTCACGTTCCCACCACCTGAGGCGGTCACACCGGTGTCTAAAGGGGCTTCAGGGAGCACACTACCACAGTGGTGCTGGAGGTCCTGACAAGAACTGAAACACCGCCTCGTAAAGTAACGGCAGACCCTGACACCGCTGCTGTTTAGCTCGGGATTTCACTCTGCAAAAGCACGCAGAGTCATTTGCTTGCCTGTGCCATGCAGCCCTCCTTGGCATGCAGGTTGGATCTTTGCATCCCTCAGGAGCTGGACCCCAGCCAAAATTTCCAACTCCAACGCAGGTCAAAACACTCTGGCAAGAGCAGCTTCTCACTGCTCTCAGTGCTGTGCCCAGGAGCTGGGCATGCTGGAGGGGTGCGAGGACAAAGGCTCCTGCCATTTTTGCCTTTCCTGCCATGGACCACCACAGCCCTGTCACCTACCCCCGTCTCTGAACCCTGGTTTGGCAGGCTGGGCTGCGGGCTGGGAGCTTCTCATTGTCTTGCAGAAAAGCAAACAGTTTGAACAGGGAAAAGAACTAAAAAAACCCAGTGGTTCTTTAGTGCACCATACAGCAGAGGTGACCTACAATTCCACCTGAGCAACAGGCAAACGTTCAGCTGTTTCTTGTTTAAACCAAACACTTCCACACATACTGTTAAACTTCTCCTTACAGGAGCCCGAGTGGAAGATCAGCTCCCACAGTCTGTGGGCACAGGCTGCCTGTGGGACCCTCGCTGCTTTTTCTTACCATTAGAGTTGCATAAATATGCAAGTATTTAGTCCTCCAGCCAAAGGGTGTCTCATGCATGGAGTGGGGGTTTCTGGCCACTTCACACAAAGCGTATTCTTAAAAATAGTATAGCTGGCTTTTAATATTTTGGGTCTAGAAGATGCCTTTCAGTAAAACCATAAACAAGTGTTACTGAAGTATAAATCCCAGAGATGTGATTCCATACATATACATACACACGCACACACATCTATATGCCTGTGTGTACGTCCTGTGACTCACACTACTTGCCCTGTTCCTAGTCCAGGGTGCCAGTTACCAGCTGCAAATCACGACCTCCACAGGCTGGGCATGCTGTAGGGGTGCGAGGACAAAGGCTCCTGCCATTTTTGCTTTTCCTGCCATGGACCACCACAGCCCTGTCACCTACCCCCATCTCTAAACCCTGGTTTGGCAGGCTGGGCTGCGGGCTGGGAGCTTCTCATTGTCTTGCAGAAAAGCAAACAGTTAGAACAGGGAAATTTAAAGGGTAGTGTGGCTCCCCGCAGCAAAGGAAAAACAAATGGCCATAATGACAAGTTACCGCAGGATGCTCTGACTCAACCGAGCTGGGCTTCTTTGCTGCTCAAGTTATTTCCAAAGCAGATGTTTCCTGTGCATGATTATTACACTAGTAAGTAAAGAACAGACTAGGGAAGGCAGATGTTATCTTGACCTCTACTTTCAGGAGCATGATGGCTGATTTTTATTTCTGGCACATAATCTAAACGTATTCATCAAGGAGAAGATGATGGAGAAAAAGGACAGCAGCAGTGACAGCAGCTGTACCAAAAAAAAAAAAAAAAGTTTCTTTTTGCTTGTCTGACTAATGAATACAGAGGAAAACAAGAAACGACCTTGAGCTCCTTCCACCTGCTTTTGCATTTGTTTGCTTTATTTCAGTATTTCCTGTTTTCTCTTGACTTCCCACTTCCTCTGTGCATTCAGAGCATCCCAGGACACTCCACTAAGCACTGCTGCCATGACTGCAGCACAGGGGGGTGCTCTGGCTGGTGCGGGCACTGAGCTGCAGCCAGTGCTTGGGGAGCCCAGGATGTGAGCCACCAGCTTGGGACCTAGTCCTGATCCCACCACAGATCTGTCTGGGGGATGAGTTCCAAGATTAGTAAGTCGCTCGGGGGCCTCCAAGTTGTGACCAAGGGACTCTGTGGTGGGGGATGCAGAGGAGACCTGTCCCAGCAGCCCAGCAGCTGCCCCATCCCCGCTGCCACACTGTCCTGCCTCCCGAGCCACCACTGGGCTGAACAAAGAGCGTGGTGGTGGCTGCGCTGCAAAAGCGTTGCCTGCCCCTTCTCTGCCAACACACCTTGGGCCACAGTGGGAGAGAAATTGCTCCTGAGGAAGGTTTGTGCCCACCGTTTTCAAACCGTTCCCATAAGGTATCCCAGGCACGTTCCTTTCCACACAGAGTACCACAAACCACAAGTCACTTCTGAAAGTATTAACTAACGTGTTGATTTACTAGCATCTTTATTTCAGTACTACTAGACACCCATCTGCACAGGTGACCCCATCTCAGGACCGGCTGCTGCTGTCGGCCATGCCCCTGCCACCCGAAACACCTTGGGTTGCGTTACCTCCCTTCTGCCGCATATAAGCATCCGGCCCACTGCACAACGCCACAGTGCTGGGAGGGGGGTGTTTAATTGGACTGGCTGGGATCCATGCTGCTCTCAGCAGGAGTTGCCCCAAAGCTTAATGAGATACAAAAAAAATCTGGTTAAAAAAAAAAAGAAAAGAGGATTTCAACCAGCACAAGGTCAACCAAGTCAGAGTTCCTGTCAATGTAATGAAGATGGAGTGAGGCAGATTTAGATACAAGAAGAGAAGGGTAAAAGCAAACTGCTCAGAGCAAAGATGACGCCAAGATTTCCAGTCTTGAGACTCTGGTGAAGGTCTCAATCCGGAGAAGTGAGAGGAGCCACTAAAGCTGGCAAGAGGAGTGAGTCTTTCCTCATTAGCAGCGGACACAAGACTGATGCAGCCACAAGGACCTCAGTAGGATTTCACCTGCCAGGAGGTGCCTGTGGTGCTCCCCAACAGCCGCCCAGTGCAGAGCCCACTGCCCACCCCGGGCCATTCCTGCAGAAAAGGAGGAGACCGCCTGCAAACACCCAGTGCGTTGACAGACAAACCACGCAGGGTCGCTGAAAATTAAATGATTTGGCCTGAATTATTTGTTCACGCACTAGCTGAGGAACATCCTGATGGGTATTATCTGCCTCAGGTCTGACGCACTTAGCAAGGAACCACAATTGCTATTGTAAGAAGAAGAGGCACTTAAGCAACACCTCCAATTAAAAATTTCAATTGTCTCAAATAAGTGCCCTAATATGGATTTAATAAGATTGCCTATGTTAATTATATATCCATTTATTGTTAAAAGAGCACTAAAGATTTAATAAGAGATAAATCCAGATGTCTTCTAATTAGCTGAAAGCTGCATGAAATATGAAGGGTGAAATTCGTGCCTGCGCCGGTCGGTGTTAGTCCGATGCAGAACTTGACTTCCACTCAAACCCTGGAGGCACAAGTACTACGCTGGTCTTGATCTGACCTCATTGCACAGAAGCAGACTTCACTGCAAATGCATAATGACCTTTTCATCAATACTAGATACTTGCAAAGAGATTTTTTTCAAATCAATTTAATGCTTCACCTGCAATCCAATACCAATGTAATTAGATCAAGATTATGCACATTCAACTATTACTCACTTTGACTGCTGCTGTTCAGCTACATGATATTTGAACAGAAGAAAATAAAACAAAACTTCCCTTCAAAAAATTGATGTAAATGTTAAATTCTAATGGGTATTATGTGGAGGACCATTTTTAAACATTTTACATGCATATGTTCATTTGTAATCAGGCTTATCAGACTCTCAGGGTCCTGAAAACAAGACCAGGAACTGGAGGAATCACGGATCTATGATCTGTCTTCCCATGGCTAGGCCAAGAAAATATTATTAACTTGACTTTTAAAGATCTAGACAACCTGTTGCAGAGCTCTCTGGGCCAAGAAGACTTTTCCATAAGGGTAATAAGCCCATGCTCTAGATTAAAAGCTTGGATTTAAATGTCTCTGGGATGGAAGCTCTTGTTTTTCTGGACTGGGATGGTTTGCACAAGTACCTCAGAGCAACGGTACAGAGCGCAGGGAACAGTGCAGGGCTGTACAGCCCAGTTCAGGATGGTGTAGTTCACCCAAAGCATTTGATCTTTTCATTCTCAAAGCATCCTTCTGCAGGATGGGAAGAAAAAATAAAGACAAGACCGAAAAAAAAAAAAAAAAAAATAAATTGATGCCTTACTGCAAATGCTCTATGATTTTAATCCTTCTTTCCTTCCTCTTTTCTCTTATTATATCACTTTGTCTCAGTCTGGATTGATAAAACTGCAACTGTGCAAATCACTGTGAGCATTCCCTCATAAATACTATTAATTGCTAATATTACACAACAGAATAGCTATCCTTCTTGCCTGGCATTTTTTTACTGATCATTTGATTTGGTGAATCAATTTTGAAAGTAACACATCTTATTAATTAATCGGAATAAAATTGCTTGAAAATAGGGGGAGAAGAGAAGACAAAAGAACACTCAGGGTGTCCAATTAGCAAAGACTTTGGGTGGAAGAGATGGGCATAGGGTTAAGCTATTTACAGGCTCTAAGAGCCTGGATGGCTAGGCCAGAAAGTAAAGCACAGGAAAGCAAGCTTCTCGTAGTATAATTAATGATACAGAACTAGTTGTAATATAGGAGTGTCATGTATTACTTTAGTGATATAAGATGCTTGCTGTAGTGATAACGATAGGGCATCAATTATCCTTTTAAGTTCCTTTGCCTCTGATGGGTTCATTTTCTTTGCTTGCTTGCCTCTGTTTTAAATTCTGCAGCTGAATTTAGAGTTCCTGAGAGGGATTAAGAGCCCCACGGAGCCGACAGATGCTGTTGTCGACTTACAAACCCACCCAGGAGCCCTCCCCACCGCTTTCCCCCTCCCTGCCACAGCAGGGCATCCCCAGGGGTCCGAATCGGAGGGGGCAGGCAGGCGGCTGCTCCCCAGGTGCTGCAAGCCCTAACGGCGGGGACGGCAAGGGGCAGCCCTCGCCGTAGGAAACCCCCCAGCCAGAGTGCCAGCTGACTTAGTTGCTTCCCCTTGAGTCAAATTATTCGCTAATGTAAGGGGGGGTCTAAAGTGTTTCAGAAGAACGTATTGAGGAGCTTAGATCACTTACATAATTTTGAAGATTTCAGATTAGGTCCTCCAGAAGGACTGATGTTTCTGAAATAGCACGCCTCTCTCCCCAGCACAGAGAAGTGTAGGTGGTCTCACCATAAAGCACAGTGACTTTATTTAGACCTCATGCAAGGGAAATTCAGTCACATTAATACTTGCTTGCTTGGAGTAGAGAACAGAGTTTTGACTTGAATATCAAAAACATCCAAAGAAAACAATATTTCTTAAACAAAGCATCGTTCAGAATAAGACTAGCTCATGTTAACATAAAAAGAACATGGGGCGGGGGGGGGGGGGGAGAGAGAAAGCAAGCAAGCAAGCAAGAAAACTTGATATAAATCAAGTCTAAGCACTCCACCGATCATCAGCTTTCTAAATCAAGAAATCTGGCAGATTTTCCAAGTGAGAATCAATCTTCCTGTCTCTGCAGTAAATACTGTAATCCTTTTTCCAGCACAGTATAGAAAATGTAACTGCCACATTCAAGATTTATTGAAAAATATTCTGCAGACTGTTTGAATGTTACGGTTCCAAATGTTTTTAAACAAGAGGTCAAAAGAGTTAGCACGGCTCTATCCTCCTCTGTCCAAAATGGTTTTGGTGAAAGACAGCTCTCCAGCTGACATTATCACACATGTGCAGCGCAGACCTGAGCTGTAGTTACCCTCTGCATGCCTTTATGCCTAAAGCTTTTAACGCAGCTGCAACTACACCATACATTTGCCGGAAAAGCCCGTTTCCTTCGCCCTCCTGCATCCCTGCCAAGCACTGCTCTGGAGGCAGGGCTTCACCTGCATCAGGAGTGAGGGTATTTGGAGGCACAATGTCTTCTAGGACCATGCTGGGCCACTGCATAGGGAGAAGCAGCCACACTTGGTGCAGTCACATCTACGCTGCTGTCGGGGCAGGTCTGTGGAGCCAGCCGCCCCCCGCACCCCTAGCCCAGGGTGTACTGGAGCATCTGGCACAGACCAGGCTGACACAGGAGCAGCAGAGATGAGCAGGGTCCCCAGGCACACCTGAGGGCTCAGCCGCCTTACAGCTTTCAGAGAAGGTATTGTTGTAGCTTAGAGTCTGGTCTGGGACTCAGAGTATGACATCCCAGCTTTGACCCTGCCCTGAAGAGGTTTTAAGCACAGAGAGGACAGACAAATCTTAGGCTACCATCATCCCAACATTTACTGGAGAGGGAGCGGAGATACAGACGAAGGAGGTAACTTGCCTGCAGCCACACGGGGAGCCCATGTCAGTCCCTTATGGGATGTTTGTATGGCCCCCAGCAGAACGACAGCAAACCAGGACTGCCTACCAAAGCAGACCCATCATCAGCACACGTCATCAGATACAAACACACCGATATCCTGCAGTTTCCCCTGCAATAGTGCAACTCAAATTTCTGTCGTTGCAAAGGTTTGAGTAGAAGGGCAGCTGCTAGTAGTGTTTGTATAAAACCAAACTTGGCCCAAGTTGCCTTTGCTACAAATTCTCCACAACTCAGAGCAGATTTACTTGTGCTTACCTCACTCCCCATCTGTCAAACACCTAGAGCCCCAGCACCACAAACGGCAGGAGCGTTTTTTCAGGCAGGCTAATGAAAAGCAGAGACTGCTATGACATCAGGACTTTCAATCTTTAGGGGCTTTTTTCCCATCCTCCCTTCTTTGACAAATAGAGCTTTGATGAGGCAGTGAACTTTGTGGAGTCCTCCAGGAGCTGAGAACACTCCGGCTCCAGCTCCACAGCAGGTGGGTCCCGTTCCCAGAGCCTGAGAAAACGCACCTGCCAGCTCAGCTGACATCCCCTCACCTCTCAGGGGTGGCAGAGATGCTGCTGAAAGCACAGAGATCAGGGTGGGAAAAGCATCCAAAAAACAAGGGCAGCAAAATAAGCAGGAAGGCAAGCCTAAAATCGCCTCTCCCCCACCAGGCACTGCCCCTGCCTCCCCCAGCTATTTCAGAGCTGCAAATCAAAAGCTCAGCCCTCAGAGGACCAAACTGAGATAGGAGAGGATACCCACTACAGTCAACATCATTGGAAAATGACCTCTTAATTCTCAGTACAATATAGTAAGTCAATGCTGCTAGCATTAGGATCTGTTCATGTAACAAGAAATTCAAGTGATTTGGCAGAAATAACGCTGAGGCAACAGGTAAAGGGAGAGCAAAAAGCCTATCAGATTCAGAAACTGTTTAAATTAGTAAGTCACTGAAACAACTAAGAAAGCTGGGATTTCACTAGTGTTTTTAGGGGCATTTTTAAAGCATACTAGTGAATCGACAAAAGGTATTCTTCTCTTCCCCCATTGTTTAAAGTCCATGGGACTTCAGCACATGCCTATAATGAGGCCAACTCACAAGTGTTTTGCTGGCTTGTAGTTCACGCTGGTGTTGTACCAATGTTCCTGGGTTGTTAGTGTCATTTATTAACCTGTAAAGTTGGCAGAATTGCAGTGAATTGGGACGCCCTGGAATAGCAGAGTTTTTGACACTTTGTGTTAATGCTGGTGTCCTGGATTAATTCCAGTTTGCTTAATTATATCCTAATGTTCTCAAATCCCCTGCATTGTTAGCTGGGGAGGACGATCTCCCTTTGCCTCTCTGTAAGCGTGCCCTCGTCTTGCTCTGCACCGTGGAGCAGCTGCAGCCTCCAGTCCCGGGGGTGGTTGCATTTCAGTGGTGGGTGAAATGACGGCCATATATATCATTCCTATACCCACTAGAGATTATTTTAAAGTGCATGCTTCAAGATGAGAGCTTACATAAATGGAAGAACTACATTGTATGTCTGTCATAAACACGAAGAGAGGGGAAGGCTCCGAGCAGTAATGTTAAGAAGAGGCAATGTGAAGAGCCCAGAATTCTGTCTAACAAACAGACGGATGTTTTTCAAGCTGGCCTGGCAGGTAGGAGGCAGTGAGTTGCAACTGAGCTTCCTTGCTTGACCTTCAAGGGAGAGAACAGATCTGAGTAAAACTTGAAGAAATACATGTTATCACCGGTGAGGAAAAAAGGAGAGGATAGGTTGTTTCCTTCCCGTTTATCCTGTAGTCTTTCTACAATGAGAGCTTGGTTCAGTTTGGTTTTTAACAAGAAGTAATTTCTATGCCAGTGAGAAAAGCTGAGGTTTGATTTTCCTTCAAAGTGCATGTGATACAACAGCAAATGTGTCTGTAAAGCAGCAGAAGGGGAACTTGCAGGGGTTTTTTTCTGCATCAGTAAAGATGGTTATTCTTTTTCCAGAGGGATATATGTAACTTTGTCTCAGTTTTCTGCATGCGTTTTCACTTTCTTAGAGGCCAAAGTAACATATTTAATGTGAAAATGCTGTGAGAGTCTCCCCAGAGCTGCAGTGCAGATGTGTCACCCTCCCCTTTTCCCCCAGAGCTGGGCCCACTCATCACCCCACCAGTCAGGAATATGCCCCAGCAGGGAGCAATCTAATGTCCCTTCAGATGAATATGCAGTAAAGATGGGATCTGAACTGATATTCAAAAATCAGCAACAATTTCCTTTAAAAATTAATTGCTGCTGACATCTAATACAATTGTAGCATGCAGGCAGACACCAGAAATTAATTAATCAGCAGTTTTCAAAAAAGAGAGTATTGATTTGTTGTTCCTCATAAACCTGGAATATTAGATTGAGGACAAGACAATTACATAAAGCAAGGGAAGGAAATTGGCTTTCATGAATAAGAAAAATGGAAAGGAGTCTGGGTGTCTCTGGTTTTCTTACAGGATACCTGCATCCCCCCCATCAGGGTCACTGCACCAGAAACGCACGTTCAAAACAGCTAACTCATTCTTCTGAAAAATTAAGTGTCTCCAATAAATAAAGAAATACATAAATAAATTGAACAAGCCATGGTGCTGAAACTGATTAAAAGAAACAATCTTCACAAATACTCATTTTTAGATAGGCATTCTCTGTCTGTCTCTTCTCCAGACAGTGGGCACCACCCGCAGAGACCCCGGGAGAGATACGCTCTCCCCGTCCCCCGCTCCACCGCCCAGCACAGAGCCACGTTGTCACTTCTGCCACTCGCAGCCGGCAATGGCACTGCCGCCGCTAACTGAGCAGGACCCGGCTGCCGCACATAGCCCGAGGTGAAAATTTCCCAACAGACCGCTTCTCCATTGGAAAATGTCAGCCTCTCAGCTCCAGAGCATTTTCTGCAAGCAATTTTGTTAAATTCACTCTTGTTTCCCTGCAGGCCTCCTTCCCTTCCAGACAGCCGAGGCACCTGGGATCCTGAGATGGCATGGCCAAGGTATCGCGCTATCAATCACACTCTGTTTTTTCCTGGAGCAGAATTGTCTCTTTTTAATTATCTGCCCTGTGTGTGACTCCAGTTCATCATTCTCAATCACACCTCTCTGTCTCTCTACATATATGTTATTTCCCACTCATAAATACTCTTTCCGGTGAGATGGAAGCTCCCCTTCCTGCTGTGTCCAGTGTAGGTAGTGGCACCGGGGGACAAGGTGCCCGGCCCTATCCCCCCAGTGCTGCTGCTCCCTTCAAGTTGTATTCCCCATGCCCGCCAGCCCCAGGGTACTGGTTTCCAAAGGAAAAAATGAAGCCTAATTAGTACCTGTTGGAAGCCCACATTTTTTTCAGCTGCCTCCATAATGAGATCAGTTATATTAGAACTACAGAAACATAAACCACCACATTTCAGGAAAATCAGATGTAGCAACAGCAAGTTCTGTTAAAAAGAATTTTTCGGGTAACTCCTGCAAGAAATCTTGGGGTCCAACAATTCCCAGTGACCTCAGAGGGGCACTGTGCTTCTTCAGCTCTCTCGTATCTCCTCAACACATTTCAAAGAAACATTTCTTGTTCGCAGCTTTAGCTTTATTTTTGAAAGATATAAATTCAAGGCTATTTTAAAATTAAGTGTCATCCAAAAGCCAGAAAGGACATGTGCTTCCTTCTCAGAACGTCTCCGCAAAGCGTTCTGACATTTGGGGTGTTATTTGGGGGTTTGATTGAAACAACTTCACTGATTCAACACGGGGAAAAGGTTCCTGCTGAAAGATGCTGCCCCTCCCTGCTTGCCTGCCCTGCCAGCCTCCCGTGCTCTCTGACAGCCCTCTGCACCGCATCCCCAAGAGGAGGGCAGCAGGACCCACGCCGCGAGCAGGCAGGTATCACCGCTGCCCTGGGCCTGACTCTGCCCTTCGCTGCCTGCCTGCGCCCGCCGTGGGTCACTCGGCTGCTGTCGGCTGTCTGTCCCATGCCTGCTGCCCCTCCTCTCGCAAAGCACGTGGAGGTCTCCAGAGGATGAGCAGTGACTATTAACTCTGATTACACAGTGTTTGATGACAACATGGTCATGCACATACAAATCTTAGTGAAAAACACACACCGACCAGATCTCATGCAGGCTGTTTCCACGGATGCAGGGCAGAACTGCCTGCTGGAGCTAGCTGGCTAAAAAAGAAAATGTTCTTTGGTCCAGAATTTCACACTCCCTTTCTCCCCGCAACTGCATGCGTGGTTTTTAAGCCATCAATTCCCATTTCTGTTCCTGCCGCACCTTTGCCTGTGGAGATGAAATTGATGCTGTGTGTATGTTTGGGAGCTGTCAGGTGTGTCTGTACCTTCCCTCCAGCTCCCTCAACAGCTCTGCCAAGGTGTGCTTCCTAACCCACGGCCGTGTGCTGTTCATTGCCATGAGCGTGGTCTGCTGCTATTACAGTCTTCAGCAGGAGTGTCTCTGCAGCTCCAAGCAAAGTGCTTGCTGCTGCTGGCTGGTGGTAAGTGGGGTCTGTCATGCCCAGATGGGACATCAGACACGTGCAGAGCAGTGACAGAGGCGGATTGAGGGGATGGCTGGGCTGCTGGGGTTGAGGAGGCAGCTTGTGCAGCATCTCAGCGAAATGAAACAGCTCCCGCTCCAGAAACAGGACGAAACTTGCTGTTCAGCGGAGATGGATGTCAAGCCCGTGTTAACACTCGAGTGCTGCAGAGTGCGATTTGCTCCATCGGGCAGGCAAAGCCTCCAGCGGTGTGGTGTGAGCCGTGAGACTCCCGTATCACAGCCAGCCTCTCAGGTGGGGAGAGCCAGTGCATCCCATGGGAGTTGTGGGGCTGCCCCATTTCACACTGCCCAGGAGCAATTCAGCGGTGAGCAGAGAGGTAAAGGCACCCAAACAGAAGTGTAGGTATCTCACCATGCTGAAACTCTGAAATGGACAGGACCACCTAAGTAACTATGGATCTTGGACTTTATTTTCCAGTCTAAGTCTTTCTATATTTCTCATGTGTGGCCGTGGCTCCATCGATGTGCAATGATGCAGGTAGTGAATGAGGCCTTTCAAATATCTGACAGTCCTATCCAGGGACTCCAGACCTCTGGAAACGTGTCTCTAAGGAGCCTCAGTGAAGTGGCATTCTCCATACCTGCATTTTTAAATTGTCATTTAAGATCTTCAGGTACTGGGACACCCACAGCTGCACAATCAACCAATCTCTAGGTCCACATCCAACTTAATATGGGGGAGATTTTCAAACAAGACTTTCAATGTCACCTGCACTCCACAACCTCCATCTGTTCTGCAAACTATCCCCCAGAGACTGAGAACATGTCACCTCCCTGATTTACACGACAGGCCAGGGAACAGGGACGTGACCGCCTTGCCCATTTAGCATTCAGCACGCTGACAAACAACCTCATATTATATTTTCAAGGAATTAAAACCTGACTCGGAAAACCAAGGCTTCATTAGCAGAGGCTGTTTACTTGCTGCCAAGAGGAGGGTGGCTGTCTGTAAGCTGCAGTGGTTTTGGTCAGGGACAGTGCTCAGACTTGGATGCTGCGCGGGCGCAAGTCAGCGTGGCTTCACTGGGTTTGATGAGTGGGAGAGGGACGTGGAGATTCTCAATGCTACAAGTTTTTGGCCCAAGTTCCTGAGGAAATGATTCTTCTTTAACTCTGCTGGCAGGTGGGTCACCTTATAGCCTCACCTTCTCATCCTCCATCACAACCCCTTTTTCTTTTAATACGTTTTATCCTGTTGCCCATTTTCCAAGGAATTTGACAAGAATTCCAGGGCTTCTGAGTTGCCAAAGTTCTGACAAGTTTCACCCCAAATTAGCCTCTTGGTTGCAGAGCGGGCTGACCAGCAGTTCTGGGTCAAAGGAAATCCTCCTCCCTGGTGCTGCGGCTCACAGAGGTGCTTTCTCCAGCAGCGCTGATCTCTTCCTGAGAAGTGTTTTGCTCTCTGTGACCTCCTTCCAGGCAGGACTCACTTTGCAGGGAGCAGAGGGGCGACTCCACTGATCTCAGTGCAGGGGTAAATCCGGGGGCAGCCAGCGGTTGGGGCTGCTCACACATGCAGGTACAGATGGGAATGCAGAATACGACTCCTGAAACCACAGCAATTCTCTGCTGCGAAAATTAACTACCACTCATCCAGCCAAAGACAGAGCGCTGAGGTGTTGCAGTTACATAAAGAAGTGGGAGAAACAAAACACATGGGACAGGTGGGCTCCCTGGCAGGGCTGAGCGGGGTGCCTGGGGAGTCCCAGCAGACTTCCCATTACCGTGATATGTACCAGTCCTTGAAAACCATTATGAGGATGCACCCCACTGTAGGAACAGCTTGATGCATCAGTAACTGGCTACCATCTATATTATAGAAATACTCCTGCTGGGAAGTGTAAAGCCAGAGCAGCCTAATTAGAGAGCATTGAGCGCTCCCAGGCTCAGCATGGCTGATCTCATAATTTTCTTGGAAAGTTGTATCTTCCAAAGGCAGAAATATATTTGAATAGAACGCTTTCCAGTATCCCTTTCCTTTGAAGTCTGCAGCGGTCTAAGTCTCCCTGAGAAGATGGCGCATTTCCTGAATGACGCAGGGCCCCCCAAGACAACCTGGAGGCATGCAGTGGGAGTGGGGAGGGAGCACCAGGATGGGCAGGTTGCACTTCAGCCCTGGCATGTGTCACATTCAGAACAGGGATCCCATTTGGTTCCTTGCTCGTTTATCTTCTTTTTATTTTCTTTCTTGTTTAAAGTAGTAAATAAAACAAATAAAGCTGCTTTTATGGTAGCTCAAAGACATCTTGTCTCTTGCCTTTTCAGCGGTTTAAGCCTAGCTGACAAAGACTGAACAGCATCTGAACCCTGTAGGATGCTGTCACCCATCTCTTGCAGCACTAGGAATCTCATCCCACTTTTCTCAGAGGTGTTAATATCTCCCTTCAGGAGCACAGCCCTTTTGCTTCTGCAGCATTTGGGTAGCATATCACAGTCAGAGGACATGTCTTAAGGCTTTTTCCTCCAAATCAATATTTGAATATCTTGTCTCTACAGTCCTCCCAGACCATTTCTTGACAAGCCCAAAGTTCAGTCCTTCCTCCACGACACCTCCCCCATTACCTGCAACTCTAAATGCAAAATACTGTTTTCAGAAGTGACTGAGGCAGTTTGGGAGGTGGGAAGGAGAAAAGCATTATCAAGTACATGACTTCCAATAAAAAGCCTCCACACACACACCCCCACTCAAGCAGGTGACCCAGAGCAGGTTGCCCAGGACCACCACCAGTTGGGTTTTGAACATCTCCAAGGATGGAGATCACGCAACCTCTCTGGACAGCCTGTCTGACTACTCACACAGCAAAGAAGTTTTTTCTGATGTTAAATGTAATTTTCTGCATTTCTGTTTGTACCCGTTCCAGTTGCAAAACTGGAAGATAAATTTTGGAGTACTTGATGTGCGCTCAGATTGCAACGCAGAGACAGCAGATCTACCCACGGGACTTGCTGTAAAGGAGCAATCCAATCAAGGGAATGCTTGCTTTCACGTCACCTGCAGAGAGAACCACTCTTCATCTACCCAAAATAAGCCCTGCTTTGAAAAACATGCTGTGAGTGAAGCTAACGGGCGGAAAAAAACCAACCCGCCTTTGATTGCATGGGCAGGAGACCTTTGTTTCTCCCAGGAGAGGGAATGGGCTTTTTGCAATGAAGAGCACTGGCAGCTTTTCTTTTAGTCTGGCCTTTTCTGTACACCTCCTCTGTGCACACAAGGAGCTGGCATCGCCTCCCTGTGCCCTGCAACCTCCTGCCCACCCTACCCGCCTCTGCACCTCCGCTGCAGCCGCGTTTCCATCCAGAGACCCTCACAGCTGGCACAGGGCTGCCCCGCGGGGTCTGCTGCGCCAGCCGTAGGAACGACACCTCCCCCTGCATGGAGAGACCCTCCTGGTGCTCTGCCCCCCAGCGCAAAGGGCAGTTTTGGGGGCCCTGGCCCGTGGCGGTGTGGCTGAAACAGCAGCCCACCTCCCTCGTCCTGCTGAGGCGGAAAACAGCACTGACTGGCAGCGTTAGGCAAAGCGTGCCATTTTTTAATGCACTCATCCGCTTTTATCACGGCAGGGCTATCCTCCTCCTACTTGCCTCTGGACCACAAAAGCGTGTATTAAAACTACCTGGCCAGCACTGCCACACGTTCAGAGCTGTGCCGTATCCGATGGCTGTGCCATATCTGATGGCTGCCTGTTAAAAAACAGCATCAGAGAACAGCAAAGCTCCTACCTCCCCACCAATGCCTTGTTAAAGTCACATGGCTAGACTATTTCTGACACACACACACCCAAGCATGCTATATTTTATATATATATATATATATATATATATATATATATATATAACCATAATTATAATTTGGGGGCAGGGGACGTTTCCCTGCCAGCAAGGCGAAGCGCGGCACGGTGCCAGCTGCTCACCCACCAGTGCTGTAGCTGCTGGGCAGCCCCAGGCGCGGGCACACACAGGCCAGTGGGCTCCAGCTGCAGGTGAGAGCCGGCCAGCACAGTGAGGGAGCAGAGCACATGCCACGACCCTGCAGAGGCAAAATGCTTCGGGAAGCCCGAGCCCATCCCTTCCTCATGAGGAGTGGAAAAGGTGCCTGTTTTGACCTCAGTCCGCTTGCTCATATTTAGCAATCCACTAACACTGTTCCTAGATCTCCTGCTCCAAAGTTTAAATATTATTTAGGGGTCGGTTTCCTCCTTTGGTAAAGGCCAGCAGAAGGCTCCAGCAAAAATCCTCAAAATAGGGACAAGATGTAAATTGACCTTAACGTTTCTCAAGAGAGGTGAATTTCATTTGAAGGTACAATCCTAGCTTCCTATTATGATCAGAGCAAACACACAGAGCATTTACTCTGATTGGTCTTCCCTCATCTTTTGATATTCTTCATTTCTGTATATACAAATAATACTTAAAGATTTTCTCCAATTAAATCTTTCACAGGAAAAATATGGTTTCCAATAAACACAATTCCAGGGAAGCCAACTGACCTAATTCTATGCCCTAAGTTAGGCATGTATTTAAACAACCTACGGGATCATAGTCTCAGTTTCTATGTTACGCATTTTTCCATAATTAACAAATTGAGAAAGAAAAAAGGCCAGCTAGGAAGCAGGACAAAATACGAATGGCTCTTTTTGCCCTGTATTGCAATTGTGTAGCAGAGATAACGCAATACTCTCACCAGATTCTTATACACTGTGACAAGGCAATTTCCTCCAGGCTGCTTATTCGCTATTCAACTCGCGTCTTATTGACTGTATAAATCTAATGTGAAAATAATTCCTTATTTCCCTTAAGATAGCAATATAATGAGAAAATAGCACACCCTGTACAACAGCTAGTCTTAGCAAAAGTTTTAAGTGATATGTTTGGTGTGTGTGTCTTTTCAGGAACGTAGTACATTGATGCAGACGCTCTCCAAAGCAGCCACATGCCGCTGTACCAGCCCCAGCTCGTCTGGGCAGGAGCACAGGGGAGCACCAGCTCCTCAGGCTGTAGGTCACTGCCGGGGCCACAGCATCTGCCCTTGGCTCTGCCCGGGGTAGGTGCGGAGGAGTGCTGCACGTCCTGCATGGGCAGTCCTGGACAGGGCTGAGCAGACCAGCACAGCTCCACCGGAAAAGTCGGGGAGGAAGGAGAAAAGGGGAGAAAAAATTGCCAGTTTCAGCTCACTCTTACTGTTGCTTATTACATGGTCAAATATGCTTCAGAAGTGTAGTAAGTCATGGAGAAAAAGTGGACGCGCAGAAGGGAATAGGCAGAAAATGGAGAGGGGTGATGAGAATGCTCCCTAGCACTTAATACAATTCACTGAACACGTTCAGAGATTTCAGTTCCCTCAATTCCCATGCCCAGCCCTGCGCCTAAATGCACCGGCTGCTTCCAGCACAGCCCCGGCACCACAGCCGGCGCTGGCTCTCCCCTCTCTTCAGTTACAGCCCCACGCACGGGGACATCCCAGGGCCAGGTTATAAAGCATCACGCTAATTCTCAGTATCTTATACACTACAGCTCATTATTTAGAGATAAAAGGCTCCCTAGCGAATGCGTTGCAGGCTTCCTGTGGAAATATCAGGTTATAAAGTGCCTGAGTGTGAGGATTAGTGATCAAAATTATTATTGTGGTTTGTTCTTTGGGAGGTTCCTCTCTGCAGGAGCCCAAAGCTGGTGGGTCCCCTGGGCAGCCAGAGGCATTTCCTTCCGAAATACAATTTCTATCTCCCCCGCCCCCAGCTCCAACAACAACAAAATGTGCAAAAGTGCAAAATCCACACGTGTGCCACTGTCACCAGAGGCTGGAAGGTCTCCCTGGCCCTGCCCTGCCTGGCAGCTGGGGTGCAGACAGAGCCCGGCGATTAGCAAAGGACCATGCCCTCTGCCAAGGGCCGGCAGAGCGAAGCTGGCATGAGGCACCAGTGCCACCAGTCTCTCGCCAGGCGCCCGCTTTGAGAGCTTCCGTCTGCCTCCAGCACACCTGCCTGCCTGTCATTTTGCAAAGGGAGCCCTGGCTGTGACTTCCAGGCACGCAGATGAAGACAAGCTCTGCAACAGATAAGCAGATTTGGTCCTGCTGTTCCAGCTGCATTTCTTTTTCAGCATCTTCCTCTTGCTGCATTGCATTTTATTTTTCCTTGCTATTTAGCACTTTAGAAACAAAACTGATTAGAGATGTCTCACCAGAGACTTTGGTTTGGGGAAGTAGAAGGAAGCAGTATTAAAGGCATATTGAATATTCATTCAACAATGAAATCCTAATTCTGCTTAGCAGTTCACCTTGTGGAAGTACATTTCAAAATGAAGCTTGAACATCAAGGTGTATATTAATTATGCTGCTGTTGTTTTTTTCCTCAGCAGATCTCATTTCTAAGTTGTGGTTCTGCAAATTCTCATACACAACTAAATTTACCGCCGAGGCTGAACAGAAAAATAACATAGATGAGAATTATACATGCGAGGCATGCAGCAAATACTAAAGATTTGTAAAATGCTAAATCCACAGTAGTTTAATAAAAAATAACAATAACTAAAACCCTAGAGGTTCTCCAGGGCATCCTGATTTCAACAGCAGCTTTACACCTGGGTAGTAGCTCAGGATGCAGCCTCAGCACAAGGGATGTCCCTTAAGGGTGGATCTTGTCCTGCTGCCCACGTTCTGCTCCAGGGCATGCTGCAGCCCCATGCCCGGTTTGGGCTCTCCCTTCCCTTCGGGGCCCGTTTGTGGTGCCAGGCAGACGGACGGTGCCTCTGGGGAGGATGAGGGCTGTCTGACTTCTCACAGCACTCGCCCCATCTGAGCGTGGGAGGAGGAGGCACCATTACAGGTGAGTGATGCTGGGTTGGGGTCTGGCTGGTAGCCTGTACCTTCATCAGCTTTTGTCACTCACGTGCTGTCACTTCCAGGAAGAGCATGACGGGGACAGGAGGGAAAGCACTGTATCACTGTCAGCTGTACAGTACTTGAACATAATAGCAGGGCTGGGCTTTGTGCTGAACTCTCCAAACACCTATTTTCTAATGAAGGGTTTCTTCACACTCTTTACTCAAAACTATTCCCCAGCTTCCCAGAAACAAAGTCCCAGTTCACTGTTATTAGACATGAATTGCAATGTATGTGTGCAAAGAAAATAGGAAGAGTCAGTTTTTATGGAGAAGCTGCCTTAGGGATTTCATTCAAAATGATCGTCTTCAATTTTATTAAAATCAATAGGAGATTTTATTACAGTATAAATTAAATGAGAGGCTATTTGCTCCTCAGATACCAGAAGCAATAGTATGAAAATCGCTTCAAGCGATGATATTCATCCAGATGTCTTAGCTAATGTTATCTATGCGCAAGTGTGGAGTTTCATTTCTTTTTCTCTCTTATTTTTTCATCCCTTAAACACCAGGCATAGTTCATGAAATGTGACTGAGGCTTACACATGATACTTGGATATTTTTAAAGGCTTGGGCTTGCTAATGGTTGAAACACTGGAGGGAACTCAGAAAGGACCTGAAAAAATCATTGAGGTCTGTAGGAAATGCTCTACAGTGAGTGATTAAAGAGCTCAATCTGTTTAGTTTATTAAAAAGAAGGCTAAAGGTGACTTGATTACAGGGTATTAATACGTTCACAGGGAGAAAAATACAAGGGACTAAATGGCTTTCAATCTAACAGAGAAAACAGCAACAGTGATCCGTAGTATACACTCTGCCACGCACACTTTTTGAGCAGGAGGGCGAGATGCTGTTGGGATGAGCCCCCAGCTCTCTGGGTGACCCTCCCTTGCAGATTTACACCATTGTCAGTGATAAATCTTGCTTTCTGTACATTGCTGTGTCAGACAAGAGACCTCTGTGCGTGCTAGCCATCCATCGGCTGGTGCACACTTATGGGGGACTTTGCAGACAGTGAGCACAAGCACTTCCAGAAAACAGCACGGACAAGCAGCAGGCGGAGAGAGCACTGGCAGTCACACACTGGGTGTGGGTTCAGCAGCTTAAATGAAGAGATTTGGGTTCGCATTTTTGGAGGCAGCACCCATGGTCTGCTAGAGCTAGGAAGCTTTTAGACACACGTTTAGGTGGCAGTCTAGTAATAGCACTGTTTTGAGAACTGAAATTTCTAAAACCAGAGTGAGAAAACTGAGGTTTTGATTGAAATGCTAGGATGTTGGTGGTGCTCCAGGAAAAACCTGAAGTGCTGTTTTACAGTAGATGTAAGATAAGTTGTGATAATAGCCAATATTCTGTCAAAGTTGATCTAATAATCACTTAAACTGGACTTAAGTGCTTGAAAGGTTAATGTGGTAACAACTCATTTCACCAAGCTGCCATATATCAGTAGACAAATCATTTAAATAAATACATACACACTCAAAAGAGGATCAGCAGGGCCCTGTAAATGCAGGTCATATTCTGAAATGCTGCCAGTTACTGTCACTCTGAAAGGAGAAATTGATGTTAGGCTGATTTGCATAGGGAGAAGCTGGCCCTAAATGCCAAAGACAGAGAAATTAAACACAGACGACAGCCAGTTACATGATATTTAAAGTTCATCCCAACACAATACAAAACTAAATCATCCCCAGCACCCCCCAGCCTTGGGCCAAGGTCTCTGTTACCACCACCGGGACACAGGCACGAACAGACACCTGGACAGCTGCCCTGTTTCAGCCCAGTTGCTAATCCGGGCCCGGAGCACCGCACGCCTATCGGTGTCTCCCACCAAAGCAGAGCGATGCTGGCAGGGACAGCAGCGGTTCCTTCCCGGCAGGACTGGCAGCACCTCCACTGGCTCCTCTCCAGGATGGCAGCAAGCCAGCCTGCTGGCCTGCCCACTGCCCCCCAAAACCAGCAGAAATGCCGTGGGCTGGGAGATGGAGGACTGCTCAAATGGTCTTCCTGCGCCCAAAGTGGCAGAGCTGGACCTGAGCCTCAGGGAGCCCCAGGGACAGCAGTAAGGCAGAGGATTTGGTGCAAGATGCTGCATCCCCTGCTCCCACCACCCTGAGCGTGCGCATTTGCTGCCCCCTCTCGCTGCCCTAAACCGCTTGGACAAACACCACAAAAGACAGCAAATCAAGGTAAGGGGAGATCAGGGATGCTGCAGACATCCACGGCCTCGGCACCAGCAGGGAATGGGTCAGACAAGGAGGGCAGTCCCCGCAGCCAACCCCCGTGCAGCCCCTCAGACCTCGCAAACAGCAGGAAGAGCAAAATAAGTTCCCACCTGTAGGTGGGCTTGGAGTTTATAAAGTTGAGACATATGAGTGAAAGGAGCAAGAGATTATTCACTAAACAGCAAAAACAAAGAACATAAATATGGCTGTTCTGAGCCTTTTCATTTTCACTAGTTCTATTGAACTGGGGAGGGGGGCCGGAGAATTTACTGCAAAACATAGGACAGAAACAGAGATGTTGGAGCTCTATTCCCCCCTGCAGTCTCCTGTACCATTACTCCACTGGCAGCCTCTAGCAAGCCACAGGGTACCAGTCCCTCGCTGTTCTGCATTGCAACACCTACTGAGGTGTCAGAATGACAAAAATTGAGTAGCAGCACCTTTGGTCTTTTTCAACATAGCAGGTTTTAAAGCAATTTCTTTCCCACTTTAAATCAGACCTTTAGTTTCACTGGAAATGGGAGAGGAAAGGGATGAGCATTGAACAGTGATTTAAAAGTGCAAGAATAAATCTTAGGCACGACAACATTAAGGGCTTTCAGGGGCCTTTGCACTCTTCTGTGCCCGATCTTATTTTGGAGCTCATGATCCTTCTCCTGAGAAAGTGCTGCACATTCACCCCATCCCACAACAGATCTATCTCCTTCCGAATGGGACCTCTTCCTATTAACGACGGAGAGAGCCCTTGACAACTAGTTTAGAGTAATTGCTTCACCTTCAGATACCTAAGGTTTAATGAGATAACAATCTCACCCTACACGCAGCCCCACAGTGTTTCAGGAGCTGCTGCAGCCCAGAGTTGATGCCTTTGGGTCTCTGCATGGCAGGAGTTTGGTCTGCAAGGCCCCTGGGCAGGCTCTGCCTTTATTCAGGCTTTATGCCATGAGGCCCTGACACCCAACCATCACCTCTAAACTCTATCATCACCATCACAGCAATTGTACATAGCAATTAGTGTCACCAGGACTCCAGTAAAGGCATAATAAATCACCGAGATAACTGGTAGAAATTAGACACAGCGTATGCCCTTGTCCCTTGTATGCGCTTGATGCTGATGAAAGCTAAGGACTGGCATATTTATTAGAGACAGACCCAATACGGACAGCAGCTGGGCCAGCTTCCCACACACAGATTTCTCATCATTTCTATTTAAGCCCTTGCAGCTTTGATAGACACATTTCCAACTCGCTGCGATGTCACTGCCGGTTCCACTACCACCATGAATACATCACTGCCTGCTTGCTAAGCTCCGAAAGGCTGCTCATCCTGAGGGACTCCCAGACCCGCTGGTACCACCAGGAGAGCTCAGAAAAAAACTGTTTTGTCTGAAAACAATCCTGCTTGTGTAGCATTTATTATCTACAGATATAGTGGCTTGTTCTTTCTTTAATTAGGGCATTTGCATAAAAACTAGATTTCTGCATCCAAAGTTTATCAGTTCTAGCTGAGCTTTTGTGCAGATTTTTTTCCTCTCTTCTGAAATTGTCTTTGGTTTGGGGACATGATAATTTCTATCTTGCTAATTATGTCAAAACCAAAGGATTAACTATTCCACTAGGAATATACGCAATGAGAGGTGATTACACAGCATTCCTGTTTCCATGCAAAAGCCATTGGCATAAGCAAGTAACACAGAAATAATAAGGACCAAATCCTGGCTAGTGTTCATGGGTGCAGAAGCAAGCAGAACTTGACATGGTTATGCTGCATTTACACCAGCTGAGGACAGATTCTGCCCTCTCTTCCCAGTCCCCTTGCCTATAACGTGTGCATCATGGTTCTGCGCACCATCAGGCATGAGGGTTTTTTCAATATCTTTCACCCTTGTTATTGGCGAGAGAGTTCACGTGCACTGGGACAATACCACTGGCCCCCAGTACGCCTGCAGTCATGGGAGGGGAGAGGAGCGGTAAGGACTCCAGAGTCTAAGAGCAGACGTACCTGTGTATGAGGTCCTTCAAAAGCCATATATTCAGTGACACTAATTAAAAAAAAAAAAAAAAAAAAAAAGACCAAAACCCAATCAAATCCACACCAAAACAGTAAGCACAAACCCCAGACTACTTCCCCCTCTTGTGATGCTTATGTTAATGATCTTTTGTTCATAATATTCACCCTTGATTTTTACATAATGGATCGACAAGTCTTTCCCACCCCCAGAAGGAATAACAAATCTGAAAGCCGTGACTGCACAAAATGATCTGGATGTTATTTCATGAAACTTACTTTGCATATATTATCCACTAGTACAGAAGAAAAATGGCTTAGTCATACGTGCTTTTCCGCACTCCCCCTCACATCAACAGCCTTCTGACTCATTTGAACATGACATTTTTAAACAAAGGTGAACGCAGCACTAAGCCAGCCTCTTGCATACGTTTTTGCCTTGCATTTGGGAAACCTGTACTCAGGGAGAGCAAATCTGGTTACCTGCCCAACTTTGTCAGTCTGCCTCTGGGCCCTGTAAGGCAGGTGGAGAGCTTACCACCCAAGTGCTCTGCGGCTGCTCTCACCAGGGGGGACCCACGCCTGCGCCCCGACAGGAGTGGGACCGTTCCCTGCACCGTTCCCAGGAGGAGCTGGGGCAGCCTCCGAGCCCCAGGTGGGTAACCCTGCTTCTGTCGGGCGGCCGTGCAGCTCATCCCTGACCATCCATGGGCAGCCGTGAGCCCACGGGTGCCCCAGGAGCTCCACAGAGAGAGGCCGAGCTGGACTGTGGACAGGCAGTGCAGGGTCTGCTGGTGGGACTCAGCCGCTGACCCCAGAAATGCTCCTCCTTCATCCTCACCCCATTTTTCAAGATAAAGCTGGTGAAGGTGGGTGAGCCCTGTGGACAAGGAGACTCTCCTGCTTCCGCAGGGGCTCTGCGACTCCGGCAGGTCCCCTCTGCCCCGCCAGTGCCCACGTACATATCCCCAGGTACCGGGAACAACTCCGCTGCAGCTCATTCGTCTAGGGAGAAATCAGGCACTGCTTTTCCTCCCCTTCAGGTACAGTTCACCCATATGGAACAGAGCTGTGCAGCATGGACTCTATTTGTTCCTCATCTTATTTCCTATTTTTAAATCACTGAGCTGAAAAGCCTGTTTTTAATGAAAAGAGATGAGCTCTTTGTTAGAAACATGACAAATAAGGTCTCTTGTACAAAAAAGAAAAATTCTGCAGGTTATTAGAAGTGACACGTCAAATGCAAACTGGATTATGGGCACAGTGAAGTAATTATTTCTTAAAAAGATACCATTAAAATAGTATGTTAACACTTTTTAAAGCCCTGATAGACAGATAACGAGCATGGGAAACTGATGAATGCAGTCAAGAGCTCAGTTTGTCAAGACGGAGTGGGGCTCCCACGGAGGCACCAGGAGATGTCACGGGACCACCAAGCTCTGGGTGCTGGACCCCTCGGGACACCCATCCCCAGGATGCCCACAGCCACCCCACCCAAGACACCAGTTCAGGCTTGTCTGAGGTAAAGCTGGTGGTGAAGTCAGATCAGTAGAAATCCAGACCAGTGAAGACGGCAAAAAAATAACCACACATGCCACAAAAAGCCACAGCTTTTCATTGATCCCATCATTTCTGAGAGATTGGAATTTCCCCCCGAGAGCAATAGAGTGGTGCTGTACAAATAACTGATTTCTTGGCTCACTGACCAAACAGAAACAATAAACATTTTTTTCCAGGTAATATGAAGTTGGAAAATGCATAGTTGAAACTGAATGAAACATCTTGTTTATCGGCTAAGGTTTGAGTGTTTGTTTTTCTTTAAATGAAACCAAACCTGTCCATGTTCACCCTTCAGACTACAATTTTTTCTTAAAGTGTGGAAACAAAAATGTTTCAACTTTTTAAAAAATGTAGATGGTTTCTGTTGAAATAATGTAATGTTCTCGGCACAGGTTTGAATAATTTCAGTCAATCTGAGTATGATTTTGGGGGAGAAAATACTGAATTAAAAGGAAAAAAATCATGAATCAATATAATCACTTGAGGAAAAAGCAAATTCCCAGTAGGAATCAGATGGTTTTCAGCTACCGGTCTATGTTCAGTCACATTTGCGGGATCTTGTCCTATCCTGTCCTTCATGACAACTGAAAGAACTGTAGTAAAATAAACATTGGAAGGCTCCAGGGCTTTTTATTGAAACTTTCCCTCAGATTTCTCCAGAGAGCAATATCTGATCTCAGATGCTGAGCCGGTGAATCGTGTCGGCACAAGTTGCTGTGCACAGAGCAGCTCTGGCTGCAGCAAGCACTGCCGTCCCCAGAGGATTTGGCACCTCTTGGCAACACCCGTCCTTCATCCAGCCTGTGAAAAATCCCTCCTTTCCCGGGGCCCCTATAGCCCTTAGCGGCACAGATCTCTTAGCATTGGGTTTGATTCTTTAGAACTAACTCACTGCATCAAATCAGCATGGGCACACAGTCATGGAAAGACAATGGAAAAATAATTCACAGACCTGATACAAAAAATTAATTTGCCACTCGGGAGTGTGAAAGCCAGGACTCGGCTTGGTTAACCTGTTTCCAGCCATCCCATAAACTTCCTCAAGAAATGACCTTATAGTACCTGTGCTACAGTTCCTCACCCATGAAAGCGGGAGCACGTGTAGTAGACCAGGAGAAAACCCTAGATCCTGCAAAACGTTCTGCAAGTATGGCAAAAGACAGCGCTGATCAAGAAGATCCCAGCTGTTTGTGCTTTGTCTCTACCCCAAGGTGTGCTGCCCAATGGGGGGGTCAGCTCTGCTCCTCTGCTGCTTCCACTTCTGCCTTTCCTGAAAGGACTGGGAGTCAGCCAGGATGTAACCTGTTAAAGCTGCGAGGATTGCTTCTGAGGCTTAGTCAAATGTGAGGAACAATGAAAATTACTAATTTGCTATATCACATCATTATGTTGTGGACTCCAGCTGTACTTGAATTTCAGTTGTAAGGGTGAGAAATTGAAGCCAAATCCATTGGTACCATCCACAGCTTTTTACAGGTTTATCCACATAAACTGTTGCTAAACTGGGTTAAGTGGCCAATTAGCCTATATTTATGGCAGATCATAACAGGGAATTTGGCCAAGTACATGTTTATTAACTGAAGTCCAACCACTCCCCCAAACCGCTCTTCATTAACTCATTTCATAAACGAGAGTGGGAGAGACAAGAACCCCTCTGCCAGTTGCTGCAATGCCGCAGCCGCCAGCGAGAGCCAGCCCCACAGGCGCCGAGCACTCACCATCCAGAGCACTCACACGCATGTGAGCAGAGAGGTGGCTGCACTAAAGCCATCGTCACCCAGGAGCATCTCTTGGGTAGCACTGAAATGTTAGTGGGTTTGCATTATTCGTCATCGCGTTGCAAAGAATCTGAATTTGAGCACCTATTCTAGTGCTAGGTGAACCCGGGTACCAGCAAGAGTACGTGCAGAATGGACACCTAGGATTGTAGAGATCATCAGAACTAAATTACAGACATTCAGCTGGCATGAACACATACTGATAAACAAGCTTTTGGAAAGGCGAGTAGCACCTCTCAAATCTGCGGGAGCTCTCTGGGTACATCAGAGAAGTCACAGAAGAACCTGCGATGCTTTTGGATATCTGACAAATCTGAGGCTCTCATAAGACTTTGGATTTAGGTACAAGTACACCAAAGGCAAATAAAACGTAACTAGTAAAAAAGAACACAATAAAAAGTGCCTGAGACATCTCATGACCAAAACATTGCCATGCCAGTGTTGCATATTCTCTGAAAGCTCAGTGATGCAGGATGAACTGACCTTTCTAGGAAAAAGATGCAATCTTTTTTTTTAATTGAAAAGAAAAAGGCAAATAAGACATACAGTGCCTTAACAGTTTTCAGAAGAAACTACATGGGACCTTTCTTCATATGCTAAAAATAGATGCCATTTTAATATGCTGTCAGAGACAGACATTTATGGATGAGCATGCCCGTACACCTCATCAGACACGTTCCAGCTGCTCACAGCAGTCTCCCATCTTTCTACACTCAAAACCCCTCATTCTTGTGATCTTCATTGAGCATCACTGAAAGAAAGAAATATACAATACTCCTGTTTTCTTCACAGAGAATTTATGTAGAACATCATCATTAATGTATAAAAGTATAGACATAAGCCCAATTTTAGGCAGTGAAATAATTAAATATAGCAACAGACAAGCAGAGGATGTGGTAAATTCTTCATCATTTGACTCTTTAAAGATCAGATATCTTTTGAAAAGACACATTTTAGTTTGAACAGATGTTCTAGCGCTAGACACAGGAATTACTGAGCGAAAGTCTAGGCTTCAGGATGCATATATGGCACACAAAAAGATCCTGGGTTTAGGGTATACAAATAAAATAAAAACTTTTTCACCCCCAGCATTACTATCTCACAACGGAATTACAATTAGTACAGTATTAACCCCTTTCCTGCACAAACTTCTACTGGCTAAGTTTCTTAGGCATGTTTTTGATTTCTGTTGAATTTGGGAGTGTGGAAAGAGAGTGAGAGCAGTTGTCCTTGCTCTAGTTTGCTAGCTACACTATTTCAGTGCAGGAATCCCCAGTACAGACAAAGCTCAAAATATTTAGACTCTTTACTGTCACTGTAAGACATGTTCTTCAAGACAAACTTCACCAGCTGGCATTTCCAGAGGTGTTTAAGAGAAGTAGCTACTGAACAGACACTGATGTGGTTGGGACTGATGTTACAATTGCCTCTGAGGACCTGAGATACAGACTGCAATATCAGTCCCCCAGGTACATTGGGTGCTGGCAGAACTACTCAAGAGATGCCTGGAAATACTACTAGATGTAAATAATAATTAACAAATGTAAGTGAAAATGAACTGAATTCTAGCCTCATGTAATTTATTGTTTGACCCTCAGTCTAGCTGCTTAATAGAGCAGAGCAAGATAAAACGTCTGCAGCAGAGTCACTGGAGAACAGCAGTACAGACCCTTTCAACCCAATGGAGATGAAATGTGGGACAGTAATTTGCTTTTTAAAATGTAGGGCAAATGACCAAAATAGAAGATACAGCAAAATTAGTAGAGCAGAAAAGTCCAAATGATGTGGTAATAATTCATTCTGTTAACATCAAATGCCTGTTGACACATGGTGTAATTCAATACAGCCATTGTTACCACTTCATGGTAGCAGGGAAGGAACAACAGATCAAAGGAAAGAAATACACATTCCATGGCAAATCATGCTCTTGCCTGCCTTCCTTTTGCTTTTCAGACACCTTTTTTTTTCTTTTTTTTTTCCTTCTTTTTTTTTTTTTTTTTTTTTTTTTTTTTTTTTTTTTTTTTTTTTAGCATACTGCTGGCAGGAAGTCAGATCATACAATGCATGAAAAACAGCTTCCTTAATAGGCTTCAGTAACCCATTTTGGATAGTAAAACTTATTATTTAGAAACATATGCATGAAATTTAAAAAAAAAAAAAAAAAAAAAAAAGGATGTTTATAGTCTGGTTTTTAAAACTGTTACTTAGCCCCAGCTCCTACTTACTCATTTTTCCTGCTTTTGCTTCACAGAGCACATGAAGAGTCACTGCATTTCTATGAACATGTGTTATTTACCCAAGGCATTCGATAGGAAGAGATTGAGCAGCTGCTGTTTTGCAAAGAGGTAGTTAAGCAGATCAGTTTGATTTCAGACTAGATAAGGTGATTGGGAATCTAGGCACAAATGCATTTCATCATCATCCTCAGTTAAATCTATAATTCTACCAGTCGCTCACTATTTCATGGTGTCTTCACATGGTTCTAGCAGCAACCATACAGTTTCATGCCAGTAGAGGGTATCAGATAAACCGCCCAAAAAAGAAAACATTTCAGATGCCAAGAGACTGGGAATTCCTCTTCCACAGCGGTGGGAGGTGAATAAACTCAAGATGGCTAAGCCTTAGGAGCGAATCTATCATAACTAGGTCAATCTGGACTGACAAAGGGGAGCTTAAATGAGGAAACCCCCACTGACCAGAAGACTTAAGTGCAGAAGAATCCCTGGGCATTTCAGAATATTTCTGTTTCAGATCTGTCCTTATGTCCAAGCTTATGCTCAGGAACGGAGGAGCTCATTCAAGAAATCCAGCCCCTACAGGGTAAGACCTGGCAATGCACCTGAGGTACCGCAAGTCCTCCTGGTATTCGATTAAAAAATAGCAGCAGTGATGGGAAGGACACTGGCGAACCCACAGCACCCAGTGAATGTAGGAGGTTTGGAAGGAGCTTCAATGAAGCTGGTGCTTCTAGTCATCTCTAGTAGGTCATGAAATAAATTTAGAACTGAAATATACTGTACGGTCTAAACTTCAGGTTTCCTTTACTCAGATTTATGCTAGCTCTGAGAGTTGTTCCCAGGGACCTCATTTATATGGGAAGAAATTCCACACATTTGTTATTCATTCGGTAACACAAAACCGTAATGCATTTGCCAGACGGGTGCAAGATCTCACAGGGTGTCCATCGGCCAGTGGCGCAGGGGATGGGCAGCGGGGAGAGGACCTCCAGACAGGCTGTGCAGGGACCTGCATCGCCCCGACTCCTCGGCGAGGACTGCCTTTGCTATCCTGTTATCGCAATGACAGCAAGGCATGGGAGACACAGAGGCAAAGGGACACAATAAATGGAAAAAGGGAACGAATTTGTTAAGAGGATTTATCCCTTTCATCTCTGTAACAGGCATGGAGTGGTGCAGATAACAAAAACCGCTCCAGCCCAAAACGTGCGAATGCATGCCTGGCTCTTGATCATCTGTTCAGACAGAAAGGATACAAGTCTTAATTAACTCTTGATACAGGGTGTTGTAATAATGATAAATGGTGCAATGAAAGCGGAGGAATGTTTTCCACCTCCTGCATTTGACTTCTGCAGGGGAAAATGGCTCATCCACTGGATTGTTGTGAAGGCATCCATCACTAAGATTTTCACACTTACTTTCTTACACAGAAAATTACATTTTAAGAGCCTGGCGCTGAGTCTGAAGTAATCCTATTTGCTTCATACAACAATACACGCGAGATGTTTAAGAATTTTTGTCTTAATTCAAGCTTTCTGCTTGACATTTATTTGTGTCACCTGCAGTGCTTACTGACCATGGCCATTATGAGCAGTCTGTGCCACAGGGCATTTCAGATGACTGGGAATTCCGCATCTCTGGAGAAAGATGGATATCTCCCTTTCTAAAAAAATTATGGGGCAAAATGTCTACTAGCTTAACTTTACCAGCACTTGACCTTATGCACAGAACTCTTATTTATCCAGTGGGTAATAATGGATGTAAGTGGCATTTAATCCCATTTTTATGCTCCTTTAGAGTGCTGTGAAGTCTTTATATCACTGAAAACTCAGGCCTACCCATCTGTTGAGATGAAGACAACTGGGAAATGAAGAACCTCCTTGATTTTAAACATTTTCGGAAGTCAAAGCGCCCAAGATGCTCTCAGGATCCTCGAAGAGGCTGGTGTGCGAAAGGGTCTCAGAGCAGCTCCATGCACAAGCAAGGGGGAGCAGTGAGGTTCCAGGGCAAGGTCACAGCTGGCACTTTTGGGAGACTTGTAGCCCCGACCTGCGCACCTCTTCGGGCTCATAAACAGCCCGGCAAGCCTGTGTGGGGAGGGCACCTTGCGGCAGACGTGCCCCAGGGCTGCCGGATGGGAGAGCCGGCGGCACAGAGGTGTGCGTTGAGCTCTCGCAGCACCCCACTGCTGCGTGCCCTCTGCGTGTGGTAATGTGCCGTCAGGATTTCTCCCTTTGTAACTGCAGTACAGCACTCCTCAAGTGATGAGCACAGGCTTTTAACTCCGGAAGGTGTTTAATCTTGCTAATGAGCAAACAGATCTGGGAACAGGGTGCCCGAGGACTGGGGTGGCAGACAGACCTGGAGCATGTTTGGTCTGAGACTCTCTCAGTCCAGCTGTGCATACAGATCCAGAAAAATAACAGCTCTGCCTGTGGAAGGTAACAGCCGTGATTATTCATCTCTACTGCGTAGTGTGGTGGGAAAATGCTGAGAGCACCCCAGGAAGGAAAAAGCATGTGGGTTTATTTCTTACCAACAACCCACACTTCTAATTAATTTGAACATTTAGCCATTCTAATTAATGAGCAAACATTATTTGAAAAACAATGTTTAAATACTTTAGTGTTAATTTAATCAAATATTTAATAGCGCTGTAATTAATCTTCTAACTGTTAATGAATTAAATCATGGTCCTCCTGCAGTTTGATTTATAGTGTTGACTTAACTTCAGAAAAACTACCCAGCACTTGATCCTCTGCTGCTGCATCATGAACTCAAATTTAAAACAATACTCTCCATCATATGGGCCAAGATCTGTTGTAAACCAATGAGCACTATTCAACTTTAATCTTGAGCACATACTTTCCTATACTGTTAATAATATTTATCATGTATCATATAGGTTCTTCATAGTAAAGAGTATACTCAGAAACTAATGACTGCATATGCTGGACTGATATAACATGCCTTGAATAAGGGGAAGGGATAAGTTGCTGTACCTGATGATCAGGGAGGAACCTGACAATAAGATTTGGTTCTCCCAATCCTCTAGGCATCAACTGGGAATTAAACTGGATTAAGATTTTACTAAGCGTATCTCTGCTAACTAGTGCTAACCCTGATGCCATTGCAAATATAAAAGAGGTTGACCACTTCACTTCTATTTTATGAAAAATATGAATTTGTAAGACAACCACTACAGTTCTTTTATCTTTTGTTGAGTAATTCCTGGCACAACAGTGTCTTTTTCCTCCACAGATAGCTTTAGAGCTTCCAACCTCCCTGCTTTTCTTCTCTAGCTGGCTAGAAAATAGATTCCCATTTCATTTGGACAATAAGATTTTTTCAAAATATCCACAATCGCACCAGAAAGCAAAAGCATTGCAGGTTTTCAGGAAGTGAAAATTTCAGTAACATTTTAAATACATTCAGGGGTTAATTGGAACACTTCCCATATATTTAAAATATTTGTTTGGTTTACAGCCCTTTGTTTATAAAAGTGTTTTTACAACTGATAAAATATGCATTGAAACAAGAAATCACTTCCAAATAAAATGACCGTGGCTTTTTGTAGTAAAAATGTCAAAACGGAACACCACAACATTTTAAAACTGCCAGTGTTCCCATGTTTTCTCATAAATATTGAAATGATAGGATCTCACAATCAGAGACAAAAAACATCCAGTGGTCTTGCTGAAAAAGGCAAATGTTAAAGAAACATGAAGTTCAGTATTCTCTACCTAACTCTAAACTCAGTGCCATGCTCTCCCTAAGAGAGAGCGACTGCTCAGCCTGAGTGTACGAAAACAATGCACACAGTATTACTGCCTTTTGAGATGATTCATAGAGAACTGTAACGGCCATCTAAAACTGAAGGACCCGATTGATTCCCACGGACTACCACAGGAACTGAAATGGCTAGTTCCTGGGTGACGAACCTTGTTAAGTTTTGAGGAACCATGTCCGTTCCTTTGGCCATTCCAACTAGCATGGGAGGATTTTCAATTTGTTATTACAGCACTAATAATCTGAATAAGAGAAGCATCCAGTTTAACACGAAAAAGTGAAAATACATTTTCCATCAGCTGTGAAAGCCTAATTGCTTATCAAAGCATAGAAACAAATCCAACAACATTACTACTGCCATGAGAAATTATGTACTGAAACATGGTCATTCTCATCTCACAAGCCATCAGCCAAACATTAATGCTGCCACTGCTGCACTAGTGTCACTAGGGGACATGCAAAGCTGGCTTGCAACTTGCTGTGAACCCAGGGTAAAAAACTTTTCCAGAGGCAAGCTAGAAAAAGAGGATTTCAGCCTCAGGGTGAGAGTATGTCTCAGTATTTCAAATGTTCCTCTGCATTCCTGTGTCAGCAAATACGACTTGCTTGATCATTGCACAGAATTGCTTGGTACACTGCAACTGACAGCTGTAAACAGCACCTTTTAGCCTCATACAAAACAAGGGCCAGGCAATTTCCTAAGCAGAGTTAGTAGACTTGGGAAAGGAACATCCATTTTTCATTTTATTAGAAATTTTAATGAGTGTCTTCAAATTATCAGTAGAAATTTGAAAATGCATGAAGTTCTTCCCAAAACATGACAAGACTGAGTGATATTTGCCAATAGGATATCTATCTTGCAGCAGTCTTTAAACCGAACAACTCACCATCTGTTCAGAGTGGAATTAAACACTCCTCCCACCCATGTCTCTATTTTCCTGCATATTCATTTATCTCCTTTTATTCTTTCTTCTTTCCTCTTATTCACCACTCGTGGTTAAACCAAGACAGACAGCAAGGCGAGCAGTCCATGGCGAGACAGATGTGCGCACGGGTTACTCACCCCGTCTACCGTGCTGCCGGGAGATGGCTGTCCTCTGCTCCATCGTCTTCCTGACTCATATGTTTGTCTCTTTATTACCAACATTATCACAGTTAATAATAACAACTTGTGCTGTATGCTGATATGCCCCAGGGGAAGAAATGTCTGACTTTCTGAATGAAAAACTCTTAATACTACTTAAAAGAAGTCATCTTGACAAGTTGATGTATAAGATTATTTGTCATGCACTGCAGTGCTTCGCAATGAGCTTAGACTTGAATGCAACATCCAGTTCTAAAGACAAAGTGTTAATAGCACAAAGGAAACCCATCCTTGCATCCTCAGCTGGTGTAAGCCAGCAGTGCTTCACTGAAATCCAGGCACCCATCCTGAACAAGCCAGCTTACAATTAGCCTCTTATTTCCGCAGTTAAACCCAGCTACATCTCACAGTCACTGCGTGGTTTTCGTCGGTACAGGCTTGGAGCCCAAGTTACAGGTCAGGCACCACAGTCGCTAAGCAGCAGCAGGAGCAAAAGAAACCCACTCCCTCTCTTAGGGGACTTGAAGCGCGTGTCATTTCCAACTTTATCAGCAACATCTCTCTCACCAGCGATCCCAGAAGCCTCTGGCTTTCAGAATACCATATGTCACTTAGCTTCCATTACATCAAGACTCATTTGAGTCCAAGTAACAACAAAACCCCCAAATGTAAAATGCAGAGCTTCCTGGGAGGACTCAAGTTTAACGCACTAGGACCAAAAGCCTCAGGCTTATTTCTCAACTGTGAGGCAAGCTACCGTGCACAGTGCTCCTGCCCCACATCCATCAAACCCCCGGTAACAGGCTGTTTCACCACAATCAGCCATTAAGAAATAAAGACCATTCAAGCACTTAAAGCTGGTTTTCTGGACACTCGCACAGGAGGTTTCTGGACTTCAGAGATTTCTGACACAGCTTGTCTGCCTCATTCTATGATTGCAGGAACAATTGGTCTCCTGTTAACGAGATAATTTTTTTTTTTTAAGCATTTTTAATTATTTTAAAGTGCTGACTTTCCCTAATGATTGAACGTCACATTGGATTATAAGCACAGGTCCAGTTTGAGATGGTTGTCCCTTTTCAACAAACATCATCTTTATAATGAAAGCCACCTCAGCAGGACCAGTGCTGCACACTGCCAGGAGACACCTCCAGGTATTAGTGCCAAACTCACTTGGGACACCTACTGAAATCCATAGGGTTTTGCCTGGAGAGAAGGAAGTGTATACCGTTCAGAAGAGAACAATGTATAATGGAAATTAGTCCTTGTGACGGTAGCATTACAGCAAACTGTCAGAGGTTTAAGTAAACTACAGGGGTTACCCAGACAAGTTTTTCCCCATGTGTTATGTCCCTTATTTTTCCTAGATTGTATCTTCATCTCAGTAAACCAATTAATAACTTTAGGTAGTTTCAGTTCAAAAGTACAAAAAGACTATAGTATTTCTCTTCATTTTAACATACAAGCAGACAAAACCATCAACTCCAGACTGAGCTGTACTTAAGCCTTCTAGGTTTCTTAAGCACAGAGTCAAAAAATAAGAGCTTGATTTTGAAACCTACATTTACCAAACCAATGCTCACACAAAACACTAAGCTTCAACCCATCCCAGCTACTGCTCGGGCTTACCTTCGTGATAGCTGGCTTTCACTAGCCTACTGTTTGCCACAGTGACTTTTTTGTTAGGTTTCATGATGTGCAGAAACCCAATAATCACTGTAATCAGGAATAAACTGTGGATTTAATTGACTTGTACACAGATGTATTAAAATTGTTGTAAAACAGAAAAATTTAACGCTATGAAGATATACTCCATCATGTATTATTTATCCCCACACCATTAGCTCATTAAATTAGGAATGCATAAAGTAGTCAGTGCTCAGTAACTAAGTCAAATTAATACATCCTTAATTAAAATACAAAATGAGCTTTAAGCAATTCCACTTAATCTCCCTGTTTAAAAAGCTGACTGCTAAGCAGGCAGTGGTTGTAGGCTACCTCAGGGTGTTGGGAGACAGGAGCACCTGCACTGCTCCCACAACACTCACTGGCATGGGGGACAGCCAGGTGACCCCAGCTCTACACGCCTGAAAATCATCACCTCTCTTCATGGCACACGTGTGTTGGGGGGAATCTTACCACCTTGCCATGCCAGTCTGACAACAGCTGCACCCAATGCACCCATTATTTTCAAGGCCCTGTGATGTTAGCTCATCAACCTCAGCACCAGGCTTTTGTCTGTTTCTCCACCACAGATTCAACCTGAGTATCCCAAATCAGGACAGCTGTACTTCTTACAAGCTCACAATTCGTTTGTTCCTTAACACAACTTCCCTTGTTAAATTAATGAGCAATGATCCAGCTGAGAGACAGCAAACGTTCCAAGCATGCACAGCAACTTCACCACAGAAGGTTAATAAAAATCTTAGTGGTTGTACTTGGTTCTTCCCTTTTTACACTTTGCCATCAGGTTTCTGAGTATTTTTATGACTCTACTGCGCTTCACACAATTCTTCAAGTCTGACAGCTATGGCAGCCCTAGGAACATGGTCTCTGCTGCTTCCAAATACTAGAATAAGCAGGACTTATGTTCAAAGTAAAAAAATTAAAAAAAAAAAAAAACAAACCAGTATCTTAGTTCAGATGTGAGTTTCTGAGAAAGTTGTTTGGATTTAAAAGAGAAAAAAAGACACAGCTTTATTTCTTTATTTAAAATCCAGTAACACGATTCCACAGATTCCCACTAGAAAGAGTGTAGATTCATGAAGACTGTCCAATTCCTTCTTAATTACTTAAAAGAAACATAATCCCTCCTAGATGAAACCTTACCACATCAGTCCTGCAGGGGTAAGAGAAGAGGATTCCACATCTAAAAGTCAGCAGCGTTGCTGAGCTCCTTCGGTTGCATTGCGGCTCCAGCAAAACCCGGAGCACCACACGTTGCTCCAGGCTCAGCACTCGGCCCCTCCGGGGGTCTGCTGCCCTCCTCTTCTGGATAGACAGCTTCCAAAACTGCTCTCAGCTTTCAGCTGTTTTGCCACCACTGCTGTCAATATCCAGTAAATGCTGCCCATGGAGAGTAAACCCCATTGGTTTTTTTTGTTTTGTTTTTTAATTGGAGACTTCAAACGTTTGGCTGCCTGCACGGACTGCAATTCCAGGCTCTCAGTGCCTCGGTTCTCCAGCTGGCACACTGCTCAACACTCCTATCCAGCCTGCCACTTCTCCCCCTGGAGAGGACGTGGAGGAAAGCAGGGCACTAGCGGCCGAGCAAGCCCAGGGCTGGGAGCCAGCCAGGCCAGGAGCCCACCACCCCTTCCTGCTGCCCAGGGACCGGGGCTGCTGCTGCCAAGCCAAGATGACCTCACGGTGCCGAGGCAGGCTACCAAGTGAAATCCTCCCCACGCACTGCTTGGAATGAGATCTCTTTTAATGCTTCAAAGGCATATGCAGGTTGGCGCTCACCGGTCCCTTCAGTGCCCCCTTTCCCTCCTCTGGAACACACAGTGCACAAGGTCTATGGTGCAGCTACTGCTTAGGAAAAAACCATTCTCTTTCCCGTAAACAGCAAGGAATAGAGCCCATTGTTCCAATAGCCTAAAATTCATATGCCCAGCATAGCAACAACAGATATTATTCTGAAGGGAAAAAAACCTGGACAGCTTTATCTTGAGGAAGCTAGGTTAACCACACAAAGAAAAATGTATAACTGATAGTTGAAAGTAGATAAATGAACCACATTCAGTGTATGCTTAAAAGCGTGCAAGGCTGTGTTTATGCATGAGAGGTGGAAGAAAGAGAAAGAATAATAGAGGAAGGTTTATATTCCAGACATTTCAGGCCTAGAGCAAACTGTTACTATTGTTCTTCAGTCCCTTTGAAGTCATGATAGAAATTAAGCACATACGTTGAGTAAAAATGAACTGAAATGCACGCTTTACAGCTGCAGGAGCCCAGCAGACAAGATGGGCACCAGGCTGGGCTGGAATACAGTCATAGGATCTCTAGCCTTTAGACAGCCTGCTCTTACTGCCTGGGCAGACTGTCCTCTCCTGCCCCAAAAAGGGGATGGGTGCCAAGGGAGCACCCGGCAGGCAGGGGCTCAGGCCAGCACGCTGGCACGGGACAAGCACCTGGCCCACAGCCAGGGGTGCAGGTGCCGAGACAGTCCTGCAAGGATCTCTGATTTTCACCCACTTTTGCAAATGGCTGAAACCAGCATTTTCCTTGTGTAACTCAGGCATTCCCTCCATGTCTGCTGTCCTTGTGGGGCAGCAGACCTGGAGGTCGGCTGAAAATTTATGGCAGCTTTTAAGTCTGTCCAGGCTCTTTTTAATAAAATGACATTGAGGAAAAGAGAGCAAGCTGGAATTATGATAATACTGTGTTTTAAACAGAATTATTTAAGGCTCCCAGGAGACAGCTATTTTGATAGCACGGTGAGGGGATGATACGCTTGCTGACAAACGGGCTTTACAGTGGCACAGAGCCTTGCGAACGGCAGCGGTGCAGCGCGGACGGCTCCACGTCAGGCCAGCGTGGGTTCGGACACGACCAACACCACCAGAGCGGAGCGGGTGAGGATGCACAGAGCCGAGACTCAGCTGCCAGATGCAAGGTCTGAGCGTGCCGTCAGGTGCTGGCACAGTGCCTGGGAGCAAGCGTGACCATCACAGACGTAGGGAGCACACTGGGGCTGGGAGGCATCCAGCACTGAAGTCAGTTGAGAGATCTTAATCACTCAGAGCCCTAAACACGTAGGAGAGAGCGCCGGCAGCCTACATACCCTGGATTCCCATTTTATATTTGTAAAACAGCAGGATCAGTTCTGGCTGCAGCAGAGGGGTATTGTGAAGACGAACATATTTGACCTCGAAAGCGTTACGACGCAAGGCAAGAAGGTGCTCAGAAACATACACAATAGGGAAATCTACCCCAGAAAGCAGCACCCACTGGCACAGTACAACAAACCCATTAGCCCATTAGGTCTGGATGAAGATACATCAGAGCAAATCCCACTATGATCAAAAAAATCTGACAGCTGATTAGCTTAAACCACAGGATCATGCCTTTTTTCTACCCTGACTACTCAGCTGTAGGGAACACTACATTAACGTTTCCTTTCATACAGTATAGCTTGCTAGTGAGAAAGTACTTTTTCCAATAGTTTTATGGTGGAGAGGAGGTTAAGACTGTTTTTTCCAATCAACTATTTCTCCCTTCTCTCTCTGTTTGCTATGCAAGAAGATTTCTTTGCTGTATCCTTAGCTTCATTCCATCTTGCAAATAGCTCTGCTCTCCAGAAGGCAAGCTGCTTTTCAATGAGCAAACTCTCAGTGTAATGGATGAAAAACATTATAAATAACTAATAGTGCTGCAAACACTGAAAGACTATCCATCTTTCAGTAAACTGCACATGCTTTTTGGGTTTTGTGACTTCTTCTCCAGATCTCCTAGAAGTAGTGTATAAACATAAAATATTGCAGCTATCACCCTTTATTTCAGCAATCAATTTTGTTCTTATGTGATATTCGTGTTTTGCAAAAATGGGTCTTTAAAAGGAGTTCACTCTGCTATTTGTGAGCTAAGTGAAGATATACTGTTGCAAATGGAGAAGTAAACTATGCCAGTGGTGAAGGTGTTTTACAAATTAATTAAGAGTGTGGTTTTCGGAGGAACAATGAGGAAAAGAGGTCATGTAAACTTTTGCCTTAAACAGCCCAGTTAACTTCTCCAAACCTTTTTTTAACTGTTTTCTAAGCATGCCCTTAAACCTTGCTAATCCTCAACACCTACATTGCAATGTTTACCTGTCTAAGCAACTGGTGTGTAGAAATGACATTGTATTTACTTAACACTCGCTTCTTGTTGTTTGGTTGCGTTTTTATTTGCCTCCTGTTTAGGAAATTGAGTGCTGTGAACTGACTTGGCTTGGCCAGCTTACTCTGAAGCCAGCAAAAACTCACAAATGTAGCCAAATAAGAGCACTTCTCCATTGGAAATGCCATGATGGATCATTAGCATTTCAGTAACAACACTGTCCTAGCATCTCCATGGCTTCCTTATACTCTGCGCATGATTACACAACTCAGATCCACAGTCTATTGAGGATCAAGTCACCTAGTAGATGGCCAGCTTGCACAAGGCACAGATTAGCTTCTCCTAGGAGTAACAACATCTAAACTCCCCTTCACTTTGGAAAAACCTTGCATTCTTCTGTTTATTATAAACGCGAACACAAAAAGTCTGCCCTCCTGTGGCGAGTTAAAAGTGCATGAATGCAGACTAGCAACTGACGCTGCACTTCTTGCAGAGCAGCAGTGCTGGCCTGGATGTTGCCTGTGCAACAAAGCCAGCTCCAGGGTGATCACCCAGGAGGTGTATTGTTTTTTCTCGCAAATTAGTTTCGTGGGTGCCTTATGGTTGTTTTCCATCTGTTCTGGCTGCTTAGGCTGTCTGGGAGTCAGACCTGAGAATACAAGATGCCTCGCAGCTGCGTACGCTTTCGGTGGGATGCGGTTTGGGGGCACCCGCCAGCAGATGTTTGCACCTGCCCGAGCCTGGATCCCTCTTGCTCTTTCCCGTCGTCGCCTCCTCTGTGGGTAGCTGCTGTGACAAGTATTTTTATGGCTCCTTCAGTGCTGCAAATGCACTTACATGGTCTGTAACAGACGCTGTAGAACTGTGATCATGGCAATTTGTAGCAAGCCTGCTTCTTTGGATGCAAATTAACTATTTTGGATGACTTAACGATAATCACAGTCATTCAGCAGAGAAAAGAAAGAGGAAACTCTCAAGAACAGGGACAAATATCACTTGCTAGATCAGGAAATAACACGACAGATAAGATTTTGAAGACCTGAGGTCGAACAGCATTACAACAGATTCGAGCTCACACCCCAAACAGATTTACATCTCTGCGTTTTCCTGCCACTTGTACCTGCTATAGCATTTTTCCAGCTACACCATAGAATGACATTTTCAAATCATTCCTGCACCAGTATCACTCCAGGCACATCTCTGCATTGACCTTTATGTTCATCTCTGACATATTAATGGGGGCGGGGTGTGTGAAATGTGAGAAAAACAGTACATTAAATCACATCCAATGCCATAGTTTGAACCCCTGCAAATTTAAGTGTACTTGCAATGCACCCCTGTGAGTGGAATTGTTTCCTACCAAACTACTTGCTAAGCTGCAATCCTGCATAAACACATCTACCTCAGATCCTCATGCTACAGTTACCTGCTAAATTGGTCTTCACTCTGTTTATCCTTTTAGTCTTAATTTTTTCCTTTTGTTTGCAAATAGAATTCTTACAGAAAGCACCAAAACATTGAAGCACCTGGCTGCCAAGTTCTTTGCTCCAAGTTGTTAATTCTACAGTGAGGGTACAAAAACTGCATTTTATATTTCTCTCTCAAAAGTTTATTATAGAATGAGAAAGGCTTGAAGCTCTGAATGCTCACTAAATCCTTGAAAAATTTCTAATATTATTTCTGATTTCCCTGTCACACGGCTCATTTTTCTCCTCTTACAAAGCGTGAAGGGAGACGACAAAGAACCATGAATTCTTGGAGGTGTGACTGCATGGATTGCACGACCCAGACAACATAATTAATCTCATGAATAAATCAGAACCCGTCAATAACCCTGAGGTGGAATTTCTATGCAAAGGTGCTCTCACAAGGCCCCGGTTAAACACTAAAGCTTCCTTTCAAATTCCAGTGCTATATTTCAAGTCCTGGAGGTAACATGTCAATTCAGATAGCAGTGATGCCACAGTCACGCCTAAGGAGCCCATACAGCTGTGAAAGACCTTGCTGATCCCTAGCCTCCGGGGTTTAATCCACCAGCAGCAATGGAGGAGAGCCCAGCCACCACCAGGCAGCTCACGGGGGCTGCTCAGAGGTTTCCTTCCCAACAGCCCCATCACAAATAACCCTTTGGGGGTTGAAGAGGCATCAAACATCTCACATCCCAGAAAGCTGCTCTCAAGATCAGAGGAAAGGGGTGAATGCGGCAAAGCCCTGGCAGAAGCCTTCATAGCTCCTCTGTTAATCAGCTAACCACCTCTGATGAGTCCCCCAGCACTGCTGCACCAGCTCACTGAGGCAGCTTCTGCTACCTGCGATGCAAACCACAGATCTGACACTGGCCATTTTAAAGATTAATTGGTTTGTGGTGATTTCAAAACTTTTGCTCTCAAGAGCTGTGTACTACCTGAGATGAGCCAGGCCTGAGCAGGTCTGTGCCCTGGCTGTCCCACACCTTTGCAACCCCAAGGAGTGGAGCCAGCTCCTTTCCTAGCCAAGAAAGACTACGGGAGCTCGCCTCAGAGCAGGAGAGAACAGCAGCAACAGCACTGCAGCTGCTGCAGACCTGCTCCAGAAAGGCACACAGAGATGGGCCGGAGGACAGCTGCCGCATGGCAAGCACCCATCCTCAGGCCTTTCTTTGAAGCACAGCTCCACGTGGAAAGGCACGCGCGTTCACACAGCACACAGTGCTCGATGGTGGATCTGCTCTTGGCATCCTGCCCAAGGTCCCCAGTCGCACAAGGGCAGTGCCCCGTGCCTGACGCGGTCAAGGGAAAGGTGCTGGTGCTGACACACGGCACAGCCGCGCTCCGAGCAGAGCGTGCATGTCCTCCAGGGAAACGGTTTTCCTGAGATGGGCAGACCGCTGCACAGGAGCTCGGTTAAGCCATGAAAAAGTGTTCACGTTACGTGCTCTTGGCCAAACCGAACCCACTGAGATTTGCTCCCTGCTGCATTTGATCTCTTGCCGAAAGTTGGGCCATGCTGACTGCAGCACCGTTCTCCATCGAGAGTGGGGTCTGCCACAGCTGTGCCAGCCGCACTGGCAGGACCTTGAACCACAGAGCACCTCCAAGGCCCACGGGCAGGGGCTTTGTCCCAGCCAGCCAGGGTGGATGCACCTGAAGCTCAGCACATACCAGGAGACCCCACAGCCAAGGGTGCGATGGCAGAAGCCCAACACCACGGTCACTACTGACTCGAGCCAAGCCACAGTCTAGGAATCTCCACACAGCAACCCACCATTGCTCCTGGCCTAGCCAAGACCTCCTGCCCGGCCACAGGCACCACTCGGCTCCTGTGACCCAGATCTGGCCCCAGCCCTCCTCCACACAGCGGGGTAAAAGCCTCCAGAGATGCAGGCAGAGCCACAGGAACCCCCTGCAGCCTTCAGTGCAGAAAGGGGAGGCAAGGAAGAGGCTGAGAACAAGCCACCTTTGTTTCCCCTGGGAGTATTTCCAAGATTAATCTCTGCAGAGATAAGAGTCCTAAAATATTTATATGAAGAATTTCGTGCTTCAGTGTAAATCCCACTGTAAGCCCTACAAGAGCGATAGGGGTTTTTCCCCCCTCCCTTTCTCTCCTTGGCTCTGTCTCTCCACACACATAAAAATAAACTGATAATATCCAGCTAGGCTGAATAAATTCAAAGCTATTGAGCTGTGGAATTACAATTACCCAGAGAAAAGCACAGAAGGAAGCAACTTTCCTTCCTACAATACAGGGGTGAGTAATGGAGCATAAACATGTGAACTGAGCTCCTGCACCCTCCTGACTGACACAAATACACATCACCCAGAAGACGCCAGCTCAATCTGAGATCAGACATTGTATGTGTTAGAGCTGAGGGAACAGGAGATAGAATCATCATTGAGGGGGGAAAAAAACAACACTATCATCATAGCACAGAGCTATCAAATAGCATAAAGAAATCAAATGTAATTGTGAGAGGTACAAACACCATGTAATTCATAACATCAAGTGCCAAACTTCTGAGAGCAGCAGGGCTGCTAAGCTCCCTCCAAAGATGAGATATGTTTCAGGCTACAAACTGGTGATGCACAGATGAGATCCTAGCACCTGTGATTAATGACCGATTCACCAAACGCAACACCTGACATTGAACTGCTGCTCCATGGAAACAATGGTGGGAGAATTTGACCCTCAAACTCTACACCTACTCTAGTACCAAAATAGTCTAACAGTAGTCATCTTCAATTTTAAAAGTAGTTCAAGCTTCCCTCATTGTGATGATTTTTTTCAACGAGCTACAGTGCTTTTGACAACCCCAGGGTTAGTATGTCTGAGAATAGCCTGTGCAGAGGGTTAATCAAAGCTTCTTCACCACACCAATCTGCCAATTTGCCTGTGACCCAGAGGTAAGCCTGCAAGGGAAGGGTCACCTTAGGCATCATTGTTATTCTTCCTGTTGATGTTGCAGCGTGGCTGATGCTGAGAGGGCTTGCTTTGAAACACGGGAAATTTCAGGTGAGAAAAGACACTCCTATAAACTGCTCCTTTCATTTTGCACAAGCCACGGGAGACCCACCAGCCACTCCAGCACTGCTCGGACAGGTGCCTTGCGCCAGTCTGGAACCACAGGTCAGAGCAGAGATGTTCTTGCTCTTCCTACAAGAACTGCCCTGCCTGCCCCCTCCCTCCTCACTCTTGCCCAGGCCCACCCAGTCTGGGGTGGGTTTAAGCACACAGGGAATGAGTTCCCAGCTATTACTTCTAGTGGGGAGCAAGGGCTAAGGCATCCTGATGGTTAAGTTGGTGTTTGGTTTTGGGCAAACATCCTAAGTGACAGGCAGCACCTGAAACGCTTCCTGTTCTCAAGGAGCAGGCAAAGGTATTTATCAAATTATTGTTAGCTATAAATTAAGCAGAAATGTCTTTTCATAAAGGGTCTTCTTCCATCAACAGAAAGAGAAAGATAAAAACCCTTTGCACAGGTGCCCTCAAACAGCATAATCCCATACTGCCTTTTCCAGCGTCCTCAGCTTTTATCCTCTCCTGGCAGTTGTTCCCAAGCCCCGTGGTGCGGTGTCCAGCTCATTAAGCACACGTCTTGTGCTTGGCAGTGCTTCCTACAGGATGACGGAGGACCAGGAACACAGGGGGGTTATGTCACCCTCCAAAGCCTCCCAGATGCTTGCGGAGCTGGGGTAAGACAGAGCAGCCCCAGGTATGGCAAGGCTGAAGGTCCCTGCCCTGGGACAACGAGCACTGCCTTCTGAATCCCAACCTTTGGAAACAGCAGACAAGCTGTCGGTGCCTTTCACCAGAGCCTAGGGTCCTACTGCACACAGACAATAAGAATCAGAGTGAATAGGGTTGACAATGTAGTTAGAGACGATATACAATTTTTTTCTCAGTCATTGTTTCCTGCTAAATTTAAACATGACAAAGCACATTATATTTCTGCCTCAACTTTATCACTTCGGAACAAAAAAGCTTGGATGTTTCCCAAATCACATTCCAGACTAGAAGAGCTTTTTATTAAGTTTCTAGCAGAACTGGTTATTTCAGTCTGACTAATGGAAATGTTGCAAAGGCAAATGATGTGAGCCCACCACGTGCTTTTGTTTGGAGGCTGAGAGCATGCCAAGGAAGCCCAGCCTGAGAACAGGACAAGACCATCCACCATCTGGTGACCAGCACACAAGAACTTCCCCTACAGTTGTTAATGGTAGTCTCACTCCATTTTAAACAGCTTTAAGCTGCTCTCAGACTTTCTCTGACCTCCCTATCTAAGCAATGATTATTTTTTTTTTTTGCATTAAGTTATCCCTAGAAAGCACCTGCTTCTTTTTCCTGTTACTTATACCCTACAAAAACCTAGCATACCCTGTTCCAAAACTCACTATGACCATCTGCATCCTTCCTGCAACCTCGTCAGGCTGAGCTCTCAGCCTTTCATGGGACCCCCAGAGACACTTCCCCTTCTCCAAGCTGCGTGTTAACTGGTGATGACCATCATACTGCAAGTCCCTTAGACTCAAAGACACATCTCTGAACAGAATGATCAGTCCTGCATGTATAGAAAGATGCTTTAGAGGTTTTTTTCTCATGCAAAAGTGAGGCTGTAAACGAAAGGACTCCTTTTCAACAGTCTCAGACTTCTGCTCTCCGAGTGAGCTTGTCTGTTTACCAATGCCAAACACTTCCATTTGTCACCAGTGTTTTATGATCGTGACACTGAATTGCTTACACAGGGCATGCAGGCTTCCAGGGCTGAAGGGCTAAAATAAAGCTAACGTAGTATAATACGCTGTGAGGATTTTTCACTTTGGTTTCTTTATTAGTCTCAGTTTAGTAAATCACCAAAACTGTAAGGGCACCGGAATCCCATGTGCAGATATCTGGAGAACTTTAGAATTACATTATTTCTGCCATTTACAAGACAATAATTACTCTTCTAAATACATTTAATTTAGCATGTTTTCATCTCAGTAAACAGTTTATCTAATGAATACAATGCACAGCAGCAACACTCACATAGTGTGTCAAAGCAACTTCTGTATTTCTTTACTTAATAAAAATAAGAAAATGATTCCCAGCATTTTAGGAACAGTTAATGCTATGGTAATGTGGTAAGATATATAATTTATTGCAACATTAATAGGCAATCTCTTAAAATGTATTAACAGCCTCATATCATGGAGAAGAACCTGAAGTGCCATCTCAGTAATACGCACCCACTTAATTTTGAAGACACAGTTCTGCCCTTAGCAAGCACTCCTTCCCTGGGGTGATTGGCTTTGGGTGAGTAAGATCAAGTGTTTGGCTTTACTGACCCCAGCGCACACAGCGCTGAGTACAACTGCTAAACTACTAAAGCATATACTTAAGATTACAGAAAAGGAGAATTTTGCAAAACGTTTCCAAAGGTCAGCATAACAGGGCAAAAGGCTTCAGAGCCAAATGAAGTGCTGTGTTTCCAAAAGGAAATGAAATGGTGGTAAATTCATTTCTCCTGTAATATCACTGCTTCTTTTAATGTAAGAAGTACATGCACTTAAGAGAGTAACACCAGAGAGGAAGACTGGGAATGTAGCCATTAGCTTGTCATCTCACTGCACAGGCCATATAGATCATTCCTGGCCCATTACTGTTGACAGCTTAAAAGTTTGATCTGCTTTTTAGAAGGCAGTGCACAAAAACATTTCAATGCACTGTTCCATGCTGGGCATCCATTAAAGGAAGCAAATATGGTCTAAGCCTTCCCATGTAGTTTTCATAGGGAAAATAAATGAACTTTTCTGCCAATAGTGTGTCACCTTGTAAACTCCCTTCGCAGCAGAGCAGCAGAGCGAGCAGTAACATGAAGGAGACACTGGATACTAATCCATTTCAGTGAATTACAGCACGGTCGTGAAAACAGTTTCCTATTAACACCAGTGGGCTTTGGCTCAAATGGTTATTTAGCTATATTTGGTGGATATCTGAACAGGCTGAACTGTTCACTTATGTTAGACGTAAGAAGCAGCCACCTGGATATGCAGCCCTAGCGTGAAATTAAGGACGAATACTTAATATCTGGTATTAAGTCACCTGGGTGCTGCACAAGTCTTACACCAGTCTGGGTACTAGAAAGCAAACCTCTAGTCTTTCGTGTCAGACAGCTAGAAAACAGAAGACAGGTTTAGTCTGGAACTTTTGCATTGAGGCAAAACTAATGCAATGATTTGGCTGGATGGAAATGTCACACTGAGTACCCCCACCATGCAGATTATACCTGCCAGTTATAGAAACACTCAGTAAGATGGACAAGCCAAAAAAAAAAAAAAGCCAAAAAGGTTCATTTGTGTAATTAAACAACTAATCCAGGTGTCAACTCAAAAGATAAGTCCATGATGCGACAGGGATGAAACAAGGCAAGTGCATCGTACGGTGAGACACAAAAACCAAACAGAATTTGTTCTTTATATCCACGTCCATTTGCATGGCTTCTGTTAGTCATCTGCACAGAACCAGCCAGAGTTTTGAGCAAGATATTTTCCAGATCAAAAATATTTTAAAGTTCTAGCTGTGAAGACTTGAAATCAGTGGACACAGAAATTACTGTAAAAACCTATATAATACAGTAGGGAATTACAGCCTTTTTAAAATCTAGTTGTAGAATTCAATAGCAAGGACAGCGCTGAATGAAAAGAAACAAAATCATAATGCCTTCAGGACAGAAACAAAATAAAACCAGATCTTAGAGTAAATCAAAGTGAATCTACTGACATTAGTGGAGCAATGTCATGCAAAGTACGCGGTCCACCGTTGATGATTAATTCCTCCAGGCCATTTTCAAGAGTAGGTAAGTGCAGAAATAAAGAACCAGTCACTTGTGAGCAAATAGAAAGCAGAAGCTTGCAGGAGAATAGAAATATTTCAGCCCTTCAAAAAGCCTGTACATGAAACAAGAGCCTTCTGAGCTTCTTGCTGCCACGACCTGGATAACTGAGTTGCAATGATTGTAGTAGAACTGTAATGAGAAGTAAGGAAGTGGCCATAATTTTACATTGCAGATTTCTTACTCTATTGCTTTCCTCAGCCTGAATACTATAGAACGACCAAAAATGATGAAGATAAACAGTGCGGTTGTTCCCCCTCACTACAAAATTGCAGTTCTAGTGTCATAAATTGTGATCTCCATAGGGACAGAACGAGCCTGCTTTTCCAAGAATTACTCTTGGGCTTTGCAAAAGCCACACACTGCAATACATTTAATATAATATCATTTTTATAACATAGCACTGTGAGACCTACAGCATTTAGCAATAAACTGTGAGTAAGTGCTGATTTGCCATTGCCAGAGCTGTTCCCGTAATAACATTTAAAGTACCATATTCAATAAGGCTTTTTCTTCACTATACATTGATTTGTATGATCTTAGTCAGAAGAAACCTAGCTGGCTTCTTAACATGTCAGCAGTGTACACTGAGAACAACTCGAACATTTCTTCATTCTCACTTCTCTTCGCCTTACAGGTGTTCTCCCAGTGTTCAAACAGAGAATGACACTACAAGATGTCCCGAGTTGCCTACCAGTTCTTCCTAACTTTCACCTCTGGAGAGGGAAAAATAAGATCTTTCCCTTTTAGCAGTGCCGGGTAAGACAAACTCCCCAGAGCGTGGCTGCCTGGGGCAGACCCTCGCTGGGGTGTCAGCAAAGCCGAACATTGGCACCAAAGGCACCCATGGCTGGCATTGCTGCTCTGGGGAGGTGGGAGAGCTGACCGAGAGGGTTGGGGAGCCTCTTCCACCATTGCCGTAAGTTCCGGGCTTTGGCTGGGCAGCACCGGGCAGCAGCATGGGCTGGAGAGGGAGGGAGAAGCTTCCACCCACCACGACACTGGCATACCGGGGATAGCTGAAGCTGATATTTTACATTACTTTCCACCAGTCTTTTCTGTAATAAAAGGATGGAATAACCCAATTCCTTGAAATGTGATTAAGATGTAGGGCCTGATTTCTGCCTATTACAGGGTATCCTGGCTAAGCCTCTTTGACATGTATTCATTTTTCAGATCAATGCTTGTTATTAGCTTGCATGGTTAGCTTTGTTCTTCTATTCAGGAGGGACATCTGATGTGCCCTGACAGCTTTATCCATATTTAAAAGTGACTATTGGCAGATACATGTATATAGGGTTACTCCAATTTCATCTAGCTTGTCAGCTACTGAAAATGGATTGACAAATACCTACTAACCTCCTAAACCAGTGGAAGAAATCATAGTCTTAGGAGAAAAATAGGCAGACTGCAATTTTATGGGTTCTCCAGAAAACGTTTTTCCTTCACAATTTGAAACTTAGGAAATTTCTACAGAATGTGCAGCAGCTCAGGACATGCAGAAACAGGATGGTCCTACTGGTTAATTATGGATTTAAGAACTTGACCCGACTGTACCAGGTCATGACCTAGCCTTTCTTCTTCAGCATCACAGTTCCGGCTCCCTCCTGTGACAGGTTATTCTGTCCTGTGGAAAGCAGCTCTACCTTCTATGGAACAAGGACATCCAAAAAAGTCAGCTGTACAACTTCACCATACTTTTTAGAACAGATAGTTCAGTCTGAGCAAGGAATCAAAAATACCTTCCTCCTGACCCCATATTAAACCTCTAATTGATATTGCAATTATTGTTTAGTTGTTGGTTGGTTTTGGGTTTTTTTCTTATTACTGCTATTGGATTAAAAGCATTTGGGGATACTCACACCTCAAGTTTTCTGTTTTCTTTTACAAAACAGACCCTTAGATGGCTTGCTTAGGAGCCATTTCTCCTTTGAGCAACGCATGAAGTTTCCTTACTTCAAATGATCTAAATCTGCCAGCTATAGATTGACCTCTGACAATATGCCTTTTGTTAATTTCCCACATTAATGATGAGGATTTACTCCAGGCAGAGCAACTTCTCAGGACTATCCAGAGAAAGGCAGTGGCCAAAAGGAAGCCCAAGTTCCCACTATACACAGACATCCCCCCAGCAGCCTGAAAGCACCTCAGGCTGGAGAGCCCAACTGTTTCACCATCATGAAAAGATGACAAACAGCAAATAGCCTTGCATTGCAGAGGACATCTCCAGAGAAAACAGATTCTCACACACTGTCTCCTTGAACTGGGGAGAAACAAATTCTTAAAGAATATTTCCATGTGTGCCTTATTAATGGAAACAGCTGCATAGTAAGAAAAAAAATCAATGGCTTGTAAAAAAATCCATAAATCTGCTACAGTATGTTGCTGTCTTCTTCATGGTAATGGTCAATACTGAATATTAATTGAAAATCAATGGTACCAATAATACTTCAACTAAATATGGACTATAGCTCAAGGTTTTCTTTTATCGCCTATGTGATGCCTTCTCCAATATCATCTTAAGCACTTCATTTTTTGGCTATAATTAAAAATACTATCATGTGCTGTCTGAAAACTGATCACAGTCTGTTCATAAAAACCTGCTAGGAAATGTATCATCATGATCACAGCTTTACACAGAAACTTCTCCATGTAGCCAACACGGTGGTGCACATCCATTTGAGATGATCAGTTAGGCATTTGGAATACATAAAGAGAGATTTTTTTTTTTTCCCCATTAACGGGTACAAATGCTGCAGTTTAATTTAGAGAAATTATACCCTTAGTACTTTCCTAGAAGCACAGCTTTGAATGACAGGCATCTTGATTTTGTAAAACAATATCTGAAAAAGAATGGCACAAAAATGCTGTCTCTAGCATGTCCATAGGGCCATTTCACTGCCTATCAGGACAAATGTCCTGGGGCACTAAATAGATCGCATTTATAATAATTATGTTAGAATTGCAGTGATGAATTCTGACAGCTGTAACTTCTGCAGGGTTACGACTGAAATGCAAAATTGTGTATTATCTCATCATACTTGCAATTTGCTTCTAGGACTTCAGTTCCCTTCAGCAAGACCCAAAACCCCTGAAATTAGCATGGTACACCTCCACTGTACATTCATGGCAAAAACAATGGACCCATTTCAATTAACTGTCAAATTCATACCCCTAATAAGGTAGGAATTAAATACAGTTTGATATTAAGTCTGGTAGTAATAGAGAGCAAACAGATTGCATCGTACTGAAAGTCTACAAGAGGTGCCACAGCATAGTTTATGGAAGTCCTCTTTGACACTGAATTTACAATCACCTATCCCTAAGTACAATCTATAAAAACAGAAATACAGAAAAGTTGCCGTAAACTGGTTTTCATCTACAGTTACAAATAAACACCAACAGAAAGGATAACTAGTGCCTATAATTGTTAAAAGGACATGGAAATTCATGGCAATAGTTACAGGTAATTGAGAGAACATGAGACTTTCTTGTTCTCATCCAGTGGAAGCCTTGTCCATATGAGCCTCAAGTCACATGCTTTTCTGAATAGCTATTCTTGAGAGAAAGAATAGGGCCCATGGTCTAATAATTGGTATTTTACAGTAGCAGTAATTTATTTTCTAGTCTGTCTTGTCACCAACCTACTGAATCCTCCTACAGCTCTTCCAGAAGAAATATATCCTGAGGTTTGGCCAAAATGGTGGACATTGAACCTGGCACGCCTGCTTGCAGGGCAGAGAACAAACAGATGTCTCCAAGAAAACTGGTCACGTCAGAAGATGGATGCCCATGCTCAGGTTGGATAACCATCTGTCCTCTGTGCCAAATGAATCCCAGCTTCCCTCAGTTCTGTCCTGTTTTTAATATATACTCAAGAACTTTCTGTTCAAATGCTTTGTTTCTTCCCACCCAGGACAGCATGGTGCCAGGGAGTTAGCCAAGTCAGACACCCCTTCCCCAGTGAACCCAGCTCCCTGGCTGCTCCCACTCTGCCTGTCGGACAGATTGCCCATCTTCTCAAGGCAAGTGCTTCATTCTTTGTAATGTTTTAAAAACAAAAATCAAGAGAAACAGTCCTTGTTTTCATTATTTCATTCTGAACCCATTCATGCAAGTATGTGTATAAGCATACGGAGTCTGCTGTGCATGTCCTTCGTATACCAGGATATGTGCCTTGCCTTTTCAAAGAAATTCGTTTCTTTCCATTTTCTGACCTCTCATCCAGCTCCATTCTCCTCTGACCTTTTCTGGGTTTCTTTTTCTGTAAATAAGGCGGAAGGAGAAAGGACTCCTTTAGCAGGTTAAAACAGTTTGATGCCTTGGAAAATGATCCCTTTGACACAATGAGTGCTACACAAATATTCTCTCAGCTGTGTTTAAATAGGATCTTTGTACACTGATCATCTAAGGAACTGCAGACAGAATTACAAGTGAAGCCATTTTTATATCTTGTGCCATAGGCATGAATTTGTGATGCAGAACCGATCACCCAGACGTGCTGAGGAAGAGAAGTGCTCAGCGTGCAAGAAACAAAGGGCTAATTACAGGTACCACATGAACTCACTCAAAATTGATATAATTATCTGGCTGGTATCTTTCATTTCACCATTTCCCAAATACCATTCCACTAATATTTATCATCTCTTTGTTTTGATTAAGGAAGCACCTGCTCCCTAAATCTAAATATTTGAAAAGCTTTGAAAAAACATTCAGTCCAACATAAATCACATTTGGCAACCTGCTCCCCTTTGATAACTAAATAACTTGGATCTCTCACAGTATCTCTAGATCACAGCTTGTTCCTACTTTCCTCTTGCTATAGTTCAGCCTGATATTTAAGCATACTCCTATTTCTATGCACAATGTAGTCGGGCTAGTACTACAGGCAGAGAATTAAATGCAGGACTAAGCCCTTGGACCGCAACAAGTGACTTCAAGAGGAAAACCTGACAACTATGAACAGAACCAAAGTGAATAAAAGAGAAGCAAGTGATGGCAAAACATGAAGCAAAGTCTTATCTAAAATCATTCCCTTCTGCAAGTCTTATTTCTTTCCTGCAAGTCTTCCAAAAGTATCATCATGATCTCAGCAGGCGTTTACTCTTTATGTTGGGAGTGCCTGAATGAGCACATTATATAGAGGCTGCCCTTACAGTAAAGGAAAGGAGAAGAAAGATTTAAGTTGGGTTTTTTTTGGTTTTGTTTTTTTTTAATATAGTCCGTGCATGTATTTACATTCCTTCATTGCTTCCTATGGCACTTCCTACATCCAAAATTACATAGAGGGGAGCAGAGTCAGAGCTTAGATAGATATATTTTCTTCCCTTCTTTCTGAACCAAGCTAAATTACTCATATTGCACAGCTAGGTGCATCCCAGCTCCACAGCCATCTAACACCCACACTACCACAGTCATGCCATTCCCACCTGTCATTTAAATGGAGACAGATTCCCCTTACTTTGCAATCTAGAGCTACAAGCAACTTAAATGAGAAATCGTTCTAATCACGTCAGTGGCATTACATGCAATACAAAGAAAAGTAAGAAGTGGGATTTTGTTCCCAATATCAACTGTTGGGGTGGAGGAGTAATTTATTCATGAGCTCAACCTACCTAAGAAGGTGCATATATGACAAAAGAACATCTGAGTTGCTCACAGAACCGTACAACAGGATTCAGTAGGTGAAACAATTACAATTAAAAACCCTGGAAACAGAACCTAAGCTGTAAAAATAATAAAGCTGTGCAGGGATCAGAATTTCCATTTCTCAGAATACTGTGCAGTTTCAAACTACAGCTAATTGCAAGTCAGAATGGAGGAAAAAATATTAAAACTCTGAAATTACTTTTTTTAATGCTAAGGCATTTTATATCATTTCCGTTCATTACAGTATGAACTGCAAGCAAGCTTTGGTATGAAATATGAAGGCATATTACTTCAGTCTTGAATAGGTATATTTTGACCATGTGTTTTTTTTGTCCGGTACCATTTCTTTGATATCAATACACCCTCATTTTCAGTGTTAATGAAATAATTCCCAAAGGAAAAATGTCCCATCAGAAAACTCTATAGCTTTAATCATCAACTAGAAGGCCAGACTGCCAAAAGGCACAGCAGGTATTTCAGTAAATGAAGTGCTTCAAATCAACTAGCTTTCTAGAATACCTTAATTCATCTACTGAATCTGAGGTTACCTCTCCAAAACTCTGAACACAGGTCCTGGGCTCCAGTTGGGCCTTGCTGCGAGCACTGATGTGAAAGGAGCATCTCCAGTGAATAGGACTTTTCAGGATGATGGAAACCAGGCGTGCTGTTTCCTTGGTTCTATTCTTAGACTGAAATATTCATCCTTAAATTGCTTCTGTATCTTTAAGTGGGTTGTCTGGCAAGCTGACAGACAGATCTTAGTAAAAGACAGGCTTGATAAATATGCCAGGAGAAGTACTTGCAGTCTTTTTACACAAAGAAAAAAAGGGGGAAAAAATTAGAAAAAAAAAAAGATAATAATAGACAAAAATGCAAATTGCTCAGCTGCCCTTGCTCAACAGATGACTTCTGGAAAAGGGCAGTGAGAAAAATGATCATTTATGCCAAACAAGGCAAGGCAAAATATTTAGGCTGTCTCTTTCTCTGCCTGATGTACAAAACCAGCCTTCTAGTATCTCCTAGATCTAAGCAGGGGAAAAGCTATGGCCAGTCTTGTTCCCACTGAAGCTATAGGAAAGACCCTCCCGAGCCCCATACACTGACTTGAAGCTGGGATGTGCCATCACTGTTCTGCAGTTCAGAGCTCAGGTGAATGCTTGGAGAAAAGTGAGTCAAAAGATCACAAAGACAAAAAAAAGCATTTATGTTTCCTTCTGTTTGTCCCAGGGTCTGGGCCTGAGGTTGTAACTTGAATCAAAGTTTCTCCACAATGTGTGAACAAGAAAGATGCTTTCAACAAAAACAAACTTGATATTCTTCTGTAATCACATGCTTCAGAGCAGAGTTTCATGAAGTTCTGGGGTGTTCATGGTAAGCTGATGAGAGTTGCAAGACATCTAAATTCAGGCTACCTGAACAAGCTGAATGAGCTGCCCTGGGCTCCCTCTGCAATGAATGGGTCAGACACCTCCTGAAGTCGTGAGGAGTGTCAGAGGGGTGGGCTAAGTCACCTCCCAGATGCACCTGTCTACCTCTGCTGACTAAAGAAATGAAGTAAAATTAGATGGGGTGGATCCAAAGCCATCTTCGTAATTTTGTGAGTATCAGAAGGGTTGTGTTGGTTTTTTTTGTCTTTCAGGGTGGGACCTGGACAAGTGACAGTCATCATAGCGTTCTTCTGCACCTCCTGTCTCCTGGCAGCATGCCTTCAAGGGCAAAGCATGATCTGAAAGCTTTCCCACCAAGTCATATTTCTCCAGGTCTGAGTCCACAGATAAGTGAAGCTGTCATTCTTAATAGCTTTTGCCCAGCTCATAGAAGTAATGTGATAATGCTTGCTTTTATGTGTATGCATATGTTACTTCTGTTAGCAGCAGGATACACATGGGAATTAAAAGTAGCTGACTAAATTCCCCCAGGCTCAGGTCTCCAGCCTGAAAGATTCTGGTTGCTGAGCTCTGGCATTGCTTTGGCCACAAATAAATGTGAAAAAAGAAACTGCACTTTCAGAAGAGGGTGACAACTAAAATTTATTCTGCAAATGATCCGGCCTGATCCTAAAGATTGATCAAGTGAATCTGATTCTCTTATCAGTGACTTCTCTTGAATGTTATGCACTGACTTGATCAAGCTAAGGGAAACAGAAGAAAATCTAAAATCGTAATTCAGAGGAGAAAATATTCTTAGCAACCATTTATTATTACTATTACATTTAATCAAAATAAAATGAGGTGAAACAAGGCAGAATAGTGGTCCTGTACCACTATGTTACTACAATTTAACAGAACACAAAGGTAGAGTCAGTTATTTTCTCTCCAGTTTTGCTTGTTTGAGGGACCCTTGAAAGTCATTAAAACCAAAATGAAGTAAACGCATGACAGCTGAGAGCACATTCACAAAAATGTGAGCCAGAAAAGTCAGGATTATGTTCGATGTGTGTTCAACAGGGATAAGCAGCAGCTGTGGCAGTCAAAGAGATGGTGACAGATCCTTCCAGGTGTAAACCCAATGCACCAAAACAGATTGTCCACCACCAATTTAATTCTTATTTAAATCCATGACAACTTGCACACCCACTGTAAAAATATTCTCCAGTTTTAACACACATTACACACAGATAAATCCCTTACCCCAGCCAGCCCTCTGCAAACCATGCCTTTCCACCAGGCTGTTCAAGAACAACTGCAGCCAAGGTCTTTACACCAGTGCCATAGCCCCTTGCACTGAGCTATCTTCCTGAAGCTCTCAACGCAAGGAGGTAGTAGTAAACATACTGGCCAAACCTACTTTCTCACTGGGTTTCCTACTGTGTTAGTCTACAGGGTCTGTTGTCCTGAAGGGCTCTCTGTGAGTTCCCTTGCCAGCAGCCTGCCAACTGTGAGATAGTGCCTGTGACTTGTACGTCAATTAATATTGATGATCTTCGAGAAGAGATTTACAGGTATCAGACAGTGACCTTTCCCAAAATACTGATCTGTACAAGTCCAGCAAAACAACGTTCTTCCCATAGACATACACATCCCTAATGTCCAAAACGTGCCTGTTAAATTGGTGCAGAAGATGACTACAGAGGCAGTAGGAAAAAGAAATGGAACAAATCTGGCCCCAGCAAATCGCACAAGGACACAATGCAGTATACAATGGAGTTGATGAGCGTCTTCCTTCTAACTTAATTGTGCATTTTATCAGGCCCTGAAGACAAACACAGCATTTATCAGACCATGGGTTAAGACCCCTTGGATGCTGCGGAAGGGCTGTTTGAAAGCATGGTGAAATATTAGTAACCCAGTTCTGCCAGCTCAGGGGAGGCAGCTCTAAGCACAGGCTGCAAGTATTCTCCCTTGGCAGTCACCAAGTGCCTGCAAGAGCTGGCAACAGCTCCGCTCCTCCAGTGTGGAGACAGGACAGTTTATGCCCACAGCCAGGTCTCAGCATCCTGCTCCTGTGGGGCTGAGCTGTTGTGAATGCAGGGCCTGATGATGAACGGGGCAAAGTAGGTTTTCAGTGGTAAAGGATGCATGAAGCCCTGATCTCTCCCATTCACAGGCTGTGTAGTGACAAGAAATCCTGTTTCCTTGGACAAACATTTTAAGCTACTTCCTGAAGTCAGTGATGCTCTATCATATCTCTGCCCACAAAGCATTTTGGACTAACGTGCTCAAAAAACGTCCCCCAAACACTTGGATGCCTCTGACCTTGAAAGGATGACAGCCTGTGTTTAAATGGTGCTGATCCTCAGCACCCACTAGTGGCAGTGGGGTTTGCAGCTGCCCAGCAGCTCCCTGGCCAGGGGCATGGGAGATGATGTGTTAATGTCAGACCAGGTTCTCAGCCACATGCAGTAAACTTTCCTTGGCTTCCAATAGCTGAGGATACAACCTGTTTTGCTATCGTATTGACAATTTCCCAGTTCAGCAACTAACTGAAAATATTCACACACGACAGATTAGTTGCCATATGCTGACTCTGAAGCTCTCAAAGACAACCTCCAGTCCATTTGCCCTCATACAGCCACCCTACACTTCTCACCGTCTCGCACTACCCACAGATGGAAGAGTTAAATTTGAGCTTGCTCATACTCAGTATCTTACAAGGTGTTTTATCTGCCTTACTTGATTCACTAACAACAGTGAAAGCATTTTAGATGTTTCTGATACACATTGCAGAGCAGAAATTTCGGCTAGGCCCACATGCCGAGTTTGCATAACTGAAAGGGAAATCTCTGGTACCCAGGGAGATTTCTTCCAACTCTCCATCCATTTCTGCTTCCTTGTGACCCAGAAAAACCCTCAGGAGTAATCTTCAGCTCCTCTCCCTCCCGGCAAGCACGCAGCAAGGTGCAGCACTGCTGCAGAAGGAAGCCGGGTTGGCTTGTCCCAGCTTGCTCCTCACCAGCCCTGGTGAGCAGCTCCTCTGCCCCGTTGCCATCCGGGGACACCCCCTGCCTGGCTCCCTGGCTGGGGAGGCCCTTCTGGCAGCAGATGCGCAGGGGCACATCCCCCGCCCCGGAACAGGGCAAACCGTCTCGACTAGCAAAAAGACTCCCATCAGCACCGTGGCTGCTGGCAGGACAAGCACAGAGCACGTCAGCACCGAGACCGCCTGGCACTGCCGCTGAGCACATCCCTGCCACACGTGGGCTTGTGGAAGTGGCTGCTGCCAGAGCAGGCACCAGCACAGACACACTGCTGTTACATTTACAGAAAGCTTTGACAGTACCCTGGGTTGGGATTAATGTGAAGTGAGGCTACAAGGCAGCATTACCAAGCAAGCACAGCATCAGATCACCCAACAAAGAGAAAATGGGAAGCGCTGGACCCCACACATCCCCCACAGGTCACCAGTTAGTATTTTCACATGTCTAGATTCTGATTTATAGTAAAGTAATAAGGCATATCGCCAGTTGCTGTAAATCATAAAGTCAATAGCACCCCACTGATTTACGACACCCGGGACTCCAGCCCCGGTACATCACAGCTCCTTCCCGGCTGGGAGGGGTGTCGGAGGACTTCACAACCAATTCAGAAATCACCAAAACGCAATCACCTCTGCCGTGGAAAAGGACTGGAAAGCTGAAGATAAGTCTATATCTGAACTGCCATGGTTGTAATATGTTGTTATCTACAGCAAATTAGCATTCATGCTATTGACCAAACAGATTCTGTTCAAAAATGAACCAAGTTTAAAACCACCCTGTTTCTTTATGCATTACATTTGGTCTCAAAGGAGACCTTTATTACTAGAGAATCATTATCCTAATGTCTGCACCCTTCAGGTACTTCATTGAGCAGCATGACAGGCATCTGTCACATGCTAGTTCACAACTGCAAATAAACCCAACAGTAGCAATTTCCCTGGCTGCTCCAGGGCAGCATGATCCCCCTCGTCCAAGCAGCGACAGCACACATGCAGTGCAAGCACATGAAGAGACAGTCCTCTTGCCTCACCCACATCACAGAGCATCTTGACTTGGATTTCTATCTTCTGTGTTCAGAACTAGTATTGCTGCAATCCATTACTCTCCACAGGTGTCTCAGTTCAAAAGTAACAGTGTATAAAAGAAAGATGCACAGAAAACATTGCTTTCAACTTTGCATTCAACTGCCATTAATTTTACATTCAACTTACGTTAATTTTAATGAGTAGATTCGTGCAAATAGTACAAAACCAGAAATATCTACTTATCAAGGATCCTTCCATGAAGGATCACTACATGCTTAGAACAGGCTGTTAAAAGCAGTCAGGATAAAACACACTATCAGGAAATAGGAGAAAGAAATCAGATAAAATAAAACCTAGGAAAAAAAAGAAGGGAGTAACTGATAGACAAGATAATGCAACTGAGCAGCAAAATTAGCCAGTCCTATTAGCACTTCTCATGCACAACAGCTGAGCCATCAGTTAAAATCCAAGCAAAATGCATCACCACTAATAGCAAATATCTGTGTCGGCATCTTTTGTAGGACAGTAAGGGGAAGCAGTCACAAATTAGAGGGCTGACAACCAAGGTGGCAATTCCTGTAACAAGAGCTTTCTGGCAACCCTGAATGAGTGGAGAAAGCAAACACTAAGAACCTTTTCCTCCCACCCAGACCCTGCAGCAGCAGCCTCAGAGCCGGGAAAACCAGGCAAAGCAGCCCCAGCTGCACCCACTCTGCCCTCCTGGAGAGGCCTGAGTCTCTATCACGAAGCCTTTTGCTCCAAAACCCTCCAGCTAGCAAGAGTCCCTGCAGCCCTTGCATCCTGGAACATTTATGAAGTGCCCATATTTATATTTCATCTGACTTTCAGGGAAGATGCATTTGCACTTGACAACGACTGGCTTTTAGCAAAGCTGTTTCAATAAAACACTAGACAGCTTTAAAGCCTTATTGAGATTACCACTTAAAAACAACAAAAAAAAGGGGGGGGGGGGGGGGGGGGGGGGGAGAGAAGAAATTGTCAGCCAACATCAATGCCACTTGAATTCCTTCTAGTCACGATGAATGTCTTTTGTATGAAAAGGCATGCATCCCTCATGCACTATTAAAACTTTGTTAAACTATGGTTACCCTCACAAGCCTGCTCCTGAGCAAAATAGTACTAGGTATTAAAGAGCAACAAAAGGAACCTAAAGAAGGAGAAATTCAAATTCAATTTAATTTATTTAATGTGAAATCAAAGTACGTTACTCAGGTGGTCACCAAGGTATCAAGATCAGACTGAAAATGAGAGGGAACCCTTAAGAGAGACAAGAGAGGTGGGGACACAGCCTGCAGTGAGCAGCACAGTCTCTTGATCCATGCAGGTACAAGAGGAACTGTGGTACTGGTTTGCTTAAGCACATTCTCCTTATAATGAAGTTTAAAACAAATCTCTTCCACACTGCAGCCAACTGCTACTCCTTGGCCATCTCATCTGAGGACTACCAAAGTGCTTTCAGAGGGAAACGAGCATCTTTGACATTCATTTTAGTGTGGCAAGAACACAAAACACCTTATCATCAGGCCCTATAAAAACCATTGGTTTAGGGGAAGAGGTGAATTGGGTAGCTGCTCCAGCCTTTTCATCAACTTTGGTGAGCCAAAATAAGCTATGCATGCCTAGAAGCAGTGAGAGGCACTCCCTGCACATCTGCTCGCTCCAGTAAAGCCTGTGCAGAGTTAAACACCAGTGCTCCTTCACATCAGGCTGTTACTGCACAACAGCTGGAAGACATCCTTCTGGGAGTAAAGGATGTCCCACACCATGACTACTCAGAAAGGAGATGCTTTGATCCCAGCTGTATCTGCTGGTCAACATCAGGACTCGACAGAGCCTCCAACCACACTTCTGACCAAACCCTTGCAGCTGGCCAACACAGCCACCCTTGCCTATATGAGCCACAGATCCCATTCTCACACACCTCAGCTCAAAAATCTCTCATTAGCATGTAAAATCCAATTCACAGTATGTCTGTTGTCATGTTATTTCCAAGAAAAGCAGGGAAAAAACAGTAGAGTGCATTTCCAGGTACTGCATTTCTGACAGTGAGCTGATCTTTTCATAAACAGTTCAGACCTTAGAGGCTTCCCCCCCATTCTCTCCAGAAAGAGCTCTGAAAATAATAAAAATAGCAGTATTTTTCAAAAGAATTAGTGCAAACAGCAAAAATTCCTCACTCCAGAAGCACTCAAAGCAGTCAAGGTGTGCAAGTTTCCCAGCTTTTTATTTCCATGGCATCAGTCCACCATTTACAAACACATGGCTACCTTGAGATACCCGTTCACACCCTCCTAGCTTCACCGAGGCAGCACTGGAGCCACCATGTCCACAGCCCCCACCTCCAGGCCGTGAATGGATGGGGCTGGACCCTCCCAGAGTCATTCCTCTGTGCTCTGTCCTCCTGTCGCCACTGGTCCTGCCGCTCCGCACTGCCCACTGCACCGAGCAAGCACCCCTCTTCCTCTGAGACAGGATCACTGTCTTCATCAGGAGATGCCACCACACTGAGCACCATGGGGACACATGCCCTCAGCTCTGCAGCACCCTGGAGTCATCACAGGAGCACACCATGCTCCAAAAAGGTGATTAAATGCAGATCGCTGTTGAGGAGATCAACAGCAATTTAACAAACACAAACAAGTTACGTTCGCTGTGCCTTCTGCCCTGGGCGAATGTCAGGCTGCAGGTAGTGCGCTCCGTTTTCACTTACAAGTGATACCTGGCAGAAGCAAGATCTGCAACAGCTCTGAGACATTCGCACCAGTTTCCCCCTAAATACAGCCAAGAGTCTGGCCATTCAGCTCACTCTCCCTGTAACAGAGGTCTTGCTCACTTCAGTGAGAAAATAAAAGTTATATAAAGGATTAGCAAGAATGACAATTTCAACAACTGGGTTAATGTTTCTCAATGGAGAATAGATCTTTTGGCTACTGACATCAAAAGACCCTTGCACGGCCAAAGAGCGACCTTACTTCTACTACGGTGAGATAATGATTGATTGATTTTGCAGCCTTTTATGCTGAACTTTGTTTTCTCCCTACGGTCTTCATGGCAAGGTAAGCAATGTAAATAAACAGCCCCAAGGTACATTAACTCTGCTGGAAGGAAAATGCACGATGCTGTCGTAAAGCATTCATCCAATAATTCTTCAAAACCGTAAGTAAGTCTGTAATTTGCTATCGCTATGATCCAGCCATTCATTTAACTATTCCAAAACTGTTCTTTCCACAGAGATCATTCTGCAACTGAAGCAAAACTCAACTATGGCATCACCAACCTATTTGTTTAGTTTTTTGTGAGGTTTTGTTGTCGGTTTGATGAGAAGGAAGTAAATGCACCTAGCTAAGTCAGGCCCAACGCAGTCAGAAGTGCAGCACTGCGCTACCTCCATGTCCCCCCGGGGCGAGGGGGCTGCTGGAGGGACTCGCAGCCCCGCTGCAGCACCATGGACATGGTTTTGCAGCTCAGCTGAAACCAGCCTGGCAGGACAGAACTGAAAAGCTCCGTGTTTCAGTGTTTGTTTCCCCAAGCCGTCCTCTGCCCCCCGAGCTCAGGGTCAGAAGGCAGCACACGTGCAGCAGTTCCATCCAGCCTCAGGTAGGTGAGCAGAGGAGGAACCAGCAACTGGTGCCTCATGCCACTGCCCTGTCCATCAGCCTGCCCCGGGTGAGCCCTGTGCTTAGCACAAAGGGCACCATACAGACGGGACTTGCCCGAAGCTGCACACAGGCCACAAAAACCTCCAAAACCCAACCCGGTCCCATCCCCCCAACCCCCCCAGCAGAGATCTGCCTTCCAAAGTGGCTGGAGCACAGACACAGCTCTTCTGGCCCTGGCTGTGCTGCTTTGCTGCCTGTTGATCCTGGAAACAGTCACACCAGTTACTGTGTTATTTGGCCAAGTGAAAACACAAATTTATAGAGAGACAGGAGGCTTTGATGCAGCAGATAGGAGGACTGCTCTTGTTAATATTTGATATTATTGTTACAGCTAAATATTATTTCCCACTTTGCCTAGGCTACAGCTTTACTTTTTCAATTAAAAAACTTCACTTTAAAAATTCAGCAGAACACTCATGGTATATAATATTTTAAGACTTTGGTCCACCTTCACCAGCACTGGTGAAAGAAGATGTGAAATGCCCCTCCAGGCCAAAGCTCATCATGTCCCAGAGGGGAACCAAGAGTCAGTGTGTGCTTGGGTTTCCCTTGCATTGGCAGCACTGGCGCCAGCCCCATCAGCATTCAGCCAGAGCAGGTTGTTACCAGCACCAGAGAAACACAGAGCGTGTCCCAGCTGTCTGAGACCTTTGAGCATTGGGAACTGGCACTGGTAAGGCTCCACAGTGGGAAGTTTCTCCATCCTGAAGTAAACCACCCTCAACAGGGCTAAGCTTTACTGGAGAGAGATTAAAAAAAAAAAAAAAAAAAAAAAAGCACACAAAGGGGGGATGTTTCCATGAAACAAACACTTTTTAGGAGGAGAGACAATTCAGCGAATATGTAATTTTGACTGAAATTTTTTTTAACCACAGTTAATTAGAATGTATTTTAGTAACTGTTGGGCCTTTACACAAAAGTGAGTTAAACCCTGCTGAACAATACTTCTGCTAACACACACGCAGTCAGAAATGCTTCCCTGTGGCAGACTTAATCAGAAATGGAAATTCATTTAGCACCTCATTGATTAATCATTATGCCACAGCTTCTCAACAAAATGGAATTAAAAGGAACCATGTAATATTGTTATACAATTTGCTTGTGGGGAGCGGAGTGGGACACATCTTACCATTTCACAGTGGTTTTTATTACAATGTCGCTTGTTATTTGGATTTGACTCCTTTTAAAATTGTTTTCTGGCTTATGTTTTATGCTTATTGTATTATTGCACTTTCAATGGCCTGTAGTCAAAGTGAAGTCAGACAATTACATTCTTGATAAACGTTAACATCTACACTGAATCCTTTAAACATCTGGATAATTGCTCAGACCTGTACTTATTTGGCTGAGCTCAGATGCCCCATCTCCAGTGAGTTTGCACAGCTTCACTTAGCAGGGAAGGAGCGGACCTCGCACAGCAAGCACCATTGCCAGTGGGTCTGAATCCCACTCCCGCGGAAGGACCGTGGCACCCTGCCGCTCGCCCGCCTGGCAGATCACCACAGCAGTGGGGGGAACCCCGCAGGGCCCCCTGGGTGCTGTGGGTTACCCCACAGCAGCAGAGCAGCCCCAGCCGCCGTGGCCCGCAGAGCACAGAGGGTTTGCCCCCCCACCCTACCAAAGCTGGCTGCTGCCCAAAAGCGGCAAGAGGTGTAGAAAAGGTTTGTGTGAATACATACAGACTCACCAGAAGAGTCGGAGAGGCAGCAGGATGAAGGTATTTCAGGATATTTAACTTGTCAAGCCAGCCTGCTGGGAGGCCCTTGAGGACGGGCACACAGCCAGGCAGATAACCCCTGCCCAGAGCAAACCACCCTGCTGCCTCTGGTAGGACCCATGTAGCAAGACAGAGCTAAACTTCACCTCAGCTTTGTTTGCAAGAGAGGTTAAGGTTTTCCACAAGACAGTCAGTAAAGGCAGCTCCTCCATGGAAAATTCTTTACATGTATTATTCAGGATATTTGTGTTAATCAAGAATTTTTAGTTCAATGACTTTAAAGCCCTTTAGGCTAGAATTAAGTGCCTAAAAAGATAAGATAGGATGCCTTCTGCACAGTATTTTAAAGCTTGCAATGGGCCATGGAAATACGGGTCACAGAATATTTTCAAACATATAACATCCATAACTTCAGGTATCACAATTTGGCAAACATCTTCTGTATTTTCACATAGTCTACTTCACAAAGTAGAAATTTTTAGGTCATTCAGGAAATTTACTTTGAATGCTTACTATTTTGCTCATAATTTTTTTCCTGATACTGGACAGTCAGAAACACATATGAAACCTCCAAGGAGCCTGGGTTTACATCTCATCTGTACTGACAGCAGTGGTTTCACTCCTATGTGAGCAGTGACAACACAGGAAGATTTCCTTCATCAAATTCAAGTTCATCCTGTATGTAATGCATATACCCAGTGTTAAGTCCTATTTCGAATGATTTGTACTACATCTGTCCATGAATTTAGCAAATGAAAATTGTGTTTATTTGTACCACCTACTTTTGCTAAGGATGTCTTAGCAAGGTGTTCTAATCATTTATTTAAATTTAATGTGCTTAGTCCCACTGAATTTAATAGACTATGAAATCAGGTGTGTGTCTGGCTGAATTCAGGAAAATATGCACAAAGGGCATGTTGTAATTTCTATTATCATCTTTGGGTTAAAAAAACCCCACAGAATAGGAAATAGGAAAATGAAATGCACTGAAATGGCCTCTTGGGGTGGGGGCCAGGGAGGGGCAGAGGTAAACTTCATTTTAGCAGCTAGAAAGAAAAAAAAAAAAAAAAAAAAAGGACTGTCAGATTCCTACTCTACTAATTTACAAAGTAAAGTTTTTATTTTACCCTTTTGGCTGTAAACTGGAGCCAGAAGGTGAAATATTCCCTGCTAGTAAAAATGAATGCAAGCCTGAACACGCTGGAATTCAAGGAGAAAATTGTACACATACAAAACTTACAATAAATCCTTTCCCAAATTACACTGAGGTGAATTACAACCATTTGAAAATTTGATCATCATATTCCTGGTTCAAGTTTATAAAATGGTTTTCTCAAGTTATTTCCATGTTTTGTGGTCCATACCATCACTCCTGAGCAGCCCATAACTCCCTGTAAGACTTTAGGAAGTGCTACCAGCCCTTAGTCATGAGCCTTTACGACAGAAAACATTTTAGAGCTATATTTACATGGCAGTACCTTTGGTGGTGAACAGACATTACTTTCAGGCTGCTTTGGGTTCATTTCCCCAGGGGCTCCTTGCCCGCAGTGGGGTCAGGCTCATGGCTGTGGCTCACACCAGGGATGAGCCAGCACCACACTCAGAGTTTCATCTCATTTCCAGGGTGGCCTTGGACACGTGAGTTAAGTTACAAACCGAGAGAAGACACAATAAGGGGGAAGGCTGAGCCCTCCATCACACCAGCCTGAGCGGGCAGATGGCTGCAGAGCCGGCACCAGGTCCTGCGCTCGCCTTGGGATGGGCACGCACCTCCCCACAACAGCCCCAGACCCCGCAGGGAAGGCTCGCTCTCACAGGTTTGGGATTGACCTCGGGCAGCTCTGCCAGCCATCATGCAGCCAACACACCTCAGCTGCCACTCTCGCCATATCACAGTTTCACTGTAAATCCTGCCATTCAGCAGCTCCCCCTCTGATGCAATATTTAAGACATCTAGCACAAGAGTTGCATGGCAGCCACTCAGCATAAAACCAGACATTTTTTCCCCCATTATACAGTAAATAAATTACATTCTATTTTCTCAGCAAAGCTTTCCAATTCCATTTCCATTCAAAAGTTTTAAAAGTTCACATTGCCAGAGGAGTCCAATCCTATTATGATGAGGTCTGTGTCTGAAGCAGTGTTATATGCGTATGTGTATCTATATTTATGGAGCTGCAGCTTCTCCCACGAGGATGCTTTCAAGGAGGTACAATAAGATGCAATGCCTTTTATGCAGTGCAAGGCAAAAGCCCTTTAGTCTTCCTGTGTCAAGAGTCCTTGTATTTTTTTTTTTTTTTGAGAGCTTGTGTCATACACCTTCCTGTTCCCCCAAGGTACTAGAAAAATAACTAACAAATTTTCTAATATAACTTTTTATTCCTAAAAGGCATGTATTGAGACATAATGCTTGATCAAGAAAACAAACCCTTACTTTATACCATTTGCAGTCAGCCAAACAATTAAGTTTTTATAGCTTCAAGATGCCTCCTGAGACTTCACTTGGTTTTTTAGAATGCAGGTCAGAAGGGAACCAAAATAAAAATTAAAGACCCTTGTTCAAAAGCAGCTATGCATTTCCTACCATCCCAGGGAAGCTGATTAATTCTCCTCTGGCTTTATATTTTTCTTACTTTCTTAATGATGCTCTGTCAAATGCATGTTAAAGTTCCAAGGCACCAACCCCTAATCTGTGCCATTTTTTATTTAAATCGCTACTGCTTCCTAGCAAGTCAAGTCCACAATAGACAGATTTAGCAAGATAGGAAGGAAAAAGGCTTGTTAAACAAAGCATGTGTAATGGTACCTAACTTGCAAATATTTATCACTTGTAATTTCACTCCTGATCCGAGTACTGGTGTACTGAAGCATGTTTTTATTTACATGATGGCATCCTAAAAGTAGCTGATATAATTTTAAATGTTTTTACCACATCTTTCCAAACAGCTGTTTTCAAGCTTTGGAAAAGCACAGTAGAAAGATCAAGGATGACACATGGCCTTACTGAAATAACATGTTTTCTAATTAGATTCCAAAGAGTATGCAAGAGAAGATGTCCCCTCAAGGTGCAAAAGAAAATCCAGATTTCTCTCTCCACTGAGAAAAAACATTATATTTTTCCCCCTCACCTGTAATAAATTAGAACTCCATTTTTCCTAATCTTTGTCTTTCCCAGGCTCACATTAGTGTAGTGCAATGAAAAAATCAGATGTGCATAAATAAAATAGCCATTTCCAGGTAGAGTTTTGACATTCTAAAATAAAACAAATTCAGTGCAAGCAGCGGGGACACGTGCACACACAACACTGCTCCAGCACTGATAAGGATGGTAAAGCTCCTTCTAAGCTTGAAGTGCTGAGTTTAATAGCTTTAGCTTGTACTTTAGTCACTGGTAACTGTTGCCAGCTCTGACTTTTACTGGGAGCTGACTCCTGACACACCTGAGCAAGTGATGGCACAACAGAGCCCTTGTCTAGCTAAAAGGACAAGGGGACCAGAAGAAGGTGAGGCACACAGCACCAAGCGGCAGGTGCCGAGGGCCCCATGGCACCGAGACTTTGCCCTGGCAATGCGTGAAGCCAAGGAACTCGAGCACTCCCAGGCACGGACCCCTCCTCAGCAGCTTTTCAATAATGGCTGGCATTAAACACACTTTTACAAGCAGCAGCATACCTGAGCTGCAGAGGAGGTGGTTTACCCTCAGACACACTCAAGGGGCCAACAACACAGCAGGTAGAGCAATAGACACCAGGAACAAATCCAGCTCAAGCTAAACTTGCTAATTACATTTTACTTACTTCATGATATATCAGGAACATAAGAAAAATGAGCTGTCACTGAAAAAACATGGGATTTTGGCGAGTAAAAGTTTGGAGGTTTATTTTAACTTGTCTTCTGGCTTTGATGCCTTCTGATTACACCCAAGTCATTCTCAGGCTTTTCTGCAGTCAGAAGCAGCAGAAATCTGTTCAGCAGAAACTCGCTATAGTAACAGGATGCTGCATTAGGTGGCTGTACTAAACTCCATGACAATGCTAATATTTTAAATAAACTTTATAGTTGTCTCCCAATCACCTGATTCCAGGGTTGGCATTTAAAAAAAAAATAATCACAAGACTATTAAAACCCAACGATGTGGAAGATTGATATGAACCACCATAGCTCTAAGTACCTGGGGAAGAGAAGCTTTTTTTAAAGTTTTTCAATTATTATATGTAAATGTGAAGATTGAACAGCACAGCACTTGCATTTGCTCCTGGTTCATTTCCCTCCCTGAGAATTTCCCTCCTATTAGAAGTTTAGTATATTCACTTCTGGTCAAAATGAACAAGAAGCCTGTTGCATACAAATATTTAAAGCAATCTGCACATTTAATTTTTAAAATCTTCAAAAATATTAAGTTTTTTTTGCACAAAACATTAATTACAAGTCCTTTGAAACACTGCAGTTAGTAATACAACCAGGTCAGCTAATATTACTTGTGAGCATGATGCAAAGGTGCACTGCAGATTTGCAGATCTCTTGTTCACTGATGTTTCAGACACAGCTGACAAGGGGATGTCAAGTGGGCAGCAATGAAAGGACTGAGCACCATATTCACAGCATACATACACCCATTTACTGGAGTCAGACCTCCTCATGCACAAGTATAGGGGAATGCTCACTCCCCCCCCCCCCCCCCCCCAAGATTTGGGCCTTTAGACTTGCTACTCATTTCCTCTTATCATGGGAAAATTTACTGAACGTAATGCCAAGTCAGGCATTGTTACACAGGTAAAAACATCTTTTCAATGGCCAACAGGTTCAGAAAACACTAAAAGGAAAGGATTCTTCCTGTTCTACAATCAGATATTCAGACATCAATTTTTTGGTAGGGGAAGGAGTGAATTTGAAAAATTCCTGATGATTTCTCATTTAAAGCAGTTGAGAAATTTTAATATACACTCTACTGCATCAAGCAGTTTCATTTCACTTCAGCAGGTGGTGGTAATTTTATTCACAACTAGCAATATAGATTTGCCTTTGTCTCCAGTCTCTCAATGAGATATGAAAAGCAGTGATGGGGCACAGGAGAATGATGCATTTTTTTTAAAATGCTGTGTTTAAAAAGATGACATGTATTTCCTCAGTCTGTTGCTTGGATTTTTCCATTATGAATCACTGCAGCTTAGATAAATGAGGTCACTGGGTTTGAAATGCCAGGCTTCATTATCCCTCTGCACTGAAGCAGTTCGACTGGCTCCTGTGTCAGTAATTGGTTCACCTGATATTAATAACAAGCTCCCTGCCTGTAGAAACAATCTATTCATACAACACTAATGGGAGAAAGAAGAAGAGAAATGAAAACTATGTGGGTAAACAAATTATGAGGTTATGCTGTTGTTGCCTATCAAGTGCTGAAAGGCCATTCACCAAGGATTCAGAGAAGACATCAGAAACGAAGTTTCTTGAGCTATATAAGGGAGTACAAGAATTGCCCTAAGTTTTAGTAGCTATGAGTAGCTGGTTGCTATTATTTTGGTGAAAAAGAAACCTTTTCTGAATATTCCCATGTGAATATTTTATAATAATTATCTATTGCAAAATGATAAACAAATAGAGGTTTACTTTTAGGAAAGAAGCAGAGCCAGAGCACCAAGCAATGAATGATAAATCCTAATTAGAGTAAAAAATACTCAGAGGATTGCCTTTGCTACAAAAAATGTAAAAACAAAAAGCCTTTGCAGCTAGATAGCCTAAATAGCTGAAAGGTGGAAAAAGTTTTTCAAGTGAAGCTAAATTGATTCCTGCCCCTCCCCACACCCCACACCAATACTGCCAGATTGCTTTTTGCATAGCCTTCAGGTAAAAAAAAAAAAAAAAAAAAACATTGAAATTGGTCGGTGTCCTTTTTCTGTTCTTTTGAAGCCAGCAGAAAGTTCGTGAAAGTAATTTCTGCAACAGTGAGTTTTTTTTTTTTTTTTAAGAGCATTCAACATTGTATTAGCCCTGCTCTCCTTGGAATCAATGGCAGCCCCAATGCTAACTTGGGTACAGAGAAAAGTTAAGTCAAAATGAAGCTTCAGATCTTTCAAAAAGCTGCTATGGATGAGCAAGAGCCAGTACCTTTCAAATGAAGTGTTGAGTTGCTTTGTATTCTCTGTTTAAAGACATATTCACCATGAGAGCCGTTTGCACTAAACAGAATCATCTCACTGTGAAGATGAATGCTTCTCCTGCATACATTAATGCATCAATTTTCTACCAGGGAACGAATTCAGGCTCTTCCCATACACACACAGTTATGTCCAAGCATTACAGCCTCACACCCATTAGCACCAGGCAAGTACAGAGATGAGGACACAAACCTGTATATGACAGCACTGGTGCTATGCGAAATTTACTGTCCTGAAACCCTTAATGAGCTCAAAGTCAACTGTGCAGGTCTCCACTGTTTTCAATGAAAAGGAGTCATTTGCACAATTACAGTGCACAAATGGGACTAATGACTGCAAAACCACTGGGGCACAGACTGCTTTTGTGTGTGTACAAGGTGCTCCAGATAATGAATCTTGATTGGGCCTGCAGCTACAGCTGTCACACAAGTAACAGTGCCTTCCCAAATAGTCTCAACCACCTGTTGTCACAGCTAACAATGCCACTTCAGAGATCTGAAAGGAATACATACAACAGTAAGGTGAAATTGTTCCCCCTCCCCACTCCAGCTGCTTAAAGCAATTAGCCTGGCAGTATTTGCATTGCACCTACTGCAATATGGAATACTTCAAGTCAGCACTTTGCAAACATTTCAGCCTTAAGATTAAATACTCAGTGACAATCTGGTGTGTTAGAGAGACTGTATCAGAACGTAATTTCCTGTAATTTCAGGAGCTTGCTGAAACATCAATTTATCCTTTAAGGTTCAACACAAATTTGGGATTAAATCCAAGGCTGGTGGCTTAAGCACTAAGTAAAATACTATCCCTGCAACTTGCCACTTCACTTAGTAAAAGGGTCTCAGACTTTTCACCTGAAAAATAGAGCAAGAAAAAGTGTAGGTAGGTCTGCTAGGCTTAAGAAATGTTTTCTGTATGTTGCAACTTACAGAAATGAATAGCAACACCAGAAGAAAAATACATTTTCTGATGTAGCTCAGGGAGACATACAGAAATGCTTAAAAATATTTAACCTAAATGCCAAACTCTTAATACAAAATTATTCTCTCAAGGATTTTACTCAGACCTAGTTTTCTCAGATTAGTTTATCCATTTACTGTTCAGCATTTGTAAAATTCCTACAACAGAGCAGACCACTGTCAGTATTTGCTTTGTCCCAGCTCTGCAAGCCCAGCCTCACACAAGATCAGCTTGCTTCTCTGAGACAGCATCAGAAGAGACACAAAATGTGACCAGTGTTCCCTCAGGACTGGGCCCCGCTTACCAGCCCAAACCCCAGGTCTCCACTCATGGGACCTCCAGAAGCCTGAACACCTCTCCACCTCCCCTCATCAGGGCACACCTTCCCCAGCCAGTACTGCCCTGTCCTGCAGCCCCACCACCCACTTGACCAAAGGCTAGCAGTCATTAGCCCAGCTGAAATGGTATTTTAAACCCTCATGTCAAGTAGACAAGCAATCCCAGGAGGAATGTGTTTTCCCCCTAAGGCATCCACAAGATGTATTATTGTCTTCTTCCAGCCATTTTAAAATCCAGAAGCCTGTTTCTCTCTACACTCCCACGGCTGAGCTTGGGTTATTACTGCTTTCTACACTACTCTGTGGCCACAGCATCCTGACAGACTCACACCACAATACAGTTTCCTATTCTTTCATACTGACTGTGCTTCCCAGAAGTTAATCTTCTCCCTTCACCATACTTCACGTCCTTCATAACAGACAATTTGTCTTGGCAATGATGACTAAGCCTATCTCCGCAATTAATTTGGTTCAGAAAACAGATGACCTGCCATCCGTGACACAGTGCAGCCTGGTGCAAAAACCAACAGCTCACATGCTTGCTTTTCATTTGAAAAGTGCTGTCTTGATCTGGTTAAAGCTGGTGTTCACATCCTCTTCTGAACTGATGCTCCTTTGTGATGACAGTCTATTTTCTGTCAAGTGTGACCACTGTCTTTCCTTGAAGCACCTCTCCAGTGGGGTCAGATGTCTGCAGCAGCAGCTCCACCTCACAGATACCGACACATCTTGCTGTAGAAAGCAAAGTCACATTCAAGATACGGTTTCCAAGACTATCAGTGCTGCCAGGTTTGTAGCTCTCTAATGGGCATAGAGAGCATAACTGAGGGCATTGGCATAACTTACCTCTTACTAGTTTCACATTCTGTAAGACAAGTGTATAAGGAATCAGAGAAAAGCCAAGAAAGCAAATTGCATGGAAGTAGCAGGAAAAGCTGCATAAGCACAGACAACATAGTATCAAAAAATGCAAAGAGCAAAGGAGCAAAATCCAAGACGAGTGCTGACCAGAGCATGGGCTGGACCTGTGAGCAGAGACCTCTCTTCTTGTTTGATTCCCACCCTGCGGAGGACACTGTTCTGCATGAGCAAGCAGAGGTCCATCAAAGGAGCATTTGACTCCAGCATCCTCCCCACCTGCAGCTGGTTTAGGCCAAAAAAGGAAAGCAGTGTATTATTAACTGATGTTACTAATGGCATTCCTGCCTCTGGCTACAGCATGACCTTCAGGTGTATTTACTGTAATGTCTCAGATCCTGACTCTGTAACAAACACCATGCCATGAGGAAGATTTCCCTGAGGAAAAAAAGTCATCTATAACTACCTGAATTATCTTAGAAATCAGACTTGTGAATAAGAATGAACTGATGCATCAGAAGTGGTTTACCCAAGATGCAAACAGACAACTGCAGTGGAAATGCAGAAGATAGTTGTTAGCACAAGGAGCTAGAGGACAAAAGTCTGGCAACATGTTTGATGCTAGTTAGCTCTGCATGAGCAGAATGCTGTTGTGTATTACAGAAGCTATTTATGTGACAGAGGAAGGGATGTAAAAACAGCAGGAGATGGAATAAAAGCAGGGAAACTGCTCTGAGCCTGAGCCTCAGTACCATCAGGACTGTGCAACATGCTGTACATCACAAGAGGGGCCCATCCAGTGCCCGTCAGCTTCAGGCTCCTGGCATCAGGAGGTATGTAAGATACTATTTAAGTCAACTGCTGTCAGCTTATATTGTTCCTGTGTTAATAAGTACTCTCTCTTGCCTGCATCCTGGATATGGCAGGGGTTTCTTTCCTCAAAACATCCTCATCTGCCCAATGGCTAGACAGAACACCAACATTAGTCCTTCTGAGCCTGCACCTAAAATAAATGTCATACTGTGGATTACATGTAGTCTAGCTCTCTACAATCACCTAAATTTGATTCTTAGTTTTGGATCAAGGACTGTTCAAGCTGCATTTCAAATTCAACTTGAAGCTATAACACTTAATGTTTTCTGTACACAGATATAGGAGACAATACAAAGCCAAAAGAACCAGACTCCTGGTCTTTATTCTATTAATTCCTAACAATACTGCTGAATTAGTATCATGTGCCACAGCTATGAACTCCAGCAAGGGACAAGCTACCAGAATAAAATTGTTCTAACAGCCTAGTTCATCAGAGTGCTGGAGTCACACAACACTGGAAGGCTTTACTGGAGTTTTTCCTCATGTGAAGCTTGGATCATTCCACACTTCATCTCACAAGCCAGCAAGGGCTCTGGTGTCAATATCAGCAGGGCCAGGACATTTTTCCTCAGGGTCCAGACATCCCAGGGGAGCTGGGAAGACAGTCAAGGATGTTTGCATCTCATCACCTAAAGGTCCATGTTGCAGACAGAGCAACATACTTTCTTGTTCACCATAATTTGCAAGAAGAAACCTGCTTTAGATACGAATGATACATGATCTGATTCAAATTCATTTAGAGATACATACTCTTGTATTGATTCAACATCTACACACTGCATGATTAAAAACAGATTTTAGGATATTTTTTTTTAACTCACAATACAAACTGCTACTGTTGAAGAGATGTTGCTGGCAAAGTTAATAAAAGCCCTAAGGTATCCTTAGTTCAAGCACACTCTTTACCATTTCAAGGCATGTATAGCGATTCATGGAAAGGAACAGAGCTCCAAAGTGGTACTAAACATAGCAATAGCCCTGTAGATATTACACTGACCTGCTTGTAAGTGATGTCTTATCCTTTTAGATGTCCATCTACTGCCCAATGCTTAAATATACTGCATCTTGAGTCTTTTGTTCCTTTCAGGATGATGTTTACCCTTCAGTGGAACAACATGCTCCTCTGGTAGAAGCACTTCAGCTACATGGATGCTACATAATTGTTTCCTTTTATTCATGGTCACAATACTAATAAAAGATGTATTTGAATTTATATAAAATGCTTGACTCCTAATTTGGAGCTCTGTATTGTATATCTATGGCTCAGCAGAAATTCAGCCAGGCCCTATTTATAATATCTATAGTGTTTAAAAATCTTTAGTCTTTCTAGCCAGAAAGGTTTACCAAGGTGCTGCAATTGCAAATGGCTGAAAAGCGGGATGGTGTTTCAGCCATAATTCAGGTGTCACCCAGTGTTCCCAGACAGTTTTCATGTAGCAAACTCATTCAACTAGAGCAACATGGAAAATTGCTTTAAAGAGAGCACCAGCTACTATCTTACAAAAACACTGACTACATTTGCATTACCTTCTGGAGATACGACATGTGAAACCATATTAATGATCTGTTCCTGAGAGAAGTAGATGACTTGCAAACCAGTCAGACCAGGTGGTGGGCAAGTGTGGGAAGTTCCTCCAGAAAAAAAAAAAAAACTTCTCACAATGACTAGAACCAGTGGGGGAAAGTCAAATATCCCACTCCTCCACAAAAAAAAAAAAAAAAAAAAAAAGAGAGAGAAACTAGTAAAGCTGAAACTGGAACAAACGTCTATAGAAAAAAATGCTACTATTACATTCATGGAACTGGTAGAAACCACCTTCTGTTTTAACTGTGTTCCCTCACACTCTTCATTTATGTCAGAAAAAATGATAAAAGTCAAAGCACTCCTAGAAGTAACTGCTGATGCCCCATCTCTGCTTGAGCTTATCCATGTTTTGTTGGGAGCCATTGTTGATACCAGCACGGAGCATTATTATGAACCTCTTCAGTATCTCCTGAAGTGATATGAAAATCTACCCTCAAAATTAACCCCAAGTGATCCTCACAAGAACTGGGGAGCATTCCTTGATTCTGGACTGCCCTATCATCTACCCGCTGTTTGCGGAGATAATACTCAAAGGCTTCTTCCTCTTTGAATCTTCAAAAGGAGACTGTATCAAACAAAAGGACAGAGCGCTAACATCTCTTCACTCTGGTGTCAGGGTCCGTGGTAGAGAAATGAGTAAGAATGACATCAAACGTGGAAAGAGGAACTTTTCTCACTTTCTCCAGACAGCTATGTGGGGCTTTCTAGGCAGACATCCATGCATCTAAAAAAACATCAAGCTTGACAAGAAAAATCAAGTTGGGAACATCAGAAGAAAGTTTAGTAAGTTCTTCCATGTGCTAACCACCATGGCCAAGGAGCTTCTAAGGCAACCTGCAATAAAGCACACTTTGCTTTCTCAGGCATATCACTGCTTCATTGTGGTCTACCACCAAGCAATATTAGAATCAGCTTGAATAAAGGTGTAAGAATTAATTGTTGTCTTCACTTCCCAGATTGCTCTGTTTTACATCACTACTGTTGAGCCAATGGCTTTGCACAACAGGCAGGTGTATTTCCTACCTTTCCTTGTGTCAGTCTTTTTTAGTGCCAACAGTCCTGCTGAAATAAAGCTTTTTTTGGTTTTGTTCTCTTCTAGCCTTCAAAGTAAATTCATGACAAACATGTCCCTCCTTACTGCCTTCCTGAAAAACAGGTAGTTGTCCTGTAATTTGTCTTTCAGCTTTCCTAGCCACTAGCAACTACTAAAAATCAATCCCATGCTTTGATGAAAAAGTTGAGTGCTATATAGCAGTTAAGAATTAACATGCTAATGAATTTTCCGAAATAATTGAATCTAACATTACAATCAATGGTACTGATCGTCTCTGGGATAGGAAATTGCAAAAGGACAATTAGAATCACTTCTGCAAACAAAATCCTTTGTTATTAATTAAGGTAAAGATTAATTGTCAGTCATGTTTACTAGAAGCAAGTTTAAGATTTACCTGATAACAGTCCAACATACTTTATCTCAGTACTGTAACATGATATTGAGCAGACATCTTTGGGCTGACAGTGTCTACGCTTACCTGCCACTTTTGAGGCAATACACAGCAAAAACCTAATCTTTAGCTGACATTGAGAAAACAAGTCATCCCAATTTTGATTGCTCAGTCAATACAAGATGTATAAGGTACTTATAAACTCTCTCCTAACCGTACATCTTGAAAAACGCCAATTTGCAGGAAACAGACTATCCATGTCTTTGTTTGCTGGCCAAAGTCACAATATTGTTAGAGCTGATACCACTCCAAAATAATCTGCAGGTGAGAGTAGGAGAAATTGAGCAAGTCAAAACCACTTTCCATCTGAATGTTTTATCTCCCTGTCACAAGCAGCCTCATATCCACTGAACATGCTTCCTGGGAACCACCACATGAGGCAGCAAGGGGTTCATTCACAAAGCATACTCTGTTAGAAAACGCTGGGTGTCACGTTGGAACCCTTTTGGTAAATAACATTTCTGGGTCAGATGTTAGCATTGCACTCTGGTTAATTATATCAGTGGGAAAATATTAATAGCAATTCTTACTTCATAACTATTCACTTCAGACCAAGAGCTTTCACTCCAGCAATTTATCTGGCTGCCAGCTTTGAACTCACTATTTATCACAGTCTCAGGGCACTACAGATGTTTAACAAGTCAAGGCCCAATCCTTTCCCTATCTTTCATAGCAATGCACCTGTTGCCTAGTGCAAAGTCAATTAAATATATTACTGTTGATTACATAACCTACAATTCAGTGCTTGATACATAGGGAGGGCTGGCTGCGTTCAGTAATACGCTCTGCCCTAGGCACCTGAGGAAGCTCAGAGCTCCAGTTTGAAAAGACGACATGCAAGGAAAGAAAATCATTCCTGTTAGTCAGCTTTTTTCCCTAATGTCTTAGTACAAGTGCTTTTATTTTAGCAAGTGATGTTATACCCCTACATTGCTCAGAAGGCATAATTTGCAATATGCTATTTTTTGCCAAGACCACCCTTGCAAGGTGGTTAGAGGTGAGCCAACACATGGAGACTCTAAGCTAGGTGAGGTCCCACTGTCCTAATTGTGCTGTAAGAGCTAGTCCATGCCCTAGACAGCAATACAGCACAGATGAAAGGAGACCATCTTGCCTCTTATCCCATGTTCAGTGAGCACAAGAACTGAATGAGGCATCTTGCTCAAGGTCTCACACTGATCTGGAGCACGGCCTCTCTGAGACAGCCCCCTGCATCTCGCACCATGTTCAGTAAGCACAACAGCTCGACATGGCATCAATTTCTAAACCTCACAGAAGAAACTTGCACATTAGACTTCAGCTTCAAGTCCCAGCAAGGTGTGAATTATTATCCCACAGTGGCCATCTAAATCTCATAATGGCACACACTAGGCATTATGTGATGATAATACCTACATTGTAGAGCCTTCTTCCAATAATAAAAAGGACATAATGTTCAAATTAGTAGATATAAGCCTTATTATTCTCCCAGATAGTTAGGATTTTCAATTTGTGAAACAAAATGGGTATGGGTATACCCCCACTAACTGGCTTCTCAGCGTGCAGGATTTATTGCTCTGCTTCATGTTTCTAATTCATGCTACAGCTGGAAGAGGCATTTATTGCTTGGAATATGCACTAACATATCTTCTCTGTTTTTGAATGAGCTTTCTGGAAAAGAAGATGCAGTTGCAGGAATCATTCCCTACTCAGATTCACCCAATGATGTGCAGTGTTTCATGCATTATTCCAATGCCAGAAAAAGAAAAGGAATGAAGAATTGTAATGGATGCAAAGATGCAAAGCATAGATGGCTATCAGTGGAAAGAGCTGCTAATTCCCTTGGGCAAATTTCAATAGCACCATTGAACTGTCTCTGTGACAAAAGAAACCTAACAAAAATCCCCTGCAAAACCAAACAGTCTCTTAGAAGAAAATGCCATGCTTTGATGTAATTGTTCAAATGCAATTACAGACTTCAGACCATCTGCAGGCTCTGCTGAGTTCAGAGAGAGAGATAAAGATTAGTTCATACAAGTGAGTATCAGACCTAAGGATTAGCCAAGTAGCCTGTGGGAGGCAGCAGATAGAAGCAACCTTTAGTCCTTGAAATTTTAAGTCTGAATCAAAGATCAGTGAAATCAATGAAAGTCCAAGGACCTCACTGGGCTTTGCGGAGTTGTCCAATTCCACGTAGCTCACTCTATACAGCTTCTGAATTACTGGTTTCTATATGCACAGCCCTGTCCCAGAGACTCTGCCCTGCCTGCCTTGGGCAAGGGGAGGAATAGGCAACTAGAACTGACAGAGAGAAGGCAAGGAAACTCAGCCACAGCCAGTTTTAAAAATTTTGCAGTTTACTGCAAATGTTAGCATCCAAGACAAATTCAGATACTTTCTGCTTATGCTGATAGCAACCTCAAATCACCAGTTAGTGGTCTGAAAAGAAAGCCACAGGAAGGACAGAGCCATCTTAGCATGCACTCCCACCTCCCCCCCCCCCGTGGCGGACTGTTCCCATTAAGCTCACTGCAGCCTGCTGCCATTGATGTGTTTAGACCACATAAACCACAACTGCAAATACCAGCATCTCCTGCTTACACAGATATGCAAGTTGAAAATTATCTTTGCTCTTTCTTGACATGACATCTATCACACTCAGATGCTGTGTCTCTTAGTCAGTGACAGCATCAGAAAACAAGCAGTGTCAGTACTGGTGCGAGTTGTCTTTGCTTCAGCTGGAGACATTGGTTCAAGGCCTGTTAATCCAGGAAGGAAGATGTTAAGATTCACAGGGCTTTTTGTGATTTTCGTTCCCCAGGGCTTCAAAGGGTAAAAGGAAAATTGGGATTTCAGAACCACTCAATGACCAGCTGAGCACAAAGTCAAGCCATCAAATTTTCAAGTCAATTAACACAGTAGGAAGGCACTGAGCACTTCTGAAAAAGTGTCCCTTATTTAAACACCTCAGTGAAAACTGGGCTTTCTGAAACCAAGTCTGAACTTTTAATGTGCCTCTGTTTACTAGCCCTCTGACTTATACTTCATAGTTAAAAAAACATTTTTTGACATTAGTGAAATGTCATATTGAGTAATGTCTACCTAAAGCAACTGGTTAACCCAAATAATTTTCCAAATTCTCATTTTCCAAGAGACACTTAAAACATTCAGAGTGACTCCAAGTACAGGCACAATTGCCAGGCTCTGGTAACACACCAAGAAGGAGGAAGGAAATTATACATCAACTCATTCACCACAGTCTGTGCAGCTTTTTTTTTTTTTCCTCTCCACACTTTGTCTTACCCAGAGACACATTTTGATTTGTTTCTTTCCCTAGAGACAAAGAATTTACCACCAATGAAATGCAAAAACAAAACTGGCAAAAACCACACCAACTCAGGAAATCTTGTTTCAGGGAATCCTGGCCAATTCTTCAGCTAGTATAAATTGCATCATAGCAATGAAGAAGTGACAATTTCAGCAACTTTCTGGCACTTTCAGTATCAGAAACAAATAAGTATGAAAAAATCATCACATTAATAAATTATCATTCATAGTGGTCAGTAAAAGTACCACCACACTTATCTCTGCCCTCACTCTTCATGCCTTAGCAGCCTTTGCCACTACTAAGAAAAGGTTGGGAAAGTCCTTTTTAACCCAAAAACTTCATGCATATGGCAAATCCTTCCAGAAGACTTGCCTGCATGAAAGGATAAGAGGCAGTTCCTGTTGGCAGCTAATTTTAATCCAAATGAAAATACTATTGTTACTGAAGTTTCTGGATTTAGGGCTCAGTGGTGACTACTTAGAGAAGGCAGATCATCTACAAATCTCCCTGGCTTCCCAAAACAAAACCCTCGATCATCACTACAGAGCTGAAAATCATCTTCTCACTCATGAGTTTTTCAAAGTCACACAGCGAGGCAGAGGACAAAGTAAGGACAGAGCACAGGAGTCTTGACCCTGCTGGTGCTTGTCAAGAGAGCCACATCAGCAGCAAACACAGCTCCTGCACCCTGTGATCGCCACAGGCATGCTGCTCAACCATCCTGTTCATGCCGCTAAAGAGAGCGTGCTTTCAGAAGAATTGGGAAGAATCACCAAGCCCACTTTCGTACTTGTCATCAGCATATTTCATGCTGTCCTACCAGATCCTTTGCACATATCCAGAGTCAGCAACAGTTCTGGCTGAGAAACAAAGCTGAACAAAGGTTTTGGAGCATGTTTCAGGATAAAAACCAGATAACTTAGAGCTCCAACATGTTTTCATAGTAGAAACACTGTATGTGATTAACTATTTTATAGGCATAAAATGTAATCAACTTTTTGACCACTTGCCTTTATTCAAATTTAAAGAGCAATTAGTTAACCTGTTAAACCAGGAGCATTTAATATATATCTTGACCTACTCACAGGTAAAAAAAAACTAGAGACGTGTTAAAAACTAGAATCCAATTTCTTCCATAAACCATAAGGGTTATTACTATCATTTCTGCTTGGCTTTACACAAGGGGAATGAAACCATTTATGAAATTATACAGCCTACTGTTCCATTTGCCCCCATTTATAGCATTTTAAGGAAATGTACTCCACATGAAAGTTTCATTTTTCAAAGTATTCAACCCAAATCCTCTTGGTCTTAAATTTGTCCTAAAAATGTGACAGACAAATGATGGGTGCTGGACAGAAATCCTCACATGTGCCATTTCATTAGGTGCTGTCAATTGGCAGAAAGGGGGCCCATCTCCAGAGCAGCAGGTTGTCATTTTGGGGACAGGATTCTTGTTACTGCTACTGTGAGTTATGTGCTTGAGAATCCATGAGCAGGGCTGATTTCTTATTATGATAGGCAGGAAGTAGAAGTACAGAAAGAAAGGTCACAGAGCATTTCTGCTGGGGAACTGTTTGAAGGTATAGACTATAGTCTGAAATCCTAAGCACAGGTGATTACATGCCTTCAACAGATAAACATGTATGCACACACACAGACTCCTGACCTCCAGCTAACTTTCCATCCACAGAAAGAGAACAGGACTTTAGCTTTCAGGAATGGAAGAAGCCAGTCAAATCAGGCATTCCTTCCTGCTTCCACCTTTTCAGGCAGTATCACTGACTAAGATGAATGACTCACTATATCCTAATGACTGTCTATTCCACAGCTGACATTTTGTTAAACTACAGCAACTGACATATCCTCAGGGACATTCTAATGATCAATTAAATTTGTAAGCTGTGGCTGCTGAACCTCATCCTAGGAAGAATGGCAGAGGACAAGCATCAAGAAAATATGGAAAGCAAACAAAAGTTAAAAACGACAATCTCATTTTATCCTGGGGAAAAGAGAGTTCCAGTAGTGCACAATCTCTAAACCATATAAGATTAACATTCAGAATCAACAGCTGGATTATCTTTACTTAGCACCTCCAGGTCATGGAGCCAGCTTGTCTGTTGCATCTGTGATAACTGTGCTTTAAGCGACTCAACCAAGAATGGATGGGTCTCAAAACAGGATTTTTTTTTTTTTTTAAATCAGCCTTGATACTTTATCAGAAGATAAAGCATTTGAGATGAGATAATGTTACCTGAGCTGAAATAATGCTGGCAATCAAGAGCACAGGAGACTGCTCAATAGCAAAACAGTGGCCAAAAAGTGAGGAAATGGATATATTTAAGACCATACTCAGGCCCATCATGCCAACCAAGTAGTATGTTACTGAAACAAGTTTCATGTACTTAGTTTGAGTACAGTTTTTGGAGTAAGTGGCCTTAACAGCAAAATACAGTTACTCATAATGCCACCTGACCAAAACTCAGGATCCACCAATAACAAGCCCATTATTCATCCAGTTCCCAATTTGTAGAATTAGACACAACTGATTCCTTTAATTACAGAATTAAAGATATTGAAATATTAGATCAGCTATTCAACTTACTAAAGCCACTGTCACATGGTTCAGCTGCTGCTAAGTGAGATTCCCAAGGACAGCATTTCTTTCAGGGATGGACCTTTTACAGAAGTGCAGTTGAGCACTCAAACTACTTACTCTTAAAACATTCCTTGGACCAGCTTTTCCAGCCATGGGCTGAATGTTGTTTCTACAGTTCTCTAGAATCAATTTCCTGCAAGATCTCACAGAAGAAAAAAAAACTTTTCAGCATGAACCAGCTTTCCCTGGGAGAAGCATTGTTTCTCCCATGGCACCATTGCACCAGTAATAATGCTAATGAACAGTCATCCTGTGCCCAGACTTCTTCCAGTTCTCTGATGAAACACTAGCTTCTGGGGTGGTATGAGGTTTACAGTCTGGCATGTTAGAAAACAAAATCAATGAGAGCAACCAACACCAAAAAGCCCTGTTTGCCCAAGATCTGGACACTTCGAAGAACTGGCACATCTATTTCTGCACTTCTCAGTAGCAGACCTGCTGCTGTGAGTGTTCACAGGACTGGCGTAGACTGCATCCTGCTGTGTGGAGTCCTGCTGTGCCAGTTGGTCTGAACCAGTATAACCCTGCTGTGCAAACAGCTCTTCCTGCCTGCACATGCAACTGCACTTCCAGAGCGATCATGATATCATTGCATATGTTTTGCACAAGCCACACATGAGGTTTCTAATCCCAGACTCAACATCACAAGACATATATCATCTAAAGTCATCTTATTTCTTTTGAACCAGATTATGTTTCATCTAATTTGTTAAACTAATAACACTAATACTTGGGAAATGCCAAATGGCACCAAAAAAAAATTGGTATGAGTGTCAGGAAGCTCCCTCAGGCAAGGGTTCATCTTTTGATTGGTCCATGTGCTGACTAACACAACATAGCCTAATCCTCCTCTGGAGCCCCTAGGTTTTCCTGTACAAATAATATACAATAATTGTAATAAGTAAAGGTTAAACCGGAAGACATGCAATGAGAAAGTGCAGTCCAGGGTCTAAACTCCCTTAGAAGTCAATGGGAAGCAGGCTCCCTAAATCAGTTTTCAACTTTAGTTCTTTGTGCCCAAAAGGTTTTTCAAAATTCACAATAAATGGACTACATGCCTAGCTCCCAACTGATTGCTCTCAGAAACTGGTGTCCAATTCACTAGGAGGCCTGGAAATTCCCACTAGGTACCCACCTGCACCTTAAACCATGCATACAGCTTTGGAGATCCAGCCCCACATCCTTTAAGTCTTAAAAAACTCCAGCCCAAATGTTCTTTATAATGTCACTCCTTTGGCAATAAAGTTAGCAGCTGAATCAATACTGTGCTGACATTGGGAGCTGTCTTAAACCTGAACTATGGATTTATTGCACCGAGTTCATGATAGATAGAGTGCAACTTGTGCAGACAGGCATCTTTGGCCTGTATCCATCTATGCTAAAAGCTAGTAAAATTCCAGTTGCTGTCAGAGTTCATGATTACTCTCTACATAGCGTGCAGAAAAATGGGGATCCACAGCCTACCAAAATACTGCTGAACACTTACCCACAAGGCACATCATGCCTTGCTCCTGTTCTCCCCTTTTCATAGGCAGGAACAGAGGCACAGAATAACTAAGAGCCTTCCCCTAGCCTACTCAGCCTCTCTGGAAAAAAGCCAAGAACAAAAGAGAAAACCAGGAAACATTGCTTCTTTGCATCCACACTTGGAAAACTGGAAGAATGCTGGCTGAATTGCTGTTTCAGATATTCAGATATGACATTCACACACCACTCTGCCGTTTAAAGTGCAATGGCCCATGTCTAGAACATTATCTCCACAGTAGAACAGAGTCCTTGGTGGGGGAAGAAAGCAGCAATACCCTTAGGTGACACCACCACAAGGAAAAAGAAAACATTATAATAAGGGTGATGTTAGAGCCAAGAGCATCAAGAAGGAAGCCTCTTAGTAGAGTATGATTCAACAGTTTTTAGAAATCTCCTCTTTCGATGGACTTCACTTCATGCCCTAGGGGCCCCTAAGGCACCAAGTAACTGCAGCTTCATCTGCTTATTCAGCATTTTTAAACTTGCTAATCCTGTGTAGGCTCAGTTCCCCAAAAAAACTGAAAACAGTCAAGCTGGGATAGCTCCAAAAGTATCATCACCCCACCAATGATGACATTATAAAATAGTGGTGCATTTGGTTGCAAGGTTTTATTATGCAAAGCTCTTTGCCGTATTGGGAAAAGAATGAAGCACCTGTCACACTACATTATTAAAAGCAAAGAAGCTGCTGTATTACATTTCCTTGATCTGCAAACAGCATTTTTATGTTAGCAACAGGCAATATTTCTGCATAGCCTTTTCTTTTCTCTGTGCTCTATAACATAGCTGGAACAGCACTTCAAAGTAGCGGCTTGGATGAGTTTCATTTTGGCATCTTCAGCCGCATTACAGATGTACTGAAATGCATTCTGATTAAGCACTGGAAAGAGGACAACTTCAATGCTTAACAACAGTGGAAGACATGACAGGCCCTTATTTCGCACTGCTGAAACCTGCTTGCAGTCTTCTCATATACTTACAGCTACTTTGGAGGTTCTTCCAGATTCCCAGCACAGTAGAGAATCCAAAATATCAGCTTCTGTCCTCTCTCCACATCATGCCAATTCACATGAAAGGCTGTTTCAAGGCAGGACAGTCCTGTTTCAGCAGAGCAGCACATCTCAGCCGCAGGTTCTCTTCCATGCTCCCCCAACCTCCGTTCACTATTACAGTGGCTGCATCTGTATCAACCCATCTCCAAGCCTGCTTACATACAAAAGGACACAGCATGCCTGGGGCTTGGTGCCATGTGCTTGCCAATACAGATGGCCTAACTAAATCTACCTACACACACCTCGTACTCTTGCACATAAAGTCACAGCTCATCTAGGACTTGTCTTGTGGTCAGCAAGACCACTGACTACAATGCTGATCAAGACTAAAAAAAAGGCAGAAGGTACGTGTAGTCCAGACTGAGCCTTAAGCATAGCACAGAGCCAAGCTTCCCCCCATCCCCACCTCCTTCCTGCCGACCTCACATGAAGCCCTGCCACTGCACACGCAAGACTATCCTGTATCATCTGTCTTGTTCTCACAGTCTCTGCCTCAGTACTCCTCAACAAAAACGGGGCACATGCATTCTTCTCACCTCATAAGACAAAAACATAGACGTTGAGTGGGGTATATTAACAGGTTTGAGTACTCTGATATAGATACTGGAGAGGGGCTTAATCTCAGTCACAAGTGGTTAAGATCACGCTTCCTATGATGAAGCAGCACATAACTGCTGCAGTGCCATATTGGATGCTTTTAGCAGGTAGCATTACAGTTCATCCCTACCTGGGATACCAGGTTTGGAATGCAGCTGCAGGCAGCAAAGCACAAGGGCATAGTATGGTATTTCATTTACCAAGGCAGCATCAATACCACTGTAGGTAATGACTACTGAAAAAATAGAAACTTTGCTTGTGCTTTGTTCTGCTAAGAAAATTAGCATATCTACATTCTTTTTTTCCTAGAGAAAGATTTCTTGATACCATCAGAAAATATCTAGGCATAGGAAAGACTCACATAGGACAGCCAAGTGTCTAAAGTCCAAACCAATCCCTCCTGGCTAGGAAGCTAAATGTGAAATCAATTCTAAACAAATTCAGTGCTCAGAAGTGCTATTCAGAGGATCAGAGGATCCCAAAATGTGCATTGGTCAAAATAAAAATGATTCAATTTTCTCTGTGCACTACTTGCTTTGTTTAGATCTTATCAGCTGATGTATGGTCTTGCTTAATTCTTTGAGGTGTATTTGAAGGAAACACTGTTAAACCTCTCACACTTAATAGGCAAATAAACCATAATGTAGTATGTTAAACATTTTAATGAGAGTTTGCATACTTATTTCCAGCTATTCCTTAACTGTTAACATTTGAGCAATGTTTGCGTGTGAATTTAAACAGCAATTGAATTATACTCTGGAGATAAACATGGTTTAGTGCTCAAAACTATGTAGATATGTATGGAAGTGTCTTAGATCTGTGAGGTTCAGAGAAATTAGACAATACACACCAGTACATCAGTGAAAAAAACACTAGAAAAATATGTAGTATTGTCTAAAGTCCACCGCAGAACATGGCAGTTAGTCTGGTAGATATAATTGCTGCTAAAACCTTGACAGCAGCAGTGAAGCTAACACAGATTAAAAAAAACCAAGTGTCTGTCATTTGAACTAACAGCAAAGTCTGTCTTAGCATGCACAGTTCAGACCCCATCCAGAGAAAGCAATCTGTCTATTAAGTGATCTGAAGGAGACCCAGCTTGTATTTAACACTGGTGCTAACATGCTTGCTGACTTCAGGCGAGTCATCTCACCTCTTTGTACTACCCTTCTCATTTTTTTTTATCCATTTCACTGCATTTCATCTACTTTCACCAAAAGTTCTTTCCTGCCAAGGAACCTCAAGGAAAGGTGTCACGGTTTCAGCCCAGCCAGTAACAAAGCACCAAGAAGCCGCTCGCTCACTCCCCCCGCCCGGCTATGGTGGGATGAGGAGAAAATATAAAGAAACACTCGTGGGTCGAGGTAAGGACTGGGAGGGACCACTCACCAATTATGGTCACAGGCAAAAGACAGGCTCAACTTGGGGAAGAAATAAAATCAATTTCATTTACTACCAATCAAATCAAAACAAGGATATCAGGAAGTAAAACCAAACCTGAGAACACCTTCCCCCAGCCCTCCTCCTTTCCCGCCTCAGCCCCACTCCCGGTTCTCTCTCCCCAGGGGAGCAGGGGACGGGGGCCGGGGTCGGTTCCTCACCCCTTGTCTCTGCCGCTCCTTCCTCCTCGGGGGGAGGAGGACTCCGCGCTCGGCCCCTGCTCCGCCGTGGGGTCCGTCCCTCCCGCGGGAGGCAGCCCTCCACCAACTGCTCCAGCGTGGGTCCTTCCCGCGGGCTGCAGTTCCTCACAGACTGCTCCAGCGCGGGTCCCTTCCGCAGGGTGCAGTCCTTCAGTCACAGACTGCTCCAGCGCGGGCTTTCCTACGGAGTCACGGCCATTGTGGGCGGCCTCCGCTCCCCCGCTCCCCTCCATGGGCTGGGGGGACAGCCTGCCGCCTCACCGCGGGCTGCGGGGGCATCCCCTCCTCCTTCACTGACCTCGGTATCCGCAGAGGGGTTCCTCTCACGTTCCAATCCCTCTACTCACTGCAGGTTTTCCTTCTTAAATACTGTTCTCCCAGAGGCACTACCACCGTCGCTGAGGGGCTCGGCCTGGGCCAGAGGCAGGTCCGGCTTGGAGCCGGGGGAGCTTCGAGCAGCTTCTCACAGGAGCCGGCCCTGCGGACCCCTCCCCTGCTACTAAAAACCCCCACACCACACAAACCCGTAACACAAGGGCACACAGACACGTTACCCTGTTCATTGTACTGGTGAGGGCAGGACATCTCGTTCTCTAGAACATGTTGATAAAGCCATTTCAGACTCCGTCCCCTGCCATTACTTAAGGGTGCCGTGCTCAGCTCTGCATTGCCTTCTCCCCCTTTTCCTTACTCCTGTGTGATCAACACTTGCCAGCTGTTTCTCCCAGTCCCTGTGCTCAGGGACCACTCTAATTAAAGGGTTATTGCTATCAAAGAAACAGGCTTTCACTGGTCAGCCATCACCTACCAGAACAATTTTTATTCATTGTGCTGCTTACCTGCCAATTCATTAACACAGCAACTGCGTGAAATTTGCTGTGGAATACAGTTTGATGTTATATAATAGCCTTTATCCACAGAATACAAGATAATAATCAGCTGTCTTTTCACTGCCAAGTGTCTCCGATTGCAGAAGCCAGCAAATGGCTAAGAATTTACTCTTCCTTCTTTCTGTGGAGGCAACTGGCAGTCAGCCTCCAGCAGCAATACTCTTTGCTCAGCACCAGCCTCTCTGAGGCTCAGACTCCCCAGTGTCACTGCCGTATGCAGCAGCACACACAGCAAACGCTCATGTAAGGTGTAGCCAAGCCAAGGCTCAGCAGAAACCATAAAAATACCAGTGGCAATTGGAAAATCTGTATGATAAGACAACACATGTACAACCTGTTGATTTAGTGACTGTCCAGGCACAAGACAGAGATGCCCGGGCAAACATTTTGTGCTGTCAGCCAGGAGCTCTAAACTAGAGATATGAAGTTATTACCTAGATGTACAGGTGCCCATACTATAGATTTCCTAGTCTAGGTATTAGAAACAGCTGGAGACTTTATCACATGCATGGTCCCAGACATTCAGGATATGGTACAGTCTGTAGCAGAGCTAAACAAATATTCATAGCTGAAGGGAGTCAAGCTTAAAAACAAACCTTCAGACAAACATGAGCCCAATTCTGCACTCTTGCATCCCAGCTGCAGGGACCCTGCAGTCATCCTTCCATAAATAAGTTCAGAAAGCACCTAAGAGGAAATCTCAGGTGTTCTAGAAAGTTGCCCCATTCCAAGGTAGGAGCCCAAGTGAATTAGCCCATCTCTCAACTCAGCTTCATTTATGATTAATTCTGATGTGAATGACTCGATCGCATCTTAAAAATTATTCCTAATCCTTCTTTTTGGATTTGGATTAACTATCACTCTTTCTATCATGACATTTAGGGACTCCAAGATGGACCACAATTGTCAGACAAAAGTGTAAATAAACAAAAAAATCTCCTCTGAGGATCTTATCTGAGTGAATGCCATCCATGTGCCAGGATAATATCATTCCCAAATACCTCATGTCCCACCTCTAGAGCTGACTTTGTTGCCCATTATTCCCCACCACTACAGAGATGGCTGCCAGCTGCCATATCACCTCAAAGCACACGGCAAGGCCAGCAGCAGGCTCGCCTTTCCTCCTCCTGGAGCCACCGAGTCCCAGCCAGCTGCCACCTGCCCCACGTCCCTGCCTTGGCACATTTTTGGTGCCCTGCGGTAGCCCAGCTGCAAGCAAGATGAACAGGCAAATCTTTAAACACAGGCCACCATCCAGGATGAAGATCCACATCCAAGACATCTGCTCTCCTAATATCCTCTTAGCCTTGCACATGACTCGGCCAGCTTGTTTTCCAGATACAATTGTTTCCTTTCATTTGCTTTTCATTTCTAGCTCTTTTTCAATGCAAATCCTTGTAAAGCCTCCTGTAGAGAATGAGTTTAATTGCATACTCTTTGTCTCTCTGCCTCTGGGGAAGTGAGTGACAGCACTCTCCCGAGCTCAGCAGCAAGGGCAACATGAAATATTTCAGGACACAGGAAAAACCCCACAAGGCTTACTTCCAAGCAGCTTTAAAGGATCAAGTGCCAGAAAACCCATATTTTTCCTGATTTAATGTCCCAGTCGTGGTTTTCTCATGCTATTTGTTTAAAACTCTGAGCTCCTCTTAGACTCTTACTACCTGGCTGGATGCTTTGGTTTTGAGAGGAGGGAAACAGCCAATTCAGCTGAAGGCATTTCTCTCCGCAGCGGGAGTACTGCCACGCAGCACAGATCAGGTTTGGATGAGGACTGCGAGCGCCCTCACCGTCACTAACGCAGCCAGAGGACGGAGTGATGAAGTGCAGAGGGCAGTGCCAGCCCCGGCACCTTCTGGAGCACAGCTAGGGCTGCCATGCCCAGCCGCCATCCCAGCTGCCAGGGAAGCCTCCATACCACTGCTGATAAAAGATATTAGATAGTTACAATAACTCATCAATTTGGTTGTGAAGTTCAGAGGTTGAAGTAAGTTCCATAGAGCTCAGCTGGCTCTTTGGAAAGGGGAGTTTTGCCATTGCTGCCTTGGCTCAAGATTTCCTCTTGGCTCTGTTAGACTAAAAATAATACCAGCTGACTGAGTAATGGCATACTTATATTCTCTCCCTCATTTTATAAATATTTTAACAGCTTTGCTTGCTACTTAAGTTCCTGAATGTTGTGGAATGTCTGTTTCAAAACTTGCCTAAATGATACAGAAGCAGAATTTTGGTGGAAGTAGCAGCAGCTCTTAGCATGATGTGGCTACACAATTTTCATTTAATTGAGTGTAAATGTTTAATTACATTAGGGATAGCCACAAGAACTCCTTAGGCCTATGAAGACAGCCAAAGGCAATTTAGCACCTGGCTCATAATGGGGTATGAAATGGAACTAGACATCTGTGCACAATAAAAGAGGCAAAACTAGCAATGTTTGATGTCCAATTCACTTTGTGATTGACTGAGGCCTAAGCCATAGATTAAAATGAAGCATCTTCTTTTTCATGAGGAACCCGAGATCTATACCTTCTGGGAATTCTAAATTCTATTACTTTCTTATTTATTTTCATTCAGACATTCAAACCTTATACAGTCAATATTAATGCATTGCCAGAGGCCTTATAATTTATCCAAAGAAACAATTTGACTACCACAGAGCAAATACAGGCTGCAGCTGACTTTGCTGGCCAAGAAACCCCATCATCAACAGCTGTTAATGGTAAATTTCCTTACAGTGCCATAAAGGAAAGGGAAAGATTGCCAGCACTGTGCAAAGCAGTAACAGGGACAAAAAAAAAAAATTGGCATTTTGCATCCAGTGGAAAGTGCAAATTCTGACTTCACCAGCATTTTGCTCCTGGTGCACAGCTCTAAGTGTTTACCCATCTTTTCATTTGCATTGATGGCAGAGCCTGGAACACCTGTGAAGCATAGAGAAAGGTCTGCACAGGGCAGGGGCACTTCCCACCCTGATGCACTCCCTTTGCTGGGAGAAGCATGGTAGAAGGGAAGTCCCAAAGAGGAGGCAGAGGTGCTGACTTCTGCTTTATTGCCCAGCAGTATGGGTATGGGCTTGCACAGCATGAGCAGTGCCAGGCTTCGTTCCTCAGACATTCCACAGCCCTTTGTTTTCTGCCTTTGGAAATTCCTATAAATACATTTTCAGTGTTTAAAGGGTCAGTGTCCATGGTTGCAGCTACATTTCAAACATTTTGAATTTTCTTCCAAAACCACAAAAAAAAAAAAAAGACTTTGACAAGCTTTGTTCTGCAGCCCAGTCAGTGAGGAAGGGGAAAGGATGCCCAGGTGAAGGCACTCACCCCAAGCTCAGGCACAGCACCTGTACAGCCAGCACTGCTGACAGCCCACTCATCCCCCAGCTCAGAGCACATTCTCAGCAAGGAAGAGGTCATAGTCTCCCTTTCCACCCACATCAAAGTTTAAGTTCTCAGGCCAGAGATAGTGACTTCAAACACAAATATTAAAATAAAGGTGAGAAGAATGCCAACATCATTTTAATGATCCTCTGCTTCAAGGATGTGACTTAAAGCTGGACTGCTCACAAGGCAGGCTCAGGTCTCTATCAGGACCACAAGTGACTTACTCAGATTTCTTATCTTATGGAAATAGGAACTCCACAGATAAACTCCAGTGGCCATGTATTACTCTGGCCTAGATGCATAAATCAACCTTTCTAGAAGATAGGTGTGCTCCTCTCCCATTTCACACACCCCGCTGCTCACTGAACTAGGAATCTGATGTCAATACACTGCTGCAGTTCCAGACCAGCAATTCAGACAGGAGCAATTTGTTGGCATGCCACTCCCCAGCCAGCACTCAGAGCACAAATAATGCAAATCCTTGTTTAAACTCAAAGTAGTAACACAGGCCTTTATTCTCCTGTATGATGTCTTCCACACTGTTTATTTTTCTCTCTATCCTTGCTGAAATCAGGACCTAATTCCCAATTGTGCCATAGTCCATGGAGTAAATTATTCTTTTACAGATACTCAGTGCACAGAGGGATGCCAACCTCCCAGCTCATAGTACTGCCACACTCATTTGCACATGTGAAAACGCTGGGTCAGAGGCAGGGGACCTACACACCTAGCCCTCTTCTGTCCTACCACTGCATCTTAATGTCACCAAAAGCATGTTGCACAAGTAGCAGTGACAGCTTCAGAGGTCCCTGTACTTGTCACAATTAGCCTACCAGGCAAACAGCAATGCAATTGATTAGCTTTAGAAAAGGTTTGCTTATCACAGTCAATTCCCTGCGAAAGCTTGTGCTGCTACAACCCTAATACACAGAGAAATACCTCGTAGCACTTCATTAAGGGAAGCAGCTGGCAAGACTGTTTTCACAGTAAGATTCCAAGCTGCAGGTTTACCCAAACAGTCCACTTCTCTAGAGCCAGAAAAGGAAAGCTGCTTCCTAAAAGGCAAATCACAAATCTCAGTTTCTGCCTTCATAAAGGTTGTCATAGGGATGCTGTGATATGAGAGAAGTGGTGTTTCACTGCCCCCTGACTTTGCAGAATAAACATACATACAGTAGCATAGTCAGATTGCTTACTGCCATCAAACACAGCAAAGCAGCAATAACCCAGATGTCAGAAGTGCATTATGCACCACTAATTTATTTATTTTTGTCTAAACTGCTTCATTGATATGCACAATGCTATATGCAGGACATATATCCTGGGCCTACATTATTCTGCTTTGCAAGCCTGGAGAGATTTGTAATAATGAACTCCGCATCACAATGAGAGTTTTTGCTTACTGGTGAATCAGAATTGAATATCAGTTATCCTGGAGAAAGAAACAGAAGAGATGTATATGCAATTCAGTCATACTAGATACAACTTTCATTTACAACATGGAAATTACCTTCAGTGCTATGCCAACTGCAGTAGGATGGGCTCAAACCAGGCATTACTGTGGCACTTGGCTTCCTATTTCTTCTGGTAATATCTCTGTTGGCTCCCATGTGACTTTTCCAGGACCACAATATCCTGGTTTCTGAGATTCTTCTGTGATTAATAATACACTCAGGTTTTTCGACATTCTTTCTAGCCCTCAGCCCCTCATTCATTGCACTACTACTAGTCATTGAAGTGCATGATCTTGTAATTTGCGCTATAAGAGTCCATCTCTTCCTTGTTACCTCACTCCACAAGTGCCACCCAGGTATCCCAGTGCAATATCTTTACCCTCCATGCTCACAACTCCAGCTTGCCTCCCTTTGTGCAGAGGCAAACAATGAAAGACGTCATCAGATTAGCCCAGACTGATCTTTAAATGCTTACTCTATGTCCTTTCCAGCACAAAATGGCTGCAATTCATAGCCTTTTGATTAACCATTTTATAACTTGTTCTCCATATTTCCTTTTTGGATACCATACCAAGTGTCTTAGTGAAAGCCATACAGATTAAAACTGTTACATTTCTTTTGTCTAAGAAAAACAAACATACAGGGTTACTCCAGCTCACTATTTCTGACAAATCTGCATTGACTTTTTTCCATTTGCGTCTCATCTTGAATGATTTCCACTCCCCCCCCAAAGTATGTTCTAAAATATTACATGCTATGGAAGTTAAAGTGTCAGTTTAGTTTAAATCACTAAAGATCAATTTGAGTTAAATTGGCATAACCCACTTTAAAACCAAATGAAGAATGTCTAGGCAGTTATGAACTAATTTATGGAAACTTAAGATTAAACTGGTACAATTTTCAATATTAGCAACATCAACATATGCTTATCATACACAGGAACTTGTGTCAATGAAGACATCTCCAAGTGCATTAGAGAAGTCTACAAATAAGGAGAAGAAAGTCATCACTGTCTCAATTCACTGTTCTCAGTTTTGGCCCCAAGGCTGGAAGAAGCCACTGTAAGGTGGCACACAAGTCAGCGCTCCGGCAGCTACAGCATCTCAGGAGGAGCCCCTAATCACTGGCAGGCAGTAACAGCAATGCCATGGACCAGCTTAATCTACTAATCCCACTGTTACGATTTACTCCAGGGCTATTTTAACACACATGTACATATTAGCACTTCATGGACCACAGCAGCATCCCAGTAGCTCACCTCAAGACAGCCACACATCCAGCAGCCCTCCAGCCCACTGCCATCCTATTACTGCCCATGACTCCAAACAGTTACTCATACAAATGATGCAGGATTTCATATACTTTACACACAACAATGTCATTTTATAGCTAGAATAAGCAAATACATCATCTGCTGGGGTTATGACCACTTTGCTTTCTTTTAGTTTTCGTTGCCAGAAAAATCTCATCTGTACCTTGAAAAACAGAACAAGGTACTAATGGTGTAATTTGAATTCAGTGGTACTTAATATAAAAGGAGAAGGAAAATTAACAAGGTGTTGTTTCCCCCCGGGAAACTTTTACGAAGTTAGAAGTAACAACTTTTTCCTGACACTTGAAAACATAAGTCACAATTTAGGCTTTTAGCAAATAAACAGATTTGGAAAACATCAGTAATATATTTTAGTTACTCTTGGCACTGAATGCAAGATTTCTTCACAGAGAAACCGAATATACGGTTTTCCCCTACAGATACCAAAATATGCCCTGCTCTCACTATAGTTTAATATGGACTTTAGGCTGAGTTTAAGCCAATTGAATTTAAGTCAGCTGGTGAGGAGTTAGAACTCAGCTGAAATAAACTACTTCTAAACTGAGCTAAGAAACATTCTTTCAATGTTTCCTCTGCTTAAATGGCACTATTACCTTCTTCAGAAATACAATTCAAGTGAACAGAGTTATTTAACTTTTATAGGTTAATACCTAATGACTAAAACCATAAAAGCAATCTATGGGACAAGAGGTGGATACCATCATTAAGAGTTTGTGGAAAGACAGTTAAGGATTAATTTTCACAGGATTACTCCTACTTGCTGCAATAATCAATCACACACACCCCTGTAAGGGAATTTGGAAGCTAAGGTTTCTTGGAAAATCCCTCCCTCCCAGTTGCAATTTGAACAATTTTCTGGCAAGCTTCTTTAATATAAGAAGGATTGAGGTAGGAATTATATTTGCTGTAGTCCTGTACTTACAATTAAGTGCAAGGCAATTTATTTCATTGTCAGTGAGAAAAGAGTAGTAGTGGGAAAACAGTTTGTGCCAGCCAGTCATTAACAAAGCACTCCAATCATTGCCCTGCCTTAGCTTGCTGTTTCAGCCAGAAAAAAAAGCCATACAGAAATTTCCTTTTAAAAAAAAGTCATTAGCATTACAGAAACAATTTTATCTATTAATCAATTTGCCTGTGTTAAAATGCAACACAGGACCAAGTATTGGCATATGAAGGCAACTACAGTACTGTTCATATGTACTATGTTCCCTCTTAATCAGTATTTCTCACTCGACTGATTTCATTGGCACACATTGCTGATTTGGCAACTTACCTTGACTTGGTGGTATTTGGCAATTTACAGCCCTAGCTTCTGAAGTCCTGGGAATACATCAAAACTCAACTTTCCATTGAGAAACACGATAGAATTCACTACTATATGGCAAATCAGCTGTCTTGTTCACTGCAGCAAAGGGCAAGTTTGGAACTGCAAGCCTGGAAAGGTTTTGGGTCATGATTTCTTCTACACAAAGCTGCTTTGTTTACTTTGTCTTCCAGACACCACTGCCTTTTGGTATGGAGTATTGCACAGAATGAATTCTTATGTGGGTTTGGGGACTTTTGGATTATCTGTTCCTGCTAGCCCAGTGCCCATTGCCACCAGCACTCACAGGTGACAGAGCAGCCTGAGCTCCTGGAAGCTCCCCATGGCCTTAACACTGGGGAGCAGCTCTCTGTATAGCAATGTATACCACCACACACTGCAGCAATGCTGAGCTCAGTTACAAGGCATCACTCTTAGGCAACACAGTGAGAACTTTGCATTAAACCCGTATAAAGGTGTTTCTGTGGGAGCTAAGGTGGCAAAGCACTCAGGTTTCAAAGAAACTTTATAAATAGGTAATACAAAAAAAAAAAGCATAAAGTGTCAGACCCAGAATGGCTCATTAAGCAGGTGTGATGCTGAAGAGGAAAAAGTGATTCTGAAGTGTTATCCTGTTGCTAGGTTACCCCATGCTGGTCAAAGATTTTGCTGGTTTCCCTGCTCACTTCATCCTAGAAAGCACACAAAACACATTGAGCTGCTACAGGAACCCACCCTAAGCCTGTCAAAGCCAAATCACAGGCTCTAACAGCTCTGTGTTTACTAGAGCAACTGTGCCTTGCCCACTGAAGCTAGTTCTCTTAAATGTTGTCAGCTGTGTACATACAGACACAGGGAATTTCATGTGGAAAACAGTTTGTTAAATATCCTGTGCATTCAGCTATTTTGCCTGTGATGAGATAATACTGGCATTATATAGTTTTAAACTTTGACACATCTGTATGACAGTGTTGCAGATAAGTCCACAGCTAAAAGCTCAGTCTTGAAAGCAATTTTTTGGTGAGCGTATAAATGCTGAATACAAAGGATACCCTGCCTAGTGTTTCTTTGCTTTTGAGGATCAAAATCAAAGCCACTTACTTTTGTTCATCCACTGCTATTTTAGGAACAGCACTCTTCCCTCCTCTTTGAGGAGACAGATTCACAAGAAGGAAGAAGCAGGAGGTCACATCATCTTGCATGGTACGAGCAGGGTGTCTGTGAACATCAGACCACAGAAGTAACCAAATTCATGTCTTTGTTATCAGGAGATGCAGAATTGTAGCCCCCAAATTCAATGTGTTAGCAATGATTAACACAGTAACTTTCACTGCCATTAGCCTCTCTATACTTTATCCAAGTCACAGAAAGGACCATACAGGAGTTATAGAAGACCTTGCTCATTATTCCCTCTGGTTCTTTTAAGACATGGATAATTGACACCATAAAACCAAATGGTGCTGTGCTGGATTTGTGACCAAAGTGGTGCTGATAACACAGGGGTGCTTCAGCTATTGCTGAACAGTACTTGCACAGCATCAAGGCCTTTTCTGCTTCTCAGGCTGCACCCCCCCAGCCACTCAGTAGGAAAAAGGCAGGAATAACCAGCTGTACAAATACAGGATGAGAAACAACTGCCTATACAGCAGTCACACAGGAAGGCATCTGGCAATTACTGTGGATCATAGATGGGACGTGAATCAGCAACTTGATGTTGCTGCAAAACATCAGGTGGAGAGAATGCAAAGGGGAATGATCTGAGGTCTCAAAAAATTGGTTAGGAAAAACAGGTGAAAGAACAATTTAGTTTAGAGGTAAGACTAAGGTCAGGTATAGATATAAAGGAGGGAAAAAGCAGCTAACAATATTAAGGGTCTCTTTTTGAAGTCATCCAGACATGCTAAATATCAAACCGTGTCAAGAGTATGCTCTGAGACAGTCAATCTACTACTGAAAATAAATGCATGTCTTAAATTATATCTAAATGCTTATACAAGAAAATGGCTTCTCCTAGAAACTCTGAAGCATCATCTCAATAGAAGGAGCAAGCTTCTGCTCTTTGCAAGAGTTAAAGAACACTCTATTATACCATATATTTCCCTAGGAAAAAAAAAATAAAAAATCTGTTAAACTAGTGAAGCACTCCATTTACTGAAAAAGAAATGTAATTACCTTCCTCTGAGAAATTCCCCAGTGGATCATCCAATTAATTCAGAAAATATTAACCTTCAAGGGTCAAACTTCCTGTATCTAATCTCAACACACCGTTATTTTGTTGATCGGTTAAGAAAACATTCAGAAATATGCGGGGATGTCTACACAGCACATGTACATTTATACACTCTATGGTAATAGAGGTTACATATGGTAATTAAGAAGCACATAGGAAAACAGGTTTATATTTCAGCATTATTTTAAGACCTGCAATTGTTCAATCTTACCCATCTACACAAATATGCTGTACCAACTGCCGATCATTTTAATAGCACATATTTACTGATAACACTTCAGTATGTGCTAAGAATTTTCTGCATTCTCCCAACCATTAACAGTGATTCACAGCCTTAAACTCCCATGAGAACATCAACCAGTGTACAGGTAATTATCCTGGAGAGAGACTGCACCTTTTATCTATTCATCCAGTTACCACAAATCTCAAAAAAAGCTCGTGAGCAGGAATGAGAACTGTGGCAAACACTGAGGTCCACCTGGAGAATCCTCCACTGACCAAAATGGTTTGTATCAAATCCCTTTTGCAGTGGGGGCTTCAAATTTGACTTCAAACACCAGTGACACAAACCTACATCCAAGCTGGTTAGCTCAACTGGCTTTCTAATCAATGGCATAATTAGAAACAGGCACACTAGAGCATACATCATTTGACCAATTTAAAGGTCTACTGTAGGATGCAATGAACTGCAGGACTCATAGTTCATTTCTCTTTGTAGATATTAAAAATTCAGTGTATCAATACATCAGGCTCAGGTCTGGGATTTGTACACTACTGATCTCTGAAGTCTGGTGACATATCCCATTCCTGATGTCTACTGGAGTGCTTTTTGTTAATTCAGAAATGTCACCTTCTGAGTAAACGATCCCTTTCTGCACCATTTCAGTAAGTGTCAAGATTTCAGGCTGGCTAATATTCTGTTCAATGTGTTTGATATCTACAAAGGTACTACTTAATGTCATACAGGCCTGCATGAAATGCCTGTTCCCAATGGCTGACCATCTCTAAAAACATAATCGTAAAGGTATTAATGTCAAAAAATTGGAAGTACCCAGCAGAAAGAACAGCAACAGTGCATCCTGACACATCAGGCTGAGCTGGATAATGAGCTGAAGTATAGTACCTGAGCACCCATGTCACACAGATTGACAGGAATAGAGATTGCTCACTGCCCATAAAGTCACTTTAAGGCCAGTCATTCATTTTCTCATTTGTCTAAGACAGCAAACAGTGAATTAGCATTCTGTGCAGTTATTTTTGGCTAATAATCATAACTATCTTTCCTGGAAAAGTACAGGAGATATTGTATTGTCACTGGGAATTAGGCATTAACCACTATGGAAAAGGACTCACAATAACTGGGGTAGAAAAGTAGTGAATTACCTCTAGTTCTACCTACACATTTCTAGCCTTCAGAAAAGGGAATAACTTCAAAATAACAGGTAGGTTTCAGCATTATGTATCTTCTCCACATTTCCTAATTTCAGTTCATAAAGATTTTTTCTTGTCTAATCCAGGAAAGACTTTTTCTACAACTCCAGACTGATTGTGCTGCTTTGACACATCATTTGAAGGAAGAATAACATCCTTAGCCATTGAGTGGGATATCTCTACACCTCATTCTTTGAGCAGGTCTGAAAGTCAGAAGCACTGCTAAAAAGTCCAGTTCTATCAAAACCTCTAATGCACTGCAAACATCTCATGCTCTTACTGAAATTTAGTTTAGGGAAAAAAGCAAAAGTGCTCCAAAAGTTGTATATTTTAACATTTTCAGAACTAAATGTTAAAGAACTCTTCATTTTGCTACATATTATAATAAACAAATAAAGTAACACTTAAAAACAAATCAAATCTGAAGATGTCAAGAGACTTTTTTCTACCAAGAGTTTCCTACACTAGATGAAAAATCACAAAAAACCTGAAAGTCCCACACAAATGAGAATTTGCATACCCCAGTGAGTGCTATTAATATGCTCTGCAAATTGTATTCTTAAAATGGCTATACAATTTAAGCTTACTTACCATACAAATCAGTAGAGCATCTCAAAACCCCCACTTTTTGCTATCGGTTACAGAACACATTTCTTTCACTTAAATATTATCTTGGAAAAGCTAAAATGATCACTCCCCTGGTAATTACGTGGAACACTTCACACTGGATCAAACTCTTACTGAATGTAGTGGAAAAGTGTCATTTACCCCACACAGAGTTGCAGCAAGACTCTAATTCATGAGAAATGAAAATTAAAATAGATCTACATGCATGTATTTATTTTAGATATGTTGGAATTGTTAATTTACAATATATCATTATAATCATTCTGTAAACAAGTTTGTCCTAGTTTGATGAGCTTTTAATTCAAGCCTCTACTTCAATCTCTTCATGTTTGTGAATAAAGGAATTGTATTCCAAAACTTAAATAGCAGTCAGTCTTTAATGGCACAGTTCACACAGGTGGAGAAGTTCAAAGGGGACAGCATGAACACTGGTGCAACAGCAGCACATTACCTAACACAGTATCTGACTCAACAGCCCATGGTCTTAAGTGGCATTGTTTCTCAGGGTGCAAGAAAGGCATGTTGGGAAAGAAAATATATTTTTATAAAAGGTACATTTAGGGAAAACAGACTTTCAAGTAATTGAGATACTTTTCTGGTTACAAATGGGACCCACAAAACTCAAATACAGTTTACTGTGCTTAAGTTCACTGTGTTAATCAGATAATTTGCGAGAAAGGGCATTATGGAGAAAGACAAGGAGCAGAGAGAGCTACTAGCCAGAGGAGAGATGATGAGGTTAAACAATACCACAGAGCACATCGTACTCAAGTGTTAACACAGGACAAAGCATTCCCAGCCTTCTCTTAAAAGAAGATTTGCTACCTCTGTTTCATACTCTAAACCTTTTCAGTTGGTTTTTTTGTTTGTTTTTTTTGTTTTTGTTTTTTAACTAGTCCATCCCACAGATGAAAAGACACTTTTCCCTAGAAGTTTTATTTCACCTACATCCAACCACTGCATTTTAGCACAAAACTACTATTAAAAAGAAATCAGTCATGGATTATTTTACCCTGCATTTACTCAAATATTTAGAAACAGCAGCAAGGAAAAAGAGCTAGAGGTAACAGTGGTAATGCTTACCACTTAGAAAAATTTTAATCACTAATGGTTAATGGTGTTTACTACTGTAGCACTTAACAGTCACAGATTGGCATCTCTTTGGTCCAAACCATAGACATAAAACAGAAATTAAGATAATAGTTCAAGCTCACTGTGATGTCATTAAATGATCATTTCTTCATTTATTCAGAGACAGCAGGTGTTTTGGCCAAAAGCTGCTCAAAGTGGATCTTCTGAACATTTGAGTGTTCAGATACATGTCTGCAGTAGTCCAGGGACACTGTTAGTCAGGCTTCAGCATCCTTCCTCCAGCCCTCTTAAACATCTTGTTTTTCCTCCACTGCAGGCGCATATTTCTTCATAATTGCCTTTCCCTGTGCTGCTGCTCACTGGGGAAGCTGATGCTGCATCCATCCCTCACTGCTCAGCAGTGAAGAATAGAAAGGGTCCCTTTTTTCCTCAGCCCCAATAAATATTTGCATGGTGTCCATTTCTATAGCTTCTTACTAGAAGCATATAATGATACATATTTATGTGCTACCCGTTTAAGAAGGTGACACCATCAGAGCAGGAGAGAGATTAACCCCCTACCACTGAGACACTTTTTTAAAGTGCTCTTGCTATCAGCAGCTCATTTAGAGGATTACTTTTCTTTAAAAGCTCTAATTAAGATATTTGTCAGGTGATTTGAGGGATACATTTCAGCTATTAGTTTACTTCATAATCAGCACTCAGATGTTTCCAGCTGGGTGAGCAGCAGGACACAGTTTGTTTCCAGTTCAAAGTTTTATCAAGTTTTGTGTATTCCTGAATCACCCACCCACCCAAACACAGCCTTCCACCTGGATCACTCTGGGTACTAGAATTCCTGCTGGAATATAAAAAGGAGATAGAAACATCCAGCAATTAAAGTGGGTGCAATAAGGAAGTGAGCAACACACAGGAAAAGGCATCCTAGATAAAAGACACTGTAGCCAATTATCCAAGCTGCTGCTGAGTTTACCAGTTGTACTGGTTTCAGACAGAAAGCCTGTAAGGATACAGGTTTTCTGGTACATAGCATGGCACTTCACACTGACCTTGAATAAAGATGCATTTATTCAGACTGCACAGATTCTTAAAATTCTTACAAGTCAGTAAGAATATTCATGCTCTCAGAAATACTTGTAAACCAAAATGCCTACTCAACGACACACAAACAGTTAGCTGAGGTGCAGCTTTTCTATCAAGTAAAATAACACTGTCTATGGTCCATTACACAACATTTCAGCAGTATCTGCTGCAGTACAGACAATCCAACAGAATGGTTTGTCCTAAAGGGATTAAGACAGAGGAGAGGAAGCCAGGTCTTCCTCTGAAAGTGACTAGTCTCACCAAGGAGCAGTGATGCTAATTAATGAGATTGTGAAAGGTCTTCTCACCCTTCCTCTAAGCACAGCCCTAAGGATGGTGGTACATTCAGACCATCATCAAGCACACAAAACAGTTATTTCTGTGTAAACAGACTTAAATTCAGAGCAATTAAAATTACACTTCAGGATTTTAACTCCAATTCAAGCCACATATATGCAAATGAATAATAGCAGGACTGCCACATTTTATATAAATGAGAAGAAAAATGGGAACAATCATGCCCACCTGCAGCAAGAGGCAGTTTCATTATACATTCAACATCAAGTACCTCTCAACGATTTACTGGAACATGCTGGTTGACAATTTGAGCAAGCAGCTGTCAAGAAATTTGTCATTCTGATAATGTTCTAGGTATGAAAGTCAAGCATTAATAGACCTGCTTGCAGCGTAGAGGAGAAAGAAGTCTCAGACCTTTCAGTTCAACAGAAATGGGAGCCCAAAGCCCTTCTGATCTGGTGATGGCCTGCAAACCTGTATTTATCCATCCGTTCTGCTGATTTCCAAGATATTCAAACAAGTAAAAAAAAAAAACTCATGACAAGCAAGTTGGCAATGCTGGGGGTCATAGGATACCTGTAAAAAGAGTACACAGCAGTAGTAAGTTTATAGGGATACTTTCCCAATATGTTCTTGGGACCACCACTCTGCCACTTTCACTTTGAGCCAGACATTTTTGCATTTCTCAGTCCATGACAATTCTCTCCTATGAATGTCAATGCAGTTTTTGAACCCACTTACAGTCTTAAGTTGTTAAATCACAGATGGTGCAACAGACATGGAAACTGAGTTGCACAAATGGTGAATACAAGAGAAGCACTTCAGCTCCACACTCACAAAGCCCATGGAACCAGCTGAATGAGAGATAAGGTAGATGAAGACTGCATATAAAAATTTATCCTCCACATTGTGTACTGCATCTATATGCCTGCCTTCACACCAGGCTGAGTCTTTACTTTTTTTTTTTCTGATTTCTAACCTGTTAAAGTGTCACCTTAGCTTTTTCTAATCTATTATTAGGGGATTTTCCTTATAAAACTCTTCAACCCTGAAGACTGATTGTCCAGGATATATTTTTCCCCTGACAGCGTACTTCTAACATGCCCAGCAACTTCTGTTGTTTATGTTTTCCTGAATTATTGAAAGGGTTTGATAACAAAGTGTGTTGGAAATAAAACACAAACAGTGAATCTATAAATAGAAACACACAGCACTAAGTCAGCCAGTGGAAAATGTTTCCTGACATGTGATACTTGGTTCACAATCATTCTGAAAATTGAAAGTTGAAGATGAACTATTGCAACAAGAGATTGTCTTTCAGAAAAGTCAGTTGATGAAAAATATTACATGAACTGATTATTTCAAGAAGCAAGAAGTCTCCCCTATCTGGCAGCACTTTACTTTTTTTTTCCTAAAAATGCTTGAAGGTTGACTTTTGTCAGATAAAATTATTCCAGCAAAGAGGGTCCACATACAGAAGATCAGAAGATTATACAGTTCCCTAACATAAGCTGTCATAGGGTGTCATGGTATTTTGTCTGTGTAGCCAGCAATAACTTAATAGTCTGATCCTTTGCAATGCTGTTGTTCACTTTGCCAGATACCTTGCAAACTGCTCAGCTCTTCCTGAAGTTTACAGGAAACAAACTTCCTGTTACACAAATTCCACTTCCACCTGCACTGAAGATTTTGTCACCCCACAATCCCAGTTTTCGCACAGCACGGGAAGCAGAGTGGGGCTGGTGCATCCCCAGGCAGGCCCACGGCATCTCTGCTCCCTCCAGAGCTCAGAGAGTCTTTTACCACCAGCAAGGGCACTGATGCTGCTCATCACCAGGTTGCCACCATTAACATCCTCCACATTCATCCCTGCGTTCAGCTGCAAAGCTTCAGATCATGCACAAGCTGGAAAGCTAGATCTTTAGCTGCAATGTCAACAGATAGAAGAGTAAGCAGATCTTCTGCAGAAGCTACTGGTAAATGAAGCTACAGGCCCCACCCCCCAATTTTCTCTGAGCATCTCTGCTCAAAGTTGATGCTCTAATTTACTCCATCAGGAGAGACAGCCTCAGCTGAGTTCAAGAATCTGTATTTCAAATAATTTTCAGCATCCACCACCTTCAGAGCTCAGCACCATTCCTTTGAGTACGTAAATAACTGTTTGGTTTAAATACAAAGAAAACTGTCAGCAGTTCATTTACTAAACCTGAGACAACCTTTCCTGAAAAACCTACCAGAATTTGTTACTTCTATGTGTCACTGCTGATGACATTTTGCCCTTCCCCTACATCATGATTTCTCATCAGACAGACCCTTGCCACATGCCCCCAAAAGAAGAAAGGTGCACAGCCCCAGACTGAGCACAAACCACCCCTATGCGTGGGAAGGGAGCAGCTCTGATTGCAGCAATCTTACCCAGCAAGGCTTGGGTCTGCTGTGCCTTCAGGAGGAGGGATGAGCCAAGAACAAGTTCAGTACAGCCACTCACTCGCTTTCGAGAGAGGGAAGCATGGGCAGGCACCACATACACATCTGTCCTTACAAGACTGATCAAGGATCATTAGGGTGCAGATGTGGCAGCAAGTATTGAAAGAAAAAGTTACATGCATACAAAGTCTGGAATTAAAAGTGTTTCCCAAAGTATTAACTGTAACTTTCACCCCAGCGCCCAGCACTCACCCACCCAGACCCGACAGACTCTCTGGTCAGGACTGCGGGTGTCTGATGCGCTCGGCTGACCAGCGACAAGGCTCAAGTCTCCCTGTGCCTCCAGCAGCCATCCCCCCCCAGCCCCTGCTTTCAGAGGCAGCCTTGCAGGACGCCATCCGCCTCACCAGATCCACGCTGTGCTTCAGCCACAGCAGAGAGCAAGTCCGGCCGCTGTGAGCCCGCAGAGAAGAGCCACAGCCGCCCTGTTTGCACGTTCACCAAGGCCAGCCCGCGCAATGCCCGCGGGAAGCAGGGGCAGGTCTGCGCTGAGGACAGCGGTGCATTCTGCTGACCCACATCGTCTCCAGCCCTTGCCCAGACCCAGCTCCCAGAGTCTGGCCTGGCCTCCCCAAAGGTCCTACCCCACCATGGCAGTGCTGCTCCCTGGTGCTGGGAGCAAGCAATACAAAGTCCAAGCCATTGATTTTTATCCAGATCTCCGATCCCAAAGACAGCAGTATAGTCTTTATCGCAGCCACCACACTCTTCAGCCAATAATGCATAGCCACATTTCAAACACCACTATGTGCTGGAAGAGTTAATCGAGCATACCTTCAATTTGCAGACAGCGTAAGGCAGGAGTAGCAAACTGCTGCAATGGCACTGAAGATGCAAGCAAAGCAAGAGCTGCAAGGGAGAGGGGCCCACCGAGACACCTGAAGAAGTGCTTCCAGGGCCAAAAATCTGTTTAGATGCAGGTGCTAGGCAGCAAACCTGCTCCCCCCTATGAACTCTCCTCATAAAAAAAGAAGTCAAAACTTCACAGGAAAAGGGTGAAAGTAGGCTGGGAATGGGGGGACCTACAGAACTAAAATTAACACTGAAAATGACTACAGGGGAAGCCCAGCTCTTGTAGCTGGTCAGCATTATAAGGGGTATCACACCAGCTTTCTAGACCTATGCTATTTAGCCTCCAGCACAAGATTTTACAAGTTACTTTGAGACTTAACCTCCCACTGCACCTATGATCAGGGGAAGCACTAGCCAATACAGGACAAATCAGCAGGAGAAGACCCAAGTGACTCACCAGGCTCAAGCAGCAAACCTTCAGCTGAACTGCCAGTGCAGCTGTGATGCTCATGGCCAGGCTGTGGCAGGGCTGGGACCAGCGCTCCTGCAGCACACACAAGAAAAGGAGCACAGCCCCACGCTGAGCTTAAATAGCACTATGGGCCACACAGGTGAGGCTGGTTGGGGCCAGCTGGCCCATTAGCACCCCCCAGGGCCAAGACACATGTGGGGTCTTTCCACAGAGGGTTCGTCTCCAGCTCCTGGGCTCCTGAACCACTGGGAAGGGGTTCTGGCTCCCTCAGGCCTAAATAATGTGTTTCTGAATAATGACACCAATTTCTCTTTTTCTCAGTGTTTCAGCTAGACCAGATCCTGAAACTAAGGGAATCAAGGGAAATCTTTCTACTGATCTCTCAGGCGCTTTAGACTAGGCTCTTATTGAGCTATTTGTGGCATTTGGGTTTTATTCTGCATTACAGATTGAACCTGTTGTTAATCAAAGCACCGGTGACACTATCAGAAAGACAACGTGACATTTCCATGCCGTTCTACCAGTTTAAACAAGTTTCCATGAAGAAGCTGACCTTTTCTCAGTCGAATTATAAATGCCAAAATTACAGGAATCCATCTTTCAATTACTGTCACCTTGAAAGTGAAAAATGCTGGAGGCATTACACTTAAAACATTACCAAGCCCAGATATATTTCAAATGCAATCTCCCCTTTCAGGATGGATTCTGCATTTCTGAAATGCAATGAATCTTATGCAACTTTTCCACACAATGGTAACAATACCGCAGATTAAGCCTAGCTTTGAAGAGGGGAGGACTGTGAGCATGTTGGGGAACAGCAGGAGCACGGCTGCCCCAGGAAGGAGGACAAGCCGGGAGCCGAGGGTACCCACAGCGCAGGCTGGGAAGGGACTGCACCCGCAGGACACAGTCCCACAGCACCTGAGCAAGGCAGGACGGCAACAGTCACAGGTCCCACCGACAGCCCAGGCCTCACCAGACCACAAGAGGCAACGAGTCGGAGCCAAGGTCAAGTGAGTCTGGATGAGCAGGGGACAGGGCTGGACGTGGCTGTACCTGTGGCACAGCTTCAGCAGGGACCGAGGACTGGCCTCACTGCACGGGGGGCTCTCGGCAGAGGTCCCAGGCAGGCTGGTTGGGGCAACTGATGCCCCTCGGTCTGGCAGAGACAAGAACTAAGGGTTAACTGGGAACTCCAACTAAATTAGCAGGATCTTCCTAGCTTAATAGACAAGAAAAGGTGCATGTTTTGGTCTAATCCTGCAGCTGGCAATTCTAGTTCTGGCTTCTGCTTCTTCGTGGAAGCCATCTGAATTTAGGTCTTATACATGACAAACTCCCCAAACCTGAGGTTCAGGTGTTCCTCAGAGCCCTGTGTAATGTTGTATTGCTCCAAAGATGGCTTTGAGGAGGGAGGGCAATATTCTGCACTACCTGCCTGCTCTTGCTTCTGGCAATGCCTTTGCCTGCTAAGCTTTACCATGCCAGGAAGCCTTCTGCCTAAACTCTCCCACCCCTCAGACGCTCTTTCCAGGCCTGCAGGAATGAACCAGCAGGCTATAACCTGGAGCAATGGCTCTTTCCTCTTCTCTACTCCCAGGGTAGGAACTAGCACTCAAGCCCAGGGAGCCCACATACAGCACTAGCCAGCACAGACCCCAGCCCCGAGATGTGGTCACCATGTGTGGGAGGGAATACAGCAGCTCCAGGAGAACCTGCTTACAAGGGTGCTGCCTGGGCACTAGTCTGGCACAACAGGCTGCAGAACTGAGCCCTCTCTTAATTTCCCAGCTTGATGCTCCCTGCAGTTCATCAGGTTCACATCGTCTAAATGTAGGTAATTGATGATACAGCTTTGAGTCCTCCCCCGCCTCCTATAGCCTTGAAGCTTTTAGGAAATCATATGCAATTTTTTTATGTACGGAAAAATACATTGAAATATTCCTCAGTTCTTCAGGGTTTGGCTTTGCTTTTCCTAACAGAAGTAGTTGTACTAATATACAGATGCAGGACCCATGGCTTGGGGCAGCAAGAGGAAAAAGCAATTAGAAATGTTCCTGTGAATGTAATGATGTCTTATTTATCTCAGGATTCTACTGAATTAGCAAGTGCAAGGTATTTTTTTTCAAAGTTTCCCCTAACAAATACTTGTAATATTGTTTCTAACTTTGCATATAATTAAGGAAGGGTGGTTATCAGATTCCTGCTCAGTACTTGCAGACCCTGTGCAATCGGTATAACCATATGGTCACCATCAACATGTGCAGACACTATCAACTCCAGTTCTGAAACTACTTTGTCAAAGGGCCCAAACAAGCCCTCTGGCTTGACACAAACAAGTGTCAGTAGGAAATTTACCCAGGCAGCAACACGTTGGCAGTATTTTTAGCTTAAATATGCATTTGTATCCCTCAGACGTGCCTGGCATCGGTACGTCCCGTGGCCAGGAGGGCACCTGTCCCTCTCGCCCAGCAGCAGGGCTGGTGCCTGCCCGGGCTGCCCAGGAGCCATGTGGGGTGGCTGGGAGGTGCTGGGGCACAGGCGCTGTCCTGCCCCACGCTGCTGCTGCCTGGCCCTAAGGGGCAGTCAGGATCCTCATTTTGGGTTTAGCCTGATTCTTCTAAAGCCCGGTTAAAAAATTTCACTTTGTTTGTTTGCATCCTAAAAGAAACCTGACAGCCTCTGCAGGAGCTCCGGCAGCCCATCCTGCGGTGGGGCAGGGACCAGAGAACATCTGCGCCACACCGGGAGGTGGAGATGGAGGGTCCTCCCTGAAAGGGCATCGGCTGGGCAAAAGGCACCGCTCCATCGCAGGGTCCTCCCTGGGTCGGACACACACCTGAAACCACAGGCTGCTTTAGATGGGGTTTGTTATTACTCTGGCTGTCCAAGAGGGAACCGTGCGTTGTTTTCTAACTGCCAGCGCTGCTAGGGATGTTGTCAGCCGGGGACAGGCTGAGCCCCAGCTTGCAACTGCCCGACTCAGGGTGCTCACACAGACCCTTCCCCTCCCCACACTCGGCCCAAGGCCTCTTCTCGCCAAAAGCCACACCAACCATCATTACCCACTCCACCAATTACCACCAAGCCAGAAGGGATAAAATGCAGCATTGATTACTTTTCCTTTTCTAAACACCTGCCTTCAGATTATTACTTGTGTTCCTTGTCTCCACAAGCTGCACACTCATGTCAGAAGTACAAAAGGGGTAAAAGAGTTCAACTCAAAGTGATGAGATTCCAAATGCTCTTCTCAAGAATATTCTGTACTTCAGGGTTTTAATCAGAGAGCAAAATTAGTCTGACACTTCATTGATCCCTTTTCTTTAATCAGATCAGCCAGTGGACACATTCTTTTTTCCTCCCACATTGGAACTGACAGTTTTAATCTGTCTTGTATTTTCCCCTTAACAAAGATATTTGTTTAATTCCGTGATGCGAAAGATACTTCTTTTCTAACTGCTGCTCCGCTGGGAAGAAATAACACTCCACAAATATCAACACCACTATTAGTTACTGTGTCCCAGAAACACGAGGGACACCACGAAGACAGGGCTTCTTAGCACCACTCAAGCACGTGTGCTGAGATGAGCGTTGCAGAGACCTTGCGGCAAATTAAGCAGGAGAGGATAAAAGCCATGTTGCCCATGGTGCCAAGGTGAGCTCCGTGCCCAGGGAAGCAGTCGGTGCCTGGAGGTGCTCATTTCCCTCCAGCAGCAGCCGGCTTCCCCTGCAAGAGAGGGGTGGAAGGCACAGGCACCAGCAGCAGGGAAGAAGGGTCCCTGGTTCCTGGGGAACAAGTATCTTTCTAACACTCTTCTGTTTCTGAGGGTCCCACTTTTGCTAGAAAACTTGCCTCCAAATGAGTTCCCTAGGAAGCAGAAAATAAAGCCCAGAACCAATTTTAAAAACTCAACCTGAAGCATCCGCAGAAAAGTTCTGTTTAAGGGGAAATGCTGCAAGGAATAAATGATCCAGAGTTCCTGCTGCTCTTTAAAGACAAGTTGCATTTTTCCTTTTGCTTTCTCTCTCCTTTGAAAAGAACGAGACTGCAAGTCCAGCTTGTCAAAAAAGTAGCAAATATTTCTGTTCAAAGTAACTATGCACACCAGGGTTGAAATTTCACACAGGCTCTACTTCTATTTCAGTTCCATTTTATATTTCAAAACAGGATCTTTCTCTGCAGAGGTGAATGTCAAGTGTTTAATCCATCCATCTGTGTCACTGTACAGCTGTCCCACTATCCATAGACCTGTGAAGTTACAGGTTGCTCACAATCGCAGTATCTGAGCACCTGCTCTTTGGGAAAAGGATTGCTACTTTTAACAGAATTTTGACTCAAAAAGGAAAAAAAGAATGTATACCAAAAAGTCTGTGAAGACCCCTAAATTTCAGTTACTGCTTTCCATTTCCTAAAGAAGGCACATACTGCAGCGCTAAGTGACAGCATAAAGCCCTTAGATAGATGCATAATCATTTATTAATTACCTCTACTGCAGCCAGAAGCCCTTGGACATGGATATGGTACAATGAAACTATTTATTATGAATCATTAGCATTACTTCCTTGGACTGGGCTGCAAGTTTATTGAAAGGAGTACCACAGATCAAGAAACATCTGTTTTTTCTCTTCCTGTTCTTGCTCATTTTATCCCATCTTTTTCATTTCTTATTCTTCCCTCTCATGGTAGCAATGCTGAATACTAACAAGACATATGCATTTAACCGTGCTCAGTCATTTCCATGCTAACTAATTCACGTTCCAGTATCTGCATTTTGTTCAGGTTTGGTAAATCCCCCTTAAACTGGTAATTTCAGCCCAAATCTTCTCCCATGACAGAGAGAATATTTCAGTTCCTGCCCACCTCTGCTTACGATGTCAGTGTAGGGATTATTTTAATTAAAATGCTAGGTGAGAAAATCATTCGAAAGATAACAAACAGGCCAGATCACCCATTACCCGTGGCTGGTATATATATGGGATTCTAATCCAATTTATGAAAGCTTCAAGTCAGTAAAACAATTAATTTTAAAATGCATTTCAGTCAAGATGAAAAACTACTTTGTTGTGTGCTTTGTTTTTTAACGTGCAGGATGAATAAGCCACAGAAGACAACAGAAAAGCATTGTCTTCTTGTTTTCGTTTATTAATGACACAAATGCAGTGATTACTCCTAAGTGAAATTCATCAGAAGTCTCCTGGCTGTTTCTAGACAACTTTAGTTGAAATACTTCAAATACTTTGAAAGTGATGTTAGAAGACAGTGTTTTTCTAATGCTAATTGCTCTCATTCAAATACCTCCCACATTAAAACATCAGCCACAGAGGAACATGTCATTATCCCGCTGTACTCAGCATTGGTGCGGCCGCACCTCGAGCACTGTGTGCAGTGCTGGGCCGCACCGTTTGAGAAGGACATGAAGGTCCTTGAACACGTCCAGAGGAGGGCAAGGACGCTGGTGACGGGGCTGGAAGGCATGTCCTCTGAGGAGGGGCTGAGCGCTCTGGGGTGGTCTGCCTTGGAGAGAAGGAGGCCGAGGGACAACTTCATGGCTCTCCGCAGCTTCCCGAGGAGGGGACGTGGAAAGGGAAGTGCTGATCCCTTCTCCCTGGGATCCAGGGACAGGACGCCTGGGAATGGCTCCACGCTGTGCCAGGGGAGGTTCAGACTGGACACGAGGAAGCATTTCTTTACCGAGAGGGTGGTCGCACAGTGCAACAGGCTTCCTCGAAAGGTGGGGAAAGGGATTAGAGCAGTCTCTGCTGGAGTCTCAAACTGCAGAGATCAGGACTACACTTATCCTTCTCCAGAATGAAATTAAGTTGGTTACAAACAGTATTTGACAATAAACAGGTACATTTTACCGTTCCACTATTTAATCACTTAGATTTGCAGCCCAGCAAGATGAATGTGTTGAAACCTATTTATTCTGACTCCTATACTACAGCCAGATATTCATACTCTGCGAATCCAGACTAAGTGGGACATAAGTTCAAATCACATCTGGTTTTGAATCCGATTTAAGGACACCAAATCTTACTGCATTTCACAAGCCTGGAATGACAGCCGTACGTGACAAAGCAAGACTGCCCAAAGAAGATTCTGCTGCCCTGGAATAATCTGTTCTTCCCACTTGCAGGTGCTAGGCAGCTCTTAAAGCCTTCAAGAGAATATTAAATATTCAAGAAAAGTTACTGAAATTATTAGATATGGGGCCACTATGCAAGTACATAAAATATCATTATTTTATATTATGTATTTCACTGAGCTCAAAATTGTAATTATTATGTTGGGTTATGTTACTATTTTAAAAAAAATAGTAGGAAAATCAGAGTGATGCAGCAAAAAAGCTCTTTACGATACAGTATTAAGTGAAAGTATTGAAAAACAGGATAGTGTGTAATTAGACATAAAGTGTATCCAAGCAGATATTTACAGTCTTCATTATGATGCAGGAAAATAAGTCACTGAAGGCAAAAAGCCGCTCCAAATACAATAAAAGTCGCTATCAATTTTGCATGCCAGAGGAACCTTTAAAATGAACAGGAAAAGATAATTTCTTTCTGCAAATAAACTTCACCAAAAAATACCTATTGAATTGTGATGTATTCTATTCTTTTGAGCAACTTTTTCCCAGTCTTTCAGTTTGCTTTTTGGCAGGGAGAACAAAAAAGCCCTATTTTTATGCCAAAGCTATATCATAAAATAATAGTTTAAGAACTCACTGTATTCATAACCTCAGTTTCAGTACAAATGCTATATTCATTAAAAAGAAATACAGGGTGACAGGGCTGGATTTATCACTGGAATTTGCACACTGCCGTAAAGAATGTCCTCTATTAATGACAACAGCTGTTGGTTTAATAACCCTAGAAAAGATCATTAAATTCCTTCACATTTCCCAGAAACAGATGGAAGAAATGCAAAAGTGTTAAAACATATGGGAGAACATATTGAAATCCAGCAGCCTCCTAGAGCGGCTAGGAATCCTAATGCCGCAATCTCCTGGTTTACACTGGTCTCCTCCCGGGTGCCGAAGGTGTGTGTATTGTGGAGATTATGTAAATACTGAAAGAGGATAGAAGAGGCTTGATGTGCTGTAGGCGGCATTTGCTCTGACGGTTTATCATCACTTACGCTATGTTTGCAGGCACAGATCTCCTCTCCCCTCTATTTCCTTGTTAGCTTCTTTGCACCTAGAACTTCGAAACGTAAAAAATCTCCACACACAGAGGAATCCTTTCATCAAAGAACTGATAATAAGCCTGTGAATGTAGGTCACCTTCTGCACTTCCTAGAACAAGAAAAAGATTCATTTCAGGAAATAGGAATTTCCCAACAGCTTGAAACAGAAATCACAACAGGTCCCAAATGCAATTTTTTCTGTGATCGGGGACACTATGGCGTTCATATATCGGCATAGAATTTATGCACAAACCTTAAACACTGCACAAGAACACCTAGGAGCATTTAAATGAAAAATTGTTGGTATTGTTGCTAATACAGGTGATCAATGGTGGCAAAACTTGAAGCCAACTTGAAGCCCAAAGCCACAAGGAAACTAAAACGGGAGCTCAGCCATTTCCACCTCGTGTTTGCAGTACGTATACGCCCTCCCTCCCTCTCTTTTTTCCTGTTCCCCGGTCATTTTGGCTTCCCCCAGCACGCGGCAGAGCTCTCCCATGAAGAAGGCTGGCAAGGCCATCCCGGGCTCAGCTCACTTGTGGAGCCGGCCAAATTCAGTGCCATGCCACCTTCCACAAGTGCAGGGGAGAGCAGGATTGTCCTGACAGGAAAAACTGTAATCTAGAGCTGGAAGACTACTGGAAAAAAACTCTCCCTGTATAAATGAGCTGATGGCACGCACAGGGAGAGGGATACAGCTAAATGCTCTTTGGTTTTCCTCTAGAAGACTATTCAGCCATCCATACAGGTAGTAATACTGAAAACAAAACACAAAACTCCCCCCCAAAACCCTATGAATGTAGAACAGGTACAGCTCTTCAGTTTTTGCAAATTAATATCGATTTAGGCCAGCTAGGGAATCTGTCCCCAAACATGCGTGTCCATCAGAAATTCCTTGCCAACAAATTCTTGGACAAATCACCAATAATGAATAACTGAAACGTCCTGGAAACTCTGGTGGCTCAGTTCTGTAGTCCACACAATGAAACTGCTGTGGTTAAAGGCAAGGAAGGACATCTCCTGACATGAAATTCAGGTGCACAGGCTCCTATCCTCATCAAAGCTGCTTAAAAAGATTTAAAAAAAAAAAAAAAAAAAAGGCAAGATGTTTTTTCTATGACAATTTCAATAGGATTTTTCATCAGCTTTATTTGCAACCGATTTAAATGTAAAGACCAGACTTCTTTGTAAGAGGCTGAATCAGGATTGAAGAGGTCTGGGACTAATTGCTATGTGATTTTTGAGGCAACACATGCAATTCGTCTACATAGAGGCCAACAGAGCAAGGGCAGCTCTCCTGCTCCAATCACATCTAATGGCTGTAAATAAAACAGAGACTCTCTCCCCAAAAGTCACATGCTCCTTTTTACGAAAAAAATTGTTTCTGCAATGATTATGTATTGAGATACAGGGTGCTATCTTGAATGTTCTTGCCAGGTTAATAAAGTTTGAGAGGAGAAAGGGAATTTTTGATAGCAAAGATGGAGGTATTAACTGCAAACTTTGCAAATTAAGTGCTTGGAAGGCACGTAGGGTGAAAAATGCAATAAATCTATCATTACTGGTTCTTCGCTATTATCAGATTACTCTGCCTGCAAAGAGCTAGTGATGACTAAATAATGCTGATTTGCACTGATGTGTGCCTCAAGATCTCCAAAATGAATTCTAACTTATAACTCAATTAGCCAGTTAGAACTAACATGATTACAGATACACAATGCTGTCCTATTTTCCTGTTGCAACCTCCCTTTCTTCTGATTTAAGTTGGTTTAACAGCATCCTAATGTTTTATAATGTTCCAGCAAAAAATGTTTTTCCTGGATTCTCTAATCTAATCCTTTGTTGTAATTTTTTTCTGTGAGTTGTAATAAGCAACTGTACCCCGCTTGCTACAAGCCATCCCTGCCCTCTTATTACATATATCAGGTGTGGAATACATAGATAACCTAAATGAACAATGTTTTATTTATTGCTGGATCATCCAATGGATGAGAATTAGTATCCATAATTTTTTCCTTGCTGGAAATCTTGTAAAAATCTTTGTGCATTTCTAACAGCTCTCTCCAACAGTGAGTATCGTTATCGTAATTGTGCCTTGTCCAGGGCACAGTTTTGAACCCTCTGCCCAGTAATTTCCTAGGTTGCCTCCATTTCTCACATTGTCTGTAGGGAAAGACCATTCCTCACTTGTGTTTCTCCACCCTGTGCCTGGCTTTTCACACCTTCAGCCCTTTCTCCCCTGCTTCTCTCCCACGTGGAAGAGCTGCAGTCCCTTCTGCTGCCTTCTGGGCAGAAGCTGCTCCTGGGCCCTGGTGATCACTCCCACCATCGCTGGCTGCATGCTTCCTCGCTGTCCTTCACCCCTTCCAAGCTGGAGGGACCGCTGTGCAGCACTCAGCTAACGGTACATAAGGATAGCTAATTTAGAGCTATCCGTATGTACCTATAACTAGAGTGATTTCCTTCCCAGTGCGTATACAGGCATTGAATTTCATTTGACATTTTCCTGGTCAGCCATTTACTGAATAGCTGTAGAAAATCTGTCTGTCTGTTTTATTTATAGCTGGAAGAATACATTCACCATTTCGTTGGTCCCTTTTCCAGGGAAAGGGTGACCAGGTAAAGAAGCTGGTCCTTCACAGATCTATTTGGTCTCACTTACCATTGCCCCATTATGAAAATTACTAATGCCAGTCTTTTCCAGTTGTTTAACAGGACAGTAATCATCAGGAAGACACCTCATTCCGTAATAGAATGTGACAGAATGAAGAAAGGATTATATTTTTCTAATAATTTTATCTGATTGTAATGGTTATAGCCATAGCTACTGGAGTAGCCATCAGTGCTTTTCATAAGACCATAACAGGTATAAATGGTATTTCAAGTCACAAAAGGCATTTTTAAAAGGCTACAGCCCACATCACAGACCTTTCATATTCACAGAGATGATAAATGATCCTGTCAATCTGCCAATGTCAGTCACATTTGGGTCCCTACCAAGCATCCCAGTTGCTTTATGATTAAAGCATGATCTGAAACAGCACAGAAGACTGGATCATGTGGGATCCCTGACCAGCATCTCCAGTTGCACCACTTATTGCTGCGCTACTCATAGGGCTCCCAGTGCCCACATCCCTCAGTTATTAATTCTGTCAGGAAATACAAACTGCCTGCATGGACTGGAAATTAAGCATTTGTCTACTTCCTCCAATGTCTTTAGCCTATGACCTTTTTCGTTGTTTTCTGCATCCCTTTGGAAGACCCAGACAACACAGTAAGTAGAACCCTAATCAACACAGCAATTTCCTTTGAAAGCAAAATTGGAGGCATTTTGAGAAGGTCTGATTGTCTCTACAAAACTGCTGAGAGAATTGCTTTCTTTTTTCTCAAATGCATCATTTAAAAAAAAAAAAAAAATCCAGCAGGGATATTTATACTGGGCCAAATTCCCCAGAGGTCATGTTGATTTAATTGAACCTGCAGTAGGAATCAGCAATGTCCTTTGTGTTTTCAGCTCTGTTTCTGGATTCAACTGGATGTTATTTAAGCACTTCAGTGAAAAACTAAACAATGAGCATTGGTATTTCTTGACCTATACGCAAATTATCTCCACTCTCTGCTCAAAAATGCCAGGTGTTTTTATTTCCTTTACAATTATCTGCTTTATGAAATGTCATAGCAAAGCTATAAGAAAAACTGGGCTTTTTAATGTTTTACTTATTTTTGTAAAAGTCTTATTGCATTGTCTCAGGAAAGAAAAGGAAGAATGCTAAAATACTCAGAGCCAGATCTTCACCTGAGGCTAGTGAATTAAGCCCCACTAAAATCAGTTTGCACTGGTTGCATAGATGGCCAAAAGCTTTCAAAATGTAATTCCTCGTTTTTTGCACACCCCTACCTTCCATGCTTTCTTTCTGATTGTAAATGGTTGTTTTAGATTGGCATTATACAACACTGTGCCACAGCCGCACAAGCAAGGCTGGCTCTACCCAGCCTGGTTTCCAAGCATCGTAGCAGTTCTGCTCATCCCGTGGGAGCAGCACGAGCGACCGGTTCATGATGTGACAGGAGCACAAGTTGGGATTGGGCTGTAAAGCTTTCCCAGGCAGGGCTCACCTGTAGCCAAGGAAGACGGCATTTTTCTAGTGAAACCCCAAGAACTGCTAGAGGTTAAGAACTTACTGCAACACTTCAGAAGTTGACTCCCGAACTCCCAAACTCCAGTTGACTCCTGACTCCCAAATCTCTGGAAGACAAAAGTTTTTGGTGTAGGTACCACCCGGCTGCAGCAGTACATTCACTAATCAAAAGGTGCTCAGGATTTCAGCTCCCACCATCAGTAACATCTTGAAGGCATTACACAACAACATACAACTGCAGGCTGTCAAGGGCTGGCATAAAAAGAATGGTGATGATCACTCATTCATGTGAAAAATTTAAATGATAAAAAAATCAGCAACACGCCTGTGACCTGTGCAAGGTTTACACAACAGCCTTGTTAATTTCTGTTCATCATCTGCCAAAAAAGGAGACTAGTTTAAGAAAATACAAGCATAAAGCCCCTCATAAATTATTCCTAGCTTGAACTAAGATCTTTGAGTGATTTCTTAACATCTTCCACACAGAACAAAATGAATACATGGAGGAAAGAAAGATTTCACTGGGTCTATAACTCTGTCCTCAAACTGGGAATAGCAAAAAACTTGAGAGGGATGTCCAAGTCTGTTCAACACCTAAAAGAGAGGGAATGCAACAATGGTATTTGTCAGTGCAAGAGCTCAGCGTAACAGCACTCTGCCCATACTGCACCTGCTGAAACCTAACAGCAGATATCGAGATGTCTCTCAAACAAGGGGAAACTGTCTTGCAGGGTAGACCTTAGACTCAAAATGACAGAGATATGATTTACAGAAAACACAGAGCCTGCATGTATTTCATGTATTTCCAGTCCTTTTTTTTTTTTTTTTTTTGGGGGGGGGGCAGTGATGGTGCTTGTTTTCCAGCTAATTTGAAGATTACAGTTTGCAGCTCAGCAGGGAGCTGCTTGGCAGAAGAAAATGAAGCGCAGACTGAAAAACAGCCAGACAGAGCCTCAGTGGTTTTTCTTTCAAGCACAGTCTGGAATGCATACATGGGTCAGCATTCTCAGAACATATATGATTTTTCTTTCCTTGCTCTGCTCATACAGGCTCTAACTGTGGTGAGGCAGAGAGGTTTTCCTTAAGGCGTGAGAGACAAGCTTCGGGTTTCCTGCTGCTGACAGCAGTGTAACTGAGAATTAAGAGCTGATTTTGTCATATTTACCTCGAGGTATGCTCAGTGAAACAATTTTTAATGCAAGCAGGTGAAATTAAGATCTGATTAAGTCCGATTAAAAATAGTTTCCCCCCACAATGGTCTACGTCTGGGGCAATAACTCTAAAGGCTCAAAAGGAAGGTAAGTACCAAATCCAATTACTTTTCAGAGGCACAGCTGTGCACTGGAGTGCAACTCATGCTTGTAAAATAGCCACTTTCTGTGTTAAAGATAAGCCTGAACTCAGAGAAATCTGTGGAAACATAAAAACATTTAGTAGTTCTGTTTTCCTTACTGCATGACGTGGTGAAACCTTGTATCTCACAATATGCTGTTCTTTTATATTTCTTTATATTTATACATCCCTAAGCTCTGAACAGTCTCAGTATCTCCATTTTGCAGCTGGGGAAGCTTGGGGAATGAGCAGGAAAATGCTTTGCCCAAAGTAACCCATCAGATAGTGATGGAGAACACTTTAGAAATCCAAACCATAAACATGTTACAGTCTTCGCACAGATGGAGAGAGGGATTTCTTATGTTTTCAGTTTTTCTGAACAGGAGCTATGAAAGAATAAAAGTACCCAACACCAAGCCACTATAGAGTTTCTTCCTTCTTTCTCTATTGCATATCTGAAATAAAACTCTCCTTGCTAGCCAGTAATGAGCTTTTCCACACTTCTTCACTGGCAAAGTAGAGACACTAATTTTCATTCCAATGGAAGCCAAAATTGCAGCCTGAAATACCACTACATACTGAATACGTGGGCTGAACGGCAACACAATAAGACAAAGTAGCATACACCTTCAGGTGACATTATTTTGCTATCCCAGCAGGGACTTTATCCAGAGTGAGCCTTCTCAGACTCCTTTGCAGAGGAAAGAAGTCCATCCTCTGACTTTCTGGGCAGCCAGGGCTTCCTGGAGACATTTTGCTGGCATGCTCCAGAAAGCAGTACTACCCCTGAGCCAGGTTGGGCTCTGGAGGCTGGGGTCCAGAGCATCAGTCAGTAGAAATGGGTAAGTTCAACGGTGCTGAGAAAGTTCTAAAGGACTTTAGAATTGTGCCTGGAGAATGTGCAGAACGGTGCTCCCAGAGGAGGGAGAGCGCCTCGTGCCTCCAAAGTGGTGCTGTCAACAGCCTTGAAGTAATAACCAGATGGCACTGAGTCCCAAATAGTTTGGACTAGGAGCTCAGCACAGGATCCCCTGGCCTCACTGTCTCCCCACGAGCATCTCTGCTCCTTGCACACATCTGCTCCTGCATCCATGTCCAGGCGGGAGCGCGGGTCCCTGCAGGTATCTCCTTCCCTCCCATGGTGGGGACCACTGCATGGGGCTGGCACCAGCATCACCAGTGCAGGCCATAGCAGCTGAGCCACCACAAGGAAGAGCACAGAAGCCAAATAATGGCACACAAGTGCCACGGTCTTTCTGTGTTTTCTCAGCTTTTGACAAGGTTGGAGAGGTCTGCCTCCTTTTCATTGCTCTCTCAGCAGAGTAATCTTCTGTTTCTGCTTCACAGCCCTTCTTGGTATTACCTGGCTGCTATTCTCCTCTTCATCATTGCCCACCTTTTCTATCTACTGCAGATAGAAAGGAAAATGGCGACTTTTGACCGTATTTTCTACTATTCAAGGAAATATTTTCAAGCAGCCGCTGAATTTTATTCACTATTTCCTTCCAGTCATCTCCTGAAAGCCCCAATTTGCCTTTCAGTAACTTCCCTTTCTGTGGGCTGCCCTACAGAGGTCTGAAGGTCTGCTCAGGACTTACCCTGCCCACTCCAGCCTGGCCCGAGGGCTCAGCTTGGACAGGCCACACCAACCACTGGGGTATCTCCATCTCCGGGGTGGCCATTGCCACCTGCGGGAGGACAATGTGTTGGCAGTCAGGGCATGTGCAGCCTGCGATGCAGCTGACCCAGACCCCAGTGGCAACGAGACCATACTCACATTTTATTGGTCTTGGACAACAAAAGAGGTGAGGGCTTGAGCAGCAGCAGATGACACGCAACAGGACTGACCAGATCCTTCCTGCTGAAAACATGTCATCGATCTGGCCCTCGGCGTGCTGGCCTTGCCCTAGGTCAGTCAAAATGGCACCATTTCATATCATCTGTAACGGGGACAAATGGGTAACGTTGGCCTTCAGAGGAACACATGCATAACAGCAGTATTTTCATTTTGAGGGGTAAGAAAGTATCAGAATGTATAAAACAGAGGTTCTATTTGGGAAAGAAAACACTATCGATAAATAGAGGGAGAGAATTCACAAAGACATTTTCCTCCCTCTGTATTCCCCAGTAGGTCTAATATCAGTACGCCTCAGCCCTCCCAAATGATTCATTTAACCTTCACCATTTAATCATAACAATAATATTTGTCCTCTTCTCACAGCACCTGATGATTGCTGTATTTATTACACTAGAGCTGTACATCCTCTGAAAGGAAACACTCAGACGCTAGTCAACCACAAGGCATATATTTTCTCCCTGGGTGCTAGCCAAGTGTTTGGAAATAACCTTTGTAATATACAGTAACCACTAGACTGTAATAGCTTTTGTTCATCCGCCAAGGAAGGTTATAAAGTTTTGCAGGGATTCGTTCTGAGCAGACTCCCCCCCCAGTTTTAAAGGACATTTCCAAAGTCCTTTTCGCCCATTCTTCCCTCCCCGGCGATCCTCTGAGCACCATGAGGTGCTCAGGACTCGGCTGTGTGCGAGAACTGCAGCTGGCAGGGGTCCGTCCTCCTGCGGGTAGCTCCTCAGACACAGCCCGGTGACGGTGGTCCAGCTGCTCGTGAGGTGGACCAGACCCCCACCGTCCCCCAGCCCAGGCAGCATGTCACTTGGGTCCTGGTAGTCAAGAAACTGAAAGTCGCTTTGGGGCCGTGACTCCACTGGATTAGGTTCAGCATCTAAGTGGGATCAGCTTCCCAGCGGACCCCCATGCCTGTACTGACCACACTGCCAGAGCTGGGATGGATTGCTTCAGGCACAGCCTGCGGACGTGATCCTGCCGTCAGCCAAACCCCACCCCAGCAGTCCCAAAGCAGCTGCCGTGGTCCCCTGTCCCGCTCAGCCCCTCCTTTCCACCACACCTCCTGCTCTGAAATTAACAGCCGTTAGGCAACACCATACTTTTGAAAAATCTATTTGGCAAGTCTCTGCATACTGAAAGCCTTGAAAATACTGTAAGACCTGACTGCAAGAAGAGTGTCTTATCATAGACAAAAGCAAGAGCTGAAGCCAGACCCTGTACCTGTCCAGCACCTCCCCAGCAGATCCGCAGGCTCCCGCGAGGAGCCCAGGCACTTCGTGCCACGCTGGATCAACACCCCAAAGCAGCTGCTCAGTCGTTCCCACCTGGGGGATTTGGAGGCTCCATTTTTCACATTCACATTCAAAGCCCTCCCGAAACAGTGCAAACAACCTGCGAGGCCGCTCAGACCATTTGGCCTCAGCAAGACCTCTTCTCTAAGGGGCAGCAATAGGTGACGGGAGATGGCAACCAGCTGAAGCTGATGTCTGACACACCGCCCTCTGCAATTTCTGTGAATTGTAACCTCTCCAAAGATGACACATTCCTAATAAAAATGTGACTCAGAGGACCAGACCATGAAGGTGCAAGCAGCTGTGCCAGCAGAGGCCATGCACTTGCTAACGATGCTCAGGCCCTTGCTCCCTGCGCCCGCCCTGGCCTGGGGGGGCTGCACGGGAGACGCCAGGTCCTCAGGCTGCCACCATGCCAGGCAACACATCGCCATGGCAGATGCCCCACCAACATGGTGCAGCCGCAGCGCAGCTCGAGCACCAGAATGGGGACAGGGCAGCGTCAGCATCGGCCCCGCTCCGGGGGCTGCGGTGGTCCCCAGCTGCTTCTCTGCACAGGGGCCCCTGAAACACCCTGTTCGGTGTCCGCCAGCCACCCTGTTGTGACCCTGCACGAAATACGGATGTCCAGGGAACATACGGACACACACACACACGCCTGAAAATAGGCCAGATGGTGCTGCCGCAGCTCCTGGAAACCAGAGAATGAGTTAGCAGTACAAAACCAGGTAAATTCTCTTTTTCTGTGTGGCTTTGATGTACAGCACAGAATCGAGCCCTAATACACAGCAGAAAATATCATAAATAGGCACCTATGTACAAAGCATCATTCGTATGATGAACGAAATTACAAGCTCTCAAATTCATCTGACATCAGCATCGATTTCAGGACCTTTGCACCCTTGAAATCCTACCTTTACAAACATACCCATCTAGCTACTGCGCTCCCAGCAGCCAGCCTGTGGTTATAGAAGCTTCCAGTGAATCCCCACGCTGTCTGTGCCTGGCACACGATTTGTGCCGATTCCTTCCTAAAGTTAAGATGCAGCACACCTTGTCATTACTGCCATTTACAAATTACCTGTTCCGAAACATCACCCTTCCATGAAAGCCAGGGCAGGATTTTTATTACACACTTTATTCCAAATTATGCCTTCATTAAAATTCATAAAGGATAAATTTAAAGGAGAAAGGCTCTACTTCTTCATTCATCTAAGTCACAGATTACAGCCTATTTGTCAGATTCTTCCTTTCTTAGCTCCCTAGTAGGTTGTAATTGCACAGAAATCCATGAAGGAGGATTTAAAGGCTTGTGACAGGATAGCATGTAGTGGACACTAACTCCTCCTGGTATGTTACAAAATAAGATCACATTTTCAGTTCAGAAGATGCATTGTACATATTACATGCTGAATTTAGAAAAAAGTGTTCCCACACCAGCACAGGTCATGGACAACTAGTACCCATTCTGCTAATGTAATCGCCCCCAACAATACAAATACTGAGCCAAATACTTGCCCCATGAAAGTCAATGGAACTTTATTGACTTGCTCTCAATAACACCCATTTGTATTAGTTCATGATCCAAACTACCAATATTAATTTTCTTCTACCCTGCAGACAACTATGTACCTCACAGACTGAGCTGGCTGCACAGCTTAGGAGGCTGTAATCATCAGCTGCTCAGTACCACCCAGAGAGGAACCCATCCTCATTAATACTTTAGCATGGTCCTGCTCAAAGTCTCTGTCCTGAGAGACCCCAAACCTCACAGCAAGATGCAGTACCCAAGCACACAACCATTCCTTGTCCATATTAATGCCAGCAAGCATCGCACCTCATTACCAGTACTGTACTTCCACTGTGCTCCCACCACCAGGTACCACGTCCCAGGCTGTGGAGGCACTCATCTCCAGCTGAGGTTGCAACAGTCTTATACAGCTCGAGAGAAAAAAGAAAAAGAAAAGCAAACAGATGCCCATAACACAGACATAGCCCCTTGTCCCCAGGGACATCAATACAACGGGATCTCTCTCTGCACAGTCCAGATGACTGAAATCTCTGCAACAATATTTGGCCAGAGATGGAAAGCTTGGTGTGGTATTAGCAAGGTTATAGTCGGATGCTTTAACTATGGTATTAAACATACAATAGACTAAAATGAGTCAAGCTTAAAAATCTGTGTGTCTCCAAATTTCTTTTTCTGTTACCCATCTGCAATGCCCTATATGTTGCACCTTGGCAGACTTGAAAAGAATCATCTAATACCTTCTATAAAGGAGAAAAGTTTAACTACAAAGTTTTTGCTTCATGTAATTTCAAAGGAGAACCTCTTAAAAGTTGTTTTCATTTTCTCCTAACTGTATTCAAACAGTACCATCTGTTTATCTAATGCAGTCTTTTGAATGCATGCTCCAGTAAAGTGATAGATGTAATAGATTCATTAGGTCATTAATCATTGATGAACTGCCTTAAAAATAAATATTAATCTTTGTTTGGGAATTTTATTTTTCTGTTCTGATAGCGGTTTAAAAATCTGCCTAGATATTAATGTTCCAAATAATGTACGGTTTGCTTAAGTGAAAAAATAATCCATTAGATTCAAAAAGACAGTCTGATAAAATGTTTTCATTGTAAGATGTATATGTAATGATTTAAACATTTAAATAAATATTTCTCTGCCAGTCCAAGAGATATCTTCCTTCTAGATACTTAGGACAGTTTAATGGCTAAAAACTGGAGTTTATTCAGCTATAAATGAGAAAATTAGTACCATTTCCTTGTAAGACCAACTCCCATCCAGTTACCCTGACCTTTGTGTCTCTTCTGCTGCCATCCTAACTTACTGGAAACCAGCAGCTTCACTGACTTCAGTAAGGCCTTACCACAACTGAACATCTGCTCCCCCAGATAAACACAAGCATCAAAGCTGGGAGCCCACAGGACAGAGTGTCTTTTGTATGGGCACCTGCGTTTAAAACAAGACAAATAAAATCCTTCTTCATCAACTGGACTGCAACTTACTGCACATTGCCAGGTCAGGAAAGCAGGAGCTCTGAATCGTGAGACCTTGGCTCAGAGGTCGGATACATGCAGCTGCACACAGAAGCCTTTAGAATTTTTTTATCTTTTTATATCATTTGCAATGGATTTTGTTAAGTTTTGTATCTCCCCAGTAAGCTTGGCATTGAAGGCAATTCCCACATAAACAGGCTGACAGGCAGTTTATGAGCTGTCTACAATACACTGCACTTTCCTTGTGTACACAAATAAAGATAAGTTCACTCTTTAAAAAGACTTCTTTTTCTTCAACAAAACCCAATTACAATATTAAGCCATAAATCTAAGTCTTGTCTCATTGTTTATTTATGGTAATTTTCATAAACAAATGGTTCCTGTCTTCTCTAAATTGATAGCACAAAATGAGCAAGTTTATCAAAGTCATCCCAAACTATGTATAAAGTAATCATGGTTTTGTAAATCCAACTCGGGTATGTAATTATCGCAAATAATATTTCCTGCATTACTCACTTGAGCAGAACGGCATTTCAGTGAAATTTTGGCTAGTAATTGACTGTTTTGAAAAACCATCATTGCAATTCACAAGGATATATGCAAGTTTATATGTTTTATTTATACACACACACTTCTACCTGCCCCTTCACGTATGTGCCTACCACAGTGCATCACTGTCGAACCTGGAAATTTAAACCCCATGGCTCTCTATTCTGTCCCAAAGAAATCCTATAGGTTGAAAGGGTTAACTTCTTACAACCTTTTTTGCTTTTGTTTTGCTAATTCAGTAATAAACTGTGATTCTTAGAAATATTAAGATAACTTTGTTTTTGAACATATGTATGAGCAGATTTCAGCATCAGCTCAAAATCCATTTTACATTCATCATTCCTCTTGAGGAAAACCTTGCACTTGTGCACACTCTGTGAGCAAGTCTTGGGAAGATATGTTAGCAAGGGAAAATGTATTGGTTAATTCTTCATTCTGTGGAAATGGTCTTTCATTCCAGGGCTCTAGTAAATACTCTTAAGTACCTTGGTACACTATTCTACTGTCAGCATTATTATTCTCCTCCTAATACAACTCTCTCTGAAGTCAATGAGACGCCACAATAGCAGCCCTGGTGGTTGAAGTTCTTTGTTATGCAGAGAAACTTTTGCACAAGTGCAAAGACTGTAAGCTTCTCTTAAGCATCCCGCTACATTTCTTCATCCCTAGCACAAAGCACCTGCCCTCAGAAGATGAGAAGACAGCAAATATTCCTTCTTTCTCTGACAATGATATGCTGCAGCTCCATTGCATGCTGCATTTTAAAACACGGGACTCTCTCCATTGTCAAAAAACTCTTAAGACTGATAGCACATTTAAGACTATTGAGATTGGTTGCAATGAAATTGGTGAACTGCAAAGGAGCAACTAAAGCATTATTGCAGGATAATGATGAAAGACCCCCCCAAATCGGGTCACACTGTACAAGCCATAAGACACAGTTATCAGCTCAAAGAGCTACCAGCCAGCACAGGCCTTGGTGAGGAAGGAAACAGAACCTCCAAGACCTACATGAAAAAATGCATCAGGTGGAGAAGTGGAGCCAGAAATAGCCATTGTCTTCTTTGAGACAGAGCCCAATACACAAGCCACCAGCCCATACTGCCTTATCCTTCCTGCCTTTTACATTCCTCTGAGCTCTTCAGCCCCATCTGCTTTTGTAGTGACAACTTCAGATTTGAAAACCAGTTTATCATCAAAGTAAATTGCTCATGCACTTTCACAGAGCATGCTTTCAATACAATGACAACATGTACTGGTGAGTTACAGGCAGTTTTAGAAGGGAAAGGTTCCCTTAATTGTGAGCAGAATAGATTTGTATATTGCAATGAGGAAGCACAACATTTTATTATTGGCATCTAATAGCATAACAGATTATTTCCCTAGACATACATCTGATCTGTACTTATTAATGCCAATCTGTTATGGTGCATAATGTAGTTATTAATACAGACCAAGCTCTGTTCATTCTCACAGCTATCAGTTTCAAATTCATGATATGCTTTTCTGTTTAAAACATTACTCCGACGCTACAATCACCAAATATTAATCAGCCAGCCTCTTCCAGAGCTCCATATCCCTTCTCCCCAGAAAGCCTGCTTTTTGCAAGTGGTTAGACAGCTTTAAGTGGCAACCCTTTGGAGCTAACAAACAATAAATTAGGGTCTTTGTGCATCACTAACACTTCAGAAATAAAATAACTCTTACTTATCTATTTGGCCCCACCAGTGTTTTGAAGGTCAGAGTATTCCTTCTCAAGCTGCTAGGTATTTCACACTTCAATGGAAATAAAACTAGTCTGCAAGCACCTTAACAACAGTATGCAAATTCCCTCCCCCTTCCTATTAAATAAATGGGAGTGACCCATCATTCCTACTGAAAGGTAGATGGAGATTAGAGAATTCAAGGCTTTTGCATCCTGTCTAGGAAATCTTGGTTCTGTCAAATCAACTGAAAAAATGTGTAGGAGCCCACCGAGAATTGCTCCTCAACATCCATTTTTAGCAACTTGGAGTTCAGGGATTTCGACTGCTCTTACCCTTCCAGGTAAGAGAAAGAGCAAGCACATCCCTGACATACCCAGGCACGGCAACATAAAGGTTTCTCTGTAAATCAAGGGCAGCTTCTTGAAGACACGCACCTCCTGCGTTGACAGGGCAGGGGAGGTAACCCCCCGGCACATCCTCCCCCAGGCAAGCCGCCCTCCCCACACATGCAGCAGGAGTGGCAATGCCTCTGCAATGCCTCAGCTCCCACCAGAGCAGGCTTTGTCACAGAAAACACTGTAGTCATCATAGCTTCAACATGGTAAATATTTGATCAATTTGCAGATTTTCATTAGCATATGTGACTCACTATTGATTTCTTTGTTATTTTTAGACAGCTGCAGCACACTTGATACGCCATTTCTAAGACCTCCTGTCTTTTGCACACAGCAACAGCTTGTCTTTGCAGCATTTGCAAGATGGTGAAAGACAACAGGTGTGCTAGCCAGAAAGAGGGAGGTCATAGCATCTCTCATCCATTTCACCTGAAATGGTGGGGCTAAATTCCTGGCTTGGCTTCTTGCTGGAGGTTCTCCTCTCTGCTGGAAGGTGACTTCAGACAGGCTCTGCATTCTCCCTCTGCAGCACCTCCAGCCCATTCCCAGCTCCCTGCATCTAGATGCTTTGTGGGGCAATGATTTTTCCTCCCACCCATCTTCCAAACCTTACCTGGATTCCCAATGTGCTCTGAGCACTTCGAGCTCTTTGTCATCCTCCCCCTCACAAGCCAGGAAAGCGGCTCGCTCCCACCTTTCCTTCCCTCTTTTTCTGAAGTTGTTGCAGAACTGCAAAGCACTGGGTGAAACCCACCCACCCCATACCCCCCTCCCAGCCACCCAACAGACGAGGAAGCGGCTGGCAGAGCTCAGCACCCAGGCGGGTCCTCCAGGGAGCCCCAGCCAAGGTCCAGCAGCAACCAGCTGCTTCTTCACGGCGGCCTCAGGCAACGCCTTGTTGCTTCCAGCTGGGATAACCGCACCTCTCAAGGTGGCACCGCTCTCCCGGGGGGAAAAGGATGGCTCCTGGAACACGGCGGCAGCTCTGGGGCTGAGGGTGTTCGCATCTGGGAGACGCTCGGGAGATGCTTAATTGCCGGGCGCAGCAGCTTCCCCGCTGGCCTAACAGGCTGCTTCCCTGCTGGGACTCTAAGCTGCAACGGTACCTCAAGCCTTCTGCACGCTGCGTCCCTGCAGCGCTGATTGGCTCCCAAGTCTGTCTTTACATACAGTGATCAAGCCATAAAGCTTTATAATTATACCCTGGTATTTTGCAAGTTGTGCACCTCAAGAGAGAAACTAAAATGCAATGAATGACAACTGAAATACACTGTTTGCCTCGTATTAACTCCCATGGTGGGAAGAAATTTGCTTGGGGGGGGTCTTAAATGCATGTTGACAGAATATTTTTTCTCAATGTGTTTCCATATCAAGTACTGATTTCCTCTTTGGTAATAACTTACTGCTTTGTAATAAAATGGCGTGGCTCCAGAGATTCTTGCAGTGTCACTTAAACTCATCTGTCCTACTAGAGGCAGGTCCCACACTGTCTAAATTAAGTTTGCTAATCCTTAAAACAAAGTTGCCTTCAGAGTTTTTTAAAATGTCCTGGACTAACTGTCCCAGAGACCTTCATTTACAGCTAGTCTAAACCAACACAGATATTTTGCCATCAGTGGAGCCAAGTCGAGTAATGCCAACGGCTCTGTCCTGCGGTCTCTCATCCAGCTACAGAGCTGTATGCAGCCTCCTGGTTTGCTTAGTGAGAACAAACATGTGCCTGCACCCTGGGACAGGAGGGTGATTTCTCATGCGTTGTGTTGTTGAGGATATGTCACACACTGGTGCCCTCTCTCACAAGAGCTAACCAGAATTAGCTTCAGCGGGTGCGGTACAGACAGCTGTCCCTCAGGACCTGCCCTGAGAACCTCAGCTTGCAGAAGGCACCAATGTGTCATTAACTTGTAGGAGGATTCACATGGGTGGAAACGAGACTCAGATCTACAAAGGTGAGGTCCTTTGCTACTGATGTGCCTCTAGACCACCAAGTCCCCTAAGCACAGGGCCAGCCAGGAAGCCAGACACAAATCATTAAAAAACGTGAAACTGATGCACAAGATCCTTGTTTGAAGGTCCTCATTCAGAAATGGCCATAAATTGCCATACCTTAACCCTCCACAGCAGCTGAAAGCTAATTTATCTTTGAGTGAAAACATCTGCAGGAGAGCTCTTGTGTTTTAAAGTACACATAGTGACCTCACATTTTTAGTTGGATATGCCTCAACTTTTCTGAGAGCTGATGTAGAAGAGATCAGCTGCAATGCAGGGGTCAGGTCTGCAACATGAGCCACTTGAACCTTTGGTGCAGACCTGTGGTGCAGGAGATGGAGATGGGCTGTCAGGGACAGCCTCACCACTGAGGCCAAGACTTTGCTGAGCTGAGATCTTCCTTGTAGCCAAAAACATACTGCCTCCTACACTCTTTCATTCAGTTATCCAAAGACATTATTTACCTACCGGCTTATTTCTGCAGAATTTGAGACAGAAACTGGTCTCAAATAGGGCCCATGAGCTGTCTGCCTGTGCTGCAGCCCACGACATCTGGCCCTCATGGCGGCTCTTCTGCAGAGATGGAGTAAATCCCCGTGTGCCTCCCTGAGTCATGGCTTCACTTGTGGCGGATGCTAAATCTTTAATCCCTGCTTCCTGCTAGGCCAGGGAAAGAGGAAAAAAACAAACACCACAAAAACCTCCACATAGAAACAGTACTTTCCCCAGCAGAATCAGCTAATAAGGACCATAAAGGCACATTGAGGTTTTACTGGGTTATGCTTCAATCTTTATTACAAAGTTTATCAATTATTGAATAATATTTATTTGAATAATTCAGCAACCTTCTTTTATTTAAACAGGCATTTGGTAGCGGGGAAACTGGAACAAACCATTTCAATCCACAGCTCTGTAATCTAAATAGATAGGCTTAGCAGAAATAAAAGTCTCATTTCACAGTTAAAATTCATTTGCTGGACTCATTTCATCTCCTAAATTTGTTGCCACTCCTCAGGAATGGCATGGAATAGAATCAAAAAGCACCCTTCAGTGCTTGGTGCTTTTGGGGGGTGCGACACCGTCCCCAGCACGCCGCAGCCCCCGCGAAGGCTTAGCAGACAGCGATGGCAGAAGCCGCCAACAGGCACCCAGGCACCCTGCCAGCGCTGCGGGGAGGGCAGCGACTTCTGCCCGGCTCGGTAAGGTCCGGACTCACCCCTGCCGCTTGGAAGTCAGAGGCTTGAGGAGGAGGTGCTCACTCATTGGAGCCAGAGTCTGAACCTGCAAACCACGGTTCTGTTCTCACTTAGAAAGAGGTGTAGTGCTATCGAATTGAATCGGCACGTACAGTTGTGCTTTTCAGCTTGAAAGGCAAACATTTCGGTGGCTGCATCTTTGATCTTGCAGACTCTTGATCCTCTGCGTTAAGCACAGAACTCAGCCCACTCACACATGTAGGATGACTCACACACTCAAATATAAAAACTGAGGATAAATCATTGTAGGATTGTGACCAAAGGCATTCTGTCTTCCCAGTCAATATTTAAACTTCAGCAAATTAGTTTCATCAGGACACTTGCTAACAGAACTCCCCTTTGAAAAGCCAGTGTGTGTCTGTCACAACTTGCTCAAAGCACTGCAGTGGGTCTGGTGTTTCTCAGGTTGCTGGGCCATACTGTGTGGTGGCTTTTTTTGAGTGTCATCCTCAGGACAACACTGCAACGTGTGTGTGTGTGTGTGGCAAGTCTCACCTTACTCACAAAGCAATCAAACCATTTTAATTACCTCAATACTGTTCATGCACAGCAATAAAACAGACCTGTTAAAGCTGAATCATTAATCATTTGACCTAAATCAATAGCTAATTATATGTGCCATACCACTGTGCTCATAAACAGAACCTTCCAGACCTAGACGTACTGGAAATAAACAATAACCACACATACACGTGCAAGAAAGAGGGAAAACAGCTGTTCCTCAGAAAACCCATATTTTTTCCTAAGTGCTTAATATAGCGTGATTTGCAAAGTTCCTGAGCTGTAAACTGATCATTTATTCTTAAAACCACTATAGGCTTTTGAAAATTTTATGACATCAATAGCAGATTCATAATTACCTCATCTGGTATTATCTCTGCACCATAATTTTAAACACTGACCAGACATACACAAGGGCATGCAAACATTAGCAAAGTGATCGCTATACGCTGAATGGTAGTGATGTGAGTCTTGACCTGTTCAGGAGTTTTATGTAACAACTTTCCTGCAATAATCTAAAAGTTGTGAGAGAAGGAGGAACAAAATGTAAACATCCAGTCTAATCCATTTTAATACCTGTGACATCTTGGAGAAATGCCTATTTAATTATCTTTTAATTAAGAGTCCTCCCCACTCCCTCCTCACCTCTCGACTCTATTCCTCCTATTCAGAGGAGGTCACAAGACAGCCCTTTCTAGGTTATGTGATGAGCTACACAAGCAGTAACAAAGCCCACAAGCCATTTTTCTTTTCTGCTTGTGCAAGAGTGTCACCAGACACGAGTCCATGGGCATCACTGCCCAAATCCGTGCCGGAGGCAGCAGCCAGGACTGGCCCTTGCTGAGTAACGCTGTCGAGGAGCTTTTCCATCTCTGCCTCAAGCCAGCCACGGTCTCCAGCCGCTCGCACCTCTCCAAGTGAGGGCACCGCCAGCGAGGCAGATGGCCACAGGGTCGGCGCGGTGCCAGCGGCAGCCCCGAGCGTACTCAGGCGAGGAGACAGGAGCAGAGGAGGAAGCACAGTGGAGACGGTGAGGGCTGGTAATGGGAAGGACCTGCCTACGCTGCACACAACCCGGGCTGGTCTTGTCTTCCAGCAGAGAGGCAAATTGCAGCTAAATACAATGTGCCACACAGCTTCCACATACAGGCTTAGATGGGGGAATATACCCCACATGATGGGCAGGGAGCCAATGATCAGAATACTTTTATTCTGCCATGTGTTTTCATGGGTACTAATACACTATTTGAAGACAAAGAGAAAAAAGTGGAATAATGACTTGGACACCTGGTTATTACTGCTGTCTCTGAGGCTTTCTGAAAAAGGTCAGGGGTAGTCTCTGAACCTGTAAAAGACTGAGCATGTCTGAGTGCTGGGAACTATTTAACAAGATATTATTTCAATAATTATGGACATTTATTTCAACTGGGGATATAGTGTATGTTGTAAATTCACCAGGGTGCGGGCACTTGTGCTGACTTGCAGGGCAAAGGCTCACCAATGCCCAGGAACAGGACATCATCTCTGCAACTGCATGCAAGGGCCAAGCCAAAGCCAGCCATCTCGGCAGCGATGCAGCACCATGAGTTCACTCATCCTCTGTGGGGTGAGAGCAGGCACTAAGGCCAGGGGACCCGCCAGTGAAAGCGGAGAGCCTGTCACACACCAAAGCGAGCTTTGGGGCTCAGACCACAGAGTCTGAGGCTTGCTAAGCTATCCTATGGACCACGCAGTCTCACCTTCCCTGTTTTCATCATGCGTAGGTTCTTGCAGCTTTTTGAAAACAAATAGCTGTTTTGGACAGCAGGAGGGGTTAGCACGCCTCTGCTCCAGCTTCAGAGGCGTGCGCTGGTGGGCAGAAGTTAGGGTTCATCAGCCATCTCTCAGGGGTTTCCCAGAAATGTTTCCGATACTCATGCCCAGCTTCCCACCATCCTTCAGCCTCTTAACCTTCGCGGGCTCAGAGGAAGATGAGGACCTCCAGGCCCTCTGTCAGCTTGCCCACTGTATAAAACAAGGCTCACTCCACACAAGAGCAGAGGAAGGTGCCCAGCTACAGTCTGAGAAGACCACTCAGTGCCTGTTGTGGCCAGGGCAGGTTACAGCGCAGCGGCACAGGCACTGCCGGCACGTCCTTCAGGGATGCGGTCCTACCCCATCGGCTGGTGAAAGCTGAGGGGTCTCAGATGCCTTCTGGAGAGCTCAAGACGCCTGATGTTCACAAGAGTAAGCATCGCTCTGCTGAGGTCTGCACTCAAACTGAGCCCAGGCTTTTTCAGAGCAGAGCATGCAGCTGTGTCCCTGAAAAGGGGCCAAATGCTGCATGCCTGAGCACATTAGATGCACGCTGCTTATCAAGTGCTTTCAGAGGCTGCAGGATAGTGTCAAATTATACCATGAGTTACATCCATGCAGGATCTATCCCCAGAGTAGATTAAAAAGCAGAAGCTGTGAGGAAGCAATAGGTTTGCATTCTTTTTCATTTTCATCCATTGTTGAAGGCTGAAAATTTGTGGGTTTGAGATTTCCTTTAAACTATGAAGACTTGAAACAGCTTTAGGAAATGGAGTTATGAAAGTCTCAGATAACTCTGGGAGCTGGAACTTCAAGAAGAAACACCAAGTATTACAAGATTTTTAATAAAAATTACAAGACATGGCAGCGCTGCTGCTTTAATGTCTTCCTGTTCTCAGAATTGAGCCTTAAGTACATCCTTCATCATGGTGCTTACCCTGAGACAGGGAGTCACAATCAGGCACCAACATCCCAGCTCTTATAAATCACCTCTGCATTTTACCTGTTTCAGTCTCTTTGGAGACAGAAGTCTTCCTTTTGAGAACCTTGCTCTATTTTCAGCATATATTTCCAGGACTGGAATTCTTCACAGGATTAAAAAAAAAAAAAAAAAAAGAAAAGAAAAGAAATAATGCTCCTCTAATAAAACCTACATAAGATAATACAATTTTTATAGTGCATGAAAATAACAATAAAGATTCAAGCTTTTGTAGAAATCAATGAATCTCCTATTTCAAAAGCTTCTGTGCAAACAATATTTCCTTGAACTAATACAATACATTGAACTGAAAATTTTAACTCTAATATAATTGCATCAATAGAGCAGTCACAGTCTTCCAAACAGCTACTCTGAAGATGAGATTTTAAAGCATGGTTCATAAATATAGGAACAGAGAACAAAATAGCTTCTTTTTTGATAATTAAACAGTTAGCAGCTAAATTGCATTGTAATTGATTGGAAAATTGCTTTTTTAATGAGATTTAGTCACTAGGAAATGGCTTTTTTCTTCAATATGCCCAATGTGCATTGGGTCATTTAAACAGCAAATTGCCTTACTGGCCTCCTATTTAGACAGTGTAGATTCAACTTTCTGTGAGAAAGGACGCACCACCCAACAGACGAGTCTCAGCCTTTCCAGGGCTCGGAGCAGACATCGGCCCCAATGACTGCTGTGCCTGGGCATGAGAGACCTGAAGAGGGCAGGCACAGGTCTGTGTACGAAGGAAGAGCAGGTACTAGAGCTTACCCACACAGAAAATAAAATTCACACCTTGCAAGCTCTGGTCTCTGCTCTGGCCCATTGCTGCGGACGGGATCAGGAGGCGATGCTCCATCCCCCAGCCACTGCTGCAGCAGAGATGTGGAGCCCTGCAGCCATGTGCCTCCTGCCCTCCGCCTCCGCAGAAGTCCAACTGAACAATCCTCTCCCAGGTGAAATCAACAGCAAAAAGACCCTCAGCTTCAGGAACATAGGATCTCACGCTGTTTTTGTACGATATTAGCTAAACTCCCTTCCAAATGGTAGTGCTGACATCCCCAAAATGAACTCTGAGGCGGTGCCAAACTGACGGGTGAGCGTGGGCAGATGGCATAACCAGCTTCCCATCTCTAATCCCCTCAGGGGCACTGGACAGACTCATGTGCCCACTTTATCTCTCCTCTATTGTTCTCAACTTCTTCAAAGCTCAGCAGGTGATGTTCAAAATCAGAAACTGATATTACAGTTTATTAATGTTGTAGCTCAAAGAAGGGCCTTTATACAAAATAAAGACAATCCTTCCTCAAAAAGCCTGCATAATCTAAACAGACAAGACAGACAAAGCATGGGAGAAAGTACTGAATTATCTTTTCAAAGATGTATTATTTTAGACCTGAGATATTACTATGATTAGTACAAGGTTAAAAAAAAAAAAAAAAGAGTAGCCTTTCTTCAAAACTAGAAAGGCTATTAAAATAACTGTTTTCAAGGATATACTCAGGAAACCGTGCAAAAGAAATATTGTCCAGCTGTGTGAAGATCACTGGGTAAGTATGTATTGAAAATAAATTATCATTTGACAACCCTTTAGTTAAAGGAATTTTCCAAATGCTTCAGGAACAAAAGATTTCGATGAATCCTGATTATTGTGAACAACCTATTATGTACAACAACAAATGCAGTGTACAGTTAAGCCAGATTTTTATTGTTTAGTTTCCAAGATCTCTATTGATGTGACTTGGATTGCAATATAAACAGCAGTGATTGCAATCATTTGTTGCTACCATAGCAACAGACAAAATTAAAAGGGCAACTACAAAGCTGAAGTAGCATAGTAGTTGTAGCTTCTAATTGCAGGACAGTAAAATGACGCATACAGGGTGGCAGCAGTACTTGCAGATATCCATGAAGCAGGTTTGGGTGCAGAGATCAAAGTCGTTTAAATCAGGTTCTGAAATCAAGGACCAGCATCAGCTCTTGTGTTTCTACCAGTTTTCTCTGTGTGCGTCTCTCTGTCTCTACAGTTTTAAATATCTGGGGAATGGAGGTAGACTTAAAAACAAGACCTAAAGTAATCTTATGAAGATTTAGGCCATTCCTCCATCCTCCAGGTTTCAAATTTGGAACTCAGTCATGACTATTATTCACCAGTTCCATTCTGGATTTTAGAAAGTGACAGAGAACAGATTTCCCCCAAAAAAACAAAATGGAAAAATCATGCTGTCATAGCCTAATTTTGCAGCATAAGATGCAAATACACTCAAATAAAACCCACTGCCAGAGTTTTCATCAAAAAGCACAAGAACCTAGTTCCTGTAAAATGCTCTGAGTAAGGTCATATTTTAAGTATGTTTTTATCCTGTTTTCTGGCTTTGGCATAAAAGAGATGAGCTGAAAGCCTGGATCTGCCGGGTTCTCCAGCTGACCTCAGAAAATGCACGAGATTGGCGTCTCTCAGCTCCAGGTCTCAACATGAGGTAGAAAAAAAAAATTTCCCTCTTCCCACCTTTTCTCTGCTTTATGTATTTGGATAACCTCTTCAGAGCATCGCTTTCCTCCTATGTTTACACACTCCTGAACATGATGGGACCATCAGCACAGCTGGGGGGAAGGCATAATACCCAGACAAATAATAAAAAGAAACAAAAATTCACCATCTTCAATCAGGCTTCCAGTAGAACAGAGACATGTGCTTCAAGGAGCCAGTTACACCATTTATGCACACAGAGATAACATTGGTAAGAAGTAAAAGGGGGGAAACAGGTAGTGCATTGAGAATATTTCACTGAAGTGTTCAATAAGCTAACTCAGGAGCATCTTCGAAAATTAGGTCTTGGAAACACAGGCTAAAGGTGGAGCTTAGATCTTCAGGCATGCCTGTAATCAGGCATCAAAACCATTTAACATTTCCAGTACTAGATAGAGCAGAAAATGTGTATTAGCAGTACATACAAAGATATTTAATGCTACATTATTGACCTCTGGTGGGTGTCAAGCTACGGAAATTCAAAGACATTCTCTGTGCTATAAAGGGCAACTATAAAGTGAACTTTTAAACTTCAGTTAATCTAATGGCAATTTCCCTTATCAGCTGTCTGCTGGAGAAGAAATGAGGGCCAAAGGCTGAGCTGGCTCTTCGAATGGATCATCTGTTTTTTGCAGAAGGACAAGGCACTTGACCATGTTAAGTGCCAGAAAGCTGAATTTGAGTCCATAATTAATTGTCACACTTGTCCAGCTCTCAAGAACCAGCCAGGGGACCTTCAGATTTGTGACTTCATCACCTTAAAGAAAACCTGACCTGTGAACACACTTTAGTAAAACTTAGCAGGTAAATTCTCAGCTGATATGGGTAGATACACCTTTATCTCAAAGATAAATGGAAGTGCTCTCAAACACTTAAAAAGCAATTTTAAGTGGTCACAAAAAAGTTCTGATTTTCCTGCACACCAAAATGGTGTGTTGCTTTAATCCAGGGGACAGAAAATGTCAAAGCAGTGTCAGCGGCCCCATGGCCAGTGTGGCTGCACTTCTACCACTGACAGGGACTGACCCACAGAGTGCAGACCCTTCCTCCGCAAAAGCATGGCACAGGTGGACATCGGGGCTTTTGCCTGCTAATGCAGCTGTGCGTGGCCCCAGAGTACCATTTCAGGAGACAGTGGAGCAGGTTCCACTGCAGTCAGCCTCCAATTCTGATCTGAACGAGCAAATAATGTTTTCTGAAATAAAACCACAGCACCTCTAACTTCAGCCCTTTTCTTTTCATTAGCCCTTTGTTACAATGACAATGGGAGGAAAATAATACTGCCTAAACGTACCCCAGCCATGAGTGACAGCAGACACAGTAATGTGCATAATTACAATATTCATAAGTAAATTTTCATTATAATTAACAAAGACAACTGTCGTCTTTTGTTCTGATTACCTAAAGATATGTTAAAAGTGGGTTTGCATAATTAATTACCAAATGTAAGGTTCCTTACAAATCCTTGGGGGTTATTTCAGGGAGCCTGTTCAAGGAAGTCATCTCCATAATAACCATTATCTGTCACTTCTGAGCTTATAAATTAATTATGGTGACGTAAAGAGAAACATAGCTTGAGCATCAAGCGGAAGATAAAGCCCAGGAATTATTATTAGCAATGAAAAAGCAAACTTACAGAAAGATGAGAAGCCTTTTTGCCGATTTAGAAGACTTCTGCAAGGCCACATGGCGGTTGGCCCCAGGAGCCGGAGGCAGCTTGGGCAGCATTTGGCCACACTGCAGAAGGAGTGCGTTTGGACCGAAGTCTTTTTGCACAGTCCTTGGTGCAAGCTAAACAGCACGTGTACCCAGCCTGACCCCCCTGCACTCAGGTTGTCCATCACCTGTGTCCAAGTGATGGGCAGCCCATTGCTGCCCACGGAACCGCACGCTGACCGGTCCAGACTGTCTCTGGTCAGATCCAGTGCCACACGGGAATAGCTCTTCCAAAATACATCCTCAGATCTTGGTCACCTCTCACTCAAACTGAGCCCCATAGGAGTCCCACCACCCCCTGAGAGCCGAGCAGCACCTCAGTGCCTTTGCTCAGACTGTCCAAATAACACAAACATAAGTGTCCCATCCATTGGCTGGAGCCAGTGGAAAAGCAGGCAGATAGAATACCCACCTCCTCTGAAGGAGGCTTGACTGAAAAGACCTGCAGAAACGTCTTTGCTGAAAGCAGAGGCACAGCCTGCAGCCCAGGAGAACCAGGCTGTTTTTAACTTTGTCACTGAGCAAGTGACTTTTTTTCCAAGGCTTTATTTCTCCTCCTGACCTCCCTCTGCCTTTCTTTGTTAGTTTTAGGTATCATTTATTTTTATAAGTGAATAAAACATAAATAAAAAGCATATATAGAAAGACTTTTTTAAAAGAATAAAAATATTAAATATAAACCAGACCAACTGACCTTTATGGAAAAATATGCAAAGTTTACAAAATAAAGTTCATTAATAACACTAGAATAAAATCTGTTATTTCTAGGAACTTACATGAAGGGTTTTTGTTAAATCTAATCTGCATATAGCTCTATACAAATACAACACGTCATCTGTCCTTTCTTTCCTGGGGAAGTCATAATTCTGCAACAAATGATTACTTTGAACTTCTGGACAAAGCTCTGGGACTTCTTCCATCTCTTCAGACTCTCAGATGTTTTATAAATTTTGATGCCTCAATAGCTTCCTCTATGACAAGGCTTCCACAGTGTCTCCTAGGTTAGGACTCATTTACTTCTCCCTGACTGGGATACTCATAATCCACAGCCCAAGTTGAGCAAACATTGCTCTCCAGATCACCACAGCATGTTAAGAAATTATGTGCAATCCAGTGACGTGAAGCTAATTTTAAATCAAATAGATTATTTCACAGAGAGACACAATGACAAGATTCATCCAAGGCAAAATAGAAATTGGTGTGAAGTTTCTTTTCACAAATTAACTAATTAGGAAGTGCTAGCATTTTATACCTCTATTACAACTGGACACGGGGAGAGCTGTGAAATAATCGCCACCAACTGTGTGAGAGGACAAAGTAGTTATCCTTACATTTTAAAGGATAATTAATGGAAGAGAAGCAGAAGAGATGGCCTCTTCCATCTACCTTATTCCTGCGTAGGGTCCTTCACAAAACAGAGGAGGACATTTTTTCTTTTCCCCCCACACTGAGTCAAAATGTAAACTACAAACGTAAATAAACTCATTGGAACTAATTGCAACTGCAATATTAAAAGCTAATAAACCAGCAAGCTATCCCATCCATCTCACTTCCAGCTAGGGCAGCTTGATACTGAAAGATGATAAATAGGTGCTCTAAAAAGTGGCCACAGTGCAGCAAGAAGAACTCATGAGACAAAAGGAAGTAAATATCCATCCACACGTTCGCTGTTCATCCCTGTGTTTGGGGTGACTCCCTGCATCCTCCTCCATCCATTTTAAAACACTGGAGCACTGCTGGCATACAGCTGTGTTCCCTTCCCAAGTGGGGTCCCTGCCAGCGGCAAGGAGCAGCAAGCCCACGGGGGTCACTGCCCTGCAGAGGCAGCTCGACGGCCATGCAGACACCATGGTGGCTTCTAAAAATTCAAGCAGCAACGGGACAAGAGTCCCATTTTTTATCTGGAAGAAGTCTATAATAAACACTTTAAACTCCTACTGTAGACAATCATCCTTTGGTAAAGTTTATTTAATACAGGGTTCTACTTATCACAGTTTACACTATTTCTTTGACTTTTTAAATAAAACTTTAAAGAAAAATATATCAAGAGGATCCAATTACACATCTTATAATAAAATAGGCATGCATAAAGGTATGTCAGAAAAGCAACATAAAGCAGATTTATTCCAACATTTTAAAAGTTCAAGCTCTCAGTAGGGAAATATAGTGAAAGCTCAGGCTTTTGAAAAATTAAATCTATTTCCAGCGTTTCCACCAGCCATGTTATATGTGCTTTAATAATGTCCACAATACTGAAGCACAAAATCTCCATGAAGGATGAGCAACTTTATATTGTTCATTTTATTTTAATGTCTCTATGAAATTATTTGCATACTTCCATATATTTTTCTATTTGTTAATGCCATAAAAATAAATGCTTAAATAAAAATATATTTGCCATTCATCAATTTTTAGTGCAGTTTATTGCTTCTCCAACTAAATATTCAATATGGGATTCATTTTTATGTGTTATGATGTGTGTTTACATTTATCTGCTTGGTATTGCGAGAAAAAAAAATGCGTAGGCAACTCAGTTTAAAATCCTATTTTGTCACTGTCGTGGTTTAACCCCAGCCAGCACCTAAACCCCACACAGCTGCTTGCTCACTGCCCCCTTGGTGGGATGGGGGAGAGAATCAGAAGAGTAAAAGTGAGAAAACTCGTGGCTTAAGATAAAGACAGGTTAATAGGTAAAGCAAAAGCTGCGCGTGCAAGCAAAGCAAACCAAGGAATTCATTCACCGCTTCCTACAGGCCAGCAGGTGTTCGGCCATCTCCAGGAAAGCAGGGCTCCGTCAGCGTAACGGTGACGTGGGAAGACAAACGCTATCGCTCTGAAACATCCCCTCCTTTCCTTCTTCTTCCCCCAGCTTTACATGCTGAGCATGACTTATTTATGGTCTGGAATATCCCTTGGGTCAGTTGGGGTCAGCTGTCCTGGCTGTGTCCCCTCCCAACTCCTTGTGCCCCCCCAGCCTGCTCACTGGTGGGGTGAGAGGCAGAAAAGGCCTTGGCTCTGTGTAAGCACTGCTCAGCAGTAACGAAAACATCCCTGTGTTATCAACACCGTTTCCAGCACAAATCCAAAACACAGCCCCATACTGGCTACTGTGAAGAAAACAAACTCTAGCCCAGCCAAAACCAGCACAGTCACATTTCATTGCCCTCTCCAGACTGGAAATACATGTCCACAGTTTTTGATATCTCAGAAAATATGCTTATATATTTTTGCTGTGCATCCATGACTGAGAAAGTCATTTAAAGGTCTAATTGGTATTTAAAATAAAGTGTCTTCTGCAACAGATTTTGGAAAAATATTCCACACACCCTTCCTCAATGAAGTTTGGGAAAATACTTCTGCTTAAAGGGAATTATTTTTGCCCTTTGATTTACAGCTACCCTGTCTGAAAAACTTGAGATTAAACAATCCTCTCAGTGTTATGTTGTTGCTGTCTTAGTGAACCAGTTTGAACAACTTGCTTGCTTTGATGCATAAAGTAGCACAGAAAGTAGTATATAAAAACCCCTTCTGAGGATTCCAGCTAAGAACAGACCCAGCATCATCCACAGACACGTGCTCTCAGCCAGCTGAACACTCCTCCTCACATGGAACAGCTGAACATTTCACCAAAGCATGGAAGAGCAGATAGATCCACGCCAGCTTTTGCCAGCGTGGGTGCCAGAGGGGGAATGGCTCCCACTGCCCATCCTTGCCAGCCTCAGGTCTCGGGCTCCACCAGCGTGAAACCAGCTCCCTGCTCTCATGCCTCGCACAAAGCGAGGCAGTTCAGCCTGAACTCGTGGAACTCGGCAGGCACTAAAATATCGGTGTCACTGGTATCATCAGCAAACCCACCCCATTTCTGCCCTGCAGGGGATACAACCTGTGGAAAGGAAGTCCCTCACCATCGTTCAGAAAGTCTCGCTGTAAACAGCATCTCTCCTAGTCACAGAAAGCTTTTAACACTCCCTAGAAAGAAAACATCTTGGCCTCTGAAAAACACTGCCATCACTCGCCAGAGCTTGGACTTTCACACTGGTATCTGAGGATGGCACACCAATGCAGACACCATTCATCTGGTTACTGCTCATGCTGTGAGACACATTAAAACCATCTCTTCACTGAGTCTTGAGGATTTCAAAGAACTGGAGGGCAAAGGAGGAAAAAACTTTCACAGCTTTTGAAGTGACCATTTAAAGTCTAGTCCTCCACCGGCAAGGTTTCTGTACAACAGATAAACCTAATGTTTTCTTCCTCAGGACTAGAGATCAGTGTTTTACAGAGCACTACCAAGTCTTCCCCACTGATTTTCTTTAATTTTCATTACCCACCCTCTCCACCCACAACAAGGCTTCCTGCACAAAACCAAGGCACATCATAAGAAAGTGCTAATATCATGAGTAATTTCAGGGATAAGCGTTTATTATGATTCCTCCTGGCCCACATTTTAGGGCTTTTTTTTTTTTTTTATCATTCTGTGATGTTTTTCTAAGTAGCACTGGGAAAAACATGGCCTACCCTTTACTTAAAAAACAGCTTTTCAACCAAATTAACAGGTCACAAAAAGGCATAATAGGCTCTCCATTCAAAAATGACAGCAGAGAAAAATCTATGCAGCACACAGTTCGAATTCATGCAAATGTTGAAAACCTTTTCTGTAACAGCTTTTATGAGCAAATCCCACTCAAGTCTACATGTATTTTTCTTCATGCCTCCAAAACAGCACAGCTCAGTATTATAAACCAAAGGACACTTTACAAGCACAGAAAACGCATGTTCTCAGTGCCTGGTGTCAGCACCCAATGACAGAAGCTGCCTTCCCAAATTAGAAAAATGTTGCAAGTTGGCCCAGCTGGAAAACTGAATTTTCACCTAAATAGACATTGTGCACAGAGACCTGTTTTTCATGGCAATTTTCTATTACTCACTAAAGTAATTCTCAAACTGGCAAAACCAGCTTTATTGTCAACTAAAAAAAACTCCCAATCTTTTTTTTATGTGTTGGCTGGAAAGTCAAGCTTTTTGCACAAAAATACAACTTTCAATTGAGCTTTAGCCTCTAATCTGAGTAAGGGGGTTTCCCTCCAAGCTCACCTTGAAGAGCCTAGTAATTAGAGGGAAAGAAAAAGACCTCCAAGATTCTCCAAGCTAATGATAGTTATTAAATATAACAAGTTTGCTTGCATCAGAGGAGAAACACAATGGGTGTTTATGCAGCCCGTGCAGTTCGTGCTGCCAAGGAGCAGCACGGGTTGACCTGGGCGCTGTGCACGCTCACCGCTCCCCCTGCGCCCCGCGCACGCTGGCACGCTCAGCGCCAACCGCTGCCGCCATCACAAGCCGCAGCCAGCTCCGAAACCCGGCTTGCTGCCTCTCCCCCAGCGCCCTCGAGGCCGGGCCGAAGTCAGCCCCCAGAAGCGGCAGGGTGGTGGGCAGGGACACACCACCCATAGGGGAGCATCCGCATGGTCTCCGTACTCAGGGCACTCTGCTCCGGTGGCCCCACTAGAGAGCAAGGCCATCCCGAGTGATTAATAAACAGGCGCTGCATTATCCAGAGACCCTGTTTTGTAAAGCTTTTTAAAAAAGAAGGAACAAAAGAAAGAAAAGAGTTTATTTCAGTGTTGCTTCGAGACAATCTCTATGCAGCTGCAACTACCTCTGCAGAACAGCCCAAGAGGAGAGCTAGCTCAGGACTGATCTGTGAACCAGCCACTCTCACTAACCATTGCAAATTACTTTCAAAAGAGCAATTTTCACTCCTCACCTTCACCTCTACTCAATGTTTCCTCTAACACCCATGCCAGCTCTTCACATTTGCAAGTCATTATAAAAAGTATATTCCCTATTCCTGAAAAGCATCTTTAATATGTTGATAGTGCTGGCACCAGGCTCCAAGCTCTGCACAACTGGCAAGTTACTTCTGTGGAAAATTCCCTACGGGGTAGCATAATCTGACCTATTGCAATGACAACTTTCAAGAAGTTCAAGCCTTAGGGATAAGTAACTTCTAGCTGTTAAAGGCAGAACAAACTCTAAGAATCAAGAAGAGATATGAAATTTTTATCACATTTGGTAGAAAAAGTTATTTTTGGCACAGCAAATGGACTACTAGAAATAAGTCCATTTACCACCTTTCTCCTCTGAGGAGATGTCTAGAGGTACTAGAGGGAACTGTGCCCTAGCCAAAATTTGATACAGCAGTTTATGATGTTATAAGCCCATCCTCCCCCTCTGTGATCTCTGAACATAACACAAAACATAAAATCTCATTTCCTCGCACTGCCTCCAGTCATGGGAAACCAGGTTTTGATATCTTGTGCAGGCCTGTGGGAGTAGCAGCATCCCTTTCACAGAAAGAAAAAGAAGTGACACTTTTCTGTTGAAAGATAGAGAAGAGGAGGAAGATCCCCACACAGTACCTGCTGGTGCAAATCTTGCCATTGCTTGCGTGTCATGCCATCGCCTCAGACACGTGGCTCATTGGGATTTTATGCAGTTGCAGGATACTGATTTCCACAGCCCACGGATTAATTTCCTTCCACTCTGCTGACTCTGAAAGGTTTGCCATGGCTGCAGGGAGGTCCCTACCTACCTTAGTCCACTCATTTTTATGGCACAGGCGTGAAAGCAGTGCAAGATGAATCAAGTTGCTCATGCTAACTGCAGCACCCAGCCTCCTCTCAGCAGCCTCTATTTCCTCCTGCCCTCCCCCATCATGACTTGCTAGTGGGCTTGATTGAATTGATGCAAATTGCAGTACTTTACTGCCATTGTTATAACCTCATTTCAACTCATTTCCTCACGCATTTCCTCCTGTCACCACACCACTGTTCTGGACAAACAGCATAGAGATGCCCAGAATTGCACCGAGGTTAAAAGGAGGTACAACCGCAGACACCAGCAGTCAAACTATCTGCTACTGCCTCCGGCTTCAGGGATCCTTCAACAAGCTGAATCTATGACTTTTCAGCTCACACACCCATGGTAATAAATCTCTGATAGCACAGATCATAGAAAGAGAAGCTGAGACAGAGAGATAGTAGAGGTCATCTGGTCCCTACGACTGCTTTTCATTTTCCTGTACCACTTTAGTCTGAAAGCTTCCAGACTGCTCTCCGCTAGCAACACCAGCACCCCTCTCCTGAACATAGGTCATACCTGCTCAGCAAGCACCTCCTCTCTCCAGCAATGCTAAAGGAGCACACGCTGCCCTCTCATCCCTTTTATACATCCCCAATCTCTGCAGGGAACGCCCTGGCCAGAGCCAGCCCAGCCAGGACCAGCCTCCCCAGCACACCTGCAAAAACCTGCGAAACTGGTTTAACCCTATGCCTGCCAGCAAACAGCATTGGGCTGGCACCTGTTACACTACTTCCCTGACATTGGAGTTTGTGAAATTCCACAACGAGAATGCTGCCATTTGTTTAACAGCACACAGTTAAACCTCCACTGCCTCTGTATTTCAGGTTGGTCTTTAGTAGTATATTAAAGCTTTCCTAATCATATGGATTCCATTTTTCAAAAATACTAGTACTAAAGCACTAAGCAGCAGAATCTCTCCATGCTGTGTGGTCACCATCAGGTGCTGTCCCATGTTGCATGAAAATCCCAGCCACAAAAATCACACCTGCACCAGCAGTCCCCAGAAACCAAGTATGTGAGATATATAAAACCTGGTCCCCTAGGCTCCTATGGCATTATCAGCCCCAGGGCAAACTGGATATCAGAAGTAAGAGAGATACCTATGTTTCTAAACAATGTGGTAATGACAATCTTAACAATGAGAAAAATACAGGTAACATGAAGAGAGCTCAGAAATTGAGACAGGTGCTTGAAAGAGGCTCTTGTCTTAAATCCTATCTCAGGTAAAGGAAAACTGAAGATTGGTAAAAATAATCTTTTATCTTCAGTTGTGCACCTATATTTATATATTTTATATATGGGTGAGAGGATGTGGATATGTGTTTTCAAGCATCTGTAAATATTACACACATGTAGACACACTCAGCCTACCTGTGGAGAACTTGCACAGTTTAAGGAGACAAGCATTTGAAAATGAGGCATATCTTAACTGCTGTTGCCCTGGCCTCCTGAACTCAGGTCTCTTGTGCATACTTGCTGTGGCATGTCTTTAATGAGCTCCTGGTCTGTACACTGCAGCCATCTCCTCCATAGGCATCTGCAGCTCCGGGAGATTAATCTCACCATGGTCTACTGATTTGCAAATACTGATGAGTTTCTTTCCCCATTTTTCTCTAGATCACATGTGCACTGCAGCAGAATCAAACATACTGAAAAGCCTTTTAGGAGCTAGTCACACCCTCTGATTCAGACAGGATAGCCTGATTTTCTCTTTCTTTCCCCACAGATGTGAACACTTATACAGCGGGTACCACCACGGCACTGCTCGCACTCAGTTGCAGTATGGAGTCCCCAGACCCACTCGCTGGAGTAATCCAGCCAGCAATTACTGTCTTTGCAGGACCCAGGCACTATCATGATCGACCCAAGCTGCATTGAGGCTTGGTCTCAGGGTAACTCCGAGAAGGGCTAAGCATATCTTTAGTCTGATCAGCCACTGAAGAATTCACTACAGACCTCTGGCTGCCTCCCTCACACTGGTGGGTACAAGTGCAACTTCCCAACAGCCAGTTTGAACATTTTTTCCAATAACTATCTCCATGGGCTTGCCATGCCTTCTCAATCATCAGTCACAATGGTTATCATTACAATTCATGGTGCAGAAATGAAATGCCCCCTTTTTACAAAGCCAAGAAAATGTTAGTGAATTTTTCTTTTAAAACCAAGCTGGTGGCCTGACCGACTGACACGTTTATCAACATGCTCCCTACCCGCACCTTGTAAGGGGCCTGCATCAAACAGTTTGCATTAAATCCAAGGAGGAATCTGCCAGCAACGTTTCAAGAACGAAATGGCATGAAATGTAAGGATGCACAGCTATATATAAGGCTGCTATCCTTTTAACATGTTCTTCTGTCTTCCAGGGAACAAGATTGTTCTTGACAGCTCTTAATAAGAACTGATTTAAGTAGCTGCACCACTTCTGCACACATCCAGGCAAAGACAGCATCTAGGCCTGCAGACTGTGGGAAATGTGCCTTTCTGAAATCAAAGAAATACACAGCTCTGAAATTACTGGCAGTCACCCAATTCATTTACTTTTAACATTCAACCTCCCCTACTGTTTACTTGCATTTTTACTGCGTTTCTTTCTGAATTGCTGAGAAAAATGTTCATATACCATAGGAGATGACCAGTCCCAGTCATCTATCTAATAGTTTGTTTAGTTTTTGTGGGTTTTTCTAAATAATCAAAAAAGTAGTTGGGCTCAAGTTTCTGCCAAGTTTTACCCCAACATGACTCAATTCAAGCAACACAGAAAGCCCTTCAACAGCAAATAAAGAGCTGTCGGTCATGAGGTACTATGCAAGTTACATAGTTGGGTATGGTTTGTAAAAAATATGCTGCTTATTTTTTCTTCAAACTTGCTGATGGTATGGTGGCCTTGTGTTCACTCTTAACAGATGACTTTTACCCTTTGGATTATTGAAAATTCACATCCCATAGAAGACAGCAATAAGTACTGAGATCCCACATTGTCCTTTGCAACAGAACCACTGAGAAGCAGCAGTGGGCAAAACCAAAAATAGGTCGTTCAGCTTCTCCCCATCAGCTCACTGCGGGGTATATTGTCAGTTTAATTTCTTCATTTAGTTCCTTCTGCTTCCCATAACACTGCTTTCGAATCACAACACTATATAGGAGTAGGATATGCCAGCTGGCTTTGCAATTTTTTGTACACACAAAAGTCCTGCCTTCAAGCGAGATTAACCTTCAAGCAAAACTAAGGTACACAGAGCACACAGTGCAGTGGAGGAGAAGCCACCAGCATACAGCACCTAGGAAATGGACAAATACAAGGTGTGCTTCACTCTGGTGTCTCATAGATTTGTATTGAAGTTTTCACTATGACAAAAGATTGTTTAAAAAAATATATATGTATGGAGAGGCATGTAGGTAAGCTTTTACCAGGGAAGGAGAGTCATACAGAAATAGATTGCCTCCTGTCACTGCTAAAGAATAAAAATGTGTCTTAAGCTTCAGAGTAAAGCACTGAAATCCCAGTGTATTTGAAACATCAGCAGTGTTTCAGGAGTATGATGCCCTATTCGCTGAGTACCTGCCCTGGTGAGGCTGAGTTTCCTTTTCTTAGTCAGAATTATACTTTTAATCTGATAATCATTTTCTGCTTGCTAAATACAACCTATCTATTTTTTTTTTAAGAAAAAGACAATAACAAAACAAATCCTCATTACCAAGCAGAATGATTGCACACTTATTTTCATGGTTTCTCTAGTATCTTCCAGTTCTTTCTCCCAGGGCAAAATTTAGGCCAAGCTCTTACAAACTTTCCCTGTTGAACAGGGAAGAGCACATTGATTCTTTATTGCCATCTAGTGACCAAAGCTATTTCCACTTTCACACCGAACTGGATTACAAATCTGGGGAATTTTGGAACCAACGAGAGCAAAAGAGAAAGGAAGCTTGCTTCTCACCCTTAACTTTGTGCTGCCCTACCCATATCCCTTATGGCCCCTCAGATTTGCAGTAAACGTAGGCCACTGCTGCTTTCATACAGTCCTTTGTCTCTGGAAATGAACAGGTCCTTTACCCTCCCTCCAGAGGTCAGCAATTTAGAAAGAGGTCATTCTGCAAAAATGAATAGCCTTGTTTTGTCCCCAAGGAGCTCACAGAGCTTGGGAACAGGGGTCACCTTGCTGGACAGGGCAAGCACAGCACCTCCAGGACCAGGGTAACGTTTGATGTAGCTGTTAACAGCCATTGGCTCACCCTGGGCGAAGAAAGGAGTCCGTCCGATTGTTTTCAGGTGTTTTCCAGATCCTTCAGAGAGATATTTTCATTTGGCTCATATTTTCTAGGGGCTCAAAAGTGGCTGCTTCTTGCCGAGACAAACTCCTAGCAGCTAGCTCTCCTATCTGCACACAGGGCACCAAAGCATGCCACAGGAAGACTTTAGGAGTGCTCCAGCCCTTGGACACTCGGCGCGCTGTCTCTTTATCCAGATGCTGTTGTCTTTAACCTAGCTGGGAGCCTGAAGTTATTAATTACTGACTGGTGGCAGTGCCAAAGTCTGTGTAGCCTCGGAGCGACAGAGTAGCCACGAAGTGCTGCTGCGCAGCCTGGGCGCAGCAGGGACCGGCCGGGGAGCAGCGCCCGGCTCTCCTGCTCCCCCCGGAGCGCAGGTCTCCGGCCAGGACGCGGTTTAGCTCATGCCAGTACCACCAACAGCCACACGATGACACTCCAGCATAGATTGCCGAAGTAAGCCCCGCTGTGCTTTTTGGAGGAGAGGAAATCCCACTTCTTTAATAAGCTAGGCCTTCTCCCCACCGCCACCCCCACCCCCGCAAAGGAAAAAAAACCGGAGGATTGTAAGGGTAAAGCTGGCCTTGTGCTCTAATGTAAGTTTTGTGACACTTTTCAGACACAGCCGCTTTGGTTCCTGTCCCGCAGTACAAGCTGTGAGCCCACGCTGTCAGGCTAACCCATGACAGAGCGTGGCCTTGGGCTGCAGCTGCCTTGTGATAACAGGCTGGTGCAAGCACCATCCCCTCACCTGCCTGTTCCTGCCCATTTGTTGTCCTGTCTGGTAAATTGGGCTGTTTGTAGGTGCAAAGCATCTTCCTTTGCATTTGTGCAGCAAACCTTTCAAAGTTCCTTTTCAAAAGGGATGAAAATGTTTTTCTGTCTTTGTATAAATATTTAGATTGTGGAGCATGAGCTGCCTGCCCAGTTTGGCTCCAAACTTGTTTTACTCATTTACTGTGGATTCTCTTCAGACCATGTTATGTTTACCAGCTCTCTTCAAAGAGATTTGGAAGAAAGAGTTCCTGGGAGGACTGACCAGTCCTGCTTTGCTGGAACCTGTACAGACCCCAAAATACACAACAGAGTGAGAGAGCTTATGCTTGTGTGGAAATCCATCAAGTCCCTTGCTGTGATGTCTATCAAAGAATAATAAGAATATTGAACAATGTGAAAGTCTAATGAGTGTAGCATAAAAGAGGATAAATTTATGCATAGAGTGACATGGCTTTAACGGACATGCTTTCACAGCCCTTTCCTCTGCCCCCAAATACAGAAAATGCTCTTTCATAGCACCATGTTCAATGTTAGACCTGCTTACCACAAGTTTAGAACAATTTTTTAAAAGCTTAAAATAAACCACAGCGAGACCACTGTCTTAGATTGTGTTTGAAAATCCCTTCTTAAATGTGGTCAGAATGCTCCTGCAAGCTTTCAAATGCAATTCACTAGCAAAACATCTGGGACAGATGGGGAGTGAAGTTATGCACTCTTGGCCTTTGAGTAGCAGAGGTTCAGATTCAGATTAATGAGGTCTGAAAGCATGTAGGAAAAGCTGTTGATTGTTAAAAACAGCCTATGCTGCAAAGGTTAAGGGAGCCTCAGAAGTCACAAACACTTGTCAGGCCACATGACCAGCTGCTGTCCCACTCACAGTGCTAGCCCAGTGGTTACAAGGCTGGAAGTATCTCCTCTTGGAATGTCCATCGGTGCACTTCAGCTCAGTCCTGCCCAGAGAGATATGCCTAAGATACGCATAAATGAGCCTGGGCCCCTGCTGAATCACTGAGAGAATTTATGAACTCAGCCTGAATTTGCATCCCATGTGTGCTTGCGCGTAAGTGATGCAGATATCAACAAGTCTGGATCTGAGAAGTAAGAAGTTACTCAAATTATAGGTCAGCATATGTACATTATTTCCAGCCATCAGCTTGTAAGATTGAACACTGCTAAAGGTGGATGAGAGGAAAATGGCACCTTGTAGTAAAACCGTTCTGTTTGTTAACATCTTTTAGTGTTTATTGATGTAAGATGCCAAGCAGCAAAGGCTGCTTCACAAATGTTTACAGATATTAGCATAAAGCATCCACTCACTCTTCATGTTTAACTTTTCCGCCATTGGGCTCTATGAGTTTCCATTTGTATATCAGAAGTTGAACACCTTCAGTTATCCATGGATGTGTCTGCAATCTCTCGAGACTAAGCTGTTTGTGCTAGCCCTAAGTTCAGTAGCTCAGTGAAGTGAAGGAGAGCAGGATTTAACGCTTTTTAATTTCACTAGGCCATGCCCTGAAAAACACTAAGGTCTCAGCTCTCAGTGAGGGCAGTGGGAATTGGTGGCACTCAACATCACAAGGAATTCTGAATTCCTTATTTCCTTCTCTCCTCCACAACAAATATTTTTAAATAAGCTGCTATCCCTGCTGAAGCGGGTGGAAAAAGTACATTCCTAAGGCAAGCTTACACAGAAATATTTTAAATCACAACAGCTGTTGACCCCCCATCACTTTTACAGTTTTCTGGTGAAACTTTTAAAATGCCTCTCTTGATAAGGAATAAAAATCTGAGTCACTCTTTGTTCTTGATCCAGAGTAGCAAGTCACTTTTATTTGTCAATAAAGCTATTGCACTCTCAGTGCCTTTTGCTAAAGCTGAGCTGAAGCTTCAATGTGAAGATGTGCCTCTATTTCCAGATTTAATCATGAGTGCTGTAGAAAGAGTCTTCTGTAAAACAAACAAAGCCCATTCATGAGTGTTTTTAAAGTTTCGGTTTTACAGCCCTCCTATGTCATCACTCAGTTGAACAATATAAAAAAACCACAATGCAAGTCAAATAATCCGTGTAATTACCATGTACTTACTTTTATTTCAAGACTAGAGTCCTGTAATTCAAAACTAGACAAACCCCATATTTCTCACTTTGGTGCTTTCTCTCTTTAATTTACCCGGAGAGGAAAGTTTTACAGGGAGAAGTAATAACCTCATTTACTGAACCAAGTAGAAAAAGGACAGGTTGAGAACAACTACTTTCAGTTTCACTTAACTAATTGGACTGAAAGGAAATGATACCATTTAGGAACTGAAAAGCAGAGGGGATTGTTAGCAAAGAAAGAAGTGTTAAGATTCACAGTCTGTCTGGGACAGGGTGAGGAAAGAGACTTACTGCCTATGGATCAGTGCAAGATCAACTGGAGGTATTGTCTGGCATAATTATATCAATGCTTCTACTGAATATGCAATTTTTACTATAGAGAAAAAATAATTTTACTTCTTGTCTTCTGAAACTATGCTTTAAGTCTCCATTCAGTGTTGGAGCAGACAGACCTGGGACAGAACATCTGTTCTGTGAAATCTTTTGTGCTGATCTCTGCTTACAGTAGGGAAGGTACCGCATTGTTCATAGTAGCATTATTTGAGAAGCACAATACATGTTAGTCAGAGTCAAGAGAGTGAAAACATGCTGGCTCTGAAACAATGCTTGCTTAATACAACCTCATGGGAACCCACTGTGTCTTGGAATCTAAAGAGCTTTGTGATATTCTGAGTATTAGCTTTTCTAGACACACTTCCTCTGCAAAATATCCTATTGTTCCTATCAAGCCAACATAGAATAATCTTGAATTATGAATTCTATTCTAAATTTTTGAAATTCTGCAGTACCTTTTTCTCCATGGCTTGATTTTTGTTTCATCCTAGCATTTTGCAAAGATGTCAAACGTAGACATTTGATCTAGAAAAATAAGTAACAGTCATATCAGAGGAGAATTTAACATTATATTCAACACGCAATCATATTCAGTAGGGAGGCAACTGGGCCCCTTTGTTGGGGTGGAAAATTATCTAAAGCTCCACCTCTGATGCAGCTGAGATATAATCATACTATTTGCTTAGCAGGAACAATATCAGCCTTCAGCAAATAAGGACAATTGCTGAAGACTTTCCAGGATTTCAGCTTAAAATTAATGGCTTGAGTCATGGTTATTATTTTCCTAAAACTCAAGCAGACTACAGGCAATGAATCTTGTTTGTGTAGATGTGAGCATAAATAGTCAATGGAATTAACAAATTCCATGCTTTACAGAGAGAGTGTACCTATGGCCAGCATTTCAAGAAGCTATGGAATCCAGAAGTGGGCACCAGGACCCCAGGCAGCATTGAGATAAGTAGTGACTCTGTAAGTATGGCCCTTTGCATGTAGGAGGCCAAGTCCAATGTGTCACTTCTCACCTCATGTTTCTGAAGGGTTGGAAGCGGCAGAAGAATGTTGCAATGGGCACAAGTCACCATCACATCAAAAGACTGGGTGTCTTTAAGAGCTTGAGGTGATGTGGAAAGTCCACCTCTTGTGGGAGAGGGAAAGCCAATTGTTTTGCTCTTTGGGGGTTTAAGCAAGGTTTTGGAAGTCGATGGCTGGCCCTTTTCTTTCCCTTTGGGACGGACATCTTTCCATGCCATTGCATTCTTGGAGCAGGAAGAGGGAGTCAGGGAAGAAGACAACTGTTGTGGATCACTGCTGAGTTTTGAAGTTGACTGGCCAGCAAGAACTTTTGTCATCTCATGGGCTGCACTGCATTTATTCTGTTAAAAGAGAGCATGCATAATGAGGTGAAGATTGGCATTACACCCAACTGTGTGGAACATTGTGATTTGTGACAGACATGAGTCATGGGGAGGGACAGTGGACACCACCTCACAGTGATGCTTCAGCTGAATACTTCGTATCATGTTTGAAACTTCGTATAGTTTGAAAAGCCAAGACACACTGCCCTTTCTTACCTAATATATAGCTTTCCAGAGAAATAACCTGGCTGGAAATTAAGGACAGACCATTCTCTTGTTCAGTTTCAGATGTGCTTACCAGATGTTGGGAGTACTGGTCATCTGGGAATGACTTATTGCACTTCCGACAAAGATTGCCACCAGTACCTTCAGAAGGAAAAAAAAAAATGGAGAGAAACACAGTACTGACACTAGTCATCTAGACAAGCTGCTCAGATCCACTTATGGTCACTGGTTCTAGAGAAACACAGAATGCTGATTCCACTGGCCAAGAAGGAATTAGAGCTGTGACTACGTTTTGCTTTTGGCACCACTCAAAACCAATCCACCATCCCTTCTCGCAAACCTCCAGATATTTGAATTCTACTCCAGCCTGATGTTTTGTGGCACAAGATGCTTCACTCCGACCCTGGCCTAGCTAATTCTGTTGCTAGGGGGTTTTGCTCTCTATAGTTCATTTTGCCAACCACTGCACCTAGTGATGCCGGTTCTTTCCTGGAATCATTGACAGGATTCATGAATTTTTTTGTCTTGACATACTGTGTCCAATACCTTAGGCCTAATAAGGCTCCTCTCAACTTCAAGAAATCAAGGTATGCATCACTGGCTTTATATATGAGTAGGAGGAAATTTTAAATCATATTTTCTCCTGTGCAACAAATAGAAAGAAGAAGAAGTTCACTTATTTTCTGACAGAAGGAATTTCACTTCTAGGATATAAGGGGGGCATAAAGGAACATGGCCACTGAGCTACCAGTCAGTGGAACCACTCTGGCTTTACAATAACCAGCATAATAGAAAGCAACACTTGGCCCTTTCACTGTGATTGGTTAAACAACAATCCCCTCCAGCCTGGATTACTAAGAATTGTAGAGAAGACAGGAGAATTTTCATTGAGATTTAACAGAGTTGACCCAGTCCATGACAATGAGGAATTTTGCTTACCAGTGGGAGAAATAAATGTTGCATTAGTGGATGCTTCACTGGTTTGAAATTTCACATCCTTATGATAGAACAGACCACTGTTCTGACAAATATCTTTGTGTTCATCCTGGTCTCTGTACATGATATATTTGTTACACTCCCAACACCACTCTGTTCGGCTGGCACAGGTATTCAGGTGTTCCTGCAGCTTGTTGAAGGGCATTTCAAGCTCACAGATCTTGCATTTCATTGCTCGTTTGTGGCATTCCTTGGTCTGCACGTGAATAGAGGAAATTGTTGCAAATTTTCTATCGATACTAAAAGAGGGCACTGGATGAGAGCAATGAGTGACTGTTTAAGAATGCCCTCCTTAAGGGGTATCTACACACTCAAATACAGGCTTAGGTATATTAGGAGTTCGCCTATCTAGGCTATCTTTAATTTAGGATGATTTAGGCAATATAAGGCAAAATGGGAATCAGTAGTAGTGAAGATGTTCTGTGTCAGTATAGGTTAGCAACAGAGCACAAGCCCACCCAGAAAATTCCAATACTTCAGCTACCACCACCAGGGGAAGCCTGCTGTCTTCACTGCTTTGGTTCCTTGAAATGGTTAGACTGCAGGTAGCATGGACAGGCTGCTCTCACTTCCCAGCCTCTGCCAATTCTTTTGTGTATCTCCTCCTTAGCTGTTTCATTGACTCTCACTTCGTATAAGCACTCCTTTGGAAAAGCAGGTAATATGAGTGTGGGGGCAGGATGGAAATGTCTTTGAGAAGCCCTCAAGGAACATCAGCTTGAGGTGCTAAGGATGAGAAAGTAATAGATTGTCTCCTGGAACAGACTGTCCCATAACAACTGGATGGGCAACCACCATGGGGTATACTTAGAAGGGGGAAAAGGTATGTCAAAACACTGCAACTGTTGAGAGGTTTAAGTTTCTTCATGGTCCAGGACAGGAGTCAGGGATTTACATGTTTTTGCTGTTGAACCCGTTAGTGTGACTCTTGGTGGCTGGTCAAAGGGGCTAGCCTAGAAGGTAAAAAGTACTGCACTCCAGACTTACTTCATGATGCTCCAACTGGTACTGCTGCATGCTTTGGTGACAAAGATTACATCTGACCTACAAGCAAAACATACAGCAGTTCATTGGGAGCATAGGAGGATGGTTAGTGCTTTCAAATGTCAATACAACTTCAAGCTGCTGAGATGATCTTCCTGTCATTTTCATCCCAATCGTCAACAAGCTGTTGGTGAATTTTTGTTTCTCTGTCAGGCCTGAGCTGTGCTGATTAGATTTTGAGGAAAACAGCTATCTGATGATTCTGCAGGAAGCTGTCATTCTGTGCAAGGATCCAGCTCTCAAAGATGCCCATGTGAAATGCAGTGTGATGTGAAATAAAGACTGTGTATTCAAAATTTTGACTGAGGTTTAACTTAAAAGTATAGGTCTGATATTCAGCTAGTCTAAATTACCATAGCCCCTCTGAAAACATAGGTATGCTAGTTTTCTATAGGTTTGCCATGAGAGCTACTCATGTGTTAAGTAACTGAAATCAACGGAATTGCTAAAACAATAGAATTAGTAAGACAGAATAAAAAGTCATGCCTGTGTATTCATGCTTCAACGTAGTACCTCTAGCTACAGGGTTCTTAATGCTATACTAAAAATGCTATTGCCTCACTATATGAAGAGCTGATAAATTTACTCTGCCATTTCAGTTTTGTTAAAAAAGTGCATTGATGTCATAGCTTTGTACAAGCAAGGTTTATGCCAGATCAGGTACTCTCTGTCTTCCTCTAATCAAATCATTTAACTTGCATGCTCTGGCTAATTCACAAGCACTACAAGCATGTATCCATACCTGATCTGTAGTTTGTATTGCTGAGGAAACTGAGATACCACAGTGGAAGCTTTATTCTCTTAAGCTGAGTGTGCAATAAGATCAAAAGGTACTACTGTAACCAGGCCTGAAGGGTCATATCAGACCCTTACAGATTTTCTGGTCAAACAATTACAGAAGTTCAAATCTAGTTAATATAGAGCACAGTACCATGAACATACTACTTCAGGGCTGGCAGAACTTTTTGCCATTTGCGAGAAAACCCTGAAGAACATGTAGCATTCCTTACCTGCTTGTGTGCTTCTGTTTGATGGTCCTTCATATCCTTTTGGGCAACTGGTTCATCACATTTTGGACAGAGAGTGAGAAACCGCAAGCAGTGGGCCTCATGGAGAGAGAAATTGGCAGCAGACACATCTCGTTTACTGCCGAGCACATAAATGGGAGAGAGGGAAGAGTGAATGAGCTGGTGTGGTAGGTTGACCCTGGCCAGCAGCCAAGTACTCACACAGCTGCTCACTCACCACCACCCCACCACACACACAGTGGGACAGCGGGCGAAAACAGGAAGAATAGAAGTGAAAAAATTTGTAGGTTGAGATAAAGACAGTTTAATACTTGAAGGAAAGAGGTGGGGGAAAAACCAAGTGAAGCAAATGACAACACTCACCACCTCCCACAGGCATACCTATGCCCAACCAGCCTTTGAACAATAGCCACCTTGGAAGCAAAAAAAACCCCCAACACCCCAACACTGTTCTTCTTCTTCTAATGCAGTTTTTATTCCTAAGCATGAGGTTACACAGCATGGAGTATCTCTATCTCTTTGGTCAGTTTGGGTCAGGTGTCCAGGCTGTGTCTCTTCCCAAACTCTTGCTCACCCACAGCTTACTCACTGCAGGGGGCAGAGTGGGGAAAAAGAGAAAACCTTAACAATCTGCAAGCACTGTTCAGCACTGGGTAAGCAATGGAATGGATTTCCTGTGGGAATGTGTCATCTCTGTCACCAGAATTTTTAAGAAATGTTTGGAGGCATCTATCAGAAGTTTTAGGCAAAGTTGGTCTGCCAAGGAGTCTGATCAGTGTGTAGCAACTGCTTTATTCAAAGCATCCCCACCAACCTTTTAGAACATAATGCACAGGCTCTCTTTGTGCAAGGCTAAGCATTGGTTTTCCTTGGTGACTACATAAAATTGAGGCTAAGCTCATGTTTAACCTTTCTAAGTTTGACTTCTTTTTTAATTGCAGTGCCTCACAGTCTTCGTTCATATAATTTGCCCAATGGCCTAGCTAGTTGAGACACACCAAACTACGCTATCCTCATGGCCCCTTTCGGTATTCTATTCTATGAGACATGGCCAATTACCCTGAAAAAACGAATATTTTATCACTTAACTGCAAATACAGAAACAGAAAGAAACATCACCCATGGGAGAAAACTGAGGCAGCTGCTGGGTTTGGCATGGTCCATGCACTGACTCCTCTGCCAGATACTGCAAAATTGCCCACAGTGATATTATGTAAAAAGAGAACATGCAGCATGGGAGAGGGCTATGGAAGAAATCGCTCCACAGCAAAGTAGCAAGAAAGCAGCAACCTGGAAATGTGAAAATGCATACAAAATATTTTTGTTTACTACTCAATGGCTAGTGTACAGCCCTCCTGCCGTGTGGTTCTTCCTCTTCTCCCCGTTACAGGAGACCTAGATAACGTTAAGGAAAATCCTAGAAAACTCTTGAAATCCCCATACTTTGTAGGGGTGGAGAGGAGTAAAGATCTCTTACCAATTTTTGCAGAACCTGCTCTCTTCTGTCATTATTTTTCTTTTTATTCTGCTGGATATCCTTTCTTCTAAGAGCAGAGAGGAAAAAGAAATGAAACTGAAAGCCTCTGTTGTAATAACTCCACCCCAAACAGCTGCTTAGCCAAAAATTCTTTAAAGGAGAAACAGCAGCATTGCCAGGCAAGTATTAGTTTTTAGTGTGAGTTCCACTTACAGGTTAGTTCGCTAGTTCTTAGAGGAATGTCCTGGTTTCAGCTGGGTTAGAGTTAATTTTCTTCCTAGTAGCTGGTATAGTGTTATGCTTTGGATTTTGTATGAGGATAATGTTGATAACACACTGATGTTTTCAGTTGTTGCTAAGTAGCGCTTATCCTAAGTCAAGGATTTTTCAGTTTCCCATGCTCTGCCAGCCAGGTGCACAAGAAGCTGGGAGGGAGCATAGCCAGGACAGCTGACCCGAACTAGCCAAAGGGATATTCCATACCACAGACCATCACACTCAGTATATAAACTGGGGGGAGATGGCCAGGAGGGGCGGATCGCTGCTCGGGCATTGGTCAGCAGGTGGTGAGCAATTGCTTAGTGCATCACTTGTCTTTCCTGGGCTTTATTTCTCTCTCTTTTTGTTATCTTCCTTTTCCCTGATTCTCCTCCCCATCCCACTGGGTGGGGGAGGAGTGAGCGAGTGGCTGCGTGGTGCTTAGTTGCCAGCTAAGGTTAAACCACAACAAGGAACTACAGGGTGTCACTTTCCTTCTTTCCCAAATAAGTTTAATTTACAGTAGCTGGTTTACGCAGCAGGCAAGGTTGCTGCCTGGAGCTGCCCGAAGCAGTCGGGGACAGAGGTGTTCCTGCACCTGCACCTCTGGAGGGGTGGTCACGGTGGTATCCAGCCTCAAAACCCACCTTGGCCTCCCTGGGGCAATGCTGTCCCACTCAGACAAAAACACCCAGCTAGCGGAGAGGAAATGTTTGTCCACCATCACCATGGGGGAGAAACCCAGCAGTGGTCCTCCAGCCTCACTTCACCCAGCAGCTTGGCTGCTCAGCCTTGCCCCAGCAGACTCCCAGACCCCACTGTTTCCCCAGGGACCCTCGGATCGCTTCAGGGTACCTCTGTATGTGCAAGGTGAAATCTCCAGCCTGCATTAATCAGCTTTGCCTTTTCTCCCCAGTGATATTCTGTCATGGTTGGGACTGACCAACAGCACTAGAGGCCCCAGGTGCAGCAGGTCCTGCCTGTCGCTGGACCTCAGCCGGGGGTCATACAGCTCTACATTTTTACATAGGGAACTTCAGAAGAAAGGTAAGTTAGAGATAAAAAGGAACAGAACTTCACGTTTTCATTTCAATGTCAATACCAGTATGTCCAGGATTTTCTGACGGAAGGCCTAGCATTCCTTGTACCTGCTACTACAACTGATCCCTTACAGCAGTATGACGCAAGCGGCTCTTCTCTGATGTTGGTGTGGAACAACGAGATACAGCAGATGCAGAAAATACGAACTGAACTTCTTAGTCAGTAAAACGGGGACAATAATAGTAATTCTTCTACTTTGCAGAGGTATTAGGAAGAATCATTCACTAGTATTTGCATAATGTATTGTAATGCCATACACAACAGATGTCCCAGATGTTACTCAGAAGTTGGTGTGGTTCATTTCCCATCCAAACAAGCCCCTTCTGCCCCCATTTTTCTCTGGGAAAAATAAAAGAAAAAGAAGAAAAAGGAAGCCCAATAAGCCATTATTTAGACCTGGGAATAATGAGTGTTTATCTGGATTTTGTAACACAAATTATGTAATGAACCAGAGAAAAGGCTTTTGAACAAATATGTTAATGAGATGGCAGCTAAGGGAGAGGTTACAGAGTTGCCAATTCCAAATAAAATTTTTTAATGTGATTTTCTTTTGTTCTTTTTTTCTTTTGTAGTCATTAGCCTGCACAGCATTTGAATGTGCTTTGGGGCTTCATGCAAACTGTATGGGAAATACCAATTCTAGGTCAAGAAATCCTGATCAGCAGCACACACTGACTGAGAAAACCCCACTGACTCAAAATTCATAATGAGGGCTTTTATGTAGAAAGTTGTTGGGCACAGAGATTGTACTGAAAGGACTGTTCGTTCAGAGTCTCAAAAGCTTTTCTTGGAAAAATATCAGATGCTCCACTGGGAACTTAGTTGAAAGATACTCCTAAAGCAACACAGTGGACTGGCAGTGGCTGGAAAGTACTGATTGGAGGGAAAACAGAAAGTAATGAAACAGTGATTTTCTCTGAATGCCTGTAATAACTCTTTCAATTTAAATTCTGTGTAAACCTTCCAGTGCATAACATTATTGTACAAGACCTCTTCTAGGCATCTTTTTAAGTCAAGCATCACATAGAGGTAAGTTCTCAGCTGGTTGTTTTTTAAATGTGATTTTCAAAAGCCTGGGTAGAAGACACTTCTTTTTCTGCTAAGTCCTAGAATGTCTCAGGGTCAGTTGTTTTCATTTTTGTTTCTCAGTGTCAAGTATGATAGGTCTTACAGTCCTTGTTTAATATAATTTTGTTAAAACTTCTGTACCTCTGGGTGTTGCATGGAGCCTGCAACATGAAAGAACTTTAAAAAGAATGTGAGGAGAGTTTTTTGTCTTGAGAGGGAATGGCACTTATCTAGGTCAAATGGACTGCTTTAAAACAGGCAAACTGTACTTGTGTGCTTGGACAGCATTTGAATTAGAGGCAGAATATATGTATATCTGTAATTAAATGAATCATCTGCTACCTGTAAAGCCTCCTTGCCACAGACCATTACTATCCAGCAATAACAGGAGTAACTGGGATGATTGGCTTGTAGTGAATAAGATATATCAGAAAAGCATCTTCTTGGGAATGACCTAAACTATACTAAAATCTTTATTTTTCCAATTTTTCCACCTGGACTGATGACCCTGGAATTCCTACCTTCCAAAAGGACTTGATTTCTAGTCCCTTTCTACTAATGCAAACAATGCAGGTCAGCCTTTGTTAACTAGTCTTCAGCAGTGTTCCACTTCAGAGTGGAACTCTTTACAGTGGCTCACATCATTGAATCTGTTAGCTGAAGTGCAAAAGGGAAGATTGCAAGACTCTGTCTGTGGCTTGACAAGGCTGTCAAGCTCATCTATGAATTTACTGTCTCAAAAGGTGCAGCTGTTCCTGTCCCAGCTGTTACTGTTCCCAGCCATAAGTGTCCCAGTCTATTAGGCTGGCTCTAGTGCTCACTGAACACTTCATTGAACTTATTCAGCTCACTAACTCAGCAGAAAAATGTTCTGCTTTCTTTGTCAAGTTAAACTCCAATGAGCCCCAGAGCCACCAGCTGAGAAACAGCAAGAAAGCCAGGGCAGGTCAGTGGCCGTGAGCCATGAGGTGGGCTTGGCTCTGTTACTGCATCATACCCTTGGTTCTTGATATGCTTTAAAATACCTGTGTTTATTAGGGTAGCACAGCAGCAAATGGGAGCAGTGGTATCTAGTAACCAGGGAAAGGGATTCAGGCACAAGAGACCTGATTCAGCTCCTGGTTCCACTTCATGTCACCAGCCAAGCCTAAAGTCTCTTTGTAACACAAAGATTTGAGTTCCTTTGTAAGCTGATTTGAAACTTACTACCAAGAAGAACAAGTGCAGCATATTATTCAATGTTAGGGTATCAAAATTTAGTCCAAAGGCTGCTTCGATCTCCCACTTCTAAATGGTGTCTGCAACAAAAAGCTAATTTTACCTACTGTCTTTAAAGCAGTAGTTAAAGACCCTGAAACCACACATCTCACATACATATTTGTAAATACTGCTCTGGTCTCTGTTATGTTCGGAGCAGTACAGACTGAAGGAAAGGATTCTTTTTTCCTGAAGGCCTGCAGTTAGCGCTCAATTAGCATGAGCTGAATTTCAGGCTGTGGGAGGTTTTTGTTTGAATGCTCTCTTTGAACCATCTAAAACTCCTCCTGCTGGAGGTTTTGCAAGCACGACAGGCTCTCTGCAGCTTCCTTTTGCCCGGCTGTCAGACTAGTTCTGTAAGGCAGCCAAAGCTTTGTCTGCCGCCTTCTTGGCACAGTGAAGAGGAAGCTCATGGGCAAATTATGTGAAAGACCTGCCATTCCTGTAGCACCCTCATATCCAGCCAGTGCCAAATGTATCTGAGTTGTAAGCATAGATTGAGGGAGACCGGGAACAGCTGGAAGACTTGCGAAATCGAACATGCTCCTCTGTGCTTCTCTCTGTTGGTGGATGCTGATCCCTTAGAGAGCAGTGCCTAGCCTTGGCCTGCAGTGTAAACTGCTCTCTTCCCCCATTTCATCCAATCATGCTCTCCCCTTCCTGCATCCTGACTCTGCATTGTACAGCTTTTCCACCTCCTTATCTGAAAGTAGGCATCTTCTCTCTTGTCCTCACTCAGTATTCTTCATCCTGCCCATGTTGCTGCTGTTTGTGATGATATGTGAATATGTGGTTCTAACGTCTGGATTCAGTCAACTTCTTGGCCTCCTGGTTCTTGCAGTAGAGCATGAATAGGCACATGTAAACCTCCAACGGTTTATAAAATAGTGATAGACGTATCTTAAATATGAAGTGTGCAGTGGCAGGATGGCTGGAGCAAGGGAGTAGTAAGGTCAGAATTTACCTTTCAAGATTACAGGTTCAGTTCAGTGCAGGACTTTGTCCTTGCTGCTCTGCAACAGCCAGCTGCTTTGCTTGGGTTTAGCTGAATTCCTAGCAGACTTCCACAGGAACTGTAGTTGGCACTAATTCGATTTCTTCTCAGCAGAGTCAGCACAGACATTTTTCATGAACAAATATTTCACACGCGCTCCAACAAACCAACCTGCTCTCCTCCTGAAGCAAACATCTAGAAAAGGAGCCTACTTTTGCAAAAAAAAAAAAAAGTAAAGAAATGAAAGTTGCTTATTTCCATGGTCCCAGCTTTTGCTTTAGTCAAAGTACTGGGAATGCCTTTCAATTTAGGTTTCTAAACTCAGTTTATCAGTGGTGGTCTTGATTCATGAAAAGATTACAGTTGCTTAGTTTGGGACCTGGGTCCCAGATAAAAACATGCTCAGATAAAGGAGATTCAGACATACTTTCTTTCAAATCTGGACTCAATGTTATTCCTAGAGCTCCCTCTCTCATTCAACCGGTATTGACTAGGCAGCTCCACCAGAAGAAGTGGGAAGTGGGTATTTATCTCTACGGGTGAGGGACTTGCTGGTTTCGATTGACACCTCCCTGTTTTCCTCCTTTGCTCCTTCCTTTCTGATCTATAATCTTGTGCGACGCCTGCACTGTCTTATGCCTGTCCCAAGTCAACTGTTCCTAAGAACCCTAGGGAACACTGTGTTTCTCACATCCCTCCCCTTCTCCTCCCAAGGGTACACCCTTCTGCTTGACAGTTGCTGTATGAACAGCAAAAGTGGGTACTCCACTGTCTTTCAATCTGATTTCCTATTATTCAGGTGCTTGTTCTTTTCCGTGAATCCTTTTTCTGTTTTGTTCCGTATCATAGAATGTACTTTGCATGGCACACTGAAGGCAAGTTTCCAATAATTCTGTACAATAAGGAAATATTGATTCCCTTCGCTGTATTTGACAAAAAAGGATGCTGAGGCATGGACTGTGTAATTGAATTGCCCACAGGAGTCCCTGATCTCATTCCCAGGTACAGCAACCAGGTCTCCTTTCACAGGATTAGTCCATCTAAAGGTATCAACACATGTTCATGGCCTTTCTCTTTATTTTCTCTTTTCTGCACTGCATCTCATTTAAACAAGAAGACAGCAAATCGTATTTGTACTGGTCTATCAAAGTGAACCTTAGTACAACTCCTTTAGAGTTAACTCTTTGCATTTTCTTATTTAAGTGCTTGTCGTCCTTTTTCTTTGTTGACTAGGGACCATTTTTTCATTGGAGACTGGCCACAAGAATGCAAGTTTTAGCCAATTCCCCACTTTCTGCTAGGCTTTGCACTGCTGTGAAGTTTCCTTTGTGTTGGTAAGTTACCCAGAGGGACTGCTGCTAAAGGTTTGAAGATTTGGAATCTGTCCAGATCCGGTTGGCTACTATTTTCCTTAGTGGACATTCACTGCTTTTACAAACAGAACAGTAACATTGGAGTGTCTTGTTTTGAACTTCTGTCACTCAAGTTCCTCTGGTCAGCAGAGGACAAATAGTGCAAGCTGTAGTCAGAGCCACCTCATTACTTGCTGTGAAATCTGAAATTCATTATTTCTGTGAGTAACTGCTTGGTAAGACTGTACTAAGAGGCTGTAGGATCAAAGTATCAAGATATGATTTATGCTGCCTTCAATTTCAGGTGGCTGTTGACATCCCAGAAGCAGAACCTAAAATATCAACAAATTTTTTGTCTTTGGTCTAGTTTTCAGTCCCTCCAGTTGTTCCTTTCTGCCATCTTGATAGTGGTTGCCACCCTTTCAGTAGTGCCATCACTTCTGATTCTGATTCTGTGGCTACATGGTAGACCAAATCACTGACATGAAGGACATTTAAAAAAACCTTTCAAGTTAACCTTTCTGGGTTATTTTTAACCCAGATCGCAGACACACAATCCCTCAAAATAACAGGCAGTGAAAGACAGCCATGCATGCCTGCACAGACCTTTGTTTCGGGGAGACCCGCACTGTGGTTTTAACTCTCCATTTCCCTAAAGGAGCTCAGTCCTTCCTCACCACTGTGTAAATGAGTGAGAGATGATCCTCCCTTGGCATCATCAGCACGTCCTGAAGGTCCAGCACCTGAGAGAAGCCGTGTGTCAGCACTTTGGTCACTGCTTATAATATGCATTATGAGAATCCGTGCTTACCGGCAACTTTCTGTAGGCACTATCAGTGGGGAGATTTTTCTTAAAACATTCTCGCAACTGGTGTGATGGCTTGATACGCAGCCGTTAAGCAGCTTTCCTTGTTCATAGAAGGTCTGCAGAAGCATGAGCACAGAGGTGGACGTAAGGAGCGGGGAAATGCCCCATGTTATGTCCCGGCGCCCACATGACGGAGGGGCCGGCGGATCCTGGCTTGGTCCGGGTCAGGCTGAGGAGATCTCCCGGGCGTCGGAGAAGGGGCTTGCGGACACGGCGTCCTCCTGGGCTGCTGCCGGCCGCCCGTGGGGAGGGAGGGACGTCGCACGGCGGGGCAGGGGCGCTGGGCTGGCGGCAGGCCGGCGGCTCTGCTGCGGCTCGCTCGTTCCTGATCCGTGCCTGCACCGCTACCCGGCCGCCCGGCCCCCCGCCAGGGCGGGAGCGAGCCCGGTGTCCCGCCAGGGCGGGAGCAGCCGGCCCCCCGCCAGGGCGGGAGCGAGCCCGGTGTCCCGCCGGGGCGGGAGCGGCCGGCCTCCCTCCGGGCGCGGGCGGGCCCGGTGTCCCGTCAAGGGCGCGGGCGGGTCGTGTCGCCCCCCGCCATGTCCCTCCCGCCGCGGCCCCGCCGCCCCGTACTTAAGGCGGCAGCGGCGGGCGCGGCTCCTGCTCGCGCCCTGACCGTGTATCCCCACAGAAGATGGCCCCGACGTGCTTGCGGCCCCTGCTGAGGTACCGGTCCTTCGCCATCCTCTTCCTCACGCCGCTGCTGCTGCTGCCGCTGCCGGTCGCCGTGCCGACGCCGGTAAGTGCCTGCGGGGCCCACGCGGGGAACAGAGCCCCCCAGGGCCGGCCCCTGCTACCCCACGGGAGCCGACCCCTCTGCCCCCCCCCGGGTCCGGCCTCTGCTGCCCGAAAGCAGCCCGCCGCCCTCACCCCCAGCCTGGGCCCTGCTGCCCCAGAGCCCCGGTCCCCGCCAGCCGCACAGGGCCCTCTCCAGCCTCGCTGGGCACCCAGCCCGCTTGCCCGCCTCGCGCAGGGCCATGCCGCAGACACCCTGGGCAGCGCTGGCCACCCGGGCCGCCCTCGCCACAGCATCTCCTTCGCCACCCGAGCGGGCAGCGCCCGAGCCCTGTCAAGGCGGTTCCACTCCCCCGCAGTGGACTGAAGCAGATCCTTCCTGCCGCCCCGTCCCTGAGGCGTTTCTGTGCAGCCCAGCTAGCCACCCAGTCCCAGATCCCAGGAACGCGTGTTGCAGGTTTCACTCCCCAGTGGTCTTCAGGCACTGGTGCTAGGCGGCTGAACTTGCAGAAGGAGCTCTGTGCCAGTCGATCTCTCTTCATCCTAGGGGTTGTGCCGCTGCCAGGACCTGGGGCTCCCACAGACCCAACCCATCTTGCAAATTAGATGCAATTCTTTTGGGGCCAAAGATAAATAGGTGCTTAACTGGCCCGCACATTTAGAATTGTGTCTTGCATTACCTAGTAACGATGGCAGTGGAGGCAGTGGACTGAATGACGGGACTTCTGTGTTCTCCAGCTCACTTCGCTGCTGGGGCTCTGAGGTACTTTGAGGAGTGTTGCTGAGTGGCATTCTTCGCCGGTGGTGCGGTCGGAAGCCGTGCATTGTCTGTTATGCGGAGATCGTAACAGGTTTTCAAATGCAATATCCTCCAATTCACATCCATCTTACTCCAGTGATGGTGATGGCACAACTCTTGCTTTCAGTGGAGTTATACCAGCATAAAATTGGAATAACCCAGTGAAGAGTTTGGTCTTCAATGTCTTGTAGTCTTCCTGGCAAAATGTGAAAGCTCAGTTTACAGTCTTTTAGCCTACTAGAGCTTTAGAGGCTATTCTAATGCTAAAACCAGTCCTTCTTCTGAGTGCCCTGTATTGCTCAGTGTATTTTCAAGTACAGGAAAATGTCGTGCACATTTATGAACAAAATTGCCAGCCAGTCTGGTTTACCTGTCTAAGTAATGTCAGCCCTGCCTTTCAGTTGAATGCTGGTGCTTTATAGAAAGAGGAATTCCCGACTGTTAGGCACTACTTTGATCAGTTCTAGGAAAGATAATTTGCCTAAAAAAATAAGTATGTCTTCAGTTTTCCAGTATTTGTAGGAATATTGTGTCATCAGTCTAATCTGGGAAATTACAGCATTTCACAATGGGAGAGTAACACTTGCATCATGACTGCTTTTCCAGCTCTCAGTGAGAAGGCAGGTCACTGTGTTTCTTGTCAACTGTACAGAGACACCAAAGAAACATTCTGTGACTGTTCCCATAAATCACAGGTAGATACAGGTATAGATACAGATATATATTTAATTCCAGATCTTTGGTTGTTTGAATTGGCTGAGGCTGCTGGAGTTAATTTATAAACATGGTTGTATTTTTGAACTTCACATAAATTATTTACTCTCCACTCTACAAAATCAGTGTTTCTTCTGTATTGTGAATTTTACTCACTTAGGGTTGTTTATCTGTCTTTCGTACTGGCAACAGATTAACCACAGTCAGTTCTAGCACTTAGTTACTGTGGCACAGCATAAATTGTATCATGAGCTCACATCATATTTAATAAGGGAAGAGACATAAAGAGGATCTGTCTGATATCTTTTAGTCTCAGAAGAAATATCTTTTTCAAAACTTGTGCTGTAATTAATCTCCTGGAAACCTGAAGAAAAAAAAAATTCAAATAACTTACAAAGGCTTTTTTCTGGCTCTTAAGCTTCTCAAGAAAATGAAGGAAAACACACCCCTATTTATAAATATCACCTTATGGCAATTTTTAAATGTCACTGTAACACCATTTATTTTTGCAATAAAGTCTCATTTGTTGTATTAGAATAAAATCCTATAAACACATACTCTAAATATGAGCAAATTCTGAACTACAGAACACTGACTTAAGCTTTAAAACACTGTTTACTGTTGGCTAATGAATGCTTGCTTCTCCTAACAATTTTGAAAGTACAAACCAAGGAAGGCTGGGTTACAGAAATGCCTGCTCAACAGTATAAAAAGACATGTTACAACATTTCTAATCTAGGGAATCCCCTTAGTAGGTAAGCACAGTATGATTTGGGAAACTACTTAATATCTGTATCGTGCTTAGTTGCCAAAAAAAAAAAAGGTAAGAGAGTTTTACTTTAAGAGTTACTTTAAAAAGTTAGAACTTTTAAATTATTCAGTGATATAGTTTCTGGGCTCAGGTGTGTTACTGGACACACCTCGAAGACTTGTGGATTTCAGACAAGCTAATCATCCACACTGGGAAGTTTGGCCATCCATTTAAAAATAATTAACTCAAAATAGAAATGCCCCAATCTGCAAACACTATTAAAAATTCTTGCCTCCTAGATGTGAAACCTGCTTACCTCAACTGCCAAGAAGTAATTGCACACTGCAAACTGTGTACTTACCTAGTTGTGGAAGGTTTGTTTTTCTCACGCCCTACATTTTGTGGGGGTGCATTACAACAAACACTGTGGTAAAAAAGATCTTTTTATGCAAGTGACTTCAGAACAAGGTTTAAAAGTACAAGTTCAAATCCTCATGTCTCTGCTACCTATTTGAGAATAACTTGCTAAGCTACAGACAATGGAATGTTTGGGCCCGTTATAAGAGCTACCAATCTGTTTCTTATCTTTAAGAATAGTTTTCTGTGCTTAAATGTGTCTTCCATTATGTTGCAGGAGGCCAAATGCGCATATATCATCATCATCATGGCTGTGTACTGGTGTACTGAAGTGATCCCACTGGCTGTTACCTCCCTCATGCCTGTGGTATTTTTCCCTCTGCTTGGAGTTCAGAGCTCTAAATCAGTAAGGAACTTGCTCAATCCAGATCTGATACAGGGATATCTGTTGCTCTGATCCCCCATCAGTATTTAGTAAAAAAGTCTGATAGGAAAGTGCGCCAGTTCTGTGGTGCTGTTTTTGAACATGTTGAGCAGTGTTCAGGGCTCCTGTATGGGAAGATGCTGAACTAAATACACATTTGCCCAAAATGTTAAGGGTGTGGGGCTTGAGGTGGTAGAGGGGAAGGTCCGTTTCTGGACCTGGATCCTGCTGGAGAGCATCCCACTAGTGCCAGCAGCTTGCGTGTTCATAACCCGTCCCATAAGAGAGCAGTGCTGACACATCCTCTGGGAGGTTTCAAAATGCATGGGACAAACTTCTTCTCACAGGATAGACAGCATGATGCCAGCAAGTACACTGTGTCCCCTCTAAAGCTTATTCTGGCTGTTTGTGCTAGGGCTTTTGTCCAAGGGAGAGAGGTTGTACTTAGGTACTATAGACCAGGTTCACTACTGGCCAAGAAGCTGGTAAGGGCAGGTGTGGTTACTAAAGGTGCTGAGAAATCCGTTTTGGAGCTCAGCATTTCTAGTACCTACACAGTGCTTTGAGCCCCTAACAATGTTTCATTTTGTACTTTATTAACTCCTGATCATCCAAAAAGAAGGTTCATGATGTACAAAGAGCCCCTGCACCAGACAGTTCAGCACTTAAACAGGGGTCAAGGGTTCAGGAAACTGGAGGTAGCTCTGAGGCTACAACTGCCCCTTCTGCAGATGTTGGGATGGGGCCTGGTGCAGTAAACAGCTTTGAGAGGATGGAAGGCAAAATGTACTAGTGAAGCTGGCAAGAAGCAACATTGGGGCCCCTGACCTACCTTCTCTGTCTTTCAGGTGTGCTTGCAGTACCTAAATGACACAAACATGCTCTTCGTTGGAGGGCTGATTGTTGCAATTTCTGTTGAACAATGGAATCTTCACAAAAGGATTGCGCTGCGGGTCCTGCTGATTCTTGGGGTGAAACCTGCACTGTAAGAGTATTACATTAGTTCTTCCTTGCCTCTGTCAATTTAGCAGAGGCCTAGGGATGGTGTTTAAAAGTCAGCAGAGAAGGGAACCTTCAAGAACCTTTTTAGCTGCACTTGTACAGAGTTTCCAGAGGTGAAGTCTGGCAGCAGGAACAGTTTATTTGTCCTTTAGCCAAAACAAGCATCTGGCTAAATTCTAGATGCTTGCCATTGGGGACAAAATGATGACAGACTTAATCATGCACAGACTAAGGAGCTAAATGGCTTTCTGGGATTCCTTCAGTGAAGGTGGCAGAGCTGTCCTAGAAGGGAATCTGGCCCTGCTTTGTATTACTGGATACTACACACACCTCTGTCTGGGCTCTGCTCTCTAAATTACAGTGACTACAAAGCCTTCTCCTCTGCCTGTTCCTCTCTTTTCAGCCTCATGCTGGGATTTATGATAGTCACTGCCTTCCTCTCCATGTGGATAAGTAACACAGCCACCACTGCTATGATGGTTCCCATTGTCCAGGCTGTCCTGGATCAAATGGACAACACAGAGTATGATGTGACCATGATGGAACAGGCAACCGGGCAAACAAATACAGTGATTGAGCTGGAAGAAAAGAATGCATCAGATCCCACTTCAGTGCATGGTAAGGGCCTACTCAGCAGTGAGTTGATTCTAATGAACTTGCTATGCTCAGAGCTCCCTCACCTAGAAGGAGTTCTCTGTACCTTTTCCAAGTAAAGAGGATGGTAACCTGACTGAAAATCCCTAAATACATGACATTTAGATTTTACAAAATGGCTTCCAATTTTAGTGGCTGCCATTTTGTTATGCTTAATGCTAGATCCCATGCAGATTGTTATGTTCTTTCCTTCAAGGTGGGGTCATCCTCCCATAGTTTCCCTAGATTTAACTGCCTGCTCAGAGAAGTGAAAAGCTTATCCTGTGGGAAATATCATCCAACCCTGCAGCGTCCCACTTTCTAAATCTTGTGATTATCAGTGGGGTTCCGCTTCTAAGCCATGTAGGAATGTTTGAAAAATTTTGTGCAAATTCAACCTGTTTTGGTTCTGGAGTTATAAATACCTCTTTATTGCCCAGATTGTATGTGGAGGTGGGGAGAAGAAAGAGGAATACTTTAAAAGCTACATCGAAAAGAGAAGCTGGTGTGACTCACAGTAGACAAACTATTCTTTTGAACACTTTAAAGTGTGATCTTACCCTGACTCTTGACTCCACAAGGTCCTTCTCTCAATGCTGTGGTTCTGCAGTAGCTTTCACCCAATTTGAACCATGCGCACAAACTCAGTCCCTCTGATTTCACTGCTCTGCTGTGCTGTTACAGAGGGCTATATTATTAAATACCATTAAAGATCAGATCTGTGGTGCCTTTCTTTTTCAGAGGAGGAAGGATTGTCTTGGGGATTTTCATAGAGATGTGATTTCACTGAATTAGCAAGTTGATCTGCCATGATTCTCTGTGTGACTGTGTGCAAGAACGAGTGCAAATGTTGGTAGTGCATACAGTGTGCCACATTTCAAGCCTTCTGCCTGAGACACACCATGCACATTTTCTGGCTTACATGTCCATGGAAGACACAGTGTAGAAGAAGGGTGTTTATGTGTGCCAGACACTGCTCTGTTATGAGATTGATTCATAACTGCTGTATTTCTTTGGACCTTGGAGGTATAGTTTAGATACAACCGTGATCTCTGCTTTTTGGTTGCTTCATTTCTTACCTCACTTGTGAAGGGAGAATGCACTATGATTGTGCAAAGCTCAGACACCATGTTTATGTAAGATGTGCAAGCCCTCAAGGTTGCCAGTTGGTCACAGAGTGCTCTGTAAAGTTGCTCATTTCTAGCTTCCAAACAATTGTACTAAAGGTAAGTTTTCATATTTGCAAATGCTCTTTTTAGTGTTGATTCTTGACTCCCCAAATCAGACTTCTGCTCTAAGACCAGTAATAATTTGATGGTTTTCTGTCCACTTAGAAGGATCTGCTTGGCTTTGCTGACTAATTTATTTTAATGTGTAGTGAGGGTAAAAAATGTGTGCAGAAAATACCCTTTGCTATTGTTGAGTTGGTTGTAATTGCCGTAAATTCATTGTCCTGCTCCATTAGTCCAGTCAGACTTCAAGATTAGACTCTGAACCTCAGAAAACAATGGACACAGCAGCAAAATTTCACAGCTGATGTAAACTGACATAACATATTGATCTTAATAGTTATGCCAGGCAAGATTTTGGTTTTGGGTGGGTTTTTTTCTGCCCATATTCACAGCTGTTAAAGCTAGTTGGGTTCTTACTGTGGTATTGGAATGGTTCCAGTGACTACAATATCTGGCTGGTGGTAAGCCTCTCTGTGAAACAGGGAATTACTGCTGAGAGACTGCGGCACTGATATGGACAACAGCATCCTTGGATCATGTAGACCCAGACTGTCAACCTCTCTCTTCAGCTCCTCATGAACATGAGTCCAAAGTATTTAGGGACATATCTGTGTTTTTTTGAATTAAAATAAATGGCATACGCAAACTGGAAGCACTGAGCCTGCAGACTCTGTCATGAACTCTCTGCCTCCCTAACTTGACCTGAGGCAAGCTGTGTTCTTTGTGTCTAGTCATAAGCAATGGACAAGTCCCTGATGACCCCAGATCTTCTGAGGAAAAGAAAATGAGGAAGCGTATATGTAAGGGAATGACACTTTGTGTATGCTATGCTGCCAGCATTGGAGGGACTGCAACACTCACTGGAACAGGACCAAACATGGTATTGAAAGGCCAGATGAATCAGTGAGTCATTCTTGCTTTTTCTTTTACTTATACTATCTTACTGTTTCTGTGACCAACCAACTAGTCTTAGGTCACAGTTTCAGTTGCAAACTGTAAGCAATAACCAATCAATGAATTGAGGGTGAGGAATGTGTACGAAGTGATGGGCCTCATTTTTCTGCTTCAGCCTTTTTTTGGGCAGCTATGTGCTGGTATTATAGGTCTCCTGAGAAACTTGGAAGTACTTGCTGGTAATTGGCAGACAGCTGGTTGATCATGAGATACTGGTTCTTCTGCCTCCTCTTTTATGCAGCATATCAGCAGAGGAACTGCAGTGAAGAGCATCGGAAGAATGTATGATTAATTCTTCTCATAAGCACACTGAAGAGCATGAAAAATAGCTTAGCCTCTCCTATAATATTATTCTTCCATGCTGTAGCTGTGGAAACTGTGCAGATACTGTTGTAAAGGAAAGGACTTATCCACAAAATACTCTCTTTGCTAAACTGAGTTTGGGAATTGATTTAAATGCAACCTGATCAACACTGAAAATATTGCAGACTCTACAACAGTCTCTCAAGATTGGTTCCTTCTGTTGGGAGTACTTCAGCCTCAGCTGCCACATTACCTGTTGGTTTTAATACCCAGCTGGAAATTTGCTATTGATATTTTTCCTCCAGTCATTATTGGTGGATGCAGGGAAGAACAAAAATTGCTGCTCTTAAAACACTGCCTTCATTCTTTTAAGCCAACTAGCAACTTTGTCTTTGATTGAAGTGAGCAGAAGTGCAGCTATTAATTTCAGGAAAGACAGTTCTTGCTCTCTTATTAGAATGCATGGGGAGAAAGAAAGAACATCCCATCTTGGAATAAATGAGCAGGCATGTTGGAAGTGAAAGGTACCTAGAATGTGTGGGAGATCTTTCAGCAGCACTTGCCTTACTGAGACCTAAAATATCAACATGAGCTCCTATATGAGCTCTTATATGCCTTAAAATAACATACAGGAAAAACTGAAGATCACTTAAGTTCTGCTCTGAAATCCAGGCTGCCTTCCTATTGACTTCAGTTAGGCTATGGATGTTTGCCTATGAATACTTGTAATGGTTGTCCTAGATTTACATGTATAATTGTCACTATTAGCACATATTTAAGGCAGAGTAGGTTACTAAATGTTTTGACATTCATACAGAAAGCTTTTTTCTTTTCTTTTCAGGTTATACCCTAACAATAATGATATTGTGAATTTTGCTTCCTGGTTTGGGTTTGCTTTCCCAAACATGATTTTGATGTTGGTACTAGCTTGGCTTTGGTTACAGTGCTCCTTCATGGGACTCAAGTGAGTATTTAACTACATGATATTGTGTAAGCCCCTCAGCTAATGCAGATCAGCTTACTAAAAAATCTGGATAAAACAAATGCACTGACAAGTTATTAATTTTGTAGCAAAGAGCAGTTCCCTTTCACAGCAACTTTTGAGGTCTGGAAACCTTTTGTGTTCATGGGAGTTGCACTAAGGCAAAAGCTTTATACATTCTTAATGTTCAGACAGAATTGCCTTTTTATTTTTCAATTTCACATCTGTGAATTTCAATCCTAGGAGAGCCAGCATATCTGTTTTGCTACCCTTGATTCAAAACTGAGTTTTTCATCTCAGGTTGCTCCAAATTGGACAGAGACTTACATCCATTCATAGACCCCATTCTTCTGTGAGAGCTGGCATGTCCCCATGAAATACTTTGACACTGTTGTAATTTCTTTGTTCCTGGCCTCTGCTGTAGTCTGTGTCTGTCCCCAGGAGTGACAGTTTCAGAGTAGCAAGCATGTTAAATCCCTCTGGTATGTTAATACTTACAGTACGTTCTCCCTTTTTCTTAAAGCTTTAAAAAAAGCTGGGGCTGTGGGACAGAAAGAACTGCTAAAGAAAAAGCTGCATACAACGTGCTGAAGGCAGAAATGAAGAAATTGGGCCCCATCTCTTATGCTGAATTCAATGTCCTCTTAATGTTTGTTTTGCTGGTTCTCTTGTGGTTTTCCAGACACCCAGGCTTTGTAAAAGGCTGGGCCACCAGGCTCTTCCCAGAAGGAGAAAAGTAAGTTTTTAGTTTTTTTTTCATCCTGTACCCTCTTGGTTGTGAATCAGATTCCCTTGCTCTTTCATTCCCTTTTGAGTGCAGGGTCATTCATTCCACCCTTATCTGAATTCACATGTTTGCTGGGACTGATCCTATCGCTTGTGTGTAAGATCACCAGTGGATCTATTGTTTGACAGTTTGTACTGCAATGAAGTCTGGAGACTGGGACTTGGAGCAAGCTGAACCTCCTGAAGAAAGAGAAAATTCTGTAATGCTGGTCTCAGTCACACTGATGTACACATTAGTATTTTGTTTGTATGAGCACCAATCCATTGCGGTGTCATTTGAATATTTGGTAATATCACCTCTAAACAATAGCTTAGAACTCACTGGGAAGTTGATTTGGTGCTTTGAATGGCTTCTTTGCACAATGTCTGTGGCATATTAAGAACATAAAATGCATGATGGGACTATCCTTCAGGCTATTTCTTTACACATCTTTCTTTGAGATACAACTTGAATCTTGGCTTCACCATGGAGAAGGAACCCTGCTTCCAGGAGCTGTTGTCATCTGTGACTCTGGTTATTAATGTGTATTGTAGCTAGTTTCTTTTATTACTGCATTTGTGTTGTGGCAGGTCTGAGAGACCTCAGTCATGAACTAATGACCCATTTTGCTAATGTACAAGCCCCAAACAGGATGACAAAGAGCAATGACTGCAATGCTGGAAGGCAGCCATCTTCTAGGATAAAGATGTTTATTTTCTAAGCTATATTCTCTTTTCTTCTTTAGGTATATCACTGATTCTGCTCCTGCTGTGTTTATTGCCCTGCTACTGTTTATCCTTCCTGCTAATAAACCCAAATTCATAGGCTGGAATCCAAGCATGTCTGACCCTGAACAGACTGAAGAAGGTATTTAAAAGAGGAATTGTAACATTGTGAAACAGTTAGCCACCTCCAGCTAACATGGCAGAAACATATACTGGATTTGCATGCAGTTCTTCAGGGTAGCTCACCCCCCCTCACTTCTTGGGCAGGGCTGGGGCACAGTACCTGCTCATGTGTTTTACCCTTAGCCTGTGCAGCCTGTTAGGTCTTTCCCTAATATCTTCTAGAAAAGGAGGCAAAATGTCTTCATTCTCCTAAAACATGTTCTGCTTTTCATTTCTCACTTCAGATATAAAAAAGCCATTTTTATCAGCCCCGCTGCTAGACTGGAATGTGGTTCAGAGGAAGATGCCCTGGAGCATTGTGCTGCTGCTGGGAGGAGGTTTTGCTTTGGCTGATGCAAGCGCAGTATGTCCTGACATCTGTTTTTCTCTGTCTCAAAGGCGAACTTCCCTGGTTTGTTATCTAGTCCTGTATTACTGGGCATGCACCCAAAGCCAAACCCAGTAGAGATGTTCAGATCTGGTGGCAGATCCAAATTAGCAAAAACTGGGAGGAGACCTGAATGTTTGTGCCTCTTTTTCAGGAATTTATATGCTCTGACCAAATTTCTTCAATTTATCTTACCTCTTGGAGGCTGCTGAGTAGTTTGGGATCTTCACTGGCTGGACAGACCAGAAAAGCAGCCTTTCTTATTTCTGTTATCTTCCCGATCCCAGCCCTGTCTAGAAAAATAGAAGTATAGATAACACTTGTAAGATTTTCAGAACCATTTGAGGTTTGTTTAAAGGATATATATCTTCAGATTTAAACCAAACCACTACTGAAGTGGTCAGGAGGAAAATCATTGTGGTTAGATATCTTCCAAAATTGTGTACAGTAGGGTTTCTTGAACTTCTTGTCAGTGGCTGTTGCCACGCACTGTACTGCATTCCATAAGCCCATGGTTTGATCCTCTGTTCATAAATACACAGAAAAGGCAGCTAAATTCCCAAAACAGGAAAGAATCTTGAGGTGAACCGTATTGCTTCCTTCATCACTGCTAAGATGCATCTAAATCAAAGCAAGCCTTAGCTATCAACAGTGCCATGCTTTGGGGAAATTCATATTCAGATCTAAGTTTTGCGGCTAGGTAGTTTTAAACCATGGGGCAAATTAAAGCTCTAGGGCTTTACATTCATCTACATACATCACACATACATTATTAAAGCTCCAGAGCATTAGAAGCCATCAAGTCAAAGGTTTTGTAAGCTGTTTGAGTCAATCACTGCCTATGTTCCTATGATAGAGCATTCATACAGCATCAGCATCTTCGGAAACCTTTGAAAAACATGCCAGGTAACTTCTGAGTGATACATTAAGCATTTGCAATCATCTCAGCAATAATTGTTTCTGTTTAGCAAAAACCCATAATTTTGTAACCAAAGTGTGAGCAAGTATTTGAGTTCCAGAAAAATCAGGAAAGTGGGACTCAGTATTATGTCTAGTTGGCAAGGAATTTCTTTTAGTGTTTGTGACAGATCATTGTACTTTCCCGGATGGTATTTATATAATTCAGGAGTCATTTAGCATTATTTGGTAGAAATGTTACACATGACAAGTTCCCTGTTCATGAGCTAGGGGTTCTAAGCCTCACTAAACCCCACCTTTTTTTCTTGTCAGAACTCTGGGCTCTCAGCTTGGCTGGGTCACCAAATGACTCCACTAGGATCTATCCCACCATGGGCCATTGCAACAGTACTTTCACTTATTATAGCTGTCTTCACCGAATGCACCAGTAATGTTGCCACAGCCACCCTCTTCCTACCTGTCTTTTCATCCATGGTAAGATTACTTCCATCCTGTTATCCTATCAACTGTGATATCAGAGTTAAACTGACAGTCTCTAGTGGCAAAGCAATATCGTAGTTATTGCCTTGAAAGTTGCTCTGATGTTAATCTGAAAGCCAGTCTGAAAGAGTCCATCTGACAGTATTCCATAATGGCTAGTGATTTTAGCTGGTGTTCACTGCTATGTTTGTAGCATCATATGTAGATAGAAAGGGGGAATGCAAACTTTCTCCTATCTGCCCTACCTATATGCCTGAAGTCTGAGAACCAGCTTCTTGGGGGAAGAAGCTAATTCAGGATGCCTATCCCATGGCACCCTCACTGGAAAGGAAGCCAGTTCAAGCCTTCTGTAAGGTGTGTCACTTGGCCCTGGAGAAAGTGAAGTGAGAGTCACTTTTTTAACACAGATCAACAAACATCAGTTACTTCTGGTCATTTTGTATTTGAACCATCAACTCAGAACTGGAAAAACACACACACAGAAAATCCAAACCAAAACAAAATCCAGCACTTCGTATTCATCCCTTGAATGGTTCCTTCATCTTCATGGTTTTATGCTAGAATACAGAAGGTAGTAGGCCTGACTGTTAGAAATGTGTCATTTTCCATAGGAAGCCAGAACAATTTTAAAACTTATGGAGGAAAACCTGGTAAGTTTTGCTGCCTTTTCTGAGCAGAATTGAATTTGTAGCATAAAGGAAAAAAATAGGTTACTTTGTTCTTTAATTTGGAAAGTACAACCGCTTTATTCTACACCATTTCATCAAAGTAAAATTATCCCAGTCAAGGTGCTGAGCTATTAGTGACTTAAATTGGCACTTAAGTTTTGAGTCCCACAGAGTTTATGTAACATCTAAGAGTGTACTCCATGTGCCTAGTAATTATAGTCCCATCCCTGTGTTACCCTGGCAAAAGTGTGGTCTGAGGTCAAAGAAAAGATTGTTGGATAAATTTGACCAGAACTCCAAATTATACCATAGAGCAAAACAAACAACAAGAAAGAATCAAGCATTGTTTTTAAGTATTGTGGGACAGGAAACAAGAGAAAAGTTATCTTTAACCACGTGTGGATTTCAGAATAAAATGCTTGTAAATTACTCTGGTGATATAATACCAGGAAACAAAATGAGCCTGTGTGTCTCAGTGGTCTGGGAAATGTTCTTAATGCTTTTCTTTTGGAACACTTCCAGTGTAATATTCTCTCCATTTCATTGCAGGCTGCATCTGTCAAGATCCATCCTTTGTATGTTATGCTGCCTGGTACTCTCAGTGCTTCCTTTGCCTTCATGCTACCTGTTGCAACACCACCAAATGCAATAGTGTTTTCCTATGGCCACATCCGTGTTTTGGATATGGTAAGATGATTGCCTGGTCTCTTATCTGAAGCTCTCCATTTCCTTTATCCTGCAATATGGTGAGAGTTTAATTTTCTTAGCCAAGTATTTCCAAAGTACCAGGAAGCTCTTATGGGCTGTAACTACGACCCTATGTCCCTTTCTTATGCAGTGTTAATATTGCAATAAAGATTTGCATCTCTGAAGTAACAGTACCTTTCTCACAGGCTTTGGCAGACATGCAGCCCAGCCCAATTGAAATTAAAAACTGACAAGTCGTAAGTCTCTTAAACACTGAAAGGTTAAAATGCAGTCAGTGCTTTCCAGTCTTCTGGGGCTTTGGCGAGTGTAGCTGAAGCCTTGTTTCCACTGGAGCTGAAAGCAGAAGGTAGCAATCAGTTGCCCTAGGCTCTGGTCCTCTGATTGCCTGCCAGACCACACAGTGCCAGGTTCTGTGCCGAACACCCAAACTTTATCAGTTTTCTAACTGGAGACTTGAAGGGAGCAGAAGCTATTCTTTAACTAATAAGAGGAACTTGTACATGCCTTAAAGCTCCTAGACTAGTTATATAGCAAAATGTTCAAAGGCTTTGCACAGTGTGTTCCGTGGTATTTCCACCTAAGCAAGAACATAGGGCAGTGGGTACAATGGCTATTTCTGTGATTTATTTGACTGTCTTTCTTGTTTGTGTACAGATAGGCCTTGCTCCAATTTGCTGTGCTGGTGTTTGGTTATTGTTGTTGGTTTGGACTTTTGTCCTCACAGGTTAGATCTGGCATAGTAATGAACATCATTGGAGTCTTCTGTGTCACGCTGGCCATCAACACATGGGGAAGACCTATGTTTGAGCTGGACACATTCCCAACCTGGGCAAACAGCACAACTAACCAGTGAGCAGTGAAGAATTCACATGTTAAACAAGGAAAGGACCCTTAATACTACTCCCTGTTGCCCAAAGCCCTATATAGAGTCTCATCACCACTTCAGATCCAATGTCAGGTGTTTGCTGCCTTCCAGGAGTCACACATCAGTTCAGGCATGAACCAACTCAAATTTATTCCGGTCGTGCTGGAGCCAAAAGTGCTGTTTAATTACATAACCCTAAGGATCATGTGTCTGGATCATAAGTATGATCAAGTGATCCATTGTACCTCCAGTCAAGGTCAAGATTTAGAATTTATTGAACTTTATTAAAGAGAGGGCAGGCTGTTGTATAAAATGGTTTGAACTATAGTATCACTGGTATGTACTTGTAAATCATTAGCATTGAACAGTGCACTCAGGCAGGGGCTGAAAATTCATGAACTGTTACTTATATCCACAAGTCAGCAGCTGTACAGAGAAATCCCTGTTGTCACTTGTCTAGTGAAAGAAGGAGTATGTTATGTTATGTTATGCTATGCTATGCTATGCTATGCTATGCTATGTTACATTTTGTTATGTTATGTTATGTTATGTTATGTTATGTTATGTTATGTTTTAGTCAGGCCTCAACCATGTGGTGGAGTCCTTCCAAGTCAACATCCAACCCATTTTCCATAGCCTTGTTTTCACTCCCAAATCTCACTGCATTTAGACACCCTTATTGAGAGTTGAGATGACATAATTCCATGCTGGTCATGATTCAGCTGATGTCTTGGGCAATGATGAGTTAAGGCTGGCTTTGTGTTTCTTGCACTGTGGCACTGGCAGAGCCAGGAGCCTTTCCCTCTCTTGGTCACAGGATGCGGTTTCACATGCCAACCAGTGTTTTGTTAGCGCCCGCCTGGAAATGACCAGTGGCCTATAGGACTTCACACCTATTGTGAAAGTTCCTGGATTAGACCCTGATGTGCCTTATTAATTAACTGGAATTTTGGACTGGAGACAAGGCATGAGAAAGGCTCTAATTAAAGGCCTTGTAAAAATTTAGGGGCTCAGGTATTAGGGCTTGTGCTGGCTGACAGCAACGGGAGTTGTCTTGTGTACTTTGGAATTCAGGTCCTGTGAGAAAAGTGTTTTGTAGCACTTACGTAATTTCTGAAGCAGAAGTGGTCTACAGAAGGATTGGTGTTGGACTAGGTGTATTTTGTCAGTGGTATGTGGATGCTTTTCATTTAGCCCTGGAGATGAAATTGGGTGGGAGGTAAGGCAGTGTGTTACAGTGGAGACGTCTGTGGGCATGACATGAGTTCTGCTCCCAGACTTGCTGTGCAGCCTCACGCAAGTCAGTTCACCTCTTTTTGCCTCAGTTTCCCCTCCTGAAGAAGATGTCATGGTACCTATCTACCTCACAAGGGTGTTGTGAGGACATGAGGGTCAAATTCTGCACCCATGATGATTTCCCATTTCAGGATAAGGGGTGCAAGGTAGAAGTTATAGAATCACAGAATCATAGAATTCTGGCCAGAGAATTCTTGCCAGAAGACCTGGCCTCTAGCATAGTAGTGTGTGTAGGATATTTAATAGTTTTGTTATTAACGTGACTGTTCTTTATAGAACTGGAAAAATACTCACATTTTTGTCTTTAAAAGTGAGGAAAGTATTTATCCACAAAATGACAAGGTGCTTTTCTGAGCAGAAAACTACTTCAAGAATGATTTTATTTTTGTGCCTTTATCTTCTTTGCTCTTTCAAGGTGCCGGGCACCATAAACTTTCCGCTGACTGTTGTTCCCAGGTGCTTCCAGTGGCACCCTGTCTACTGAGCTAGCTGCATGTGGTGCAGGCTCGTACCTCTTCCATGGAATGGTGGAGCATGTGGATAAACACTGTTCCACTTGCAGAGTCTGTCTAAGGAAGAGGCCTGTTCTGGTGCCAAGAAGTGGCTTGGTCACGGGCATTTGTCACCACCTGAAGCTTATCACAGTATTTGTTTGAAGAAATTGAAACCAGGAACAGTTAAGCACCTTCTGTGCTTTGGCAGTCACCCCTTAATGCTGATTTGTATCTGTAGGTATCTAAATGCATTTGAGAAAGGGACTTTTCCTGCCTTCTGATGGGCTTCACAGTATGAGCACATTTCACTGCTGCCAGGTAATTCACGGTGCTTGCTCTTCACTATTGCAAATAACATACAGTGGATCTTGCATGGGTGGGTAACACTGAGCTTGCCTGTCTCAATTCATGCAGATGAAAACTCCTCTAAAACCACTTTCAGCTAAAAGCCGTAAGACAGACACTTCCCTCTCCCATTTGCAGAAAGGAATGTTCTGAAAGTTTCTTGAAGGGGAGAAAGTGCCCTCATCTCAACTAGGAAGAGCTTCCTCTGTTGCTGTGCAAGTAGAAAACAAATGTTATTTTCATCAGTGGTCACACAGGATGATTTATTGACAGGAGCACCAGGGCAGGGGGAATATACACATGGGGTAATAAAGAATGCTGGTTTTATTATAACTGTGGTCTATTTGATGTGTCACCTCTCTGGCCTGTTAATATAAAATGTTTCTTTCTGAGACACTTTTATGACATCCTGTGATTGATTTGTATTTAATTTAAATGGGAGAGTTGCAGAATTAGAGCCTGCCAAATAAAAAAATTACTAGAACTGTCTCCTCTCTGGCATGGATTGTTTCCTTTGCAACACAGTGGACTGCTTGTTTCTACATTAGCTTCCACTGTAGCATGGTATTGCTCCATTAAGATCCAGGATGGTACACACCATAGAGAATCAGTACAAAGCAGAGATTTGCCTACTGCTTTAAGTACCTTCAGACCTATATATCAATGGTTCCTTCTCTTTCCTCAGCTAAGTGATAACTCAAGTTTCCATCTTTGAAAATGCTCAGGTGGGACCAAATCAGGTGGCATACCCTACAAGCTGTCTCATTCATTTCAGAGTAAAAGATTTTAGGAATCTAAGAAACACAACTAGTTTTTAAGAATTTATCTTATCTTGTACAAACTCTCTGGTATAAAAGGCACAAACAGGCTTTTTTTCAGCATCAAGCGTGCATGTCGTCCTGTTCCAGTGTCCTAAGTAAACATATGTGTTATTTACAATGGGTAATGCAAGGACAATTGCTTTGTTACTGGAGCTCGGTTACAACCCCTTCCAGCATTGCAGGATAAGTATCGTGATAGACTCTTGTCTTGCATGGCATTTATTTTGCTTCTCATCAAAGGGTTTTTGTTTTAGGTGTAAAAGTTGTGATGGTCCTAAGGTAGTGGCATAAAGGAATCCCTGTGTCCCCCACTTCAAAACATGCACCACCGGCGCCAACAGAGAACACGGGAGGATCTTCAGTGTGGACTTTGTCAGGACAGGTTACTCAGCCTCACTGAAGTAGCAAACAGTTCCTATTTTATCGTATGTGGGCAGAGTGTGATTCCTAGTGGTTAATGGCTATGTCAGCTGTCCAGCTGGCATAACAGCAGGCAGTGCTGCCTGTAAGGAGCTAAATTAATGCTTTCCTATTATCTGTTCACTCTCTATAGAATGACTTTGACTTTTCCTTTCTTCTCTCAGAATACAAAGTTGCTAACACTGTTTCTGCAAATGTTGAATGTCTCAAACCTGCAGAATCATGATATGGGCTGCTATTATACAGGGTATGTTCCTGCTAGTTCATGTATCCGTGTGCAGACTCATTCCCACGAAGGACTGGCTGTTTGGGAATGGTTACGTATGTGTGAATGAGTTAATGAATGACCAAACTACAGGAAAGCATACAAAGGGAGGACAAAGGTATTTCCTGCCTTTGTGTTGAACATCCAGATCTGTGGAAGAGAGAAGAAAAAACTTTCAGCATTCTCTATATGATCTAGAAGTCACCAAGCTGAAAAAAGCACCCAGACAGAAATAGACTCAAGCTTAATGTGGTTGTAAAAGTCATCCCCTTTTCTCTTAAGTACACGTATGTTCTTCTTTGGCCTACTGCAGAGATCCTGAGCCCTAAGTTTGAAGTAGGGCTATGTTATGCAGGTCACCTCTTTGGTTGGTGTCATCCACTGAATTCAGAGTAGCAGGTGGTTTATTCCAGCTGAGTTCTGATCTCAGTTGAACTCAGTCTTTGGTTTATTCAGACTTTGTTTTCCACCTCAGGTATGTTACCACTTGAAAGAGCAATAACCTGGCTGTAGCCAAAAAAACATTTGCTGACAATGTGTTGGAATTGGACAATTGGTGAAAATCAGCCCAGAAAAAAAATAGATCACTGAATCAGTCATAGCCAAAATCCAGCAGTGATTCCTTAACACAAAAGCACCTCTTCCTTTTTAGTAATGACATACCGTATACATTTTTACATACTTCACATCTTTTTTTTCCTAAATATCTGTGCTAAATATGGAAAGAGGTGGGTGTTAATGAATCCTGAACACTTAGATCAAGTGACAGATAGTTTTCACAATGTCTTCCCAGTCTGGGTGAATAAACATGTGGCTTTACCACAGTGCTCAGTCTGATTGTGTCACTGTGAGGTCTCCAACACTTTTGTGTATTGCAGCAGGATCCCAGCAGCCCATTGCTGGACACTCCCTAGGCTTGGCATTTGTCTGCATGTTTTAATGGCAGGATGCTGGTTTTCCTCTGTCCCGAAGAGCCATGCCAGTGGCAGCTCTTCTGCATCAGATCAGACCTTCACTTTCATGTATCTTTGCTGGACCCTTTGTGAGGAGTCTGTGCTATAAAGAGGACTCTGCCATGCACCACAGACTGCATCTGCTTTGCAAGACATAACTGAAGAAGATGTTCCTGTCCTTGAGCAGAGCACTAAATCTCCCTGGGCCTGATGATCTTACACAGTTGTCAACTCCACAGAAGTATTTGCAGAATACAACAACTTGATAGTGCCAATTGCTACAGGTGAATATTAATGACAAAACCAGCACAATGAATAATAATGTTGTTATCCAAAGCCTAAAAATAGTGTCTTAGGAAACCTAGTCTCATAACATAGTTTCATTTAAATAACTGTGGTAGAGAAGGGGAGAAATTTGTAAAAAAATTGTATTGTAGAGGAGGGGGCTAGTTTTACTGTTTTATTCATTACTAAGATTCATTCTTTACTAAGATTTTGATTCTAACATTTCCTGTATAACTCTGTGGCTGTCCGATTAGAGTTATTACAGATAGATTTTATACCTCCTCAGGTCTTGCTTGATATCCTGCGAAGATTTTTCACCTGCAAAACTGGCAGGAGGCTTTTTCATGTACCACCTTCTGGACAGCTATTAAAATCCAGCTTCTGCTATCAACAGAAGACTCAGTGAAGGAAAAAAGAAAGTTCCTAGAAGGTTGATAAGCATTTTTTGAAGACTTGTATCTACATATTGGTTACCTAAAGATTGCTTACAGATTTTCCGGACTCAGCATTTTACACCACTGTCTTGTAGCTAATAAACAACAACATGAAATAACCCTTTATTGTACTCTGGTGATATAGTCTGTGAGAGTTTCTTTTTTTTTTGTTTGTACCTATAATTGTTTTGTTTTAATGGTCAACCATCCCCTTTATTTTTCAGACTGAGGTCTATTGAAATCCTCATATCTAGGAGGTCTTCAGTAGGGTTGCACTGACTCCACCCAGCTGACAATCATTGTGTTTGGGCTACTAAGGTGAACTGCTTTTCTGATGCCAGCAAGTTCTGTGTGTGCTATGCTTTGCTTATACATTTATACATATATGTATGTATACATATTATATATGTAATATACACATATATAGAGAGTGGGAGGAAGTTCTGAGTGTTTCATGTGAGTCTAGGTTGCTTAAGAGTAAGTGTATAAATTAGTCTGGGAAACTGTGTGAAGAGACTTTTGAAAGTATACATATTAAAGGGAGATAGTGTGAACGTAAAGCAAAAAGCCAGAAACTGGTTTATTAAGGCTTTTTTTGGACTCTACTTGAACTATAAACAAGTTGCTTAACTTTTCTGTTTCAGTCTGAAATGTTGTATTTCATGCTTATCAACCTGTAAAACTAGTTAGAAATATGTCCTGCTAATTCATGCATGAAGACAAAAATTAAATGATTTGCCTAACTAATGAATAATGTTGCTAAACTACGTTGCTAACTATGTTGCTAACGTCTGTCATTTCAATCAAATTGTATGAAATTTGCTGTGATTCTTGAAGTTCTACCTCTTTGAGTCATGTAGGAATCCCAACTTTTCTTGGAAAAGCAATAAGGAAGCCTAAAGCTGTGACAGGATGGGAGGAAAGTCTTTGAATATCAACTCTAAAGCCTCAAAACCCAGAAGATAATAGGAACTCACTGTTTCAGTTTTGAATTACTTAGTTTTGAATGCAGACTTGCAATTTTGAGGGCTTGGCTTGTGATTTTGTGCAGCAATTTGCAGTGCAAAGCAATACAGAGTCCATGCTGATAGAATGTGGCATTTCTTGTCTATTACGTGTATTGTTTCCTGCTTTTCCCCTTGTTAAATTCCTATGCCATTTGTTGTACTTGCACATGAATATAAGCCTAAAAAGTAAACTATATTTATCAACAGGCAGTTCCTTTATCTTTTTGTAGTAGACTTCTCTCAGATGCTTTGTTATTTAATCTGTGGTTTAGCATTCCAGTGTAGTAACTGTGAACTCGATATGCTGAAAATAATATCTATCACGTGCTTTTGCATGGCTAGTTAATACCTGTAGCTTTTCATGGTGAAGGAAAATGTGCTTCTTCCAGAGGGAAATTCTAAGGAATTTCTGCGTCCTGTATGGAATAGAGGTAAGTACAGCCCCCACTATTCGGAAGCACAGAGTAAAAGGTAGGCATACCATGCTGCTCTGAGGTGATTAGGAACCGCTTAATAAGATGTTTGGTAGCTCTTTAAAAATAGAGATGACTATACTGAAACTATTTTTTGCCCATTTAGGTTTTTCTGGAGCACTAAGTCAATAGTTGCCCATTCATTATGGTGTAAATGTGGACTGTAGGTTCTGGTCATAAGAAAGAGACTGTTTCTTCTGTAAGGAAAAAGGTATTCTCCTTCCCGTATTTACTTCAGCACTTTATTTACCCACGTGAAATTATTTGCCAGCCTTATTTGGCACGCAGCTCTTCAATGAGTTTTCATAAACTGTTCCAGGTCAGAATGTGAGCCTCATTACAATGTTCATAAAATGTTATTTTTATAGACAAACCATATTCTTGAAAGAATGTTCCAGATACTAAAACTAGTTTGTTGTAATTTCATTTGTGAACTATTCTTTGTGAACAATAACATAGGTTGGGTCTTAGCAAATATTTTAGCAAGCCAGTTGAAGATCAAATTTTCTACCAGAAACAAAGTTAACAAAATCTTTCAATTAAAGAATTATTATTTCTGGAGCAAGTACCTATTTTACTTCAATATGTTGTCTTGGCTATACAGTCAAAAATCAGAAACCCAGGATTTTTTTGTGCACAGGACTAAGAATTTCCTCAGGAAAAAAAAGGGGGTGGGGGGCGCAGAACACAGGACACTTTAGCTCCCCTTTGAATAACAAAAACTGGGGAAAAAACAACATAAACTTTCCTGGGAGCATCCTACACACACACACAGTTGTCTTATGATGCCTCATGTCAGAGCTTACCTGTGACTGTTTTCATTCATATCTGTCTACAGATGTAAGTCAGATCAATACAGAGCAAATCTGAATATGTCACCCTAGGACACTGAAAATACACAAGTTAAAATCACCCCTCTGATGGCTCATATTGGGGAACAGCTTCAACCGTGTTTGAAGGGTGGTCAAATAAATAAATATTGAATTTTTTGGCAGGTGATCTTGGTCCACCTGTTTTGTTTTGTTTTGTTTTGTTTTGGGGTGACTTAAATTGATGATGACCAACATTCCAGGAGTTAATTAGGTGCAGGTGTCCTTCATGAAACACCTCTCAGGTCTTTGCTGATTTATATGTCTCACTGCAGCAGCTATCCTGGCTGTGTGGAGTTCCTCTGTTCCACTCCACTACACTGAATTTGAACTGATCCTTTAGAAGGTTGGGGTCTGCACAATAAATTAAGGTCAGGATTCTCTGCCTCCTGAGGAATGTTTAATGAATGGAAATTACAAAGGGTAAGTGTTTGGGTTTTTTTTTCTGCTGTAGCTTGATGCCCCATAACAGCAGGACTCAAAATATCCAAAAAAGACCCTATTAAATACTGGGAGGCATGAATGCCTATACTTATTGATGTTATGTAGATGAGAGCTCCAAGTTCTTACACTTTGTGAAGCATTTGTAAAGCTTGTGTAGCAGGGTCACTCTGTAAATAAAAGACTGCACACTATAAAAAGCCTCTAGCAGTGAGAGTGCTGGAGCTGTTGCAGTAAAGTTCTACCAGAAAGAGCCCGTAATAATGCAATCTGGAAACCTCTTCACTAAGAGATTAATCAAAGATGTACATTATGTCTGGACAGCTATGCTAATACTTACTAGTGCAATTCTTGCACTCAGAAGGTGGCGGCAAGTAATTTTAGGAATAAAGATGTTTTTGACTATTCTTCCAGAACTGGGAATAGATTCCAGGAATACTACTGTTCAAAGTGTGTGCAGGACCCGTGTTGTTCTCCTTTCTTGTCGCTTCTGAATGCTCCTGATATAGGAGATGCCGGTTCCCTGACTGGAAAGAACAATCTGTAAATAACATCTTCCCTCTACTAAACTGTTCTGTACAGGAGCTACTAAAGATTCATTTGTACTGTTTGGTGGCACTCATAAGATAACTGTAGGTGAAAGATAACAGGAAAAATTGTTGCTGAACAGCTATGATATCATGCAAGAAAATTGCAGAGTGGCTGCCATGAGTATGCTGTGATTTAAGAAAAAGCTTGGCAATGACTTCTTCATCTTCCTCTCTCTTCCAAAATACTAAAATGAGACTTCCTATGCAAGGAATAGAGATGATGTTGGCGTTTCCAGCAAAAGAAAATGGTATCCTCAAATACTGCTTCGAGCAATGTGGCCTTATTCTGTACTGTTTACCCATAGAGAAGCAGGGATGACTCTTCTGGTCAGGAAACCTAGCATCTGAGGAATGACCACGGGCTTCAGAGGTGAATCCTAGGGGGAGGTTCAAGCTAGGTCTCCAGATAATCCAGTGCACTTGGTAAATGCTGCTGAGGAGCAGCTCAGCTCCTGAACACTCAGGCATTTAGCTATTCAGCTTGAGGGGCAGGAGGGCATGGGGCTGCATCTCCCTTCCTACACAGTTTTAAGATATAAAGCAAAATGATGGTTTATTGTTTTGTTTTGGTTTTTTTCCCCTTTGTGGAATTTGAGCTCTAAGTCCTCCTTAGGATGAAAAGGCTGTTGAAGATCATTTACAAAGGACACACTGTTTGGAGATGAAGGTGGGCCCACAGATACATGAGTTGACACCCTGAACAGCTGTAAAAGGAAAAAAAAAAAAAAATTTATGTGCTGGTCTGCATCAGATGACTAAGTCAAGGTGTCAAAAGTCACATACAAAGGTCTGTATTGCCATGGCCAGTACTAATATTAGATCATCTGAGTGCAATCAACTGATTCTTTGAGTATTTTTAAGGTCTTCTGTGCCTTGGAGCTGGAGGATCAGGAATGCAGACAAGGGTCTCTCAGAGCCTGGCTTTGACTTTGGCAGAAACTAAAATATTTATAAGTTGATGTATTAGATTCACTGAACTGGAATTTTGTGGTAAATCAGCACTTCTGACTTTGTTTCTAGATGAGTGTCTTCCACAGCCAGTTTTTGAGGTCTCTACCTGTGCAAAATCAAGGAATTTGCCTTATGGTGAGGTTAACTGGGACTTCTCTCAGCACGGGCTGTAATCATATGGAGATATAGTCCAGGCTTGGTCCCTTGACATATAGGAATTTGGAGACAGCAATAACAAGCATCCACTCCATGATCAGAGTTATGTCCCACTCTGGTCCCTATGGCAGACCAGTGGAAACACAGCTTTTGCAGTAACACTACTAGTGTATGTGTCCAAATATTTCCAGAACTTCCTCATGATTCCAGTCCAGTTTCCTGGATGGGGAGAAAAGTCTTGGTGTATCTGGTGAGAAGAAAGAGACCTGGTTACACCCTAACAATGGGAAAAGTTACAGAGAAACTCCACAAGAGAATTTTGATTACACAGAAATCATCACGAGAAATTTTGCTTATAGGAAATCCGCTGCTTTAGTTCGAGTGCTCCCAGAATGACAATTCAAATAAAATTATTGCTATTTACTGTTAAAAATACTAGTCTTTAGAGAAGATGCACAGATGATACTGGTGCAAAGCACCTAGGAAAAATGCTGTGAAGACAGTGGATGGCTAGGGAGATGTTCCTAGAAAGGCAGGAACTATAATAGAGCACACTGAGGTATCTTAGAGGGGAGTGCGTTTACCTTTGTGTGGGGACAAGGACAAGAAAGAAAAGTAAGCAATGCCCTGCAAGGTTGTCAAGATATTCAGCTGGGTGTAAAGTCAAGATGTACATCTCCAGTGAAGTGAACAGTGCTCCATCACTAGGTGTCTTAATATCCACCACAGGGTGTTCATTATGGAGATCATTGCTGCTTAGGGTCAAATAGTGCTTATGCTAATGGCCTCTTTTCTTTTTTTTGTCTCACTAGCTTAAATGCTTACACTACACCAACATAGCATCTTCCAGTAATAACGTGGTAATTGTTCACCTGCTTAGAGATTGAAAAGAGTGGCACTGAATGGATTCAGCCAAATGATGAATCCATTACATGGATTGAAAAGGGTGACTCCGGATCCCAGCTGAGCACTTATTCAATGTGCACCTCTTTTCCCTTCTTTTTTTAAAATTACCTCAGCCTCCTGGTGAAAAAGGATGAAGCTGATTGATTAAAATTATATATGTTGACAATTATTGGGCTGGATTTTCTTTCCAAAACCACCAGATCTTCATGTCTGCAACAGCATTGAAACCAGTGGAGATACTCTTCAGCTAGCATATGCATATCTTTCTGTTTGGAAAGATCTTGGCGAAGGAAAAGTGTATTAGATGATCATCCCAGGATGCTCATCTTGCACTAAAATTTTCAGCTTTTCCCTCTTGAATTTCCAAAGCAAATCTTATAGTTGGGGTGATTATTGACCCAAAGCCCAGTTAAGGAAATGGAAAGTATTATATTCTTAATATGCTCATGAGAAAGCACAAATAACCTAGGATCGGATCCTGAGATTTTTTTTTCCCCTTTTCTTTTTGCAATGGTTAAACTGAAGGACTTGCAAGATCAGGCACCTCAGAAATTATAATTATAGTGAGAGTTATAGTTTCACATTTTTCTTAGTTGTAGTGTTCTATATAAAATTGTACATTAAAAAAAACTTGGGGTTTTTTGGTTTTTGTTTGGGGGTGGTGGTTGTTTTTTAACACAAAGTGGCCTAGGAAAAGGAATAGATTGAAAAAACAACAGGCTGTTTTCACTGAGCTAGGAAAAACAGCTAACGAACAGAGATATTATTAATTGTAAGACAGGAGCAAGGAACCAAGAGAGCTTGAAGAAACCACCCCAGAGAAACTGTGTTTTTATGGCAATTAATCTCAAAATACTTTAATTACAATTTTAAGTCTGCAATACAGGAAAAAAAATAAAAGTGAATGTAATGCAAGTAACATGTCAAGGTGTGCTTTATACTGTTGTGTAATTATTCATTCAGGTTATTTCATGTTACTTAAGTTTACATGTTAGACATAATTCATATGTACTCTACTGTAGGCCTGGCATTCAAAGGTTATGGGCCTTGCCTACAAGAGGTATATTTAGATGTGCTCCCCCAAGGAATTCAGCACTTTTGTTTGCCTGAATGCTGTATAATCCTAAGTATAAGCACTGACAGGTTGGCTAGCATGCAGCTAAAGAGAGGGTTTATATTCTTGCCAAATATTGATGTAGGCATCTGTGAAACTGTAACTATTTGTGCACCACCATTGTAATGACCAAGAATTAAAGTTATTTTCGTCATGAGTGGGTGAGGTTGTGGGTGAGTGTACAGAGTGTTTAGAGTTTTACTTGCCAGCAGGAAGGAATCTCACTAATCATATTTTCATTATTGGAGACCATGCATTTCCAGCTCTCTTTTCTTTATCTTATAAAAGTAACTGCAGTGCTATTCTTAGTATAGTTAGGTGTTCCTGTGCAAGAATAGGAGAATGTGATTTCCCCCCATCCCTGATTCTCTTAATTCAGGCAGTTGAGATGGCGATATAAAAACTAGAAATAAATGGTTTGGTTTTTTTCTATTTAGCCCCAATGATTTAATTAACATTACTCATTTATTATCAGAATTTTAATTCCTGGGATTTCATAGCTTTGATCCTTAGCTGACATGAACTGGCAGGTTTCTATAAACTTCAGCTGCCCATCCAGTTTATACCTGGGAAAAGTTAGTCTTCAGTCTGAATCAGTACTGTACATCAGTGTGTATTTTCATGCTCTGTTATCACTAGCATTAAAGTAGCTCCTACAAGCCCAACATTCTGAAGTCTGGCTCTCCATATAATTAGTACTACTTTGTTTTGAGAGCTCTGATTTGCCAAGGCCCCAGGTAAGTCTAAAGCTCCTTCAGATCTGAGCTTGCACCTCAGGTTCCAGCAGCTTGGCCCTTTCAGCATTATAGGGATGAGCAAGTTGAATGCTCTTGCTTGTCTACCATCATCTTTTCTTTCTCTAGACCATTATGCCAACCTCCCCTTTCAAAACTTCTGGAAAGACCTGAGGTTTTGACCTCATTCACTACACAAGGACTCAGTCTCTGAGCCTTCAGTGAAGCTCTGTGCGATAGCTCACTACACATTTCTGTTGTTAATGTTTGGAAATAGCAAAAAAAAAAAGTGCAGGATTAATATTTGTGCCAGTTACAAAATCTACAAAAATCCCCTACCTGCTAGTCTGGTATAGATAAATTCAAACAAACTAAACCTAGATATCCAAAATTCACATTTACTCACAGTACCTCTGGATGTGGCTCATCTGGCTCTTCAGCTTTTAGGCTATATTGGAGGAAAAGATCATATTCTCAAGCCTCTGTTCTCAGTTGTAGTGCCAGGAAACTTCCTTTTTTTTTTTTTTTTTTTTTTATTAAAAAATACATTCTCATGTAAGGAATATGTTGCCATGCTAGGCAGAGCTGTTGGTCTGTTCTTGTGATTATTAAGAAAAATGCCCTCACCTGTAGTCTATGTGAGTATACCTATTAGTTTCAGCACCAAATTAACTATTTGTTTCTTACTTGCTGAACACAGTCAAAACATTATAAAATAAAGGGTATACATTTTTCATTAATTCCAAATTCATGCCAATTATTTCCTTAGTTTTATACATTATTATTCCTGGTGTTTTCCCTACACCCTTCTGCTCAGTGCCACAGTAGAAAAGCCTAAAAATGAAATGGCATAGAAAGTGGATCAAAAGACATCATTATTGGAGATTATTTGGAAAATTAAATAACTGTAATGGTAATCCAAAATATAATGGCAAATAAGTGAAATTATTCATATTTGCAACCATTATAAATAGATAACATTCAGTTTATTGTTCTGGATTTCAGACTTGGGAAGTTTTACATACCTTCATTACTGGGGAATGAGTTTGTTTCTGGCCTATTTGGCATTCAACAGGATAAGAGTTCCTTCAGATCAGGCCCCATATATCCTGGCTCACTGCAGAATTCTTTCCTTACAGCACCTCAAAAAGGGCTTCAAATGGCAAGCAATACCTTTGTGAAGATGTTCCTTGTAGATCATTGTTCTCAGGTTCAATGCATATTGCTCCTAGCAAATGGCTGACCTCAAATTCCTCTGCCTTCTAGGTGCCCTAAGAATAGAAGACTGGTGTATTTTTAATCAACTTATTAGAGAAAAAACATAAAATTCTTTCTGACACTTGACATTTAATCTTGAATTTATCTTTGCTTTCTAATGGTTGTCTGAAGCTAGAGGAGGACCGTAGTCACATAGTCACACATTCCAGTGTCTGCAATAAGCCACAGTCTTTGAAGTCTTTTACACCATTTCACCAAATCTATGGCTCCATTGAATGGTGTTTAACAGTCTTCAGATGAAGATTGTTCTACTATGACTGTCATAGGCTGGCTTTTGAAATGCACATTACCTGCCAGTTTCTTGACCTCAAAAAATAGAACTCAGTGAACAGTTAAGCCTTTAATTAAATATGTTCTGACAATTGTTTCAGTCACTGATAACTATGATCTTGTTTCTATTGAATTACAATTATAACATTGGAGTAAAAAAATTGCAGACTTTGTACTGGCTTGTTATAAATATAACATAATGCATACTCTGTTCTCTGTTATTTAACCGTATTTGAAGCAGAATACTCTCCAGTCTGCAGAATTTTGTCTTGCATTCTATGGGTAAAATCCTTTAAGATGTCATTATCCATGTCGATACAAGTTTGCACTCTATTCTAAAGTAGATGGGTAAAGTATGAACAAAAGGGAATGTCTTAGGTTCCAAGCATTAGGTATAAAATATTTACTGTTCCACTTGATTAGTTTTCAGTCATGAACCCTTGCTGGATCTTCTTTTCTTTCTGACGCAAATGCACTATAGTATGGTGCCATAGATAAACCCTTTGCAACATCTCACTTCCTTGGTGTCCACCTTCAAGATCTAATAGCACTTCAGACAAGATTTTTTCTCCTGTGTCTAATGGAGTCTTGGTGCCTTCACGTCCCAGAAGTGGCTCCATTTAACGCTGCATCCCTATGCCAGTTCTAATGAAGTTATATTGTACTTGTCATAACCCATTCTATTTTCTAAAAAGCATTATTGTCAGTACGGTACTAATCATCATGACTAAAAGTGCCAGAACTTAGCCTATAGCTTCTAATATTTTCTGAAACCCATGAGTGTAAAATTTAAGCTTAAATAAGCAGAAGGCAGATCCAGCTAAAAATTATATTTTTGTCAGCTTCAAGTATCCAGCGTGGAAAACACTACAGGTGACTGGGATAGACAACTTTAATTAAAGATAATTGTTTCCACCCTTAAGCCCTCAGAAACAACTCTGAATTAAGTCACAGACATGAACATGCGAGATCTTTATCTACAGGAGATATTTTGTTATCAACTTGAAATGAAATCTCCAAGTCCTCCAAAGAATCAAGTGCCTTTATAATATCTCAAATACTAAAGGAGAGACCTTTTTTTGGCAAGATGGAGGATACTTCATTTAATATTAAAAAAAGTCTAAAGTTCTGTGTGGCAGTTGGAAAAAGAGGTTGAAATCCAGACATTGGGATCAAACAACTGATGACAGTAGAAACATTATGTTATTTTGTGGACCCGAAAAGACCTTTCGGTATCCAGGTGTCTGTGGTTTTCCTAAATATAGCACTTACAAAGACGTGTCACAAGCTTGATTTTATTTTCACTTAGCTACTATCTGTGATTACTACTGCAGCGGTGTGTCATTTTTTGAATGCCGTTTTCAACTTTCAACAGCTTAATTTGCTTGAGGTAGAAAACATTCTCTCATCTATTTCTGTTTGTTAGATAATATATCTGCATTTTTATGTATAAATCCACTATAATTTTAGCATACTCAGTCAACTAAAATAAGGTTCAAGAAACAGTTTTTAGACAGACAACAACAGTGATGGCAGTCTAGTCCCTATAAAAGGAGAAACTGAGGCAGCTATGTTGTCCTGGTTTCACAACAATATGGAAAATTCCTGGCTCACAGTCAGGAATGTTACAGTATATATTAACACTTATATATACTCACAGTATACGTTAACACTTATACCCTGAAAGTTTGACTCAACTGATATTTAAAAGCAGAAAAAAATCCCAACTTTTCCTAGAGAATGTTCTTAGTTATTATACCATGATCCTGACTTTCAATTTTGTTCCTAGTTTTGATGGCCAAGAATTGAGATGTTTGACTTAACCCTGGCAAGCCTACATAGTAATTTATTCCTGTGACCAATCCTTTTTTAGGAGACTTTCCTCTGAAGTCAGTCTTGGGAGAGAAATCACATTCCAGAATAGCAGTGCAGACACATGGGATCTGTTTGATCTCTGCTTTTAGCCCAAAGTCTGTGTTTACTGGGGAGTGACTTGTTATGTTTTGATATAGTAATGGTAGTATTCCACAACCACTAAAACCTTGTCTAAAAAAAGCAACCCTATTTTATTAAGAAAAACTATGCATAAATCTTTTTTAGATGGTTTTTGTAACCCAATTCCCAGGAAGAAAAAAAATCATACTGCAAAGGAAAAGATAGTATTATAGAAAATTGCTAACTCAGACACTGAAAATAGTTCAACAAATGAAAATAGCAAATAAAAAAAAAGGAAAAAAATATTCAGTCAGGTTTCAGGTAAGTATGTATACAGTGTACTGTTGCACAAGTGCCTAATAACACAATTGTCATAACAGTGAACCTAAGCTAGCTTGACAGTGCTAAACCATTGGGGCTTTTGTTTCAGCGAAGTTCTGAAAATTTAGTATGTAACACGAGGCAGAATTGCAACTTCTGGAATAAATTTAGAACCTCAGAAGCTGGGCTCCTCTCCAGGGTGCTGATGCAACAGTGCAGTTTTGCTCTGCACTCTTGGAGCATTTAGTTATTAACTGGTTTCATTCTGATACAATTTTTTTTTAATGAATGAAGAATTAAGTGAAGAAGTTGACTGAAATTACTTGGCTCATTGTAAAGTTGCTATGAAAAACAAAACAAGCTCAAATCTCCATCCAATATGCAGAAAGAAAAAAAAAATCAAAACACAGTTTAGATTTTACGCTTGAGTCTCTCCTTTGCATTTCCTTCTGCTCTGGAAGTGATCAACAATGGCTTGTCTAGTACAAAGTTAAAATGAATGTTCTGCAAATACAAACACAAGATCATCTTTTTATCCTTCCCAGCTCAAGCATTTATTTCTCTATCTGGGGAAAAAAACATGACTAGAACGTTGTCCCCAAAGCTACCTTCTAATGGAATTGGAACTGACTTGCCTATATGCTAAAAGCTCCCTTACATGACAGAACAAATCATTACTCCAATGGTAATTTTCTTAAAAAGGTTGTTTATTCACATTGTACATCAGTAAATCTGTGATGTTAGAGCATGAACAGTTCAGATCTGGAACATGAGGTCTTCCTGAGAAACCTGGAGGATTGATGAATCACTAATGGCAGCGATGATAAAAACATAAATGCAAAGATCCATGGTAAAATGAGCACTTCAAGCCATGTCACTGCCTCCCAGAAGAGCAACAACAGTGCCAGGTAAGTAGAATGAAAAATCCTAGCCTTGAGATACTTGTTGTGGGTTTAAGGCAGACTGCTCTCTAGGTAAAGATTCTGTCTACAGACAAACCCCCCTACAGTTCCACTGTGAGGGGGCTCTAACATGAGCTCAGCTAGAGTTTTAGACATTATAAAACCTCCATGGAAAGAAGCTGCAGAAAAACAGATTTTATAAGTTCTGCTGTTCATGGATTTACTTGGCTTATTTTCATTTCTGTTGGCACATCCTAGCGCTAATAAAGTGATTTTTAAAATCACTTATACTGAATTCTAACTTAAAAGATCTTGTACACTTAGAAAAGCAGTAACCTCTTAATATAGATCATAAAAAGATCAGTGTCAAATAATTTTTGCTTCATTTTTAGGTACAGATCACTTGTTTTATATCATAAGCACCAAATTGCTTACTGAATGAGTAGTTCTTAAGGTTTCTCCTGCAACCAACTTTGCAATATCCCGGTCTAAACTGATTCCACATTTGAAAGAATTCTGCATCATTTTATAACAAGTCCATCATTTCTGGAAGATCAGTTACGTTTAATCTACAGATCTCCTCCAGAAATTCTGTTGCTATTGCTTTGGGGCAGTACAGAACTCTGAGAAATGCACTCTTAAAATGTCCTCCTTACTCATCTACCAGAGGATAGGTCACATGGCTGGTTTATGATATCTGGATAACATTGACAAAATGCTAACCTTTCCAGCCATATTACTGTTAGAAAGAATTTTTGTTGTTGTTGTTAGGAAGCAAGCCTATAAAATGTAGTCATAAGGATGTTATCTTTATGCCTACGCTGGATCCCATTGTAACTAGCATTGCATATGTTAATTCCCCACTCCCCCCCAGATGGTGAAAGCTTGCAGAGTTTTGGATACTGCTACATAAAGGTGGTAAGTAAGGTTTCCATTTGTTTTGCTTGCAAAGTTTTCAGAGTGAAGTGATTGATGTAAAACTGAACTTTGGTCATTTAAAAACACACTGGAGTTTGTACTTTGATTTCTGAGTACTTTGATTTTTGACTTCTGCCATTTAAAGTTTGATGCAAGCTACAGCAGAGCAACTTGAAAAGGGAAGGAATTTTTCCAATACTACCTTCAGTCTGGGTTTTTATTTGGATATTGGAATCTCTGAACATTCTTACCAACTACAGATATTATATGTCCTGCTACTTCAAAACCAACAGGAGGTATTCCCTTACCTGCAGCGGTAAATGGATGATGCCTGTCATGCTCGAAATCCAAATTCCTGTGCATCTTATCTATGTGTTTCCATGTAATATTGTCATGGGGCAAATACTGCCTCCAAGGAGTGTACATTTCCCTCATGAAACTGATGGAACTAATCTTTTCGGTAACTGAAAATGCAAAACAATCAGCATTTGTCCAAGGGACCTTATATCAGTATCTAAAAACGAGTGCAGAATGAGGAATCCTGTCATCGTACGTCTGAGAAGGATGAATGAAAGTTTTCCCGAGGAACTCCCTTTACCAGGGGAAAACTGCAGCACATGAGGCGAAGGCAGCACCGGCTCGACCCTTCCTGCGCTCCCCGCTCTCTGCGGACGGAGTACGCGGCTCTGGAGCCCGCTCCCGAGCGGTCTTCACCGCCGCTCCCGCAGCCGGCGGGGAGCGGGCTCCGCTGCCGCCGGCCAGAGGCCCGCCGCGCCGCTCGCCTTCCCGCCCGCCCCGCGTGCACACGCCGCTCCGCCTTCCCGCCCGGCCCGTTGCCGGGCAACCGCCGCCGCCTTCCCGGCGTGCCTCAGTGCTGCTTGCCGCCCGGTTTCCGTCCACCGGCAGCGGTGGTCCTCGCCGCCATCTTGTGCCCGGGCGTTTCGCGCAGCCCGGCGGGCCGCCATGGAGACAGGTGAGGGGTGGCGGTCGCCGCCGCCTCCCGGGCGCTCGGGGTGCTGGGCCCGGCGAGACCGCGCGGCGAGGGTCGGGCAGGCCGAGCGCTTGCGGCCCGGGGAGAGGCCGCCTGCGGTCCTACCGCACAGGAGCTGGGGCCGGCCTGGCGCCGCCCTGGCAGGGCGGCAGGTGCCGGGCGGGTTCTGAACCCGCTCCCTCGGAGAGGGGTGCTTGGGGCAAGCTCCTGCTGCCCCGCGGGCCCTCCCGTTTGTGCCCTGGTCTGGCCGGCTGCGGCGTCCCGTTTGCCCCGTTGCTGTTGTTCGTGGAAGTACCCGCGTCCGTCCCTCCGTCCCCCCCCGAGTCCGTGGGAGGGGGGGGGGGGAGAGGGCGTCAGAGGGCGCGTCCGTGGTGGTAGAGCTAACGCGCCTTCCCAAAACGCTTATCTAATAGCTTTTGCCACGGGTGGCACCCCGACCTCCTTTTTAACATCTGCCCTTGATTCAGGAATCGGAGCTGCAAATCTGGGAGCACAAGGCCTTCGATCAATCCCAGTCTGTCCTTGATCTTTATTCCTGTGCAAAGCATTGGTTTTCACAGTTCTCCACGAGCCCTGGGCTAGTTGCTATGCCTGGATAGCTTTTCGGAAAAAAGGTGGCGTGTTTAGATGCAGCCTTTTCAGAAGCATGTATGTCCTGGTGTTAAGGTCTGTCGATGGCCGCAGCTGGGAACTGAAAGCTGGCCTCACAGTCCGGTGAATGAGTGGTCTCTAGTGGTAACAGCAGGCCTCTGAGAGTTGAGAGCCTGTCTTCCACCGAGAAGGGTTTGCTGTGTGCTCGTTATGGTTAAGACTTAGGCGTTCTCCTTATTGTTACCTGTGTTCTCAACCTGCATTGTACTGCCCTTGTATTCTCTGCTCAAGTTTCTTATTTTTTTGAAGGACATAGCCATTTCTCTGTAGTATGGAAATGCTCGGAGGTATGAGGTGGAGCCGCTAAGGAATTAGAGACTTGTTACTAAAACATAATGGCAAATAGAATTTATCAAATTACTATAATCTAATTTCTATGTCGTAAGTTTTATAAGTATTACATAAATAATTCCTCCTCCTTAAAATATTTTATTTAGTCTTCGCTGATGCTACAAAAATTAAAAGAACTAAAGGCAGCGTGGGCTATTTTAAACAGATTAAAAAATGCCTGGTTAGTAATTTGTAAAAAAATAATTTAAAATGTAGAATCATCATTTACATGGTTTTTTTTTTTTTTTTTCCTGTCAGGATCCCCCTAGAACTTATGTTCTCAATGAAATATTTAATAGCTTTCAAAATTAATACAAACTTCAGTGATATGGTGAAAATAGATGAGGGAAAATCTGTAATAACCAGCCTGGATCAAATAACATTGTTTACACCAGTAGCAAAGAGAGGCATTTTTCTAGAATATGGTGACAATGAAAAAGAAATAAATTTAAAATTAAGATACTTTCTTATTTTTAGAATCATGCCATCAAAGTCAGTTGATTCTTTATTCCTCTTTTTTGGTATGGTAGCCCCCACCCCACATAGTCATGGGCATAGATGCAGAAATTAAGTTAATTTCTTATGACCACTGCTGAACACGCAAAAACTGTCAGTACCCAGCTTTGATTTGGTATTAGGTTCAAGTAAGTAGGCTGTTATTCCATATTTCATCTTTCAAGATGGGACTGTTTGGCAGAATATCAGAGTAGTTCATGTTCAAAGGAACCTTTGGAGATCATCTAGTCCAACCCCCTGCTCAAAGCAGGGTCAACTAGACTGGATTGCTCAGGACCTTGTCTAGTAAGGTCCTCAGTATGTTCAAGGATGGAGATTCCACAGCCTTTCTGGACAACATGTTCCTACAATGAATCACCTTCACAGTAAAAAAACCCCAGACACCCCCACCCCCCCAAAACCAACCCCCCCCAACTTATTTTTAAAAGGAATTTCCTGTATTTCCATTTGTGCCCATTGCCTTTTGTCTTTTCTCTGTGCACCACTGAGATGAGTTTGATTCTGTCTTCATTCCCTCACATCACATATTTATACACATTGATAAGATCATCCCCGAGCCTTTTGTTCTCAAAGCTGAACACTCCCAGCTCTCTCAGCCTCTCTTCGTATGTCAGAAGCTCCGCTCCCTTAATTATTTTTGTGTCCCTTCTCTGGACTTGCTTCTGTATATCCATGTCTTCCTTGTCCTGGGGAGCCCATAATTGGATGCAGCACAGCAGATGAGGTTCCACCAGTGCTGAGTAGAGGGGAAGATCACCTCCCTTGAACTGCTGGCAATGCTTTTCCTAATGCAGCCGAGGATGCTGTCGAGCTTCTTTGCTGCAATGGCTCACTGCAGGTCATATTCAACTTGTCCACCAGGACCCCAGGTCCTTTTCTGCAAAGCTGCTTTTCAGAAGGTTGGCCCCCAGCCTGCACTGTTGGACGGGGTTATTCCTCCCCAAGTGCTGGACTTTGCATTTCACTTTGTTGAACTTCATGAGATTCCTGTCGGCCCATTCCTCCAGCCTGTTGAGGTCCCTCTGAATGGCTGCACAACCCTCCTGTGTTTCAGCCACTCCTCCCAGTTTTTTGTATTCTGCAGACTTGCAGTGTGTGCAGTCTGTCACATCATCTAGGTCATAGATGTCAAACAGCACTGAATCCCTATCAACCCCGATGGTATACCAGTAGTGATTGATGTACACTGTACTGTGAGAACGCTGCAGTATTCCTACTAGTGTACTATATCAAGATAACTTTCTGAAAAAAAAAAAAAAAAAAAAAATACTGCCTTGCACTACTTCTAAAAATACATACAACTAAGATTTCAATGGGCTGAACAGTTCCCTGTTCTTACCTTCTTAATTTTTGGTGTACAAATATTCCAGGCTTCTTGCTCTTCCCTTTTCTTTCACTCTAAACAAAGTGTCGGTGGGTATTCCTCCATTCTTTGCACTTGCTTGACTGTAAAAAAAACCCCAACCCAGCATATTTATTAATGCAGGCCCAACACTGATTCATGTAATGAAGGGTTTGCTAAATGAGTCTGTATATATTATGGGGAGTTACTGCTTTTTCTCCTGTTTAAACACGTTATCTCTATTTGTATGGCTCCAACTGAGAAAATTACTTTCAAATCTATTGTGTGGGTCCAGTTCTTACTGGTTTTCTTGTATATCAGATGATACAGGAAATCGACTTCGGTTCCAGCTGGAGTTAGAGTTTGTTCAATGTCTGGCAAATCCAAATTACCTCAACTGTGAGTACTTAAAAATAAATATAAGGATCCTGAGGAATGAATATAGTTTAATCGTGTTTATTATTACTGGTAATGTTAAACAGGGCAAGAGAGGGCTAAATAAAGAAAAGAGAATGGGTCTTTCACAGCATAAAGGTAGTCTGTAAATAATTTGTCTAGATTTCTAACAGGTGGGTTTTTTAAAAATGCAAAATGTTTTATTGGTTGAAAAAAAAAAAGTGCATCTATCTGGTGGAGGAAAAAAAAAGTTCAAGTCTGTAGTTAAAAAGTAATGTCAAGTTAACAGTATTCCTTTATCTGAAAACAGAATTTTACTAACGTTAATAAGTTTCAGGTACTAAATTCCCTGCCAATTTTGATGCTACAGTCAAAATTTCCTCAAAAAGCTGTTCTCTTCCTTGCTGTTGTATGAAAGATACGTACTGTAAGGGAGATGAGACTAATTTATTATGCCTAGTATGTTGACATAAAAATATTTTTTTCCCTGTGTTTTTTTCATTTTGAATTAGCAAAATTTGATTATAATTATAAAGTTTTGACTAAAGTGCCTCTTTGTATAGTTTTGTGAATATGTATTCTTCAAGTTTGGCAGACTTTTTTTAATGCATCTGTAACTGACAATTCCTTATTTGTCATTTTATTTCAGTTCTTGCACAAAGAGGCTACTTCAAAGACAAAGCTTTTGTAAATTATCTTAAATATTTACTTTATTGGAAAGAACCTGAATATGCAAAATACCTGAAGTAAGTGTTAAAATCACTTAGGTTTCTGCATTTTAATGATTTGATGTTTACGTTCTGTTATGTACTGTATAGCAGCATGGCAGTATTTGATTGCTGTCTGTAACCTTACCTTTGTCCTCCCCACTGTGTTTGTATGCAACATAAATTTTCCTGTTTCCAACAGTCCAGATGTAGCAAGAATAGATAAAATTATAAAACTTGTCTTTCACGAGTTGTGCATGGAATCTTCCTTTTGCAGCCCTTATCTGCACTTTGCCATTTGTTTAAAATAAAACTATTGAACATTATGGTACAAAGCTACTTCAGTTAGGCCCAGTAAGTATGTTTTAAGAGTAATTTTGCATTGTTGATGCTTACATGAAACAAAGGATGACTTTGCATTTTTGTGAGCATGCAAACTCCAAATTTTGGGAAAACAGTTCTTGGTTATGTTCTTTAAATAAGCTCTGGAAACAAATATTGTAGTTGTTATGTATTTGCTTTAATAAAATCTAGCCATTAGAAGAACTACTCTAAGCAAGCATGTATATGGATTTATAAACTGTTCCTGGACTCCTTGTTTCCTAGCCTAATACTGAAGTTACTAAGTTACAGTGTGTGGAATATGTACAGTCTTAAGTGGTTTGATATACGAGTAAAGCACATAAATGATAAAACTAAAATAATGAACTGCAGAATTATTGGAGACTCCAGTTTTAGTGTACCTTGTAAAAACTTGTATTAAAGTATGTTTGTTTTTAATCCAGGTATCCTCAATGTTTGCATATGTTAGAGCTGCTCCAGTACGAACATTTCCGCAAAGAACTGGTAAATGCTCAGTGTGCTAAATTTATTGATGAGCAACAGATTCTTCACTGGCAGCACTACTCACGGAAAAGAATGCGCCTCCAGCAAGCACTTGCAGAGCAGCAGCAACAAAACAACACCTCTGTAAAATGAAAAAGAGTGATGATAAGGTGTACTTTGTGTCAGTTGAAGTATTTACAAGAGAGGGATGAACCCTTCTGTAGGTTTGGCTCTGGGTGCGTGTACATTTAATTTTTGATTTATCAAGTGACTGGGTTTTTCTTTCATCAACTTCTTTAAAGATACAAGACTGATAAACACGTACTTCTGCAATTTATTTTGTAGCATGGACAATTTTGTAAGAACATTACTTACTGTAGTTATTGACTCCTCTTGATTTTGAAAGCAAAACATAGTTGTGTTACTTACTGACATTTAAGTATCTAATAAAAAGTGTAGCTTAGAAGTCTGTTCTTAGGAGGCATTTTCCTTGGAGAATAATGATCTGTCCCGAAGTGTGGCTAAGAACTCCCTCATGTACTACTTTTTACAACTGCAGATGAGCAAAGTTGAAGTGATGATATTGTACAAAATCTAAATTATGGATTTTTGCCTTGAAACAGAGCTGAGCTATTACTTGTCATTTCTGTTTGCCTGGTAATCATTGTTGCTGGGGGTCTTACAGAGTTTTCCTTACAGCATGTTTTACAGATAGAAATCAAAGTGTGATGAGATAAAGACTGCAGGTGGAGCAGAGATAAGTAATAATAAACTTTGCAGATACTCAACAGAAGGAAATAGGCTGTAGCTGTATCTGTTCCATTAAAGTCAGCTTACTTTAATCTTGGTTTTCTGCCAGTGAAATAGTGGCTGCTCTTAGGCTTCTCTACAGTACGTGTAGTGAAAAGAATTTGTGTTACAAAAAAAGGTGTAAATGCTTGCAGTATTGGAGAAGCATTTGCCATTTATTCCTGTATAGTTTTTATTGTAAGAACACAGATCTTGGCAGCTGTCAGGGATTAATTTTCATATTTTAGATTGTATTTGTACTGCATTCATGTTACACTTCATATCCTTGTAGGAACAGGTACTGCAACTGTTAACCCTTAACATGTGATCAGTGACACCCAAGACCGTCAGCCTTCAGCTTATCAAACTTAAGACTGAACAGATACGCCATTAAACATCTTTGGCATTGAAAATTTAACTTAACAGCTTCAGTAGCTATGTGAAGTCAGATTTAGGAAGAATAAGGAGGTTTCTCTGTTTCTCTTACCCCCCCCCCCACCTTATTCACTGTTGAAGGTGTAACGTGGCAGTTAAGTTTTACTCTTCAGTAATTGTAGACTTCTCTCCATTTGTAACACGAGCTCAGCTCCTCTGAAAAGAGACTGTTTGCAAACTCAAGTTTATTTGAACATGAAAGGAAAGATACAGTTTTTTGTTGCAAGATTTTAGTGCAAGGTTTGGACCTAGAATTTAATGACATTTATTTTGACTACTCTGAAGTAATTAACCATGAAGGTTTTTTAAAAAGTTTAAGGATTCCTTGAAAGGACACTGCACATAACTTGAGATTAACATCTTCGTAAATGATTGACTGCTGGAGGATTTAGTCTTCAGTAAACAACATACGCACAAGCTCTGCTTTAAAACATTCTTCTTCAACCAGCTTCTGAGGCTGAAAGAAAAGTTAAGGTGTTTTAGGGGCAATTCAAAAACCTGTTCTAGACTAGAGCCATTTGTACATATTAACATTACCCATACTCCAGCAATTGTTTTTCGGGGGGAGGGTAGTGGAGTGGAGCAAGCAAGGTAAGAAAATTGAAAAATGCCTGAAGGTTTTCTGGCCTTGAAAGATGCATTTTTAAGAAAGTAACTACTAATTTAAATAATATGCACAAGTTAAAACTTGAGCTGTAGTCTGTCTGAATCGAGAGTGTACTGCACATAACTTGTTTTGCTCCCGTAATTCAGCATTTGGATTTTTTAAAATTTGAGGAGCTGCAAGTCGGGAAGCTAACAATACATTGCTATGAAATTTCTCTACCCCTCAACCACTACATGCTGAGTGTACATATTTTCTTTACTATATATTTACTATAGACAACATTATACAGAAAGCAGAGTGGTTCTCTGTTGAGGAACTGTTTGAGCCAGGAAGAGTGCACGGGTGGGAGCAGAAGAGCTGTCTGCTCTTTTTAAACAAGAGAGGGTATCAGAAAACATGCATGACTAATTCATTTAGTGCCATAAGCTCCTGCCAGTTTCCCATTTGAATGCCTGTAGATCCCAAACATACAATAAATCACTTACTGTTCCATATTTAAGTAGTGTAGGCACTCCTGTTAGTTTCAGATTCTTCCTGAATTCATTGTTGGGATCTTTCCAGCTGTTCAGGAAGAAGGGGTTAAGGACAGCTTGTAGAGGTGCAGTTTGAAGTCAGCCTGTTAAAATTCCTTCAAAATGATGATTCAAAGGTCTTTGCCTCACACCTCCCCAACCCACTTCTCAGAACAAGCATGCAGATAGTTCACATTAGGGATGGTGTAGACCTCAAAACTGAAAAAAATGCTTCATCCCTTGCAGAAAAGGACAGTTCAGTCAGTTGTTGCAACAGGTTAGTTAACCTTCAGTCCACGAATAGCAAAGTTATATCAGTTGTTGGCATTAAAACAGTTACTTACTAGGCTCTGTCTCCTACTAGGCAGTAGATGAATACAGACTCATCAGGCATGTTATGAAGTTCCTTCCTCACAACCGGTTCAGCTAGAGAGTAATTTTTTAAATCTATTAGTAGTTAATACTTTTACTGTGCTACAGAATCGTACAGATCTACTTTGACCAGCAAGGCTGCTAATTAATATTATATCTGCTTCAGGTAGGGATCTGCATTTTGTTTCCTCTGGTTATCCACAAGCTTTGCAGAATTTATTACATGCTCAGTGTTGAAGGGACTTGTCTTTGAGTAAAGGCCAATTTCTGCTTTAACAAGTAAGAAAAGTAATAACTGTCCCCTGTCTGTACAAAAGCCCACCAGAACAGCAGTAAGCAGTCGCCATATGTACTCTGTCATGTATGATCCAGAAAGTTCAGTGCTATCTTTTCTGAGGAACTGCCTTCATCTTCTACTGCCACATGCTGGCTGGCAGGTCACTTCTGCCTCTGGACATACAAAGCAGAGGTGAGTTAACTGATGATAAGATTCATATCTAATTGTTTGCTGGGCCTCTGCACCACCCTCCGCTGAACAAGATGTTACATTACATGCCATTCAGCAGAATGCGGCTAATAAAGCCGACAGCAGGACGGACAGCTTGTTACTGAGGCAGCGGCTTTAGCTAGCTCCTAGTCACAGCCTACGCTGCGGGTATCGCAGTTAGCAGTTACGCTGGTGACTGCAGCTAGAGCTTGAAACCTGGACCTCGCCCAGTGCACTCACGATCCTCGGACAATGGAGGCTGGGTAGGGAGGCGGGATGTTGTGAGGCCGCTCTGCAGCAGGAGCTGCCGGTGGCCCACCTTGCCTGTTCCAGGAAGGGCACCCGCGGCCCCTCAGGCAAATGGGAGAGACGGCGCGTACCGGCGGGCTGCGGCAGCCGGCCCGAGGGCGGGCCGGTCAGCACGGTCCCCGCGGGGCTGAGCGCGAAGGCGGCCCCACCGCTGCCGGGGGCCCTGCGAGGGCCGAGGCAGACGGGCGCTCCCCCGCCGCGCCGCCGGCCGCCTCTGCGCCCGCCGCGCCCCCCGCAGCGGGGAGCGGGGCGTCCCGCCCGCCCCGCGGGCCTCACCCGTCACGCAGTCCGGGCACCAGCTCCTGCCCTCGGCGTCCTTGTCGCCGCAGAAGAGCGCGAAGATGGGCCGGCCGTGGTAGCGCTGCGCCGTCTGCACGAACTCGGGGTACCCGCGGACCTGCTTCTCCTCCCAGCCCATGGCGCCCGGCGGAGGCGGCGGCGGGAAGAGGCGGGCTCCGCCGCGGGCCGGCGTCGGGCGCCGTAGTTCCGCACCGCCCCGGCCGCCTCGCTGCTTCCCGGCGGCCTCTGCGGCGGCGGTTGCCAGGAGCGGGTTTGAACGGCGTCCCGGTAGGTCCTGGCGTGGGCCAGGGCCGCCCGCTGCCGCGAAGGAAGGGAGGGAGGGAGGGAGGGCGGCCGGCCGGCCGGCCCGGCCCGGCCCGCTGGTGCCGGTTCCGCCCGCCCGCTCGCCCGCCCGCGCGGGCTGCTGTGAGGGCGAGGCGGGGAGCAGGCCGCCGGCGGGCCGCGGGGGCGGGAGCGGCCGCCGCGGGCTGTCGCCGACAGGGCTGGGGGGGCGAGGTAGGTCGGCCGGTGGGGTCTGACTTGCGGGCGGCTGGAGGGGGGTCGCACCGCAGGGGAGCCCCCCTCGCGAGGGGCGCGTCGTGACCGAGAGCTGCCGGCAGGCATGGCCAAGCAGGCGTCCGGACTCGGGGTCGTGTGAGGCCAGAAGAGAGGTGCCTGCGGCTGAGCTGAGGCGCGGAGACAAAGTTTGTGGTTCAGTCGCGATAGAAAGTTTTAACAGCGTTATGTGTCGGGTCCTACTCGTTTTTTAATTCTCAGAGGCAGGTGATGGAGACGTAAGTTTCTGGCTGTCTCCACACATCGCTTTTATTTTAAATGCTTCTCTGTGAAGAAGTTTAGGTATGAGCGTGCCCTTGATCTGTTTTCCTTTGGCACTAACTTGTACAGACCTGGCTGCCTTGAGCACTGCCTTAGGCTACCTTGCTAGTCTGTTGTCTTTTCTTATTGCAGTCACCTATTTCCCTTTTAGGCAAGTAAGAGCTATAAAGGTTCTGCAGCAGTCTTCTTGCGGTTCGTAGTGTGAGCCCCATAGTCTGTAACGGTGCTCCTCAGTTCTCCGTGGGGGTGTGTAAGAGAAGGATATAAATTGTAAATTTTGCTTTAAATGGTGGGACTGTACTCTCAATTTTGTGGACCACCTGTGTGAGTACACAATACATTTTCCATTTCTACGTGGCTCCTCAGGTTGGTTCTCTATCTGTTATTCACATCAGACCTGGGGTTGCTTTTGAGAGGCAGAAATAATGTATGGTTGTTCTTATGTTCATAGTTGTAATTGTAAGCAAAGGACAAATAACTGGATTTTGAGCATCAAGCCAATGTGATGGGACCAAGCAAGCCAACTATGTCTGATGCTACATTTGCATTCGCTACTCAGCTATACAGGAATGAAGCAAAGGCTTTACAAACACAGGTATTATCTGACTTCTGCAGCAGTGCTGAATTGGTTTTAATTTGTGATCGTTGCAAAAAGATGGTTATGACCTACTTCCTGAGACAGCCCACTAGTGGGTGTTGAATCTTCATACTTGTTTTCTTGATGCTGTCGTACATAATCTTGACACTGTCCTTTTGTAAGGGTGTAGATCAGAAACTACATCTAAATATTATTTACCTGTCTGTTGTGATTTAATCCCAGTGGGCAGCTAAGCACGCAGCCGTTTGCCCACTCCCCCCTGGTGGGGTGGGGGAGAGAATTGGAAAGGTAAAACCGTGAAAACTCGTGGGTTGAGGTAAAGACGGTTTAATAGGTAAAGCAAAAGCTGGCGGTGTGAGAAGCAGGAAAGGCCTGGACTCCGTGTAAGCACTGCTTAGCAATAATGAAAACATCGGTGTGCTATCAACGCTGTTTTCATCACAAATCCAAAATATAGCACCATACTAGCTACTATAAAGGAATTTAAGTCTATCCCAGTCTAAATCAATACACTATCTTAACCTCTTACTTTACTACATGGAAACAGAACCTAGAAACTTTATTGTGGTACCATGTTTCAGCTTTCCATTTCTCCTTCATCATGCATCTCCTTCATCATTTCTCCTTCTGTTACCTTTGTAAATTTAGTACTGCCTTACTAAACCAGTATGATATAATCCTACCCATTTATATTACTAATGTTAATTGTTCTTATAACTCATTAATTTCATTGTCAGAACTCTTAAAAAAAAAAATCTTTATAAGGGCATTCATTGTCCATTGCCCAGTCACTTTGGAGCAGATTTTTCAATGTGTGTACCTGCCCTAAGGTGCCCATGCTAAGTTGTAGGTAAGTGCCTAATGTTATTTACAAGATGATCTAAGTGCTTAATTCAAAATAATTTTGAAAACTGGCATTTGTCTGAGTGGACAGAATACCTTGCATGCCTTGAAGAAGTACTATCATGACAGAATACATTCTAATATGAAAGAGTATCCATTTTCCTTACTGATATACACTAGAGGTACGTCACCTGTGTAAAGTGTTCTGTGTAACATCAGCTTTTTTTTACACTTTGGAACAGCTCCAGTTTAATAGAAGTGTTCCTGCACTTCCAGAGAACTTGGCTCTCAGATTCTCTAACCCCCGTCCAATTATAATAGAAAAACTGAAGGCATCCAACAATCAGAGAGATCTAGCTGAAAGTGAGGACCCCAGCATAAGAAGCTCTGGCATGTTTTCAGCGGTATCTGAAGAGAGACTAAAATTGGCTATTCAGCTAGCCAAAAGGGACATAAAGCGAAGACATCTTGAAGAGCAAGTGAAACAAGTGTTTGGAGATGCTGTCAATAAACCATTGTTGGCCCAGAAGCCACAACAGCAGAAGACTGAGGTATTTGAAAGTCCAGAAAATAAGAATGCACTGAAGTCTCAAACTTGCTTGAATTATCAGCAGAAACTCAGTCAGCCTTCCAAAGTGGAGACTACCACCTCTGGCGCTAAAGTTTATCTCTACACACCAAATAAGGGAAAGCTACTACCAGCTGTTTTGGACTCTCCACCCACCCATGACACAGGACTGGACCCCAAGCCAAATGTAAACAAAAAAGAAGATAAAAATGTGCAGGAAGTCCTACGGCTGCAAAAAGAATTGAGGAGCTATGTCCAGAAAATTGAAGAACTGACTAAAAAAGGTGTAAGACTGAACAATAATTATGTTATATAAATGTACAGTAGTTTGTTGATTTGTTTTTCTTTCTGTTTTTTGGCTTGGATTGGAATCTGTATTCAGTTCTGGAATTTTGAGAACCATCTACTTTTTTGAAAAGCAAATAAAAGCTAGAATGGCTAGCCAGTTTAAGCAGTATCAGGGTTTATTATCTCTGAGCGTTTGTGGTGAGTTCCAATCCAACCTGCAATGATAGTAAATTAGTGGTAGGCTATTTAGTAACATTGGTGAAAAAATACTGGTGTTTGTAGGCCTATTGGCTAGATATTCAGACTACAAAAAACAGTATCATAATTAGCCATATTCTTATCAGTGATGAGAAAGGGGGCAACAGCTGGTAAAATTTCATTTCACAAGTCTGACTCACCTAATTTATGGCTGTGCAGTAGCATGATTAATGTGCTTTCTGACACTGTGTTTTGGGCTAACCCTGGTTGGCAGTGAAGCACCACAGGCTTGTGCTCCTTTCCCCCCTGGTGGGACAGGGGAGAGAATAGAAAGATTAAAAGCAAGAAAATTCAGGGGTTGAGATAAGGATAGTTTAGTAACAGAAGGAAAGAGGAAGAAGAAAGTAAAAAACAGAACAAGTGATGCAAAGGCAATTACTCACTACCTCCCACAAGTAGGCCCAATGCCCAGGCAAAGGGCAATGAGCAATGGCTACCTTCCCCAAAAAAACTCCATTTTTTATTGCTGAGCATGGCATGGAATAGCCCTTCGATCAGTTGGGGTCAGCTGTCCTGGCTGTGTCCCCTCCCAGCTTCTTGCACGCCCCCAGCCTATGCACTGGCAGGGCATAGTTGAAAAAAAGAGAAAGCCTTAGTGCTGTGCATGTATTGCTCAGCGATAGCCAAAACACTGGTGTGTTGTCAACACTGTTCTAGTTGTAAATCCAAAACAGCACCATACTGGAGACTGTGAAGAAAACTAACTCCATCCCAGCCAGCCGCAGTATACACTGCATCGCTTCTTTTGTAACAACTAGCTGGAGTTTTAACCATTCCTACCTTTGAGTGCTTTACCTGCAACTTTGTCATAAAACTAAGGAGTCACGTGATTCTGTAAGCTGTAACCAATAAGCTATATTGTATAAGAATGTTTAGTCAAATTCTAAATGGAAGTATGATGTAGAGTTAAAATAACTAGTTTGCATTACTCTTCGAGGGAGCCCTGCAAAATATGATACACTGTGTATTGGTTCTGCATGAAAGAGGCTTATTGCTAAATTATGTTTGTTATCATGGCTTAATCAGGATTTTCACAGGTTAAATCAAGACATAAAACTTTACATTTCATGCTTTTTAGGGAGAGAGAGAGAAATTTTAGGTCCTGATGAAGAGCAACGACTTTGCACTAGGAGACAGAAACAAGCTGCACGGTCAGCTCGGATGCTGTATGTACTCCAGCAACAGGTAGGAACTAGCATTTTAAATTGGGATGTATAGTAGCCAGTTTATTGTGATGAATTTGACAGAAATGAACTGAAACAAGAAATTTGATGGGGTTATCTATGAACTTCTGTGGCATTCTAGTTCAGATCTGAACAGCGTGATTAATTTCTCTCATGACTGGACAGAGAGATGAGCATCACTGTTGGAAAATTTGGACTCTCACTCAGATGTTACAGTGAAGATTAGTTGTTCATTTATAGATGTGGAGCTAATTCTGACTGACTTCCCCTCCCCCCCCCCTTTCTTGATAAACAGGTAAAAGAAATTCAGGATGATTTAGAGAAACTGAGTCCTCATAAAATCAAACATACCAAAAAGGTAAGACATAATTATCCTTCAGGCTGTGAGTAACTTATTGACAGAAAGTTTTCTACCTAACTGAGTTTGATTGTCTAGGGTACACCCGAGCCCTCTCCAGAAGGGAGATTTTCTTTGTATCTTGCACCTTTCATCTCATTCTCACAGAAGTATGTCTTACTTGGTCTGATACAGCCTTTCCTGCTTCCTTCTCCTCAGTTCTTATCTGTCTACAGTAAACTGGAGAGGAAGGCTGTTGGTCTTCTGCTTTCATGTGGGTTCTAATTCCTTCTTCATTCCATTTCCTTTTCTGAATAACACTGTTCTACTCTTGACTACTTTTTTTAACATCCTGTTGATATCTCTCAGTCTTATTAGCCTCCTTTCCGATTTTCTTTGCCCAGTGTCTTTCAGAAAGATAGTACTGAGATCATGCCTAGTGTTTGGCCAGTATTGTCTGTTGTTCTCTTGTGCTTTTCCATCACTTGTATTTTCTTCTGTTAACAAAAACTGGGGGATGGAGAATGTTCTATGTTTGTGCAATTGTTGCATGTTAGGGTCAAGCCCATGACTACAGTACTCTGTTGGCATAAGTAGTAGAAACATCAGAATATGTTATAACCAGGCTATTTTATCTGAAGCTAGCATGATACTTGATATGAGTACTGTTGTGTAGTACCTTTATTAGATGACTTAAATGCCTGTTTTGTTTTGTCGCACAAATGGCCTCGTATCAATCAGAATTATCCCATGCTGAGTGTTTCTCTATGAAATTTTGGCAACAATTCTTTGAATAGTATCAGTATTCATAGAAACTATAGTTATGAAAGCACTTATTTTTCATTTTTCCAGTCTCGAGCAGTATCCAGATTGGCAGCAGCACACAGAGGAGCTGTACGAGCCTTGCAGGCATTTGCCAATCAGTTTACAGATCAAACAGAGCAGCAGATTCCTGCCCACTACAAGGAACTGGGCAGTCTCATTCGACAACTGTCTCTCTGTTCTGCCAAACTAGAATTGGATTCTTCCATTTCTGACATTATCATAGACATTTTGCTGCAAGTTGAGGTAGGAAAAAACATTTTGTTTTTGCAAAGGCAGAAAAGATGTAGTGAAATATGAGACTGCAAACTATATTGTGTGTTCACGAAACGGCAGAATATCTTTCTCTTGTTTGTTTGTTTGGTTTTTTTTAAAGGCCATATTTTCTAGTGTGTAAGTACATTTCTCAATAATGGTGGTCTAAAATAGCTTCCATGTTTAGGATGCAACTCTACCTGCTGCTGTTCTTCCTGTCTTTATTGGTTCTCCTGGTAGAATGAGGACTGGTAGTGATAGTGGTAACAAAGCACCAGTTTCTGATTCATATTCCATTTTCAGAACTGAAAGAATTGCATTTTATACATTGGTGTAAGTTACATGTTTATTGTTTTGCGATGCATGCTTTCATCATTAGGATTAGTGATGAGCATCTGAGACTCGCATGTGGTGGTGGGTGCAGAATTGTCCAGGCAGAAGATAAAGTTGTAGCTACAAGAGTTACTTAAGCTCTATGCCCTTCAAATGGCTTTTGTTAGTGATATCTGATGTCTTAAAACATGTTGTTGGTATAATAGAAAAGTTCTGATTCATGTTTCCCGCTGCAGTTCCTACCTACAAGATTTATTTTATTTTAGGTAAGAACCTATGTAACCTGAACTATTATGAAACCAGTATTTAATTAATTTTAATAAAAGCAACTGATAAAATAGCCATAAGATATTTTATTTTCCTTAAAATATTGTTCTAACTGTAAGAGCTGTGGTTTTATTTTTACTGCTCTGAACTGCTTATGAGAACAGTAACAGTGCTAACTGCCTGGGAACAGGAAGGGAGGTAGAGTTGTTTAAGTTTGGATTTAGCATCAGAAGAAGTGTCTGTCTGTCTTACCATAGTCATGTGGTCATCTTTTTTTTTTTTTTTTTGTCTGTAGCCTTTGTGTCCATTTCTTTTTGAACATGCTGCAAGCAGACAATTTGCTGGACCCAGTTGTAAATACAGAAATGCAATTTCTGTAAACTTAAGTTAATAATATCAAGAAGCTTCTGCATGAACAAGCTATCAGGAATCATCACTACAACAAAAACCAAAACAGAACCACACCAAAAAAGTTCCAACTAGTTAAAATCTCTTGAATTTGCTTCTCATTATTACATCAGGTTTACTGAGAGAGTAATTAAAATTCTAAATATTTGATGCAGGATCTGGATTCACTGCTGGAAAAGAAACAAACACCCAAAAAAGTGAAGAAATGTATTTCAGCATCTCAGGGCAAATCTCCAAGGAACACTGAGACATTTCCAGCCAGAAAGCAGCTTACATCTCCAAAAGGAGAAAACAAACTTCTCATCTTAAAGGGACAGCATGGACAAGAACCTAGAAAACCTCCAGCTGCCAGGAGTCTCTCAACTGGTTTGTATTTTGAATTATTAAATACATTTTTATCAGATAACTTACCATCTGCAGTTCAATTTTGTAGTATATTATGTGTTGTTGGTCAGAAGTGTGCAACAGCCCATATGTAGTTATCAGATTCACATAGCCTTGTTATGCATTTTTTTCAGCTGTTCCCCTGATATGATAGACCTGCAGGTTTATATGCCTCTTTATATTACTATTATCACCATGTTCTTAATATTTTTGTCCATTTCTTTTACCGTGGGCTACACTTAGAGTGTTTTTCTGCAGTTACAGACACCTAAATGGCAGTTTACAAGTTGACGTTAATGGTGCATACAGAATATTTCCAAATATCTGCCTAGAAAATGCTGTATAAATATATTATTTTTGAATGCAAAGTCACTAACTGTTAGCAAATCTCCAACAAAGCTATCGTTGTTTAGCTGTTTACAGTGAAAAGATACACTGAAGCCTTGACTCAGAAATTTCCTTGGTTTGTGCAGTTTCTCTACTTTTGAGAGGGGTGGCTTTGTTTTATTCTTACCAGTTCATTAATGTTAATGTCTTCTGCACAGTAATCACAGTTTCAGTACCTAAAGATGTTAACTGATAGTTAAGCTGAAGACTTTGGTTTTTTGCACTACTAGTTTGCCATGCAACCATTGGGAGTTGGTTTACTTTATTCTTCTACTTCATATATGAAAGGAAATGGGCTTTATTATTTCTGAAGGTATTGTGAGATAAATTTACCACCAATTTTGACACCCCGTGAAAGCCATTATAGCTTATTACATTATTATATAACCTATATTAATTGGTTTTTCTTCTTTGGGGTGTCTTTCTCATACCGCATACTGTCTTTTACTAGAATAGTAAGTATTCCTTTCTACCCCTAGGTAAGGGCGAGAAGAATTCTATGAGAGGAATTAATCTTTGGCAGTCCAGAGAGACAGTATATTGACAAGCATCTAATGGTTTCCATGTGTCTCGCTGCCTATAAAAGAATGTTTTGTTATCACTGCCTAGACCTCATATGGCAATTAGTACCAAAAGGCTTTCCTGTGATTTTCATATATATGTGTATTTTCAAATATCTATATACATATAAATATGTATATGCACACAAAACGCAAAATCTCCTGTTCATTGAAACAGTGTAAGAAGGACAATTTATTTAATACTTGTCAGGAAATACAAGGTTTTTTTTTTTTCTTTTTTTTATTTGTTTTTTTTATTTATGATAGAGCTTAAAAGTTCATGATTAAGTATAGCTAGCATAACAGAAGTATCAAATGTAGAAATAAAAATGATTCTTGCCCCTTTAAACTTACAGTTGAAAGTTTATTATTTTTGATACAGATAAACATTGACATGTTGCAAATATTTCAGCAGTTCAGAAGGCAAACAGTTGTGCTCGTATATTGCACAATAAATTCCGAGAAGAAAATGACCCACCTGTGCCAGAGAGAAATGCCACTTTACAAGGAAATACAGATGCATTGATGAGAGCTAGGGCTGTAAAAAAAGATCCCATCCTTGAAAGTGGCCCTTTGAAGAAGAAAGGCATATCATTACCTGCAAAATCACAGGTATGGAAGTGATAAAAGAATTTATGCTTTCTTCTACTTGTCCTCTGGGATTTGTTATATAATGTAAGACACTGTCAAGCTTTGTAGTTCCTCACAATTTTTTTATTCCGATCTAGGAGGCATGGGGGATAAACTATGTCATCTGCCTACATTATTTCTAGTGGTTATGACGATTTTATCAAATGTTTTTTTGAAAGTAGTGTTATTGTTCCTTGGAAATGCACTGTACAACTAGAAACAATAACAGAATTAGCAAGGAAAACTTCCACCGAAACTAGTTTCATGTTTGAATTAGCATGTTTATTTTACAACTCGAAATTAAAGCTGAAATATTTTCCTCTTATTGGTCACCCTCTGTCATGAAAAATGCGCTCAGCAGTAATGTTGTGCTAATGTTACTAGGAGGATATAAGTTAGGCAGATATTTCTTTAATCAATGAAGTATTATAAAACTTCACAGTACAAATTCTGTTTCTTGGTAAGTTCTTACAACCAGCAAGAGGCTTCTGTAATGCAAACAAATGAGTTCTCTAAAGAATATTTCAAAGAGCTAAATTCTGCAAATAGTTGGGTTTTTTTATTAAATGCCTTTTTTTTTTTTTTTTTTCCTTTCCTTGGGGTATCACCTTCAGCTTGAAAAATCAGATCTGATACAGTAATGCATGCATATGTAACTTTACTGCTTCCCTTATCTAGCTATCAGTGAGGATTGTGAGCAGGAAGGTTGAGCATTTCAGTAGTTCATACTGAGGGGACTAGTCTAAGTGTCCTTATATATGCACATATAAATATAGCAGTATTATAGTTTCATGGCTGAATAAAATGTTACCTTGGAAAACTTCTATTTGGATTTATTAGGGGTTAACATAGAGTCTAGTTCTGAAAATTTCAAAAGAAGTTTTTCCCCATGAAGAGCAACACTGGAAAAATAGGAACTGTTTGCAAAAATTAGAGTTGCAGGATTGAGCATATGTTCTGTTCAGGCATAGTGGTACTTCCCTTCAAATCAGTTGTAAAACATCCACATACATCAACTGTGCAACAAAGCCAGCAGGCATGACTTCAAGACAAATTCTGAAGCAGAATGCAAAATACTTTAAAAATTCAACAACTGGAATGTATGTTTTTAATGTGATTGTGCTAATTTTAAGGGACTGCCGAAGTCTCTAAAATCAAGACAGGTACAGCCTCAAGGAAAGCATGCCCGATTTCAAGAGACAACTATAGCTTTCCAGCTAAAAGAGAACAAGCGACTTGTTAAGGAGAGCAGAATACCCTGCGTGCCTCCAAACCGTACACCTCCACCTATTTCACCTAAGCGGTATGTTCACAGTCTAGTGGAACCCGTCTTTACCCTGCTTTCTTGTGAAAATGCTGCTGTATCTGGACTAGTAAATAGGCTGGATTTGGCGTGGCCGTCAGACCATGAAGGCAAGTGGCACAGCACAGCTCGCTACCAGATAGTTGTATTCTTTTCCCACTCGGCACAAAGTGGCCTCATTGATACAGCCTGGGAAGAGCCATTGCTTTATGCTTTTTCCTGGGTCAGGTCCAAGTATTCTCTGGGAGTCACAGGCCAAACTATGCTAGGCAGGGCATTGACAAAACACACAGTATGCAGAATGGATATTCACAGCACTGCTTTAAGAAGGTAAATATTATTTCCCTGTTCCAGAAGGACAAAATATATATATTTGTCCTAGCCAGTAATAGAGTGCAGTTTTGTTTATTTTAAACTATATTTGGCATCCTGTAGACCAAAGCTCCCCAAATCTAGTTTGCTTTGGGACTGCTGTTTGTGGCAGTTGAAGCAGGAGATCCAACTGCTGATCCTGCTGCTGGATCTGTACTAGGCAGTGTGCATGGTAAAGATCAGGAGCTTGTCTCTCCAGGCAGTATTTGTGGATAGCCATGAAGTTGCCTGTTTGCCAGTAGCAGAAACATAATTGAAGATCCCTGGTTCTCAGCAGAATTTCCTGGCTTTTATGGTCTTAAAGTTGGTATTAATTTTCTCCCTGAAGTTTTTTGCAAGTTTTCTAAACTAAGACTCGGAATCACATGATTTTATTCTTCAGTTGTTAGAATGTGCATTTTGTAACCCTCTATGTTACTGTTTTGTCTTTGAAGACTAGCATGGCTTGAAGCAGAAACTTCAAGAGTCAAGGTTCTAAGTGACCTTCACAGAGGAGAAATGAAAAAAATACAAAAGTTAAGGTAATGACTTTCTTTGAAGAGCTAATAAATGGTGTCAGATCTGATATGGCCTTCTCCCCACTCCCACCAGTCCCCCAAGAAGTACATTTATGTGTTTGGGTTTTTTGAATTATTGTTGTCATACCAAGTTTCAGAATGGCATTGTCATTTGTTCTTTTTTGTGTAGGTCACAAAGTGCTTCTCCAACCCAGCATGCAGACAAAGTTGAGAAGGCAGTACGGGAGCGCTTAGAACCTCTGTTAGACAGGACACAGGTAGTAAGTCAAGCTCATGCCACTGTTTGAAGGATGCCTTTAGACCTGTAAAACATTTATAAAGGGGCAACACACAGTTTCTTTTCAACTTAATGCAAGTCATGTTTATGTAGTCAACACAGTTTTTGACATTTGGGGAGTGTTATTTCCATTTCAGTATGTGGGTCTTGAATTATTGTAATGAAGTTTGGCAAAACTGCATTAAATTTTATTTGGTTAGCTTCTTGTCAAGTAGATGCATTTTAAATTGTTTTTGAATGGTCGTAACAGTTCCATGCTGAACATGACTGGACTTGATAAGATTACTTCAATAATTCTTACAATACCATATTTAATGCCTAAATAAATTTCAACTGGTAATATTAATGACTAATAATAC